>NC_062577.1:46634000-47264500 GCF_022837055.1 Prionailurus viverrinus | reverse complement strand
TTGTGTGTTTGGAAGCTGGGGATGTTGTTTCCACAAACTACTGACAAAAAAACAAAAAACAAGTCTCCTATCTTTCCAAAATCTACTGGTAAGTTCACATTTGAACCTCTTCCTAATAAAATAAGTCAATAAATTCTCTTTGTTTCTCAACAGAGTGAGATTCAGGAAATTAAATAGTGTCCCTGTCATTCTGCATTGATAATACAATACTTTCTGTGGATGTAAAAAGAAAAAAAATGCTTCATCTCCTTAAAAAATGAGAATAATGAAACATACACTAGAACATATGAGAAAGAAATGATCTTCCAAGAGAGAAAACAGTACAAAGATACAATTGTAACTGTCATCATCAGACATGTAAGTGCCTGACTTTTCTGGTAATCCAAAATTTCCATTGCAGGAACAAAAGGAAAAGAACAACAATTCATAGAATCACCATATAAATGTAAGTCAAATAAATCCACTCAATTGGTTGTCATTTATTTGGCTAGCAATGCTAAAGAAGTACACTTTTTTCCTATATTTACATAGTGTAATATTTTTAATATATGTTTCCCAAACACTGAAACCATAGAACCGAATCATTTACAATTATGTTACGTTCAAAGAGGTACTCTTTTCTTGGAAGAGGCAACCAAAAATAGTAAAGTTGAACAGTTTATAAAAAGTAACTAGGGAATCAAACAGTTTCATCAGGAAAAGTTCTTCTGCCTGTTAAACTGAAACCTGTAGAGGATATTATATTGTAGATTGCTGGGTGTAAAATGTAACAAATGTAAAATGAAGCAAAAATGTTAATTTCACAATTAAGTCTATGAAATTATACTGAATGGATATGCATTATTTCCTTAGTCTATTATTCTTTCCCAAAATTTGTAGAGGTATAAAATTTATTGGTCAGCATAATTTCTCTCCATATACAAATACTGGCAGGCCAGAAATCCTGAAGGAAAACAGTGAACCTAATTGTTACAATTTCAAGACAGATTCATATGGAAATAAATTATTTTTCAGACTCCAAAGTTAGTTACAAATTGCTGTTTGTGTAAAATTAAATGAAACGGCATTGATTTTCTACACATAGTTTACAAGTGTAATTGGGCATAGGCAGAAATTTTCTATTGTTTTTCTGCTTGTGAAGTACTATACTGATGCATTTATATAAGCAACTGGAGCATTGAGACATAATCACCTGCCACATAATTTTAATTGCTCTTTAAAAGCCCTAAACTATCCGTTCAAATCTAACTAGTTGGTGGTGTCACATGAAGAAATTATACTTCCAGCTGCCGCAAGAACTTCTCAATGTCAAGTTCAAACAATAATATTCTGGGTTCTTTTTTCCAAGTAAAAAGTGAAATAAGCAAAATATATAAGCAATCAGAAATGTTTTCCAGTCCTAAAATTAAAAGACATTTAAATACCATCAGTTGCTATTATGAACATCTTCCACGCATGCCCTGGCATTTTATATTTAAAATTGAATATAGGGAATAGCTGGCCATCAGCATGTGAATCCAACCCAACCAAAATGTAGTCTATTTCTGCAGATAACAAATATATATATATATGTATAAATATATATATATATTTAAATGCTAAAATTATATATATATAGTGTGTGTGTGTGTGTGTATATATATATATATATATATATATATATATATATATATATTTAAACACTATTAACCATTGCAAGTGCTACATATTTTCAGCATTGTGTCAAGAAAGTTTTATGCCTTGGTAATTTTAATCAAATATTTCTTTAAGTTACAAAATCATGAAATGAATTTCTCCTCTAGAAGACAAAACACACTTGAGTAGAAACTTTTACTTTCTACAATGTGTTTTTATATAACATTACAGAAGTTGTACCATTTTCTTGAGAAAATAGTCTAATAATGTTTATTAGAAATAAGAGTTTCAAATTTTGACAATAAATTAGATTAACTGATTCCTATAGAATATAGATACTTCATGTACTATACATTATGTTTCATAAACAAACAGAAATAAATTACTTTTCTTGGTAAAATTCCTTAATGAGATAAAGAGTAAATCATTCTTCCAAATATGTCATGATTGTGATATCATGTATCATAAACACTGATTAATAAATCTCAGAAAAGTATCAAGAACAGAATAGCTATGACATAAAAACTAATAATATGTTCCAATTTCAAGTTATCAATATGAGACTATGTCGCAGAAAATATCTTACATCATCTAGACATTTTAGTTATCCTTGGCTACACACCATGAAGTAGATGTATTTATTGTTCTGTCAACAACCTAGATTTTTGTCTTTAACTTTGTTTTCTCTGACTAGTTGGGAAATTCTGTTCTTATTTTGACATGTTTGTGTGACTAATAATATAAAGCTAGAAGCCAGAAAAAATCCTATTACTAACTTATGTACCTAGGCAGGTATGTATTTTTTGTTCCAATATGACTTAAAGGGACATACTGAAATATGTACAACATCAAAAATTATTGAAACACTTGTAATAAGAAAAATGAGAGTTAAAGAAATTACATTGTTGGAAACTAGATAAAAATTTCAAGAGTCATAGTTTACCAGACGGTAAAGGATCTCCTGTTAGGGGTACTGGTGTTCATCTTCTGACACTGTATGCTTTAGATATAATCTCAATTAGATTATATTACTGATTAATTATTTTGTATTTCTGGATATCAGTAGGTATAACATAGGACATGTGAATTTAAATGGCTTATAAAACAATTTGATTAAAGATATTGTTAAATGAAAATCCATAACAAATATGGTGATTCATGATAGACAAATAAAAAATGCCATTAAATAAAGTAGAATAGAAAATATAATAATAGGAGATGTAACAGAGAGCTGAATATATATTATTTAAATATAAAATGGATTAAAATGAGAGAAGTTAATATAAGTGTTGGTGAGAGAAATGCTCCGAATGCAAGAAAAAAGAACATATACAAAAATAAAGTAATATGGGACCTAAATCTAATTTGATAGACAACACCTCAAATACATAAAGTAAATAGCTCCTGGATTGTTTTAATTCTTTGCTTAATTATTTTTATCCTCACAGTAAGAAAACTGTAGCTGATAGATTTTACCCACAATGGCAACACATATGGCTACTTTAGCACTTCACTCCTGAACAAAATAGTCAATTTAATGAAAGAGTAGCCACTATTTCAGATTATGTATGCATTTTATATCTGATGCAAGTTGTCGCTCTCTGGATATAGCAGAATAAGAAGTTTTAGGAGGTATTAATTGTGAAATGAAATCCTGTGATATTACACCTACACACACACACACACACACACACACACACACACACAAAGAATTTCTTTCAGTGTCCCAAATTGAAGATGCAATTATAAAACAGTTTAAAAGACTACTATAGTTTATCATCAATACTTTTCTGAATTATATATATTATTATATATTATATTATATTATATTATATTATATTATATTATATTATATTTATTATATTATATTATATTTATTATATATTTGTTGAATAATATAAATTTTATTTCCATAAATGTTGTTTTAAATGCTTTAAATACTGTGGAGTTTTGAAAAATCCTTTGGACCTTAAACTTTTCTCTCTCTGCTTTAGAAAAAGATTTTAAATTTCAACAAATTTCTTTTCCAAAGCTCAAAGGTGAAATTTTGCTTTTGATCAAAATCCAAAGAATAGAATGATCACTGAAACACAATCTACGTAAGAAATTTCCTTCAAGTACGTAGGACCCCCACAAATGTTCTTTGTTCCCATCATCAAATTTGAACAGTGAGTAAATTGTACAAGAAACTAGGTTTTGTATAGAACAAATAACTCTCTAAGGGAAAAGATTTATGAAAGCCTTGGACTTTGGACTTTGCAATATGATGCTATGCAATACTACTTTCAAATTTCCATCTCATAAAGACAAAAGATAAAATATGGAAAATAGGAGGAAAAGGACAGAATCTGTGTAATAAGAAGCCAATTTTAGTTTTATCTTTAACTAACTAGCTGTTTGAATAGGACTAAGGTATATAGTCTTTCGAACCCAGAAACTTATTTGTAAATTAACAAGGGATGAAGTCTGTGGTTTTGAAACTGTGTTTCTTTGAAACTGTGTTCCATGAAAGTACCATGTTATTATTAATAAAGATATGAAGAAAGTCAGACAGAGAGCCCCATTAAGCAGCCTATCCACAATTTAAAAGGAACAATTACATTATTTATACTTATTATATATCTTATCTGTCATGGTAAAATATTTTAATATCATTTTATTGTGTAAATAAAATTAAGTATTTGAGCATGTAATGCACACTTATCTTTAATTTACCTCTTATGCCATTATAGCACTGCCAATATCACTCCTACTTTTCTAGATGAGAAAAGTGAGGCAAAAAGGGATTAAGTAAATTGCTCAAGGTCACAAATATAGTAATTGGCTGATCTGAAATTAAATTGTAGTTCCATACTATTCCAACCACAATGCTTGTTATATTCCCAGCTTGTTGTATTCCTATTCACCAATGCCCTTTACCTCAAGTGTTCCTGTAATGAGTGTGAAAGAGTATTTTTGTATTAATATATTTCATCTTTATTGAAAAGTTGTCTATATGTAAAATATAAATATCATACCAAATTATATTATGATACATGATTATTATGAAATAATAATGATCATTTTCATGTTGGGACACCGTTTTCTTTTCCCTTCTTATGAAAAGGGTTTTCATTCATTTCTTTTTGCAAAACTTTCTTTTTCTCATTGTGGTTTTCCTGAGTGCTTTTTTTTCTCCCAAACAAGGACACTTGGGCATAATCCATGATAATTCTAATCAAACACTGTGGGTTGGCAGATGTCTTTTTGTTTGGGTCTTTCTGACCACTCCTAATAGATGTTTATTTTACTTAAATTAACTAGTGTAGATTTCTGTTGGTTACTTACAAAAACCATTAATGATACAACTCATAAAGTGTTCCTTTATGTAATGTAATTATTATAATATTCCAATGTCCAGAAAATTTTTGTTACTTCATAGGCATAAAACATACATTCTTCACATAAAGTACCCTAATGATATTACACACATACAAACACACACACACACACACACACACACACACACACACTTGTTTATGTTGGTTTTAAAAAGATAGAAAATGTCACCAAAAATGGTATCAAATGCTTACATATTTTTAAAAACTTTGCTTTTATCCTTCAACATGGAGTAATACAAAAGTTTTACTGTTTTTTGTATTGAGAAGTATCTGTCAATGGCATATTTAAATCTATATTCCATTAATTCTTCTCCTCAGAAACTTTGAACTTGTTGCTGCTTCGTTTTAAACACTCTGCCTTTAATAGTCTGTCTTGAACTTCCATAAAACTCCTAATAAATGTCATCTTATTAAAGTGATCTTTCAGGGGCAACTGGGTGGCTCAGTTGGGCAAGAATCCAACTTCAGCTCAGGTCATGATCACACAGTTTGTGAGTTCAAGCCTCGCGTTGGTCTCCGTGCTGACAGCTCAGAGCCTGGGGCCTGGTTTGGAGTCCATGTCTCCCTCTCTCTCTGTCTTTCTCTCTCTCAAAAATAAGTAAATAAACATTAAAAAAAATTTTTTAAGTGAACTTTCAGATCACACTTCACTAAAGAACACTTACTGCTGTCACTCTGCCTTCTTACACCTTTTCTTTTTCTTCATAGCTCCTATTCACCATTTGATATATATTTAATTTTTATTTATTTATTTCCTCAAACCTCATCACCAGCACACACACTAGAATGAAAGTCACAAGAACAAAGGCTTGTTTTGTTCACCAGCATTAGAACATTACTGTGACAGGATATATTTCAATAATAATTGGTAAATAAGTATGTTAAGCGACCTCTTAAGCGACCGACTTTGTGTAAGTGGCTTGTAGGTTAAGCGACCGACTTTGGCTCAGGTCATGATCTCGCGGTTCGTGAGTTCGAGCCTCGCATCAGACTCTGTGCTGACAGCTCAGACCCTACAGCCTGCCTCATCTTCCATTCTCCCTCCCTCTCTGTTCTTCCCCTGCTCTCTCTCTCTGTCTCTCTCTCACTCAAAAATAAACATGTAAAAAAATAATAATTGGTAAATAAATAAATGAACACCTTATTACTGACTATCCATCTTGAATACGCAAAAGGTAGTGTGGATATTTTCATAACAAGAAATAATATTAGAGAAGGCAAACATTGCATCAGAGTTGGGATTTGTGCCTATATCGCTTCAAATAAATCACTTCCCTTACAAGTGACCTATTGCTATATAAGATTAAGAAATTTTGATGATGTCAGATGCCTTACAATGATAGAGCTGATCCATAACTCATTTCAAAGGTGAAAATTGAAATACTCATTGCCTAATTCAAGATTATTTTCTGAAATTGGGTGGTTCTCTGCACTTAAGCCACATATGTACCATGCTTAGCTTTGCCAAAGCAGAAAATTCTTGTGCTTACGGCCTTTCTTACTTATATCATACAGTTATGTCCTCTGCAATTTTTACTTCTTCGTGGTACAACAGAACAGGTCATTATTAGTCATCAGTCAAAATTACCTTTGTCTCTTTCCCAGTCACCTAGAATCTCTCCTTTCTCTTCTGATCTTTACCCTCTTCCTCTCCAACAATTAACAAAATCATACCAATGTGTACATGCTTTTAATAATAATGTAAAAGGCATTATTTTCAATCTTTTAAACACTTATTTATTTATTCTGAGAGAGAGAAGGAGAGAGAGAACAGCAAGCAGTCTCTGTGCTGTCAGTGCAGAGCTCAACGTGGGGCTCGATCTGATGGGGGGTTATGACCTGAGGTGAAATTAAGAGTTGGACGCTTAACTCACTGAGCCACTAGGCAGCCCCATAAAAGGCATTATTGTAAATAACCTTCTATTTCTTCACTTCAGAAATCCTTGAGGTGAGACAAAGTGAAGCAAATCAAATTATCCAGGTGTCAGAAATGTGGTATTGAGAGTCTGGGTAGTATAGCAAATGGCACACACTTGTATCTCAATAAAATGTGAAGTTTAGTCAGCTGAAGGCCATTTCTGAAATGTGTCCTCCTTGCTTTAAAAAAAAATACTAGGAAGTTTGAATTTATGATTCTGGACATAACAGCGTTTGGCTATTCTCCCTGGAAATGTTATTGCTACCTCCCTGAAAATAAAGACATGTGTAAAGGACAGTTCTACTTTGCAGAGAAGCAGATCCAGAGCCAAAATATCTTGCTAGTAGTTTTTATATCTTCAGGGTGGCTTATTATGTGAAACAATGCTTCTCTCTCCATTTAAGCATACTGAGTCTTTTGCTTACATATCTGAATCATCCTATTTTATTCTTGTGATACCATGAATTGAAAACAAAGATTTAATTTACGGATTTTATGATAAATCATGGCATCATATCTCAAAGTTTCACTTTGCTAATAAAAAGAGCTTAGCAACTTCCAATTGCAAATCTGTCCACATTTTTCTAAAATATTGAATGATTATTGCCATCTACGTGAAATATCGCTACCGATGTGTGTCTTGATATGCCAAATACCACTATGCAATTTTTTTAATGTTTATTTATTTTTGAGTGAGAGAAAGAGACAGAGTGAAAGCAGGGGGAGGGAGCTGTCAGCAAAAAGCCTGACTGTAGGGCTCAAACTCACAAACTCACAAATCGCAAAATCATGACCTGAACAGGTCTGATGCTTAACTGACTGAGCCAAGGCACCCCTTATTATGCAATTTTAACTTTTGTATTTAAAATGCCCAAAGGTAGTCTTGGCATTGAAATGCTTGTGGGCAGTAAACTTTTGGTCTTCTAAATTGGTCCAAAAGACCAACCCTGTTCTTATCCGGAGCTGTATGTGTCTGGGAAGAGGTGGGCATGACTGGAGAGTCACCGAAGTGTGGGCTTGAAGTGCCAGAAGTCTGCTTGTGTGGGAGGCATCTCAAGTTAACTGCTATTGTTAGGAATGGAGTGCAGGCACTGGCAGGACAAGAGGGAGTCACAGTCACAAAATTAACCCCACAAACAGCAACCACGTTACAGGGCTGAAAATCCACTTGAGAAAATAAAAACAAACCAGACTAACCTAATGTCGCCAAACTAAACCACAACAAACAACAAACATATATCCCAAGGCCTGAACATTTACTTTATGAGTAGAAATTAGTGTCCTTATGTGTGTTGAGCTTGCCTTTGAGGACTGGTAAATGGGCTTCCATGTTTTTATCACTATACACAACACACAATAATTTGCACAGAGCTCTTTTTATAGTTCTTCTACTGGAGACGCGTATCATATCCACACTTACCATTGGTGACCACTGTCAGAGGCCATTATAGTGTCTGTCTGAATGTATTGAGTGCCACTGAATGGTACACTTGAAAATGGTTAAAAAGGTACATTTTATGTTATATATATTTTATCAAAATAGAAAAAAAGTAAAGAAAACTTAAAAACAACTTAGAAAGTGAATAAAATATTTGTAAGATCTCTAAAGTCTCCAAAAATATGAGAGAAATGAGGAAAACCTTTGTAAAAAGAAAGATGTAAGATGTCAATGATTGGAAGAATCAATATTATAGAGATTTCCATTATCCCTAAACTGGCCTATAGATTTAATGGGATTCTAAGAAAAACACCAGTAAGTGATTTTGCACTGTTTTATTTAGGATAGTTCCTGTCCTGCTCTGCTTCCAGGAAGTGTGGCAGGCCTTTGAACAAGCCTGAATATGGTAACAGCCTACAGAGTCTTTAAGCTGTGTGACCAACTAGAACCAATATTCCCACAGCTATATCTCCTCTGTGATTACACCGAGTTTGAAGGTTTCATTCTAGTGGGTTCATGTCTTTGTCCTGTTTCCTAAGTTCTTCCTTTTGAGTTTCTATACCACCCCCTTCCACCCCAGATTTAGTCTTCTTACTCATTTCAAACCCACTCACTTGGTACTAGAACTTTTGGAAGTACTTCATAATGCACCAAGCCAGCCCTCTGATCGAAAAGAGGAGATCTATTTACTTCTTATGGCTATTAGGAAAGCCTGACATATAAAATGTCTCAGACGCAATGGCCTGGATATCTTCTTGGGAGGGGAGAAAATAACACACTCTTGCTTTTTAATCTCAGGAGATTTCTTGTTATATTTCAAATGAATCACTCCATTATACTTCTATTGCCCTTACACTTTTGCATGATGTCTGGAAAATTATAAAAATGCTTTTATGTATTAGATACAGATAAAATTAAATACTAAGAGAAATATTACATTTTCCATATTATATATTAAATAATTTTCTCTCCTAATCTTGGTTCCCTTTTGTATGGTAAATCAAGAATTGATTATACTTGTTTTAACACAAGTGAACTGAATTTAACTGAGCCCCAAAGAACATTCCTTCTGATCTCAGATCAGGAAAGGATAGAGTCACATAAGCAGAGTACATTATATAAATCTAACAGTATTTTATATATATATAAATATATATATAGCATGTTTGGACATGCTAAAGCTGAGATTATTAATTTAAGATAAACCTGTTTTTCCCCAGGCTATTAAAACTCAACTTCTTAGTATACAAAGATGGTAATACTGAGGTCAAACTATCAATGCAGTCTTTTGATATTTATCTATGTTCAGAATTAGTTAGAAAATTAGAGAAAGAAATATTTAGCATCTTTAAAATTTATAATTTTTTAATACACAACAAAATTCAAGTAAAACAACCATTTTTAACATAAATTTTAGATACATGTTAGGAAAGACAGTCACCCTGGTACGGTTGCATAA
This sequence comes from Prionailurus viverrinus, assembly GCF_022837055.1. Taxonomy (NCBI): domain Eukaryota; kingdom Metazoa; phylum Chordata; class Mammalia; order Carnivora; family Felidae; genus Prionailurus; species Prionailurus viverrinus. Next base: position 47,254,670 of record NC_062577.1, on the reverse strand, counting down.
GTATGTGCTTTGGGCCTGGGACAGTTCCCTTCAAGGAGATAAAGAGCCCTCACACCCCACACTGAGCATATCAACTTCTTTGGAAACATCTTTCCCTTTCTGGACTTGATATGTACTTCTTTGTTCTGCTTAATGTGTGTACATCATTTGGCACACCCCACAACTATATATGTTCCTAGTGGGAAGAAAATTGGGTCCTTTGCCTGCAGCACAAGAAGACTACCTCCTTGTACTGGCTCCTAGAAAGATCATTTGGCCATGGGGAATTGACTATTTCTCTGCCTTCCCTAGGTGAATAAGGCATTCCATCAGAGCATGTGTGACTCTTGACTTCCTTAGTGACTCCAACCCCTATAAACCAAACAGTGGGAGATACATCCTGGAACTGCTGCTCCTGGTGGTAGGCACTGTATGCTCTTTGCTATCTTTCCACACAGTAGATGCTTTTCCTGGAGGTGGTAACAGGTATCATTTAGTCTGCAATGCACGTTTTCAATGTAATATAAATTATTAGCAGAGATTATTTAAAAAGTGTTGCAAATAACTGAGATAACTGAGATACTGCATTAAAATAAAAAACTGAGATATTGCATTAAAATAAATTAAGTGTGTTTATGAAATTTAAGAGTGCAATTATATTATTTGATTTACTGAAGAGTAAAATTTGACAAAAAATGTAAAGAAAAAGCTCATATAGCTCTGATAGCAATATATAGTTACTACAGCCCTGAATATAGGTCCAAACAGTCCCCACTGCAGGCAAGGATAAACTCTGCAAAGGACTGACCTGAGGGAAGGAGCAGTCAAAACAGACTGCATGCAGCACACACCAGACACACTTCCTGAAGCTCCAAGCCCTGGACAATATATGACCTCTTCTTCATGAAGCCATTCTTCTCAGGAACAGGAAACGCAACAGGCTTTCCTATCATAGAAAAGAAGACAAAAACCTAGACAAAATGCCAAGATGGAGGAAGCTGTCTCAAGAGAACAAGAAGAGGTGATAGCCAGGGATCTAATAAAAAGATAAAAGTAATAGATCTGATCCAGAATTTAAGGCAACAATCTAAGGATATTTGCCGGCCTTGAGAAAAACATAGAAGATATCAGGGATACCCATACCACAGAGATAAAAGAGCTGAAGACCAATCGGCCCAAAATGAAATATGTGATAACTGAGATTCAAAACTGACAGAATGTAATGACCACAAGAAGAAGCAGAGAAATTAATAAGTTATATGCAAGAGAGAATTATGGAAAATAATGAAGCTTAACAAATGAGGGAAAGTAAAATCTTAGATCACAAAATTAGACTTAAGAAATTCAGTGACTCCATCAAATGTATCATAGGAGTCCCAGAAGAAGAAAGGGAAAAGGGGGAAGTAGGTTTATTTGAGGAAATAATAGCTGAACACTTCTCCTAATCTGGAGAAGGACACAGACATCCAAACCCAGGAGGCACAGAGAATTCCCACCAAAATCAACAAAAGCAGGTCAACACCAAGACATACTGTAATTAAATTTGCAAAATATAGTGATAAAGGAAAAATATTAAGAGTAGCAAGACAAAAGAAGTCCCTAACTTACAAAACAAGACAAATAAGGTTAGGAGCATATCTCTCCGTAGAAACTTGGCAAGCCAAAGGGAATGGCATGATATATTCAACGTGCTGAATTGGAAAAGTTTATGGTCAAGAATACTCTATCCAGCAAGGCTACCATTCAGAATAGAAGGAGAGATAAAGAGCTTCCCAGACAAACAAAAACTAAAGGAGTCCCTGACTACTAAATGAATCCTGCAAGAAATATTAAAGGGGACTCTGAGTGAGAAGGAAATATCAAAAACAACAAAGACTAGAAAGAAATAGAAAATACCCAACAAGAAAACAAGTTAAAAAAAGGCACTAAATACATATCTACCAATAATTACTCTGAATATAAATGGACTAAATGTTCTAATCAAAATACAAAGGGTGTCAGAATGGAAAATAAATATAAGACCTATCTATATGCCACCTACAAAACACTCATTTTAGACCTAGAGACACCTGCAGATTGAAAGTGAGGGGATAGAAAACCATATATTATGCTAATGGACTTCAAAAGAAAGCCAGAGTAGCCATACTTATATCACACAAACTCTATTTTAAACCTAAGACTGTAAGAAGAGATGAAGAAGGACACTATATCATAATAAAGGGGTCCATCCAACAAAAAGATCTAACAATTGTAAATATTTATGCCCCCAACCTGAAACACCCAAAAATATAAAAGAATTAATAAAAGCATAAAGGAACTCATTGCTAATAATGCAAAAATAATAGGGGACTTTAACACCCCCCTTACAACAATGGACAGATCATCAAAGCAGAAAATCAACAAGGAAACAACGGCTTTGAGACACACTGGACCAGATGGACTTAACACATATATTCAGAACATTTCATTCTAAAGCAGCAGAATAAGCATTCTTGAATGCACATAGGATATTCTCCAGAACAGATCACATACTAGGTAAAAAATCAGGCCTCAATATGGTAACAAATGAAAATGAAAACACGACAGTCCAAAACTTTTGGGGTACAGCAAAAGCACTCATAAGAGGCAAATATACAGCGATACAGGCCTACCTCAAGAAGCAAGAACAATCTCAAATAAACAACCTAACCTTACACCTAAAGGGGCTAGAAAAAGCATAACAAACTAAGGCTAAAACCAGCAGCAGAAGAAAAATATTAATAAAGATCAGAGCAGAAATAAATGATATAGAAACAATCAAACAAACAAAACAAAAAAACAGTAGAATGGATCAATGAAACCAAGAAATGGTTCTTTGAAGGAATTAATAAAATTGATAAGCCCCTACCCATACTTATCAAACAAAAGGAGAAAGGACCCAAATACATAAAATCACAAATGAAAGAGGAGAGATCATAACCAATACCATAGAAATACAAACAATTATAAGATAATATTATGAAAAGTTATATGCTAACAAATCATACAAGCTAGAAGGAATGGATAAATTCCTAGAAATATATAAACTACCAAAACTGAAACATAAAGAAATAGAAAACTTGAACAGACCAGTAACCAGCAAAGAAATTGAATCCATAATCAAAAATCTCTCAACAACAAAAGTCTAGGGTCAGATGGCTTCATGGGGGTATTCTACCAAACATTTAAAGAAGAGCTAATATCTATTCTCAAACTCTTCCAAAAAATAGAAATGGAAGGAAAACTTCCAAACTCATTCCATGAGACCAGCATTACCATGATTCTCAAACCAAAACACCCAACTAAAGAACAGAATTACAGGCTGATATCCCTCATGAACATGAATGTAAAAATTCTCAACAAAATACTAGTAAATCAAATCCAGTATTACATTTAAAGAATCATTCACCACAATTAAGTAGGATTTATTACAGGATTGTAAGGGTGGTTCAGTATTCTCAAATCAATCAGTGTTATACCCCACATTAATAAAATAAAGAATAAGAACCATATGATCCTCTCAATAGATGCAGAAAAAACATCTAACAAAGTACAACATTGATTCATGATAAAAACCCTTTAAAAAGGAGGGATAGAGGGAACATATTTCATCATAATAAAGGCCATATATGAAAACCCACAGCTAATATCCTCAATGGGGAAAAACTGAGAACCTTTCCTCTACGGTCAGGAACAAGATAGGGATGTCCACTTTCACCACTGTTACTTATCATAGTACTGGAAGTCCTAGCTTCAGCAATCAGAAAACAAAAGGAAATAAAAGGCAACCAAATTGGCAAGGGAGAAGTCAAACTTTCAAAGTTTAAGGATGACATGATACTCTATATAGAAAACTCAAAAAGCTCTACCAAGAAATTTCTAGAACTGGTACAGGAATTCAGTAAAGTGGTAAGATACAAATTCAATGTCCAGAAATCTATTGCATTTCTATCCACCAATAAAGAAGCAGCAGAAAGAGAAATAAAAGAATCAATCCCATTTACAATTGTATCAAAAACCATAAGATACCTAGAAATAAAACTAACCAAAGAGCTAAAAAAATCTGTACTCTGAAAACCCTAGAACACTGATGAAAGAAATTGAAGATGACACAAAGAAATGGAAAAACATTTCATGCTCATGGATTGGAAGGACAAAGATTGTTAAAATGTCTATACTACTCAAAGCAATCGACACATATAATACAATCCCTATCAACATATCAGCAGCATTTTTCATAGAGCTAGAACAAACAATCCTAAAATCTGTATGGAACCACAAAAGACCCTGAAAATTCAAATCAATCTTGAAAAAGAAAAGCAAAGCTGGAGGCATCACAATTCTGGGCTTCAAGTTAATGTTACAAAGCTGTCATGATCAAGACAGTATGGTACTGGCACACAAACAGACTCATGGATCAATGGAATAGATTAGAAAACTCAGAAATGGACCAACAACTATAGCTATATGGTAAACTAATCTTCAACAAAACAGGAAAAAATATCCAATGGGGGCGGGGCTGGAGTCAGTCTCTTTTCAACAAACGGTGTTGGGAAAACTGGACAGGAACATGCAGAAGAATGAACCTGGACCACTTTCTTACAACGTACACAATAAATTCAAAATGGGTGAAAGACCCAAATGTGAGATAGAAAATCCTGAAAATCCTGGAGAAGAACATAGGTAGTAACCTCTTTGACATCAGCCATAGCAACTTCTTAGTAAATATGTCTCCTGAGGCAAGGGAATCAAAGCAAAAATGAACTACTGGGATTTTTCAAGATAAAAATCTTCTGTACCATGACAAAAAACTACAAGGCAACCTTCAGAATGGGAGGAGATATTTGCAAATGACATATTTGATAAATAATTATTATCAAGTATATATAAAGGACTTATAAAACTCAATATCCCAAAACAAATAATCCAGTTAAGAAATGGGCAGAGGACATGAAGAGATATTTCTCTGAAGAAGACATACAAATGACTAACAGACACATGAAAAGATGCTCAACATCACTGATCATCAGGGAAATACAAATCAAAATCATAATGAAATATCACATCACAGCTGTCAGAATGGCTAAAATTAACCACACAGGAAACAATAGGTATAGTCAAGGATGAGGAGAAAAGGGAACACTTTTGCACTCTTGGTGGGAATGCAAACTGGTGCAGCCACTCTGGAAAACAATGTGGAGATTCCTCAAAATGTTAAAAATAGAACTACCCTACAACCCAGCAAATGCACTACCAAGTGGATCCCAAAGGATACAAAAATACTGTGTGCAGTAATGTATGTACCCCAATGTTTATAGTGTCATTATAATAAATTGACAAATTATGGAAAGACTCCAAATGTCCATCAACTGATGAATAGAGAAATATGTGGCATATATATATACAGTGGAATATTATATTACTCAGCCATCAAAGAGAATGAAATCTTGCCCTTTGCAAGGACATGGATGGATCTAGAGAGGATTATGCTAAGCTAAATAGGTCAGTCTGAGAAAGACAAAACCATACAACTTCACTTATATGTGGAACTTAAGAAACAAAACAGATGAACATAATATAGGGGAATAAAAGGGAAAAAAAAGTCGCAAACCAGAAAACAGACTCTTAACTATAGAGAACAAACTGAGGGTCACTGGAAGGGAGGTGAGTGGGGGTAATGGGTTAAATGGGTGATGGGTATTAGAAAGGGCAGTAGTAGTAATGATCCCTGGGTATTGTATGTAAGTGATGAATCACTAAATTGTACACCTGAAACTAATATTATACTGTATGTTGACTAACTGGAATTTAAATAAAAACTTAAAAAGAAAAAACAAATAAAGTAGATGATACATGAGAGGTAGATAGACCAATAGATAGATGATAAATAGATGATAGATAAATAGATTGATGGATGGATGGGTAGATAGATAGATAGATAGATAGATAGATAGATGATAAAGAGGTATTTGAAGCAGATGTCAAAGACAAATAATAGGTTTAACACTCACCTTTGGGAAAAATAAAGGATTTAATGATTATCTTTTGCTATGGGGCACAGAGCACAAAGAGATAATCAAAAATATTCTTTCAGTTCCCATTATTCCATTATTACATTAAGGTATACACTTGGGTAACCTAAAGGCATGTAATCACAATCTTATGTTTTAGGGAGGGAAACATGAAAAGATTCCTAATATTCTTGGTAGTTTTTCCCCTTATTAATTCAATATAGTTAATAAAGACTCAAGGTAAATACTGAGTTATCCCATGTTCTGATGAAGTGTTAATTTCTTAAGACCAACAGATGCTTTTGTTCCTGGGATACTTCACAAATGATGTTCCAGATGAAGAAAGGTCCTACTGATAAACCTTATTTCCTGATGAGTCAACAAGGATAGTCTTTAATATTGGCCCCTACATTGATCATTTGCTGAGACCCTTTAGCTCAAAAGTGTGCTGGTACTAAATCGAAATTTTTATACATTGTATTGTTTTAAATATAGCCCAAATAAGATCTTTAGCTATGTCCATACTGCCTGCTTTGCCTAATCCACAAACCTACACCCACCATCTGCTAGTTATAAGTAATATAAAATCTGGGGTGCCTGGGTGGCGCAGTCAGTTAAGCGTCCGACTTCAGCCAGGTCACGATCTCGCGGTCCGTGAGTTCGAGCCCCGCATCAGGCTCTGGGCTGATGGCTCAGAGCCTGGAGCCTGTTTCCGATTCTGTGTCTCCCTCTCTCTCTGCCCCTCCCACGTTCATGCTCTGTCTCTCTCTGTCCCAAAAATAAATAAACGTTGAAAAAAAAATTAAAAAAAAAATAAGTAATATAAAATCTGAAAATATAAAGATCTCAAGTCTTTCTGAGCTCTATGACCCAGAAACTCTCTGTCATTCTGTCACTCAACATTACCTAGACATGTAACTCCCTCTGTGATCCCTTGACCCCCTTCTGGATTGTGTCTCCCATGCCTCTATAGCCTTTGGAAAGTCTCTGGCTGTGAGACACTTCCTTACATCCTCACATGTCAGAGTCTCACAAACTAAGTTTGTGTGTGCTACTACTGTAAGTTCTTGGTCATCTCTTTTTAAAAAATGTTTGTCCCCCAAATCCCTTGAACCCCCTTTAGAAGGACATCGAACACAGAGAGTATCCATTATAGCTGAATCTATCTCTATTTCCCAGAAACAAGTACATCCACAGAAAGAAAGAGATGGAAGTGCCTGAGAAGGGTGATAAAGATTTAGAATAGTTTGTGGAGAATGACATGAAAATGTGCCAACTACAGGTATTTTGAAGACTGATCAATTGATAATGGAAGCAATGAATTTATTATAGCACAATCCACAGTTTTGTTATTTGTTTGTTTTTGTTTTGTTTTGCTTTTTTTCTCTTGTGTTGTTCAGTAGATTTGGTGGCAAAGAAGGAAATTTGTTGATAAAAACAAAAAAAAATTAACTAGTCCTTTTTTTCTCAGCATTTTCTTAGACCTTAATTTAAATGAAATTATATATCAGAAGCACCCAATCCCAATAAATGTTGAGGTGTGTTGTGTTTAAAAGACTGTACTATATGTATAAATATGTTATTACTCAGGGAAAATTAAGAAATACCCCAATTATGATTTTATAATACAATGGTATTTAAATAGCTTGTCAGAGGATGGTTACAAATATATATTAGTTATCTACAAAATTATTAAAATCTAAATTCTTTTACACATAATTGGAAGAAAAAACATGAAAGTTGCATTCTGAATAAACCTCTCTCTTAAAAAAGAATTTTATTTTCATCTAACTAGTGGCTACAAAAGCAGAGTACAAAAGAACAGCTACTAAGTTTCTAGAGAAAGTAAGTCAAAGGCATAAATTTCAATTATACTCAGGATATAGTTAGATAGTAGATCTTAAATGTTGCAAAGGACATTATAAAGAATTTCATAAATTCTGTGCATTTTAAGTCAGGTTCAGTTCTACCTTAAAGTAGAAAGATAAATCAAATTAATTCCTGATATTCTCTAATCTTCCAACTTTTGTGTGATATCACCCAAATTGTCAAAACACATTTATGCTGTGGCACTGATGCTACTTAAATAATGCAACATGATGAGGACATTGACTCCTATGTTCCAGAAAACAAGTGGTGTAGTTCAGTCCAAATCCAAAGGCCTGAGAATCGGTTGGAGGGGGGGTGGGGGGGAGTTGACAGTACAATTCCCAGTCCTAGAACATGAGAAGACTAATGTCCTAACTCCATAGTCAGGTCAGGAGGGCAAGTTCTCCCTTCTTACTCCTTTTTGTTCTAGTCAGGTCAAAAGATTGGATGATGACTACTCACACTGAGGAAAACTATCTGCTTCACCCAGTCCAATCCACTGACTCAAATGCTAATCTCTTCCAGAAATATCCTCTGAGGCACACCCAGAAATAATGGTTAGCCAGATACCTGGACATTCCATGGCTCAGTCAAGTTGACACATAAAATTAACCATCATAGCCATGATGACATCTACTCAAACAATTCTTCCTAATGTTTAACTTTTCCTATGCTTTGTAAAGTGTACATTAGATACAATATAAACTGTCTATACTATAACTTAAGCCAAGTTTTTTCTCTTGCTAAATTACTACTGTAGGTGAGAAGCACCCACCTACCATGTTGTGTACAACCTTCATACCCTTGAGGGCCAGGGTATGTCTCTTATAATCTTTCTTGTTATGTAAAAGAAGAGACTTTGGTAAAGCTATTACCTGTAGTAATGTGGAAAATAGGAAATGTATTAAAGGAAATAACTCAATGATCTAGCTAAAAATATTTTAACAGAGAACATGAAAAAGACCATTTTGTCTCTTCTCAATGAGAAGAATCTGAAAAGAGATAAAATCTGATGATAAATCTGAGAAGAGAAAGCTGAAGAATGAACTGTTAAATATAAAGGAATGAGAACACAGTAAGTTTAAAATAAAACTTTCTCAGTTTTATTTTTCTTAGTTTCTCAACTGATACCTATTGTCAACTGCCAGACATGTAATTAAAGACAATTTAAGGGGGCGCCTGGGTGGCGCAGTCGGTTAAGCGTCCGACTTCAGCCAGGTCACGATCTCGCGGTCCGGGAGTTCGAGCCCCGCGTCGGGCTCTGGGCTGATGGCTCAGAGCCTGGAGCCTGTTTCCGATTCTGTGTCTCCCTCTCTCTCTGCCCCTCCCCCATTCATGCTCTGTCTCTCTCTGTCCCAAAAATAAATAAACGTTGAAAAAAAAAAAAAAGACAATTTAAGATTTTACCCTGAGTATCAAGTCTTCCCAGAGGGGTTCTCAGATGTCATGGAAATGGGAAAAAAAAGGAGGGGGGCATTCTTGCTGTAACTTTTTGTAATTTCTGCCCCATAACATCTAAATTATGGAGTGAAATTTTAATTTAAAAAATTGAATGAAAACTTTTAATGCTTTAATGAAAATATCAGTTCTTCTCAAAATTGTATACACATATAAATTCCCTGTTATCTTGCTAAAATTCAGATTCTGATTTAGTGGATCCAGGCTGGGACCTAAGATTCTAATCTCTTATCCTTGGATGATGGAAATGCTGCTGATTCAACCCAAATGCATGTTGTATAGCACAGTTACAAATTTTTCACCCAGATTTATTCAAGAGAATTAAACCCTAAAGAAGAAAATGTGTGTGGCTTTCTTCTCAATTTTCCCAAGGAAGGCATACAGTTAGCACTATCCTCAATACCTAGGAAATACATTTCAATTTATATGTGTCTATGATGAAGAAACAGAGAATTTTAAAATTGATTAGGTCCCATGGGGTCAGATTAAATGAGAGTTGAGATTGAAATGCTATGTTCATTCCGGATCTGTCTTACATTCCTGATATAAATAAAAAAAAATGTTTGTAAATATATTCTAGGGTGTCTCCTGCATGCGGTGTTGGTACCAAGTTTTGGATAGCTATAAAATAAAGGGAGAATTAGAGGAAAGGCACTTTCTTTGTCATTCTATAATTCTTCAGGGGATTCCTGGTACCCAAAAGATATAAAATTCGTCAGTCTTTCTTTTGCAATTATCAGTTAAAATACCTACTTCATTTATTTTCTGTCTCTTAGAACATCATTCTACCTCTCTTAAATAAAAGTTTAAACACATTCTACTTTAATAGCATGTGGGAGCTAAAGGTAGATTCTCCAGAAATAAACTGGTTGGAACTGGTGGAGTGTTGTTTAGAGTCCTGGAATTTGCAGTTAAAAATAAAGAATCTAAATAAGACTCTGGATAGCTTGGGCACATGTGACATGTGCGCTCAAACTCAGACACACACACACACACACACACACACACACACACACACACACACAGACAAATAGAGCTAGCTAACACATAGTTGGCATGGGGTTACAAGATTTCCCAGTTAACTATGAAAATGATTTTTTAAAAGAGGCGACCAGCAGTGCTGATTAACTTAATTTGGTTATAATGTTAGGGTATTTTATTTAAAGGGTTACCCTAATGAAACATTTTGCATTTGTTTTTACTGCCTTTCTTTTCCTAAAGATTTGACTCTAAGTAGAACGAATAGTACATAAAACATAAATGGATTCTTGCAGTCACATTTGCTGAAATTTATTTTTAAAATATGACATTTAAATATATAATAGATCTAAAGGGATCATTGTACTTCTTTATCCTACCACACTGTGACACCGAATGGGATAAGAAAAGTTATATTTTGAGGTTATTCCAGTAATGCATATTTTGCAATCTGATATACGTTATAGATCAAGAGGAAGGAATACTGTGCATAGCTAATACTCTAAGTGGCCAATGGAAAAGTTAACACATTACTGGAATTCCAATTGTAGATACCCCATAGCTTCTCCATTAAAATACCAATGCAAGTCACTAAATTCATTTTATAAATAACTGGATTTATATAGAATCTTTTGAAAAGAAAGTGTAGATGAGGATGATTATCAACTACATACTATTTCCAATAAAACACTGTAGAAAACTTGTCTTGCAAATATAACTCTTTGGTCAACTTAACTCAAATGGTATAATTTTACTTCTTGTCTTTGAAATAGATAAGTAGATATTTCAAGTTGCTAAAATAAAGAAGAATAAAATATAATTACTCATGGATCAACTAATATATTTAAATATCTTCATATAGATGCACTGCAATTTCCTATTTAATACATTGATTTTTATTCACTAATTTATTTATTCACTTATGGGATATTTATTGAGAAGCTCTTACTTGTCAACCACATCACTGTCAAAGTTTACCAAAGAAACAAACCATATATGAGTTATGTCTTTATGAAATTAAGTAAAAAAAATGCCATTTGGAGAGAGATATTCAAAGCAGGAAGAATTCTACAAAACATAACTAACTAGTGTGATTGGAACATAAGAGATACTAACATGGTAACCAAAGATCAAACCATCGAGAGCCTCTGCCTATTAAAAAACAATTGAATTTCATCATAGAGAAATTAGAATTTTGTTAAGCAAAGGAGTGTAATATTCTGAATTACATATTTTTAAATATCACTTAGAGTTCTTTGCGTAGCGTGTTCTGACATAAGAATGTGAAGGCAGAGACCAGGAAGAGGCAAATATATTGGCTAACTGAGATGAGAAGATTACTTAGATAGGCTCCCAGCAATGAACAGAGTAATACAGATGGACATATTGTGCTTGAATAAACTGTTTTAATCTAGGTATTTTTTTCAGTAAACAGCTTCAGAAATACTTATAGTATAAGATGTTAGAAAGTGGTAGAATGAAGGCTTATCTTCAGCTTATTCTTTTTATGAGAGAAAATTATTCTGTCTGAAATATGATATTCTACAAAATATACTAATTGTTATAGAGCCTGTTTTAGAGAATAAAGGAATTATTTCCCAAAGAAGACCAATATCAAGTAACATTATCCTTAAATTAAAAAATAAATCTTTAAACTAATTAAAATTAGCACTCATATATACCATTTATAGTAGTAATTCTTGAAAGAACATGCTTTTCTTAATTTTATTAATGGTAATATCAGAATACCAACATTTATAGAGGGTTTTAGTGGTTTTAAAATAATTTCACATACATGACTATTCAATTTACCACAACCTTGATATATAGATGGGAAAAATGAGATTCAACCAGATTCATATGCTCTTATGTCAAGAAGTAAGTCTGAAAACATATGCATTATGCTGAAAAATCAATATAAAGTTCTAATATAATATAATGGTAGGCATTAAATGCAACTGTGAGATTAAATAAGAAAAATGTAGAAAATATTAGCATTGTTCATAGTACACAGGACTCAATCAATACATATTAGTTATTTTCTGAATGTTTATTATGCAGTAAGCCATAAGTGTGTTTCCCTTAGAAAACAGATGAAATCAGCCTTAAAGCTAATTTTTTTAAATTTTTTATTTAAAGTTTATTGGAATTACCCAAGGAGTATATATACTCCAATATATATATTGTCACATTTCCAGTGATTTTACAGTGGTTCCCTCAGAAATGTGTTTAAGCACTCTTTAGGATATTCTGAGTCAAGTTATTTTTGAGAAAAAAAAATCAAACATTGTTCACATCTTTGATACACCCAACCCACCATTAAGTCACTTTAGGCATGATGATTATTTAATACTTAATTGTCAAGTGATGAACAGAATGAGCAACTACTAGATTTTAGATCATGTGCTGGGTCCTTCCATATGTCATTTTATTTAATCTTTAAAATAAACCTCTGAGTTAGGCATTGTAGCGAATACCTGCCAGTATAGGATGGAGGCTAGTCCCATATTTGCCTCATTCTAAAATGTATTCTTGTTCCAATTCAACACAGGCAGTAGTCTAGTCAACAACATGCCTTCTTTGGAAAAGGGATGCTTCCAGTATTTGCACACGTATTCAAGGCTTCTGTTTTATGGGAGGTGTAGAGAAGCTAGATAGATGCCTTTTCAAACTCTTGCTTTTAAGCAAAACCATGACTGAAGGTGAGTAGTCATGAACCTGATCCTCATTCCATAGTCCACCTATTCAATCTAAACAAATTTAAATAGCCTGTGCTTCTAATTTTAATCCTAAAACTACTCGTAATATTACAATGATGGCATTTAACAGTGAATAATGGAATAATACCTGATCATATGCCTAATAAAGACAGACTAATATTTAGGTAATAATAATTGTACCCATTTTTTCAGTATTTGGAATAGAAAAATTCCCCAATTGGGTGGTACTTTTAAATTTAGAACTACACTCACTGTCAGGTTATCTCTCCCTCTCCTCGAGAGGTGAGGGGGGATAATTACATTAAACAGAACCTTTGATTCTATGGTCCTTTAGCCAGAAGTATCCATGTTTTGGTTATCCATGTAAGAATTATATTTAAAAAAAAGTACAAAAAATAATATATTCTGTTTTATTTCCATTCATTCATTCAATCATTTCTGCAACCAACAGTTTTTACTTAACATATGCCAGAATGCAAGAGTATACTGACATAGAGTAATCACTTTTCTTAAGAAAGTTGCAGAGCAGTGGAGAGAGATTACAACATTAATCATGATATAATGTAATCAGTGGTAGAACACCATGAGTATATTTAAAAAACTAAGAAAACACATAGAAGAATGAGCTAATCAGTCCTAAGGACTCAGAGGGTTTCCTGAACAGTTTATATTTTAGCTAAATCATAATAGGTAAAGAAATGACTCAATTGGGAAAAAAAGAGAATGATGCAAAAAATGATAAATTATCATGTAATATATATGCTTTATATGTATATATGTTATAAATATATTAAACACATATGTAGTTTTAATTTAATTGTTTAAATAATTTTCTGCTATGAAATGTCAAAATCCATTGATTTTACAAAATGAATTACAAGTTACATAGAAGCCTTACAACAGGTCTAAATAGGCAGATTGCTCTTATATTTGCAGAAAGGTCAAATGTGAATACTATTAAATTTACATTAAATTTTTATTTATTTTTTTAATTTAAATTTTTTACAATAAATAATTATCTAAAACTCTTCTCTTTATATATTACACATGTTAATTAGATATAAAGTAACTTTTTGTTTTTGGATAGACAATATATTTTCCTATAGATGAAGTTAATGTATGATATTAAATGAAAACATTATATTTTTAATAGGGATAATAAATACATGTTACTTAGCAGCTAAAATTTTACTAAACTAATTTATTACATTATATATTTTTATTTAGAAAAAAATTAAGCAATGACTTTATGTGTGAATTTGTATATACCCCACTTCTCTAAACTTCAGGGGGTCATATCTGATCGACATTGACAGTGACTATTTGGAATATTTGAAGGCTTTGTCCCTTATTATTTGAAGGCCTCAAGCACTCTGTCAGACCTAAATACTGATACATATACTAAAATATGGTCAATGTCATACTGCTAGAACAAATCATATGAAAGATGTTTAGTCATTTCTGCTTCAAATTACAGGTTCTAGTTTGACTTGGTCATTAATATGCAATTTGTCCACTGTAGGGTATTACCTCAAAGTTAGGAAAAATGTTATTCCCTTTGCATAATTTGATTTGAATCACATTTTTTGATTTTGTCTTTTGCTAACCAACCGTTATTACTGTTGTTACTTTAACAAGATTTTAGTATAGAAGTACTCTGCTTTTAAATCATTATTTTCTATCTTTTATCTAGAATCAGACTGTATAAATTAAAATTTTAAGTAAAAATAAAATTCTTAAGAGGCTTCCAGTTTTATTTATTTATTTATTTATTTATAATGTTCGTTTATTTTTGAGAGAGAGACAGAGTGTGAGCCAGGGACCAGTGGAAAGAGACGGAGACACAGAATCTGAAACAGGCTCCAGGCTCTGAGCTGTCAGCACAGAGCCTGATGCAGGGCTCAAACCCATGAACTGTGAAATCATGACCTGAGCCGAAGTTGGCTGCTTAACCTACTGAGCCACCCAGGCACCCCTACAGGCCTCCAGTTTTAGCTACAATATGTAAAGAGCTTTAAGTCATTAATTACAGCAGACTTCCAGAAGCCATACAAAATATAAGAAAGTGAACTATTTAAAGTTTTGAAATGACAAAACTACCATCATAGAATTATATATTCAGTAAAATGATCCTTCAAAAGTAAAGGAGAGATAAAAACATATCAGACAAACAAAAAAATAGAGTATTCATTGCTTTCAAACCTGCCTTGGAAGAATCATTGTTAAAAGAAGTTCTAGAGGTAAAAGAAAAAACATATATTTCAGAAATGCAGAAATACATTAACAAAGGAAAATCATTGCGAAAAGAATAGGTAAAATAAAATATTTTGTTATTCTTATTATTGACCGATCTAATAGACAACTGTTTAAAGCATTAATAGCGGGAGACCTGGGGAAGATGGCGGCATAGGAGAACGCTGGGCTCACCTTGTCCTGCTGATCACTTAGATTCCACCTACACCTGCCTCTATAACCCAGAAAACCACCAGAAGACTAGCAGAATGGAGTCTCCAGAGCCAAGTGCAGACAAGAGGCCCACGGAAGAGGGTAGGAAGGGCAGAGAGGTGGTGCATGCTCCATGCACTGGCAGGAGGGAGCCGGGGCAGAGGGGTGGCCCGCCAGCCAAGCAGAGCCCCCGAGTATGGCTCGCAAAAGCGGAGGGGCCGGACGGAGTGTGTTCTGACAGCGAGCGGGACTTTACATCTGGAAGGTTATAAGCTAATGGCTCTGCTCAGAGAATGGGAGGGAGAGTTGCTGAGCCCCGGACTACAGAGCTCAACTTGGCGGGGAACAAAGGCGCTCACCAGCGCCATCTCCCTTGCCCATCCCCCAGCCAAAATCCCAAAGGGAACCAGTTCCTGCCAGGGAACTTGCTTGCACCCTGCAAACACCCAACGCTGTGCATCTGCGGATCCATCACTCCAGCGGGTCTGACTCCCTCCCAGTGCCTCAGGGCCCCTCCTGAAGCAGATCACCAAAGGAAAAGTGAGCTGAGCCTGCCCCTCCCACCCCTGTGCACCCTGCTGATCCACCCCAGCTAATACACCAGATCCCCAGCACCACAAGCCTGGCAGTGTGCAAGTAGCCCAGATGGGCCACGCCACCCCACAGTGAATCCTGCCCCTAGGAGAGGGGAAGAGAAGGCACACACCAGTCTGACTGTGGACCCAGTGATGGGCTGGGGGCAGATCAGGTCTGACTGCGGCTGTGCCCACCAACGCAAGTTATTCAAGACAGCACAGGGGAAGTGCCCTGCAGTCTCGCACCACTCCAGGGACTATCCAAAATGACGAAACAGAAGAACTCTCCTCAAAAGAAAATCCAGGAAGTAACGATAGCTAACAAACTGATCAACTACTATTTAAGCAATATAACAGAAAGTGAATTTATTAATCACTGGGCTTGAAAACAGTATAAAGGACAGCAGAGAATCTATTGCTACAGAGATCAAGTGACTCAGGAACAGCCAGGAGGAGCTAAAAAATGCTATTAATGAGCTGCAAAATAAAATGGAGATGACCACGGCTCAGGTTGAAAAGGCAGAGGAGAGAATAGGTGAAGTAGAAGGTAAAATTATGGAAAAAGAAGAAGCTGAGAAAAAGAGAGATAAAAAAATCGAGGAGTATGAGGAGAAAATTAGAGAACTAAGGGATGCCCCAAAGAGAAATAATCTACGCATAATTGGTATTCCAGAGGAGGAAGAGAGAGGGAAAGGTGCTGTAGGTGTACTTGAAGAAATAATAGCTGAGAACTTCCCGGATCTGGGGAAGGAAAAAGGCATTGAAATCCAAGAGGCACAGAGAACTCCTTCAGACGTAACTTGAATCGATCTTGTGCAAGACATATCAAAGTGAAACTGGCAAAATACAAGGATAAAGAGAAAATTCTGAAAGCAGATAGAGACAAATGTGCTCTAAAATATAAAGGGAGACCTATAGGACTCGTGACCGATCTCTCTACTGAAACTTGGCAGGCCAGAAAGGAATGGCAGGAAATCTTCAATGTGATGAACAGAAAAAATATGCAGCCAAGAATCCTTTATCCAGTAAGTCTGTCATTTAGAATAGAAGGAGAGATAAAGGTCTTCCCAAACAAACAAAAACTGAAGGAATTCATCACCACTAAACCAGCCCTACAAGAGATCCTAAGGGGGATCCTGTGAGACAAAGTACCAGAGACATAGATACAAGCATGAAACCTACAGACATCACAATGACTCTAAACCCCTATCTTTCTATAATAACACTGAATGTAATTGGACTAAATGCACCACCAAAAGACATAGGGTATCAGAATGGATAAAAAAACAAGACCCATCTATTTGCTGTCTACAAGAGCCTCATTTTAGACCTGAGGACACCTTCAGATTGAGAGTGAGGGGATGGAGAACTATTTATCATGCTACTGGAAGTCAAAAAAAAGCTGGAGTAGCCATACTTACATCAGACAAACTAGACTTTAAATTAAAGGCTGTAACAAGACATGAAGAAGGGCATTATATAATAATTACAGGGTCTATCCATCAGAAAGAGCTAACAATTATAAATGTCTATGCACCGAATACAGGAGCCCCCAAATATATAAAACAATTACTCATAAACATAAGTAACCTTATTGTTAAGAATGTGGTACTTGCAGGGGACTTTAACACTCCACTCACAGAAATGGATAGATCATCTAGACACACGGTCAATAAAGAAACAAGGGTCCTGAATGATACATTGGATCAGATGGACTTGACAGATATATTTAGAACTCTGCATCCCAAAGCAACAGAATATACTTTCATCTCGAGTGCACATGGAACACTGTCCAAGAGAGATCACATACCAGGTCACAAAAGAGCCCTTCATAAGTATACAAGAATTGAAATCATACCATGCATACTTTCAGACCACAATGCTATGAAGCTTGAAATCAACCACAGGAAAAAGTCTGGAAAACCTCCAAAAGCATGGAGGTTAAAGAACACCCTACTAACGAATGAGTGGGTCAACCAGGCAATTAGAGAAGAAATTAAAAAATATATGGAAACAAACGAAAATGAAAATACAACAATCCAAACGCTTTGGGACCCAGCAAAGGCAGTCCTGAGAGGAAAATACATTGCAATCCAGGCCGATCTCCAGAAACAAGAAAAATCCCAAATACAAAATCTAACAGCACACCTAAATGAAATAGAAGCAGAACAGCAAAGGCAGCCTAAACCCAGCAGAAGAAGAGAAATAATAAAGATCAGAGCAGAAATAAACAATATAGAATCTAAAAAAAACTGTAGAGCAGATCAACGAAACCAAGAGTTGGTTTTTTGAAAAAATAAATAAAATTGATAAAACTCTAGCCAGGCTTCTCAAAAAGAAAAGGGAGATGACCCAAATAGATAAAATCATGAATGAAAATGGAATTATTACAATCAATCCCTCAGAGATACAAACAATTATCAGGGAATACTATGAAAAATTATATGCCAACAAACTGGACAACCTGGAAGAAATGGACAAATTCCTAAACACTCACACGCTTCCAAAACTCAATCAGGAGGAAATAGAAAGCTTGAACAGACCCATAACCAGTGAAGAAATTGAATCGGTCATCAAAAATTTCCCAACAAATAAGAGTCAGGACCAGATGGCTTCCCAGGGGAGTTCTACCAGACGTTTAAAGCAGAGATAATACCTATCCTTCTCAAGCTATTCCAAAAAATAGAAAGGGAAGGAAAACTTCCAGACTCATTCTATGAAGCCAGTATTACTTTGATTCCTAAACCAGACAGAGACCCAGTAAAAAAAAGAGAACTGCAGGCCAATATCCCTGATGAATTAGGATGCAAAAATTCTCAACAAGATACTAGCAAATCGAATTCAACAGCGTATAAAAAGAATTATTCACCATGATCAAGTGGGATTCATTCCTGGGATGCAGGGCTGGTTCAACATTCGGAAGTCAATCAACGTGATACATCACATTAATAAAAGAAAAGATAAGAACCATATGATCCTGTCAATCGATGCAGAAAAGGCATTTGACAAAATTCAGCACCCTTTCTTAATAAAAACCCTTGAGAAAGTCAGGATAGAAGGAACATACTTAAAGATCATAAAAGCCATTTATGAAAAGCCCACAGCTAACATCATCCTCAATGGGGAAAAACTGAGAGCTTTTTCCCTGAGATCAGGAACACGACAGGGATGCCCACTCTCACCGCTACTGTTTAACATAGTGTTGGAAGTTCTAGCATCAGCAATCAGACAACAAAAGGAAATCAAAGGCATCAAAATTGGCAAAGATGAAGTCAAACTTTCACTTTTTGCAGATGACATGATATTATACTTGGAAAATCCGATAGACTCCACCAAAAGTCTGCTAGAACTGATACAGGAATTCAGCAAAGTTGCAGGATACAAAATCAATGTACAGAAATCAGTTGCATTCTTACACACTAATAATGAAGCAACAGAAAGACAAATAAGGAAACTGATCCCATTCACAATTGCACCAAGAAGCATAAAATACCTAGGGATAAATCTAACCAAAGATGTAAAAGATCTGTATGCTGAAAACTATAGAAAGCTTATGAAGGAAATTGAAGAAGATATAAAGAAATGGAAAAACATTCCATGATCATGGATTTGAGGAATAAATATTGTCAAAATGTCAATACTACCCAAAGCTATCTACACATTCAATGCAATCCCAATCAAAATTGTGCCAGCATTCTTCTCGAAGCTAGAAAAGCAATCCTAAAATTCATATGGAACCACAAAAGGCCCTGAGTAGCCAAAGAAATTTTGAAGAAGCAGACCAAAACAGGAGGCATCACAATCCCAGACTTTAGCCTCTACTACAAAGCTGTAATCATCAAGACAGCATGGTATTGGCACAAAAACATACACATAGACCAATGGAATAGAATACAAACCCCAGAACTAGACCCACAAATGTATGGCCAACTAATCTTTGACAAAGCAGGAAAGAACATCTGATGGAAAAGATAGTCTCTTTAACAAATGGTGCTGGGAGAACTGGATAGCAACATATAGAAGATTGAAACTAGACCTCTTTCTCACACCATTCACAAAAATAAACTCAAAATGGATAAAGGACCTGATTGTGAGACAGGAAACCATCAAAACCCTAGAGGAGAAAGCAGGAAAAGACCTCTCTGACCCCAGCCGTAGCAATTTCTTACTTGACACATCCCCAAAGGCAAGGGGATTAAAAGCAAAAATGAACTACTGGGACCTCATGAAGATAAAAAGCTTCTGCACAGCAAAGGAAACAAGCAACAAATCTAAAAGGCAACCAAAGGAATGGGAAAAGACATTTGCAAATGACATATCAGACAAAGGGCTAGTATCCAAAATCTATAAAGAGCTCACCAAACTCTACACCCAAAAAACAAATAACCCAGTGAAGAAATCGGCAGAAAACATGCATAGACACTTCTCTAAAGAAGACATCCAGATGGCCAACAGGCACATGAAAAGATGCTCAATGTCACTCCTCATCAGGGAAATGCAAATCAAAACCACACTCAGATATCACCTCACGCCAGTCAGAGTGGCCCAAATGAACAATTCAGGAGACTATAGATGCTGGCAAGGATGTGGAGAAACGGGAACCCTCTTGCACTGTTGGTGGGAATGCAAACTGGTGCAGCCGCTCTGGAAAACAGTGTGGAGGTTCCTCAAAAAATTAAAAATAGACCTACCCTATGACCCAGCAATAGCACTGCTAGGAATTTACCCAAGGGATACAGGAGTGCTGAATCATAGGGGCACTTGTACCCCAATATTTATAGCAGCACTCTCAACAATAGTCAAATTATGGAAAGAGCCTGAATGTCCATCAACTGATGAATGGATAAAGAAATTGTGGCTTATATACACAATGGAGTACTATGTGGCAATGAGAAAGAATGAAATATGGCCCTTTGTAGCAACGTGGATGGAACTGGAGAGTGTGATGCTAAGTGAAATAAGCCATACAGAGAAAGACAGATACCATATGTTTTCACTCTTATGTGGATCCTGGAAACTTAACAGAAACCCATGGGGGAGGGGAAGGAAAAAAAAAAGAGGTTAGAGTGGGAGAGAGGCAAAGCATGCCAGACTCTTAAAAACTGAGAACAAACTGAGGGTTGATGGGGATTGATGAGGCCACCTTTTGGGATGAGAACTGGGTGTTGTATGGAAACCAATCTGACAATAAATTTCATAAAAAAATAAAATTAAACAAATTAAAAAAATAAAGCATTAATAGCAATAATACACTAGATGATTATAGTGAAATAAATGGATAAATAAAATGAGAGAAATTTTGTAAGGGTTGATGAAGAAAGAAATTGTGACTACTAAGTTTTAAGGTACCTCTACTCTCAGTAAAGTGATACAATGCTATTTGAAAGTGCATGTAGATTAGCTGTAAATGTATACTGCAAACTCTAGAGTAAGTGCTAATTAAAAAATAAAAAAAAACGTGATTGATAAGCTAGAACAAGACAGTATGGACTCATATGAAGTCAACTAATACTAGAGAAAGCAGAAAAACAAGAAAAAAAAAGAATGAGTGCAACAAATAGGAAACAATTACAAACATGTTAGTGAGAAACAAAAAGCAATAAAAGAAGAATGAACATAACATAAGGAACCTTAGAACAGCAACAAGTGGACTAACTTATGTATTCTGGGAGTCCCAAGAAGAGAGAAGAAAAGAGAGAGAAAAGGGCCAGAGTTTATTTGAAGAAATGAAAGTTGAAACATTCCCAAACCGGATGAAAGACAAGAACAAAAACATCCAAGAAACTCAAGAACCTCCCAGCAGGATGTATGTGAATACATACACATATATGTGTACGTCTCAGAGACGTACACTGAGGGATGTTATGATAAATTTGCCAATAGCTAAAGACAAAGAGAATCTTGAAAGCAACAACAGATAAACAATTCACAAATAAAAGAGATCCTCTCTCAAATATTATTAGTAGCTTTCTCATCAGAAATTTTGGAGGGCAGAAGTTAATAGGCTGGTAAAAAATTGTGGTTGCCGTGGGTTTGGTGTGAGGTGCAAGGACTGAATAGGTGAAGTATGGGGGATTTATTTTATTTTATTTTATTTTATTTTATTTTATTTTATTTTATTTATTTTATTATTTTATTTTAGAGAGAGAGAGCATGAGTGGGAGAGAGGGGAACAGGAAGAGATAAAGGGAGAGAGACAGAGAGACAGAGAGAGAGAAAGAGAAAGAGAAAATATTAAGTAGGGTCCATGCTCAGCAGGAGGCACAATGCAAGGCTCGATCCCATGACCCTGGAATCATGACCTGAGCCAAAATCAAGAGTCAGATACTGAACCAACTGAACCACCAAGCTGTCCAAGTACAGAAGATTTTTAAGGTGGTTAGACTACTCAGCACAATACAGTAATGGTGGATACATGGTACTATAAATATATTAAAACTCATAGAACCTTACAGTGCCAGACAGCTTTAATGTATACAATTATAAACGTTTTTAATTAGGAGGTCACGGAATCCCAGGAATAAAGGTGGACCATTAGAAAGGAATCCACCAGTATTATAAATAAAACAACTTCACTAAAGGGG
Organism: Prionailurus viverrinus; assembly: GCF_022837055.1. Classification (NCBI taxonomy): domain Eukaryota; kingdom Metazoa; phylum Chordata; class Mammalia; order Carnivora; family Felidae; genus Prionailurus; species Prionailurus viverrinus. The sequence continues at coordinate 47,232,033 of NC_062577.1, read as the reverse complement.
TTCACCTGAGTAATTTTAGATATTAGAGGAGCCTTCCAGAAGTAAAACAAAATCAAATGCACATAAAGATTGCACTCTGCTAGATAAAGTTGTATCCCATGAGGTATGAGTTAATAATAATAATCATATTATGATAATAATAATCATCATATGATTATGGATTACAGTTGGAGAGATCAGTGTAAATTTATTTTTAGCTCAATATAGACCCAGATGTTAACATCAAGAAATATTTATAGATGTGTGTATATACAGGTCAGTATACATTCATACATTTCCTTGCCGTATCAGTTTAGAGTCCTAAAAGAAACAACACTGTGGTAGCAACAGTTTATGGGCTGCCCCGAGATACTTGTTTTTAAAGCATTCTCCAATAAAACAAATCAGGGTGCATCTTGGAGAAGTAGCTGATTCTAGAACTGAGGCAAAAAACCAGTAAGATGAGCCTGGAATATTTTGTAGTGACAGAAATTAGGGAGTCTAAAAATATAAACAAAACAAACAAATAGCAAAAGAAACTGTAATAATGGGGTATGTCAAAGGGACACAGAAGCCAAGTAAAAGAGATCCCAGTGACCAAACTTGGAGCAATCTGAGCAACAAAATAAAGTAGTATTGGATTATAGCCAAATCATAATGCATACCCAGGTTTCCACACTGATGCAAATAAATTATTAAATAAATGAATAAAGACAACTCTCCTGTGCAGAATTCCAGATAATTCATGTAGCTGTTCCTTCAAAGCCATATATGGCTAAATCACCCTCTTCTGGAAATCCTTCTTAAAATTACTAAGATTAGATTTAGGTGCCTTAGGTTTGAATCATCTGAATTTAGTGTAATCAGTGATATCACTACAATCCTCTCTCTATTTTAATGGTGCAGAAATATCCACCATTTCCACAATTTCCAGTTTATCAACACTCTCTTTTTTTAATGTTTTTAATGTTTATTTACTTTTGAGAGAGACAGACAGACAGACAGACAGTCGGAGTGGGGAAGGGGCAGAAAGAGAGGGAGACGCAGAATCTGAAATAGGCTCCAGGCTCTGAGCTGTCAGCACAGAGCTGGATGCACAGAGTTCATGAACTGTGAGATCATGACCTGAGTCAAGGTCAGGTGCTTAACTGAATGAACCACCCAAGCACCCCATCAACATTCTTATAAAATAAAATTTCAGCACCTGATTTGTTTATTAAATATACAGTTCTATTTTGTTGTTGTTGTTATAATTGTGCCACGTAAGTGGATAATTGTGGAAGGTAAAAAAAAATAGCAAATAACATAAGGAAATACGTTTAAATATACAGCTTACAATAAATGGTATAACTATTGCCGTAAAGGAGTTCATATTATGCTCAACAAACTCTGCAGCAAGATTGCTCATCCTTTATTTCAAATATATATTATATTTACAACACAATGTCATTTCCCAGATATCTAGTCAAGTTGGCACAACCGGCTGTTTCACCACAAGGCTGGCAGATATGACAGGATCAAATACATCCCACCACCCTCTGAAACCAAAATTAATTGTCTCTCCCTGGCCACTCCAAACCCAAGAACACTTTGATATTTTCGCAAATGCCCTGCATATTATGCTTGAAAGGTAGGTGTAATAACATTGAGCCTGGAGTTCTCTATCAGAGGTAGTCAACTATTATTCTGAGTATATATTACTCACTGCAAATGCGTTTCATATGCAATTAGAGCAGACAACAGAAGGAAAATGTACAGAATGGCAGTCTCTCCATACTATCACAGTTTATTTTACTACAATAATTCATTATAATATACATAATACTGCACTAAGAATACAATAACCCGGACAATTATAAAAGCAGAAGGCATGATGGAAGAACTGATATAAATCATAATTCTGGAAAAACAAATGTATTGCCATCCTATATATATGTCTTCTTTTATTATGAATTTTACTTTTGTCCCTGAATTCTTTTTTCTAGAATTTTATTATATTTTAATAAAATAGTATTATATTTCATCTATGCTATGGTAGTAGAATCCCTTTTATTTGTAAGTATGTTTTTATTTGTAAGTATATTTATTTTTATTGAAGTGCATTAGAGTTTCTTTCCATTTAAAAATATTCTAGAATCATATTTAAAGTTTGAAAACAGTAATTATCAAACAGTATTTTATGAAGAATACCTATATCTGCATATAAAACAGATTAAACAGTGTTAAGATAATTTTTAAATCCATACAGAAAATTACATTAAATCATTACCTTAAAAGATACATAACAGTCCAGTCTAGATTAATCATTTACTTAAAATCCATTTTATCTCTTTAATTAAATGTCCTAAACATTCACCACCTTTCTTCTAGTCAATAATGTAATGTTTCTTATTTTCCTGTTCTGTTGCAATGAAAAAAAAAAGTAAAAACAAACAAACAAGTAAACAAACAAAAACCTGTCTCATTGAGGCTTACTTGCTGCATTGGGAACAGCTCTGTACAGGAAGCCTGTCTGTCACATCTGAGTCTCTATTACTTGCCAGATTTAAGGAAATGTTCTATAGTCAATTAAACTGACGGTGTTTTCCAGTGACATCCAATTGAACTTAGATTCTAAGTATAGAATTAATACGGAGAGGATCCATTCTCATCAGGAAAGGGTAACAGAAAATAAATCTTCTTTTCTCCCCTTTTTATGTCTTCTTGAAAAACCAGGAAGAATTGATGATAACCAGTTCATTGTCTGTCACTAGGTGTGAGTATTTGACAGATTCCTTCAGTGCCCTTAAATTTCAGAGCTGCTGGAATAGAAAATAAAGTACACAATTTCAAGACAGCACTGAAGGAAACTGGTAATTAGTCTTAAAATGGGGAAGAAATGAGTTCATTGATAACCATCACTAGTAGAAACTGAAAACTGAAGTAAAAGGAAAATACTACTTAAATATTCTGAATAAAAGTTATGACAACTAGACAAGGAAAGAGCCAGGCATGTGAAGTTTTACATAAATATAATACTATTAAAGTGAATTAATGAGATTATAGAAATATTATTTTTAAAGACTATTTTTGACGTTACAAATTGTTGTAGTTTTTATATTTTCACAATGAAAACCATCATGTGCCTTAAGCTTCCTGAAATTCCCTTCACTCTCCATAAAATGTTCACTTAATGATCCAAACAGATTTTGGACACTAGCAATTTAGGGTTGAAATGAGGATTCTGTCACTCACTAGCTGAAAAAGCTTAACCAAGTTATTTCCCCATTCAAAGTCTCAGTTTTACGTGTATTTTTTAAGTTTACTGATTTATTTTGAGAGAGAGAGAGAGAGAGAGAGAGAGCATGCATGAGAAGCATGAGGAGCAGAGAGAGGTGGGGAGAAAGAGAGACAGAGGGAGAATCCCAAACAGGCTCCACGCTGTCAGCACAGAGCCTGATGTGGGGCTCGAACCCTTGAACCATGAGATCATGACCTGAGCTGAAAAGAAGAGTCAGACACTTAACCAACTGAGCCACCCAGATACCCCCTCAATTTTATGTGTAAAATTAGGAAATGACACTTCCCATATAGAAGTGATGGGTAGATTACATGGTATTTTACACGAAAATGTTTAAAATATTAAAATTATAGTTAGAAAAAAAGGAATATGATAGAATTAGTACTACACAATTTTCATATAAGATTGTTTTAAAAATAGCCAGTTATAAAATGTCTTGCCTGTTATTTTGTATAAGTGCCTTTTATGGGTTAAAGTGTGTCCTCCCAAGATTCATATGTTAAGTTCTACCCCCAGTACCTCAGAATGTGACCTCATTTGGGAATAGGGTTGCTGTAGCAACATTTAGTTGAAGTTTCATCTATTCTACTCCAATATGACTGGTGTCCTTATATAATGAAATTGGGCACAGAAACACAGTCAGGGAGAACACTATGTGAAGGTGAAGGGCAAAGATCTGGGTGAGGTTTTAAAAGGAATGTCAACAATTGCTGTCAAACCACAAGAACCTAGGAGAAAGGCATTAAAGAATGAAATCTTGCCATTTACAATGACATGGATAGAGCTAGAGAGTATAATGCTAAGCAAATTAGGTCAATCAGAAAAGACAAATACCATATGACCTCACTCCTATGTGGAATTTAAAAAAAAAAAAAACAAAACAAATGAACAAAAGGAAAAAAAGAGAGATGGAGGCAAACTGTCTCTTCACTGTAGAGAACAAACTGATGGCTACCAGAGGGGAGAGGGTGGGGGATGGGTTAAATAGGTGATGAGGATCAAGGAGGGCACTTGTCCTGATTAGCACTGGGTGATGTATGGAAGTGCTGAATCCTGTACACTTGAAACTAATTACACTGTATGTTAACTAACTGGAATTTAAATAAAAACTTAAAAAAAGAGAGACAAGTAGATTAAAATTTACTGTGTGTTAAAATAACTCAAACAAGAAGAGGTTCTCTCAGAGTCCTCACAATGAACTAAGCTTGCTAATTAACCTCAAAATGACTGGTTGATCTTAGAAATCTTGCCTCCAGAGCTGAGAGACAATAAATTTCCGTACCCAGTTGGCGGTACTTTGTTATGACAGCCTTAGCAAACTAAAACAACGTCTATTGCCAGTTCCTGGTCTTCTGTAGTGTTGAGTTGTCTTATTTGAAATCTCTATAAATTGCTAAAGTTTTCTAATCCATCCTCTGCCAATTTAATTTACTATTGTGATTAATTTCTTAACTTTTTTTGTTTACCTTATCTCTGTAAATATTTGGGTATAAATAACGTTCTCTGACCTCTACTACAAAGTTGTCTTCCTTCAACTTGATTATTAGGACACAATTAATATTTAGGACATCATTTACTTGCATGTAACTTTTTCTCAAAACTCCAATTGTCTACTCCTTTAGGATATTTTTTTCCTAATACACTTCTCTTAAATTTATCATTTCAAATAATCACAATTATTCATTTAATCTAGCAGCTATAATTATTTTTCAAACATTAATGGGATTATGCCACTCTCACAATTTTTCAATGATTTCTTCATGTTTAGACTAGAGTTAAATGCCTTAAAATTGCCCTCAGAACTCTGTTCCAATCACTGTAACTTTCTCCAGTTTTGTCTATTCCCTTTTCTTACCCTTCTCATTCAGTCTCAATCTCACCGTGCTGACCTCAAATGCATGGATTTCATTCTGCTTCAACCTACAGTTGTCAGATTGAGCAAGCAGAAATACAGGTTGGCATATTATATTTGGATTTCAGATGAACAATGGCTTCTTCAGTATCATAAGTTGAAACAAGATTTTTTCCTTTTTTAAAAAAAATTAATGTTTATTTATTTTTGTGTGTGTATGTGTGTGTTAGAGAGAGAGAGAGAGAGAGAGAGAGAGAGAGAGAGAGAGAGAGAGAGAGGCAGAGAGAGAGGGAGACCCAGAATCTGAAGCAGGCTCCAGGCTCTGAGCTGTCAGAACAGAGCCGGACATGGGGATGAACTTATGAACCACACCTGAGCCAAACTTGGATGCTTAACCGATTAAGCCACCCAGGCGCCCCACATGATTTTTTTTAAATAAGAAAAGCATCCTTACCAGGTCTGAATGTGCCCCAAGTTCAAATAAATACATTTAGTACTGCCAATGTTCAAATAAATTTAGCACTACTTACTTTTCCCATGAAAGACAATGATGCTATTAATTGTGTGTGTGTGTGTGTGTGTGTGTGTGAAGGTTAGTAAATTATTACTCAAAAATAATTTCACAAGCCAGATATAAGTCAAATACTGTATCTGATCTCTGTATGGTAGCTCTAAATCTCTCATTTTGTATTTCCTTCTCTTACAAATTCTTAGAAGATGTTAAATTCTGTGATGAACACATTATTTTGTACAAAAAATGCAATTACCTTGTTTTGGTTTTCTAATCATGATTTATCCAAATCACGAATTCTGAGGAAAATAATGTTACTTATTAGAAATAGAAAAATTCTGTTTCTTTTTCTATAGAAAACAATGTATATGTTTATATATATACATATATATGTATATATATATATTTAGAAATAAAAGTATCCATTAAAATATATATACTCTGGGAATGATGCATCTCAGTGTAGTAGCTGTGGTTAAATACATAGTTTCTTCTTTTTTAATATTTATTTATTTTTAAGAGAGAGAGACAGAATGTAAGCAAGGGAGGAGCAGAGAGACAGAGGGAGACACAGAATCTGAAGCAGGCTCCGGTCTCTGAGCTGTCAGCACAGAGCATGATGAGGGGTTAAAACTCACTAATGGTGAGATCATGACCTGAGCCAAAGTCGGACGCTTAACCGACTGAGCCACCCAGGCACCCATAAATACATAGTTTCAATTACAAAGACTCCCGTAATTATTTAGGACTTCTTCCTATTTCTAATATATCTTTCTAAATATTACAATGATTCATGAAGTAGTAGATTCAAAGTATAGTTGTAAGTGTTCAGTTATGCATTTTTGTAGTAAGATTTAATAAATTCGTTATTAGTGTATTAGCTTCTTGGGACTGACCTACCAAAATATCATAAATTGACTAGCTTAAAACAGCAGAAGTTCATTTTCCCACAGTCTTAGAAGCTGAAACTCCAAAACAAAGCTGTAGGCAAACCATTAGACCTTGCAAAGATATCCTTTGTACCTCTTAGCAGATTCTGGGCATCTCATGGCAATTTTTGGCATTCCTTGAATTGCGACTGCATACCTCCAATCTCTGTATTCATCATCACAGGGTATTTTCCGTGTGTTTGTCAGAGTCTCCATTTTACTTATTTTAAATGCAGGGGAGATTATTTTTGACACTTTATCTATCCATGCATACATTCATTTATTAATACTTATCAAGGGTATATGGTAGACATATAAATGCTGTGGTTAAAAATGAGCACTCTGGAGACATACTTATAGGTTCAAATTCAGACCCCTTGAGTTCTAGCTCTCGGATGTTGAACAGATTACTTACTCTGTTTGTACTTCAGTTTCCATATTCTTACAATAAGGTATAATCATAGTATTAAATTTATAAGGTCTTTACAAAGGTAAAATAAGTTCATCCTTAAAGGGCTTATAAGAGGGCTTAACCTATAGTAAGAAAAAAAAACTTTCCATAAGTATCAGCTAGTATTATTATATAGAAAGGGGAAGATACTCAAAATAGAACTATAAAAGAAAAATAAAATATTAAAAGGATGCCAGGGACTCCTAATGCTACCCATGATAGATGTCACTTCTAGAAGATTAAACCTTTCACTAGAAAGGCTTGAAGTGCTATCAGCTCAGCCAGCACTTGAGGTTCCATTATCCTCTAGAATAAGGAAAATCATGAGATGATTATTACTTTCAACCTGATTTTAATTTTTGCCCAAGGGAAAATTTCTAATACCAATAAATAGAAAACAGAGTATTGGCAGAAAGCTATAGGCTTACAGGACTATGATGACAAAAGTCAGAGTCCAGGGCTGGAAATGAGAGAACCACAAAAAGTGGACACAAAAATCATCACAAAAATCTTCACATCATTGACTTAATCCTAAATTGCACACGCTCATGGTGTAAATTTCTAGAACCCCCAAAGAAAACAGTAGCTGTGTGGCAACAGTAGAAATATGAGTAGCTCTTTGGGAGTAAAGACGATAAAATTTGAGTTCAAAATCCAGCCAAGCTACAATCACTTTGATCTATCCATTTCATTTCGAAATCCATAAAAGATGAGATTGAAGCACATCCTTCAGGCATCAGGGCACACGCACCAGGAGTAAGAACTATCCCTAGGTGGAAGGGCAAAACTGAAATAAAGGAAAGTCACAACACAACCTTTCAGAAAATAGAGTCGATTCAGTTATTCTGTACATCTTCCACAAGGGAAATGTGATCTGAACAATATGACTTACCTATTTGACATTTTGCAACAGATACTGAATATATTATGCTCAAATGCACATGGAATTTTTTCAAAAAGAGATCGTAAACTGAATGATAAAATAAGTCATAACATGTTTTAAAAATTATAATGATACAGAATATAGTAAATAGGACAGAAAATTTGCCAGAAAAAAAAGGGAAATTAAGTGAAAATACCTCTAGATGACCCATAGATGAGAAAATAACTCAGAAAATATTTTGAAATGAAAATAGTTAAATGATATGAAAATGGAGATGTACTGTATCAAATTTTGTGATGCAGCTAAAATAGAGCTTAATAGCTTTTAATGGGTATATTAAAAAAGAAGATAAGTAAAAGTCATTAATCCAAACTTCCAACTCCACAAGTCAGAAAAGTAATGGCAAATAACTGCTTGTCCCCCTTGCCAACTGCGAGGTAAGTTTCTAGAAAACAAAATGAAAAATACAGGATAGGAGAAGGGTAAGGGACATGGGCACTTAATACAGTATTTTTATTATCTGATCTGTAAAAACTGATTTTACAGGTTAATAGGTAAAATAAATGAAAAATGTTCACATATAGCTGCATCATGTATAGCAAATGAGTCCTAATGCTGAAAAGAACAGAATTCTCCTCCTTGAAGAATAAAAGCTAATGGCAAAGGTGTAAGTAACAAATTGGCATCAGATTCCTATCAGCAATATCGGAAAGTATATTCACAAAATTATGATGGGCTAATCCCATCAAAATGAGAAAATATTATTCTAGAATTTATATGGAGTAATATTCTCAAATTTGAGAACATACTAAATATATCTAAGAAAGTCAAGAACTCAAAATGTGTATGTCACTTCTGCCCTTTCTAAAGAAAAAAAATATATTGGTGAAGAAACTAACACTTTGATTTCACATAAAGGACTGCATGAAAGACAAAAATGGGATTTAAGAAACTGAGATACACAGAATGTCATAATAAGAAATATCAGGATATTACAGCATAGTAAATCTGAAAAATTAGAGGAAAAAGTGTCTTAAAACACTTTAAGAAAAAGTATTTGTGAATCTGGAAAACATTAGTGACATAGTGAATGCATGTGACTCTTAGTGTACAAGCTAAAGAAGAATTAAAATTTTTGGAAAGGAGTCTATTTCTAGCAACATAGTTGTTCAGGTATCCTCTCTGACACTCTAACCAAAAATAAAAAAACTAAAAAAAAAATACAGAATGAGATGCCAAAAATATCCATAAAAATATCAAAGTTCTTGAAAGACATTAGGAAAATATCAAGTTAAGATCTCAGTGAAATGGGAACTCAGAAGCAGATTTTGTTTTGATGGTATTTGCCAAGTCTTATAAAAATTGAACTTTAGTTTCCCTGGCTTTGTCTAAAATGGGAGACATAGACAAATTCCAGTACCACCACAATGTGGATGACCCTTGTAAATAAGGCAGAAACATCAAAAGGAAACACCCTCCATGCATTCTGAAACTGAAATATATTTTCTTGAGCTGCTACCCCAAGAGAACTGATATAAAAGTTACCATGGCAATAAGCAAAGCTGGAGGGTAAAATTAATATCAGAGAAGTTAAAGCAAAAAGCTCATCTTTACCTGCATTTGCAGACCAAATATATGTTATCTAGGTGTTAAAAATAAAATCCAGAATTAAGTATAAAATACCTGACAGGTAAGGCTCCCTGGTGCCTAACATTGCAAAGGGTTATCCTTTAGAGGAAATCATCTTAAAACTAGAACTTAAAAATGCTCTGAAATAATTTCCCAAGAGAGTAAACAGCTCAAAGAAAAAAAAAATTACAAGGCAACAACATAGTACATGCCATCATCTACAGAGTATAGAAATAAACCTATGAATATTCACAAACTGGAATAATCAGACATCAGACATAGAAAGAAAACAAAATCTATGCTTAGTAAGACAAATACACACACACACACACACACACACACACACACACACACACACACACCATAAAATAAAGTTTGAAAATATTTGAAGGGCAGTTTCTTGTTTTACATGTAAGGAGCATTGGAAGTTACCACTCTTCCTAACAATAAGTAAAAACAAACAAACAAACAAAAAACTGAGCAGTCTGATAAATTAAAAACTCTTCTTGCAGCTGTAATACAAGTAAGGACCCAAGGTAAATAGCAGCCTGTAAGATTAGCTAGATAGGCGAATACAGGGAGTGACAGCTTACTTGAGCAAAGACTTATGGACAGTAACTGCATGGGAACCAGTACCAGGGTAAGAAAAACCAAACCATAATTGGTGTACTTCTGGAGGCTCAGCGCAGATAATTCTGAGAGTTCAAAACAACATAGGGACCCAGTCATCAGTAGTTCCCACCCTTTTGTGCATTGTGCTTCCAAGACCTTGATTAGATTCTCACAGTAAATACTGGAGAAAAATTTTCTTGTGCTTCACACTGGGAAAAGGGAAAGGAACCATTCTGAAATACACCACAATATTTGAACACCCTATTCTTAACAGTCCTGCCCTCAAGAAAAACTATTCAACTAGACTCTAACCTGCTGGGGCTTTATCACTTTAACTGACTTGAGGGAAGGGAGTTTCCAAGGCCAGCCAGCTCAAGTCTTCTATGTCAGAGAAGGGAAATACTCAACTCCAAAGTACACTAGTCATTCCATCCCTCCTAAAGTGTGGCTGGGGTGGTTGGTGAAAGGAAACTGAGAAGCACCTGTGAATTTCACAGTCCAGAGGTATAAGCTCACAAAAAGACATGATCTAATCACAGAATTATAGAAAGCTTCCCTTCCCCTGACTTCACCACCACGTTATGAAAGGTCTATTTACAGCAGCTCCTTTTACATTATATCTGGCTATGAAAATTTTTTTTTATTTTACAAGGAAGACCAAAAGGCAAAAAACACAATTTGAAGAGACAGAAGCATCAGAACTGGAAAGGGTGTTGGAATTATCTAACTGGAATTTAAAGCAACTATGATTAATATTCTCAGGGCTCAAATGGATAGACATCACGCAAGAACAGATGGCAATGTAAGCAGAAAGGTGGAAGGGGGGTCCTAAGAAAGAACCAAAATGAAATGTTAGCGATCAGAAACATGAACACTGAAGAAAAATCTTTGATGGGCTTGTTAGTAAACTGAACACAACTGAGGATAGAATCTGTAAGTTTGATATATCAAAAGAAACCTCCAAAGCTAAAAAAACAGATAAAACAATGATGGAAATAATGGAATAATCCAAGAAGTGTGGGGCAACTACAAAAGTTGTAATATACACATACTGGAAATCCCAGGAGAAGGAAGAGGGAACAGTACACAAGAAATACTTAAAACAATAATAACTAAGAATGTCCCCAAATCAATGTCAGATCTCAAGTCATAGTTCTAATGAGCTCACAGAATGCTAAGCAGAAAAAACAAACAAAAACCAAAAAAAAAGACAAAAACTGGACCTATAATTTCAAATTATAAAATATAAAAGATAAAGAGGAAATCCTGAAAGAAGACAGAGTCAAAAAACACGTTACCTATAGAAGAACAAAGATAATAATTACACAGACTTCTCAGGAATAATGCAAGCAAGAAGGGAAATGAAATATTTAATGTATTGAGAGGGGAAAAAATCCCACAAACCTAGAATTCTGTACTGTGTGAAATTATCCTTCAAAGGTAAAGGTAAAACAAAGAGTTTTCAAACAAACACAGCTGAAAGAATTTGTTGCCACAAATATTTATAGAACATATACATGTTACAAGAAGTTATTTAGAGAGAAGGAAAGTTCAGATGCCACGGACATTGAAAAGATAAAGAAATACCATGAACAATTCTATGCCCATAAATTTGATAACCTAGGTGAAGTGTACCAATTACTTGAAAGATAAAATCTGCCAACACTCACACAAGAAAAAAATAGTCCATATTAATATACCTATATATGCTAAAAAATTGAATCAATAATTAATAACCTTCTGAAACAGAAAGCACCAGACCCAGATGCGCTTGCTGGTGAGTTCTACCGAATATTTGCAGAGGAAATTATACAATTCTTTACTATGTCTTTAGATTAGGGAGGATAGTTCCTAACTCATTCTATGAAGCCAGCATTATCATATAAGAAAAGAAAAATAGAGACCATTATCTGTCATAAACATAAATGCAAAAATGCTCAACAAAATATTAGCAATTGGTTCAAGCTGGTTAACATACAGTGTAATATTAGTTTCAGGTGTAGAATTTAGTGATTCATCAATTACATACAACACCCAGCGCTCATCACTACTACTGCCCTCTTTAACACCCATCACCTATTTAATGCATTCCCTCTGCCCATCTCTCCTCCAAGTTTCTTCCTTAGACTTAAGAGTCAGTTTCCAGGTTTGCTTCTCTCTCTCTCTCTCTCTCTCTCTCTCTCTCTCTCTCTCTCTCTCTCTCTCTTTCCCATATGTTCATGTGCTGTCTCTTTTTTTAAGTTATTTATTTTGAGAGAGAAAGAGAGAGAGAGAGAGAGAGAGAGAGAGAGAGAGCATGAACAGGGAAGGGGCAGAGACAGACAGACAGAATCCCAAGCAGGCTCCACACTGTCAAGGCTGAGCCTGATGTGGGGCTCAAACTCGTGAACTGAACCGTGAATTCATGAACTGAGCTGAAATCAAGTCAGACACTCAACTGACTGAGCCACCCAGGCACCCCTCATGTTTTGTTCTTTAAATTCCACATGAGTGAAATCATATGGTATTTATTTTTCTCTGACTGATTTATTTCACTTAGAATAATAATCTCTGTTTCCATGCATGTCATTGCAAATGGTAAGGCTTCATTCTTTTTTAAAACAACAGGTGTTGGTGAAGATGTGGAGAAAGGGGAACTCTCTTGCAGTATTGGTGGGAATGCAAACTGGTTCAGTGACTCTGGAAAATAGTGTGGAGGTTCCTCAAAAAGTTAAAATTAGAACTATCCTATGGTCCAGCAATTGCACTACTAGGTATTTACCCAAAGTATACACAAGTAGTAATTCAGAGGAATACCTGCACCCTGATGTTTACGGCACCATTATCTACAGTAGCCAAATGATAGAAACAGCCCAAGTGTCAAGTGTCCACTGACTGATGAATGGATAAAGATGATGTGGGATGTGGTATAATATACTACTCTGCAAATGAAAAGAATGAATGATTGATAGATGTTAGAACATATATGGATCCGAGATAAATAATACTAAGTGAAGATAGACTGAAGAGGTTATGTGGTTATGATTTCATTTGTTTGAAATTCTAGAAAAGATAAATTTATACAGTCATAAAACAGATCTATGATGGGGCTGTGGAGGACAGAGTTCACTAAAATATGGCACAGGGAAATTTTTCTGGTGATGGAACCCTTCTATATATTGATTGTGAATATGGTCACATAACTGTATAACTTTGTCAAAACCTCAGAAATGTTAACTGAAAAAGGCAAATGCTGCTAAATGTAAAGTACCTACATTCATAAAACATGAAAAGAAGATACCACTATTTTTTCTTGCTGTTGTTAACCTTAGTATTCATATATGGTTATAATTCTGTATAAAAATATCTAAAATTCTGGACTATTTCATTTATGTAATATTTTCATTAATTTTAAAGACTGAAAAGAAAAATTGTCTTATATAAAACACTATAAAATGAGGCTTGAATTCATGTCACTGTTTATGGAGAGCAAATCAACTTGACACACTTTTTAAACATTATTATTTGGTCTAGGCTTCCAGTCTAATCAAACTACGGTAGATCCTCATTATTCATGGATCCACCTGCTTACCAAAGTTTGTTACCTCAAAACAAATACTCATGGGCATTTGTGGTCATTTGCAGACATTTGCAGAGTGGCAAAATATTTGAGTCATGCAAGTCACATTTTTCCAGCTAAAGTCAAACACAGCAACACTCTGTCTTAATGTTTCAGCTTCAAATTGTAAAGTAGTGTCCTATTTGCCATTTATTTAGTGCCATATTTTTCACACTTGTGCATGTGTGTGTTTTTATGATTCTATCTTTAAAATGGACCCCAAATGTAGTGCTGAAGTGCTATCTAGTGTTCTGAAGAGGAAGAAAGCAGTTTATATACCTTAAGGAGAAAATGATGTGGGTTAGGTAAATTTCCTTCAGGCATGAGGTAGCATGATGTTAGTTAATGGATCATCAACACCGTACATCCAGAAAAAGGGGGGGGGGGGAGGAAATTTGCTGATCTGTATATGAGGAGGCTCTGGAACGTGCTAACATAACATCTACAGAGTTTGATAAAGCTATGGAAGAGGTGGAAAAGTGATTGCATTTGTGGATTCATAAGAGAGCCACAAATGAAAAAAAAAAAAGCATAATAGTCAGCATTGTTGTGAGGCTGAAAGGCAAAGAAAATTTATGGTCATATAACCCAGGGCCAGGAAAATGTTAAACCCTCCTGGCTAGTGCTGGCTGGCTGTCACATTTTAAAATGTGATTCAACCTTTTTTCTTTTTTTTTCAGGTAACATAATTATTTATGCTGCATACACCTTTTAATAAGTCAACATAGCTTAACATAGAATAAATCAAGAGTTTGAGTAAACTTTTTAAGTTGAAAGTAAATTGAAAAATAATATCCAAATGAGAAAACAAAAATATTGCTGTATGTGTTATAGCTTGAAGGAAAAAGAATGTACCCTAAAATTTATCAACTTTAAACACTTGATTATGTCAGATGTCAGATATAGTTTGTGAAAATAAAAGGACGTAAAATAATCTCAAATATCACTTAATCAGTAGGGAGAAAAATCTTTAAAAATTTATCATAAGCATTAAAGATAAACAGTAACAACAATAAACATCTAAAGGGGAAGGGGCTTATTAGTACACTGTAAACCTTTATCATTTTAATTTAATCTATACATGATGACACTACAATATTAGTACCCTTAATTCACTTGGTCTAGTTGGATATTTCACCTGTCGTAAAAAGCAGTGCTAAAGACTCCGCAGATACTATCAAAAATTTTAACCTGTACACAACTTCAGTTTTAGGCTATTGGAAATATTATAAATTAGTTATTTTTCAGTGCATTTGCTAAAACCCAATATCCACCTTGTTTCACTTATAAAACAATAGCACTATATTAGGACTCTGACACAAAAAAAATATTTATGGACCAATGTCTTTTTTGTTTTTGTGCATTATTTGCTTTTACCTCTTTCCTACTTTAATTTTATATAATGCTTTAATTGTGACTCCCTTAATGTGAAGTTATACATCTAATCATTTTGATTATGATGTGCATTTAAGAGTCATGTGAAGCTTTGAATTAGAAAATAAAAAGGATTCCAGAGAAAGAAGGAACAAAAATATTAGAAAAGCAGAGATTTTACAACCATTTAATTGCATATTTGTGTTTTCTTAGTATTTTTATCTGTACTCAGTAGAGTTCTACTGTACTGTATATTATAAACTATGTCTGCATTGGAATTGAGCCCTGAAAGGATGTTTGCCCTTACAAAATAAACGCACAATAACATGATAAGAATATATATTTAGATATTGAGATCCAGACTGGGGTAAAGAAAATATAGGGAAAGAGGATCAGAGGAACAGAAGAGATAAAAACACTGCTGTCTGCATTGTGATGTCTATCTATTTTAGTCAATGACTCTTTGCCATATTATTCCGACATATATCAACTTCACATATTAGGGAAATTTAGCACTTGTGACACAGGTTCTTTTTTTCTCCAAATGTTTTATATAATTATTTTACATAATAATACATACTAATTATTGTTTTTTATAAAGAATGAGTTTGGAAACACTTTATAATTTGCACAATCATTGCTAACTTTGCAATTAATATAACCAAGTGCCACAGAATTTTTGATATAAATTTTATCAGAGATGGGAAAAAAGTAGTATCAGCTAAACTCAGCCTCTGAGATATTTTATTTAATTAAATAAATTGAAATAACTTTAGAAAATATTTATTAGGAAATCCCAATTCCTCAATATAGTAATAATATAAGAATTATCTTAGCAAAGCATCTTCTTTTCAGGTAATCTATTCATTTCTCATCCATTATATTTTTATGAAATATCAAAGCTGTACTGCATTTGATTACTGTGTTAGACAATTTGCAAAGTGTAACCTTCAGATTTCTTTTGTAGATGCTTTTATTTTGTTTTTGGCATCATTTAATGCTCTATCTGCCTTTCTAAATACCTGTTATAACAAAATAATGTGTTTTAGTTATACTCCAAACTAATTTCATGGATATAACAAACTTCCAGATTAGTTAAAAATCTATACTATCTAGGTTCTTTCTCATTGCATCTGCATGAAATTTTCATTCTTTCCAACAAATAGAAACAAAAAGCTATTTTATCCACCAGTGGTTTCCAGCTACAGAATCTTCTTTACTGAAGAAAAATGTTTACTTTGTTGTAATTAAGTAAGACAGAAAAATAGGACATTGCCAAAAGGCCTGAGTACAGAACAATTGCCCCTACTTCACACTTATTAATGGGAGGAGAGACACGTTAGGGATCCAAAGCCCTGGATAAGGGTGAGCCTTGTGGGACCTGACTACTCTGTAGATCTATTCTGAAGAGTGACTGTCACCTGATCTACCCAATCACAGGTGTTAAGCAGAAATAAACATTTCAAAATTGTATTATATGTGAGGGCTAAGCCTATTAATATTCCACCTTGCTCTCTTCTCATTAGTTCCAGAAGGGCAGGGCAGCCTGAAGGTTATTAGGTGCTCATTAAGAAAAACTTAAAAAAAAAAAAGAAAGAAAAACTTTAACGTGATAAACCAGGGACATAAAATAATAGTACTACAATCTCATGACACAATATTTAATGATCTTAGTCTGCAAGCTGATGTTAAATAAGAGTTTTAAAGTATCATGCTTCATCAGGGTTTCAAAAAGTAATTAAAAGGCAGTTAATGTGCTACCATTTTTCATTTCTCAAGAGATAAAGAAATTAAAAAAATAGTTATAAAAGAATTTTTTAGTCTTATTTAAGTTTAAACTACATAAATCAAAGACTAAATGTGCAGTCCCTAAGCTCCCTCACTAGCACTTGATATTCTGTCTCTAAAATAGCTACATATCTTTGATTTCCTAAGGGGTTAAAATTTATATGGTCCCGATTTTTAGACCAAAACTTGATTGTAAGAGTGCGGCAAAAAATCATAATAGCAATCGTCATCTTTATCTTATGTGCAAACCCATAGGAAGAAAAAGAAACCATCCTCATGCTTTAGTTTTTACTTGTTTAAAAAAAAGGCAAATAAGGCTGCATATGAAAGATAATATATCCCAACATGGCCTAAAAGCCTCAAGTTTGGGAAGAAGTTCTCATTTGGAAGAGTAGATAAACCAAACCATATTTAGAGGAGACCACTAGCTAATCTCTAAAAATGCCCATAGTTAAGCCCTCAGCCACTTCTCATCATAGACCCCAGAGCTTCTATATTCTTCAAAAGCATAATCAGCACAAAATTGGACCTTATGATGTCCTATTTTTTCTGAAGGCACAATTACTGTTGCTTTATTTAAGCTTCTGGTTTACTATTTGATTCACAGTTGAGATGTAGGCTGTGTTAATTGCATATTTCCTAAATCAACTTTTTGAGATATTATTGTTATTTATGTTATTTATAATTTATATATAATTAATAATATAATAAATTATATTTATATTATTATTAAAATTACTGGAATATTTTCTATAAAAGAGTACAACAGAAGACTACAGTTAAAAATCCCCAAAGACATTTTGAATGCATAAGTAATCCATAAAGATTTTACCCAGTTGGAGAATGTCTAAGGTAAAGAACTCTAAAATACAATTGCTTAATGTTCTATAAAGTATTGATAAAATTATTAAAGATAAAAAATATTATATTAGTCCCCAATAACTAGTGTTCTGAAAATTAACGATATCAATATTTCTCCTAAACTAAACCAAAAATAATTTAAGGTGCTTATGATATATGGTTTTAGCAGTGCTAAGAAAAAGTCCTAAAACCCATTGATTTTTTGTCATTTGTTTAAAGCATCTTCTTTCTGTAACTGTTCTGATAGCATATATCTATATGATCTCTGTGAAATTTAATGATATTATTTTTTAACTTCTGGGATCGATAAGGTAAAAATTAGATCATCTAATATGGAAAGAAAATCAGTATTCTGGAAACAGACTGTGGAAACATTGCATGCAAAAGTACTAAGTGAGTTATAATGATTCCTTAATTTTTAATGCTTTAAATGGTTTACCTTTCAATGCACATACATGACAGTCGTTTTGGTAATTTTTATATATTCTGAAATTAATTTTATCATGTTATTGCAAGCAAATCACTAAAAGAAACTTAACCATGTTGAAATAGTGGAAAGATCTGCTTCTGTTTCATACAGAACATATATTGTTTTTTCAGTAAAGATGCTTAATAAACATCAAGTGAGAGCTAAATTAAATAAATAAATAAATAAATAAATAAATAAATAAATAAATAAATAAATTTTATAAATATAAATGAAACCTCCACTGAAATGTAAAACATAGGTGTTCCTTCTGCTAGTAGAGTAATAATAGTTGGACAGTGACTATAGGCTGAGTAGCATCCTGCAAGATTTATTCACATAACACCTCAGAATGGGACCTTAGGTGCCAACAGGGCCTTTGCAGATATAATTAAGGTAAGAATTGAGATAAAATCACAAGGATTTAAGATAGGTCCTAAATGAGAGTGTTTATAAAAGAAAAGGAAACAGATGCACACAGGGAGAAGAGAGTTTTGTGAAGACACAGGCAGAGATTGGTATGATGTTACCACAAGCAAAGGCATGCCTGGGGTCACCAGAGGCTGGAAAAGTCAAGTAGTGATCTCCCCATAAAGTTTTCTTTTTTTTTTAAATTTTTTTTAACGTTTACTTATTTTTTGGGGGGACAGAGAGAGACAGAGCATGAACGGGGGAGGGGCAGAGAGAGAGAGGGAGACACAGAATCAGAAACAGGCTCCAGGCTCTGAGCCATCCACCCAGAGCCTGACGCGGGGCTCCAACTCACGGACCGCGAGATCGTGACCTGGCTGAAGTCGGCCGCTTAACCGACTGCGCCACCCAGGCGCCCCCCCATAAAGTTTTCTGAGGGAGCATGACACCGTGATTTCAGACTTTTAGCCTTTGGAACTATGAAATAATAAATTTGTGTTGCTTTCAGGAATCAACTTTGTGATATTTTGTTATGGCATAACTAAGAAACTAATACAGGTAGCAACTTAAAATGTTAAGAAGGGGAGTACTTAGCTGGGAGAAGTTTCAAAGGACCAGTTTTGGGGGAAAAAAAAGATTCTTAACATAAAGCCACGAAGAAGAGATCTATTCACACTGTGAGCAAAAATCTGTGTCATAAATTAAACTTTTATTAGACATGAAAAATTATTTAAGGGATATGCAACTATAAGAGGTATAATAAATAAAAATGACACTGAGCATAGAAGAAAAAGGAACAGGCATAGATTTATGAAGGCAAAAGTTAATTTGCTAGTTTGTTTTCATAAAGTCAGAGAATCTGTTGATTGGAAGGAACCTTAAGGTTTACCTAGGTTTCTATTTGAATATCTCATCAGATACTTGAATCTCTTTAAAATTCCTTCTAAAGTTACTTTAGCTTCTTCTTGAACAACTTTAGTAGCAGATAAATAATTCCATTTTTAGACAACCTTGTCAGTATCTTTATTATAATAAGCCCAAACCCCTGTTCTGCATGGCAGACCTTCAAATACTTATCTCTTATTCAGGCAAAACTCACACTTCCTTCTAAAATTCCTTATATGATATGATTCATATTCTAGCTTTCTCTTCATCCAAATGAAACTCCTATGAAAACAATATGACTCATCTATGGATTTCTTAAAATAAGAATCTAAACTTAAACAGAATTCATTTGGTGTTTCTAATCAATGCAGTAGAATAAATTGGTTTCACTACCTACTATCTTTACATTATTTCAGTTTCAATTACATTATCATCGTTAACAGTCAAGTTATATTTTTAACTCAAACATCACAGGTGTTTATTATTTTATAGGGCTGCTTCTACATTATTTTTCTCTTACTGTTTTCTTTGCTGAAAGGCAACACATTTATCTAACATTTTTAAAATTTGATTCTAATAAATCTATCTATATATATATATGTATGTATGTTTTATTTTACCAATTTTGTACTACAAAGGGGTAGTTGTTCTCTTTTCCTGTTTAATTTATTAAAAAATGTGGAATTGTGGGGCTTGAATTTATGAACTGTGAGATCATGATCTGAGCTGAAATCAAGAGTGAGACGCTTAAGTGACTGAGTCATCCAGGTGCCCTATAAAGCTGGGACTTAAGCTATATCAATTTGAGTCAAATATTCATATGGTATTTCTGTAAAGAAAGCATGGGGTTTTTATTCACAGGATCTGAATTTAGAATTTTAGATCTTGGACATAAGTAGCTGTAAATGATATTTTACCTCTTAAAGCTTCATTTTTCTGATCTGTAACATGGTCATTATCATAACTACCTCATGAGTTGTAATCAGTATTTCCCATTCATTGAGCTGGCTTTGGAATATCTGCCCCATATTTGCGTCTTTGTGAATCCCTGTGTCTGTCCAAGTCATTCTTTCCTGGGAGGAAATGTGTCAGGATGCTCTCATTAGAAACATGTTATGTGGTTTCAAAATGGATTTCAAGTTTTATAGAAGTGGGAAAGGTAATAGGTAATCAATATCATCCTCGAACAGAATTCTTATCACTGAACATCAGGTAGATGAATATCAGTTTGCAAGTGGCAGACTGCATACATATACTTGATCTCTTAGCCATGGGATTTTTGTTCTGGAATTAGAGGGAGGATTCCCAATCTCTCTTGCATCTCTAGCTTACCCATTGTCATTCTATGCACCAAATCATCCTCCTTCCCTCCCTCTTTCTGTAGCTCTGTCTCTGTCTATCTCTGTCTCTCTGTCCCTCTCTGTCTCTCACATTTTTGTTTAAAAATCCAAGCTGATTTAGAACCAGGAAGTTGAGGGTCAAGAGCCTCCCCAGATATATTTCCATATTTTAAGAAAGAAAAAGGAGAAACCTACTGTTGCTTCCTGCAGGTTTTTTTTCTGAAAACGGATTTTCCCAGCTTAGCATTATATACAAGGCAGAGGAGATACAGAAGATAGAATTGTACATGGAAAGAACCAGGAGTGGCCAGCATGAGATAAAGCAATGATGGTAAAGGGCAGCAATGGAGGGAGTATCAGAAGCGAAGACATGGAGGGAAATTGTATGGTGGGAGGAAGCTGACAAAGAGAGTGAGTAAGGCAGATGGAGCTGAGAGGACAGGGAGGCTGTTATGCCAGTGTCCACTTCTAGGAATCAGAAAGAGCTTCCAATAACCATTTTGAGAACACTCAGTTATATTTTCTTAAGTTTTTAGACTATATGCGCACATTCTTATTTTCTACACCTCCCACAGACACCAGTTAGCTTTTAGCTGTATTTATCGTTAAGCCATTCTATCCTTTTCAGAGGATAGCCAAAACCAAAATCAGGTCCTTGTTGACTGTGGAAAACATTGACTCAGGGACAGAGCCTCAGAGTCTAGGTATCTGCTTGAACCCTACCTCTTCACACAGTCCTACTATATTTTACATTATTTTCTTCCAAACACCCAGTGACATCTGGACTTCACATGTGTTTATTGATGATTCCCTTCATTAGCACATAAAGTGCTTGAGACCACAGTCCTTGCTAGGGTTCACGTTATGCTCTAGCTCAGAGAAGACATTCATTAAATGTGTACTGATGTCCCAGTAACAAGGTTTGTGAGATACATACACACACATATACATATACATACATATTATACATACATGCATTGTATGTATGTGTAATATGTATGTGTACATTAAATAAACATACATATGCATGTGTGCCATGCACATATACATTTTATGTCTATATTTATTTATTTAAAGTTACATACACACATTTTCCCCCTGCTCATTCCCTTTCCCTCTAATTTATCCATGCATAATATGAGAAAAGAACATAAAATGCATTTAAGTAGAAAACTTATTTTCCCTTTGGAGTTTGAAGAAACATTTTGTTCAGCACATATGGAGGCAGCATCAGCAGAACTTGTTACTAATTTTGAGTGAGATGCACAGAGTGTTGTGTATGATTATTAGATTGCACTGAGACACAGTAGCTCACTATTTTATTTCCTCTGCCACTAGAGTGAGGCTCTTCTATCATTGCAATAATGGAAATTGCTAAAAGATTGACAGAACAATCCCTATGTGAGTCTCAGAACACTTCCAGTACAGAATCAAACAATAAAGTAGTATTATCCAAGTCTCTGTGACCATGTCCATTTCCCTGACATCTCATCAATATTGAAGCTAATATTGCTCAGTGCATGATATCAGTTTCTTGTCTTTTACTTGATTCTTCTTTCATTTTTGCCTTGAAAGCCTGAGGTTGAAGCTGTATACTATGATAAATACTCCAGATTTCACCTGCCTGTGTGACTGAAGATTTGTGACATTTCTCCATCAACTTAATTGATTGATTTTTTTGAATTAATTGATTGCAGTTTTTGAACAAAAGCTGCAATATTGGTTAATTAAAAAATATAAATATGTTCATGGATTGCTGTCATTGCATAAATGTTCAGTTATCCAACAAAACTGAAATTATGTTATTATATCATAGGCCATTACTGCAGTATTCACAAAACCAAATCAGAACACAGAGTATTGAGAAAGTGAGAATCAGGAAAGAAAAAACAAAAAATGATAAAAGCATTTAGTGAGTTCAGTTTGGTCTGAAATTGTGTTTAGCATATTTTTTGCACCAATAAGGGGCATGATACCTAGATATATGTTCAAACTAGCAACCGAGTAGCTAGCAACTTGAATTATAATATAAAAGTATAAAATTATCAATTTTAAAGTTGTTATTCTGATATTTTTATCTTCACTACTTTTCCAACTACAATTTATTCAATTCCAAAAATTGCTATATAAATTATACCCGTGAAGGGGAATGGAGTCTTTTTTAAGAATTTGTGAATTCCTGTTAGCCATTCTATGGAATAAATATCTTGTCCCATTACTCACACTTGCTCCTAGTTATTGTGGGGCCACTTTGGGAATGTGTTGCTGACAAGATTTTACCAGTAGCTAGATTTGTGGACTGTCTCTATTCTTCTGGGCTTCAACCAGCCATTCACCTCACTGTCCTGTCTTCCTAACACAGGCATACCTATACTCAGGTCTCGATTGAGAACAATCGTCTCTGTTGACTAGGTTTTCTCATAAGAGGATCAGTAAATGACAAATCCACCTATTTTTCCCTATGGAATAATCCCTATGGAATAAACATTCACCTAAAAGAGATCCCAGGAATCCTCCTGTTCCATGGACATTTGTAGCTGTCATTGCTTACCTAACCTTGGGCTATGAATTCCTTCTTAATTCCAATTAAATCTGTCTTTCGTCTTCCTGTGATTTCTCTTAATTTAGACATTCTTCTGATATCTCATAACTGTTCATGAATTTTTTCTATATTACAGGATTTGAGGTAGAAGAGAGACCCGTGGCCAGGGACAGTCTCTGAAGCTTTTTTTAATTTAATTTTGTATTTGAATATAATTGACACAGATGTAACATTAGTTCCAAGGGTACAGCAAAGTAATTCAACAACTCTATATGTTACACCATGCATGGAGCTCTTTTCTCTAATGAACACTTATTTTAATTATAATCATATTGTTAACCAACACAATAAAACTTCAGTTTACTATAAATATTCACTGCAATTTTTGGCCTATCTGCATAAACATTCAAAATGTTTAACACAGTGAATTCTAAACTGTAAACGTTTCCAAATAGAGTATTGCTAGAAAATACAAAATATTAATAACACGTGAGAAGACTAAGATAATTTAATCAGAGAAACTGAGGAACGATATTTTTTTTTTTTTTTGAGGAACGATATTTAATTGAGGCTCTATTATTATAGCTTCTGAGCAAACACAGGCTAGGTAGGATGAGGTATATGCCTCTTTAAAATAAAATCACAATTATGTAACTTCCTAGACTCCTTTGGAAAAAGTTAGTAAATAGGAATATAATTTTCTTGCTTTTTGCAAGCTTTTTCCAAAGTTACTACAGAAATATTTTTTTCTTTTTTTACTCTCTTCACTTTAATGAAAGTTAAAATAATTGTAAATGTAACTGAATTGGCCTCAAAATAGAAGACATTATTATTAATTTTCAGTGCAATATAGTCCTTGGGTGTTATATAGATGCCATAAGATGTTAAATTATAACATGTATCCTCTAGATCAGAAAATAATAATAAGTTCTATGGTTTAAGTAACTAAATAGCACTCTCTATAACTGATTTATTACATCTTTATTTTTAAATGATCTATCCCCATAATAATATATACTTTCACAGAACAATTCTGATGTAGAAATGTTTTTACCGCTCTTCCTCAAGCTTGAAAAAGAGTGTTAAATACATTTTAAAGTAGACTTTGTCTATCTGATATGTCAGCATTCTTTTTGCCTATCTACAATATATTTCTTCTATTTGTATTGATGTGTTTTGTCTAATCCCTTTATACCCAACTCTTACAGATATTATTCAGTGCTATATAAGCAAAGCATTAAATATTCAGCATCTAAAACCTAATTTTGCTGAAATGTGAAAATCAAGACCAGAGTTCACCCTATTGAACTATGAAAGTTATGGACCTTCTAAAAGTAATTTTTTAAGTGCATGTACACATTTTTTTAAACCAGTGTGCGAGGGCTCAATGCTTCCCAACTGTCCCTTTTCAGGAAGTCTTGTTCCAAGGAAATTCTATAAAAATTTCTACTTCTGTATATTCCTCAATATTTTTTCTTCAATTCCTTATAAATAAAAATAGGGAGTTTTCACGTTCTGGCCAAGATGTTTTATCTTAACTTTCCACCAAAAAGGAAAACAAAACAAATGGCAACCAAATAATAAAAAACCCTATAAAAGTGAGATATGTATGAAAACACACAAACACAAAAAAAACAAACCTCTGACAGACAGCATGAAGAGCAACTATAGTAAGCAACATTTGAGCAGCTATGATCTATGAGAGGCTGAGATACTGGAAGCACTTTATTCATTACTGGCTCACCTTAGAGGACATAGATGAACACTGAGGGGCAGAATTTATGCTTTACTGATAAAGCAGGAGGGACTTGAGAACCAAAGTCCCAGAAGAGAGGAAATCTCAGTAAGCGAGCCCATATTCTGTGAATAATTTTTCCTTTATGCTGTAAAAAAAATCTTTAAATTTCAAAGAAAAGTATCTGGCATCCAGTCAAAAAAATTTTAACTGCTAAAATTAGAACCAAACTGTCAAAGACAAGAATAAAACAGACAATAGAAAGATGTCCACAGGCATGTACTATAGAATACATAAGATTAAGATGTATAAGAAAGTACTGAAAAAAAAGATGAAGAATTTCTGAGGAACAAGTGGATATAAAAGAATGAAACAAATATTAGAGCTAATATATTTTTAACTATAATTGTTCAAAATATAAGTGAAAAGGGTAAGTATAGAAGAACTGAGAACAGCAAATGAGGAGTGAGGTAAGTAAAAATATACAGAATGAAACACAAAGAGAGAAAATAGTGGAAAATGTAGAAAAGAGTATAAGACATTTATGGGATACTGTGATGAGATCTACCGTAAATGTAATTGGAGTCCCAATGGAATAACACAAAGGGAAAATGAAAGTAGAAATGTTGAAGAAATAATGAGTAAGAATTTCCCAGCACGGATGAGAGACATCAAAAGAGATATTTAAGAATTTCTAAAAACTCCAAAAAAAGGTAAACGCAAAGATAATCTGATCTAGGCATATCAGCACTAAACTGTCAAAATGCAGAGAAAGAAAAAGAAAGTATTCATTTTCAAGGAATATCCAAGGGACAAAGAACAACATTACAGTAGTAAATAATTACATTATATCTGATACCAATATCTGAAATAAATATTTCACCAAACAATAAAAATTCCACAACATCTCACTTCATGATATTGGAGTGTATGTTAGTGTTTGAGACAGAGATCAGAATCACTGAAAAGAGTCACTGAAAAGAGTCACTGAAAAGAGAATGGGGAAGAGAAGTAAGACAAGGGTCCAGAGTGACACGTGATTGAGATTTTGCTCTAAATGAGAAAGGTAATCATTGGAGGACATCAAGCAGAGGAGTGACTTGTTTTGAATTAAGCAGTATTAATTCTGACTCCTGTGTTCTTCATAAAACAAAGAGGTACAAAGACAGAAGCGGAAGGACTAGTTAGTTTACCTTTGTTGTGAACTAGATGAAAAGTTATCCTGGGGCGCCTGGGTGGCGCAGTCGGTTAAGCGTCCGACTTCAGCCAGGTCACGATCTCGCGGTCTGTGAGTTCGAGCCCCGCGTCAGGCTCTGGGCTGATGGCTCAGAGCCTGGAGCCTGTTTCCGATTCTGTGTCTCCCTCTCTCTCTGCCCCTCGCCCGTTCATGCTCTGTCTCTCTCTGTCCCAAAAATAAATAAACGTTGAAAAAAAAAATAAATTAAAAGAAAAGTTATCCTGACTGAATCTGAGTTTTAGCAGCAGATTAAAAGGGAAACATTTGGCTTCTGTAGATACTTTGAAGACAATGACTATCAGGATTTGTTGCTGCCACAGATATAAGGAGTGAGAAAAATGGAGAATGGTAAGGAACCTTGATATAGGTTGTCACTGAATTTTACGATATCAAAAAAACTAAAGAGGAAATCAACTTGTGCTCTCAGCTCATTGCTAATTATGATGAATAAAAATTATGCAAACTTTGGCAAACTCAGAAAATATGCAAAGAACTGGCATTCTATAATATAATAAAACTATATTTATATTTACATATAATATACATCATTTATATCAACTAAATTAATAAGGAAATAGGGCTAAAATTGATAATAATCTCATTTTACCAATAAGTAATGGTCATTTGCAGGTATATGAACTAATTCAGGATAATTAATCTCACCTATTCCATTAAGACATGTCTTTTTTATATAAATATTTTTACACTTAAAAACTACTTACCAAATTATTAGTATTTATTTTTATTTTGATGATTGTATACTACTACAACTAATACTAATATATGTCAATAGTTTATAAGCAGCTTATAAATAGCTTAATACTCATCTTAATTGTCTCAGGAAATTAAAATAATTATGCTAATACATATCTTTTATAGCATAAATATGTATTATAAAGATAAAAGCTGGGGGTAAAGATATCTTTCATATGTCTTATATGTGTGCATCTGCATAAAATTATTTGCAAGAAGTGGAATGGAAATTCAAAAATCATTAAGATATGGCACAAAAACAGACACATAGACCAATGGAATAGAATAGAAACCCCAGAACTAGACCCACAAACGTATGGCCAACTCATCTTTGACAAAGCAGGAAAGAACATCCAATGGAAAAAAGTCTCTTTAACAAATGGTGCTGGGAGAACTGGACAGCAACATGCAGAAGATTGAAACTAGACCACTTTCTCACACCATTCACAAAAATAAACTCAAAATGGATAAAGGACCTGAATGTGAGACAGGAAACCATCAAAACCTTAGAGGAGAAAGCAGGAAAAGACCTCTCTGACCTCAGCCGTAGCAATTTCTTACTTGACACATCCCCAAAGGCAAGGGAATTAAAAGCAAAAGTGAACTACTGGGACCTCATGAAGATAAAAAGCTTCTGCACGGCAAAGAAAACAATTAACAAAACTAAAAGGCAACCAACAGAATGGGAAAAGATATTTGCAAATGACATATCGGACAAAGGGCTAGTATCCAAAATCTATAAAGAGCTCACCAAACTCAACACCCAAAAAACAAATAACCCAGTGAAGAAATGGGCAGAAAACATGAATAGACACTTCTCTAAAGAAGACATCCAGATGGCCAACAGGCACATGAAAAGATGCTCAACGTCGCTCCTCATCAGGGAAATACAAATCAAAACCACACTAAGATATCACCTCACACCAGTCAGAGTGGCCAAAATGAACAAATCAGGAGACTATAGTTGCTGGAGAGGATGTGGAGAAACGGGAACCCTCTTGCACTGTTGGTGGGAATGCAAACTGGTGCAGCCACTCTGGAAAACAGTGTGGAGGGTCCTCAGAAAATTAAAAATAGACCTACCCTATGACCCAGCAATAGCACTGCTAGGAATTTACCCAAGGAATACAGGAGTACTGATGCATAGGGGCACTTGTACCCCAATGTTTATAGCAGCACTTTCAACAATAGCCAAGCTATGGAAAGAGCCTAAATGTCCATCAACTGATGAATGGATGAAGAAATTGTGGTTTATATACACAATGGATTACTACGTGGCAATGAGAAAGAATGAAATATGGCCCTTTGTAGCAACGTGGATGGAACTGGAGAGTGTGATGCTAAGTGAAATAAGCCATACAGAGAAAGACAGATACAATATGTTTTCACTCTTATGTGGATCCTGAGAAACTTAACAGAAACCCATGGGGGAGGGGAAGGGAAAAAAAAGAAAAAAAGGAGATTAGAGTGGGAGAGAGCCAAAGCATAAGAGACTCTTAAAAACTGAGAACAAACTGAGGGTTGATGTGGGGGTGGGAGGGAGGGGAGGGTGGGTGATGGGTATTGAGGAGGGCACCTTTTGGGATGAGCACTGGGTGTTGTATGGAAACCAATTTGACAATAAACTTCATATATTGAAAAAAAATAAAGAGATAAAGTATCAGAAATCAGAAGCCATTAAAAAAAAAGAACAAAAATCATTAAGATAAAGAAACAATGTAAATTTCTAAATGTGAAAAAAGTTTTATGTAACCTTTTAAATAAATATTGATTTTAAATAAATACAGGTTATAAATCCATATGAGATTTGTATTCCATTGAATGCATCTTAAAAATGGATAATACCAGATTCATTTTCAAATGTCATTATATGCTATATATATATGTATATAAAACATTACATACATATAACATAACATATATAACAATATATGTAACATTACATACATTATGTACATTATATATATAAAAAACATTACATCCTTTGTACCTTTAAACTTCCTATGGCACATAATTTTTCAAAATTACTTTTGGGAAAATAAACATATTTGAAGATCACTGTTGGGAGGAGGCTTTCATTAATTACAATTAAAGTTTATGATTTACTCAAAAGCTTTTGCTATTTTCTTAGGGTAGTGCATTGTAAGATTTCAGGTTAAAATAACAAAAAAAATGCTCATTATGTTAGAATCACTGAAATAAAAAGCAAAATATAATGTGTTAAGGGAGATAGGGATTTTGTGCTGGCAAGGGTCAGAGTATACATTTTATCTATTAAGGTATTATGACACCAGGAATTTAGAGTTAGGTACATTAGATTGTTTTCAAAATTGGAAATACACATTTTAGAGTTATATGCTTTTTTTTTCCAAAGTGGAAGATGTTGATTTTCTTTTTTAGACTTGGTTGAAATGGTGATTGATACTTTTTTTTTTCAAAGTAGGAATCCAAGATAAAAGATCCAATGAAATAGTCAAAAATTTTTGAATAGGAAGCATCTCTTTAGAGCAGAGATAAATGCAGTGGACTCTGATGTGATCTGTGTTGGGACAGTTGGAACTGAATAGCTTAGCCACAGGTGATGCAGACAACTGCTGGGTTTGCATTTCAGAATGCTACTAAATGGTCATGAAAACGACCTGCAAAACGTTTTAGCATTATTTGCTGTACTCTCTGAAAACAATGCTATAAATAATTCTTTTAGAGGTGTATGTAAATATTAAGTGATGTTTCAGCTTTATGAATCTACATTGGATGGTAGTTTGTAGAAATCTTTCTTTACTAAATAGAATTTTAGCTTAAATTTTGTTTATATTGGTTCAGATTATTAAAATTTTCTGCTTCTTAAACATCACCCTCAAAATTTAGACTTCTTAAAATTGACGTGTAATTACTTATAATACAGCTTTTTTTTTTTTTTAAAGTTACTATGACCCAGTTTTTTAGTCCCTGACTAGAGGCTAGTGAGTCAGTTCTCCTTTTTGAGCAAGTGATTAAGGTCATGCACCAACCATTTCCCTTATAGAGCTTCCATATTCTGGGCCATTATGTGCCATCCTAATTGTACCAGGGCCAGGAACCAGGCACCTAGGACAACCCCTGTGTCCCTAAACTAGTCAAATTAGCCAATTGACAGGGAGCAAAATCTACTTAACCCATCCCTGCTTGCCATACACATACTGCGCCCCCCCAACAGCTCCAACTTATTGTTACCCTGTGTCCTAAGGCCATACCTCCTGTGTCTCTGTTGTCAGACTTATCTCCTTTCCAGCTGTAACAAAGTATTCTGCCTTTTATTTACCCAAGGGTCAGTGTTTTATGTCACACTATCAAAAGAATTATTAAGTCTTATAAAACATTAATCAACAAATGTTTATTAGTGTATGCCAGGATCATAAGAAGCAAAGACTACTGATGCTCTGAGGCATATATCATCTATATATTTATGTCTATATATCATCTAACATATATATAGCATATATGCATATTTGTAAATTATAGTATTTGCTTTCTTCTTTCTAATATGTAGCTTTCTTAAGTAGCTTTCTAATAAAAATCTCTTTATTTCAGCAAGACTGGAACTTTACTGAAAATAGGGTTGGTATAACTGGTGAAAATTTTTGAATTATAGCTTTTTTAAATGTTTATTATTTTTGGGAGACAGCAAGCAGAGGAAGGGCAGAGAGAGAGAGAGACAGAATTGGAAGAAGGCTCCAGGCTCTGATCTGTCAGCACAGAGCCTGACGCGGAGCTCAAACCCACAGATCGCGAGATCATGACCTGAGCTGAAGTTGGCCGCTTAACCAAATGATCCACCCAGGCACCCTGAATTATAGTTTTAAACCAAAATATTATATAATTTTCAACTTCATCAAATAATAAATAATGAGTCTAGTATACCAAATAAAGGTCTAACTTATAAATGAATAATACCTTGATAGATGTTCCTAGATATTTGTTAACTGGCAATAGGCTACTATAGAGTCTTCTTTCTCTTGATGCAGTGTTTAGCAATCTTGGTGAAGTGTAATTTACAACACAAACAATTAAGCTGCATCCATGTGGAGTGAGCAATGCAATGACTTTTGAAAGATGTATACAACCATGAAACAACCACCACAATCAATGTCTAAAAATGTCCTCAGTCTTCTGTTAATTCTTTCTTCCCTTTTTCTTGGTACCACACAAACACTAATCTGTTTTATATCACTATAGCTTAGTTTTCTTCCTCTAGAAATTAATATTAATGGATCATGTATTTCCTTTTGCATATAACATCTTTTACTCTAAATAATGATTTTAAGATTTGTCCCCCATGGTCGTTCATTACTGATTGCTAATAGTAGTCCATTGACCGGATATACAATTTTTAGCGTGACCATTTACCTGCTGACAGGTATTTGTTTTGTATAAAGTGTTTTGTTTTTATGAATACAGTTCCTATGAACTTTTATATACAGATCTTTGTAGGAAAATAGATTTCACCTCTTAGGGCTAATACCCAGGATTGGAATAACTGAATTGAGAGGTAGGTATATGTAGAACTTTATTTGAAAAATGCTGAAGTGGTTATAACATTTTATATTCTCACTGACAGTGTTTGGGGCATCTCAACCCCAGATATCTTCACTTATACTAGTATTATCAGCCTTGATTACAGATGTCTTAGAGAAGATGCAGTTACATCACAGTGGTTTTATTTATTTTCCATTTTCCCAGTGATTATAGACATAGAGTAACTTGTCATATGTTTATTAGCCACTTTGTTTTATCTTTTTTTTAACTTTTTTGTTTCAAGCTTTTATTTAAATTCTAGTTAGTTAACATACAGTGTAATATTAGTTTCAGGAGTAGAATTTAGTAACTCATCACTTACATATAACACCCACTGCTTATCACAACAAATGCCCTCCTTAAAACTCATCACCCATTTAACCTATCCCCTACCCACCTGCCTACCAGCAACCCTCAGAGTTTGTACTCTATTGTTCACACTGTTTTATGGTTTGCTCCTCTCTTTTTCCCCCTTATGTTCATCTGTTTTATTTCTTATACCACATATCGGTGACATCATATGATATTTGTCTTTCTTTGACTTATTTCACTTAGCATAATACACCCTAGCTGAACCCACATCATTGCAAATGGAAAGTTTTCATTCTTTTTCACGGCTGAGTAATATTTCATGGTATTTATATACCAACTCTTTTTGTCCATTCATTAGTCGATGGACATTTGGGTTCTTTCCATAATCTGGCTATTGTTGATAATGCTGCTATAAACATTGGGGTCCATCTGCCTCTTTGAATCAATATTTTTGTATCCTTTGAGTAAGTACCTACTAGTGCAATTGCTAGATTATAAGGTAGCCTATTTTTAACTTTTTGAGGAAACTCCAGACTGTTATCCAGAGTGGCTGCACCAGTTTGCATTCCAATCAACAGTGTAAGAGTGTTCCTCTTTCTCCACATCTTCACCAACACATGTTGAATCCTGTGTTGTTAATTGTAGCCATTCTGGAAAGTGTGGGGTGATATCTCATCATGGTTTTGATTTGTATTTCCATAATGATGAATGATATTGAACATCTGTTCATGTGTTTGTTAGCCATCTGTATATCTTCTTTGGAGAAATGTCTATTCATGTATTCTGCCCATTTTAAAACTAGATTATTTGTATTTTGGGTGTTGATTTGGTAAGTTCTTTATAGATTTTGTATACTAACCCTTTATCAGATATGTCATTTGCAAGTATCATCTCCTATTCCAAAAGTTGCCTTTTAGTTTTGTTGATTGTTTCTTTCACTATGTAGAAGCATTTTATTTTGATGAACTCCCAGTAGTTCATTTTTGCTTTTGTTTCCCTTGCCTTAGGAGACATATCTAGTAAGAAATTGCTATGGCCAAAGTCAAAGAGGTTGCTGCCTGTGTAACCCCTTAGGATTTTCTCACACTTAGGTCATTCATCCATTTTGAATTTATTTTTGTATATGGTGCAAGAAAGTGGTCCAGATTCATTCTTCTGCATGTTGCTGTCCAGTTTTCCCAACACCATTTGTTAAAGAGACTTTTTTCAATCGGATGTCTTTCCTGCTTTGTAAAAGACTGGTTGATGATATAGTTTGTGGGTCCATTTATGGGCTTTCCATCTGATACCATTGATCTATGTGTCTGTTTTTGTGCAAATACCATACTGTTGATGATGACAGCTTTGTAATATAACTTGAAGTTCAGGATTGTGATGCCTCCAGCTTTGCTTTGTCTTTTTCAAGGTTGCTTTGGCTATTTGTGGCCTTTTGTGTTTCCATACAAATTTTAGGACTGTTTGTTCTAGTTCTGTGAATGCTGGTGGTATTTTGATAGGGCTTGATTCAATGTGTAGATTACTTTGGGTAGTATAGATATTTGAACAGTGTTTGTTCTTCCAATCCATGATCAATTGAATGTTTTTTCCATTTATTTGTGTCATCTTCAATTTCTTTCATCAGTGTTCTACAGTTTTCAGAGTATATATCTTTTACCTCCTTGGTTAGGTATTTATTCTTAAGTATCTTATGGTTTTTGGTGCAATTACAAATGAGATCAATTCCTTGCTTTCTCTTTCCACTGCTTCATTATTAGTGCATATAAATGCAACAGATTTCCATACATTGATTTTGTATACTGCAAATTTACTGAATTTGTGTATCAGTTCTAGCAATTTTTTGGTGGAATCTTTTAGGTTTTCTACATAGAGTAGCATGTCCCCTGCAAATAATTAAAGTTTGACTTCTTCCTTGCCAGCTTGGATGCCTTTTATTTCTTTTTGTTGTCTGATTGCTGAGTCCAGGACTTCCAGTACTATGTTATATAGCAATGGTGAGAATGGACATATCTGTCTGTTCCTGACAATAGAGGAAAAGCTTTGTTTTTCCCCCATTGAAGTTATGAGCTGTGAGTCTTTCATATATGGCCACTATGATGTTGCAGTATGTTCCCTCTATCCCAGCTTTGTTGAAGAATTTTATCAAGAACAGAGGCTATATTTTGTCAAATGCTTTATCTGTGTCTATTGTTGTTCCTATCCTTTCTTTTGTTCCTATCCCTTCTTTTATTAATGTGGTGCATCACACTGATTGATTTGTGAATACAAATCAGCAGCCCAGGAATAAATCCTACCTGATCATGGTGAATAATTTTAATGCACTGTTGGATTTGATTTGCCAGTATCTTGTTAAGAATTTTTGCATCTGTGTTCATCAGGGATATTGGCCTGTAATTTTCTTTTTTAGTGGGATTCTATGTTAGGTTTTGGAATTAGGGTAATGATGGCTTTGGAGAATGAATTTGGACGTTCTCTTTCCATTTATATTTTTTGGAAGAGTTTGAGAAAAGTAGGTATTACCTCTTCTTTAACTGTTTGGTAGAATTCCCCTGGGAAGCCATCTTGCCCTGGACTTTTGTTCGTTGGTAGATTTTTGATTACTGTTGCAGTTTCTTTCCTGGTTATGGGCCTGTTAAAATTTCCTATTTCTTCCTGTTTCAGTTTTGGTAGTTTATATATTTCTACGAATTTATCATTTCTTCCAGACTGTCCAATTTGTTGGCATATAATTTTTCATAATATTGTCTTATAATTATTTGTATTTCTGTGGTGTTGGTTGTGATCTCTCCTCATTTGTTATTTCATTTTTGGGTCTTTTTTCTTTTCTTTTTGATAAGTCTGGCTAGGGGTTTACCAATTTTATTAATTCTTTCAAAGAATCAGCTCCTGGTTTCATTAATCTATTCTACTGTTTTGTTTGTTTCTGTATCATTTATTTCTGTTCTAATCTTTATTATTCCCTTCTTCTGTTGGCATTAGGCCTTATGTCCAATTACTTTGCTTTTTTTCCCTCTGTTTAGATTTATTTAATTTATAGTGATCTATCTTTAAATTCAGTGATTCTTCTATAATTTTAAATCATGGCATTAAATATGTTGATTCTTGCCTCTTTAATAATGTACAAAATTATGTGTGGCCATTCGGAGTGAACTTTGCTGGTCTGTTTGCTAAACGGATGTGATTTTTTTTTCCAGAAAACAGGAACAGTTTTGCCCTAAGGGAATATGCTGGCTCGTTCCAGCATAGTAGAGAACAAAATTTGAGTTTCTACAGAAAATTCTAGATGTTTTGAGGAATTTGAATCTAGCAATTTTTTTTTTAGCTTTGAGGTAGAATTGACAAAATTGTAAAATAAATAAAGTGAGTGTCATGGGCGCCTGGGTGGCTCAGTCAGTTAAGTGTCCAACATCGGCTCAGGTCATGATCTCACAATTTGTGGGTTCGAGCCCCATGTCGGACTCTGAGCTATCAGCACAGAGCCTGGAGCCTGCTTTGGATTCTGTGTCTCCCTCCCTCTTGCCCCACCCCCACTCATGCTTTGTCTCTCTCTCTCAAAAATAAATAAACTTTAAAAAATTAAAAAAATAAAGTGCACGTCACATACATTTTTAAAATAACTATATACACAATGAAAGGAGCCCCACTATCTAATTAACACCTGTCACTTATTTATCTTGTGCATGTGAGAATATTATTAGCAAATTTCAATTATATAATAGAGCATGAACAACTATAGTCACTATGATTAACATTAGGTCCTCAGATCTTATTTATCTTATAGCTGAAAATTTTTACATTTACCAACCTCCCTCTATTTTCCCCACTTCACAACCCCTGGCAACCAGTATTCTAGTTTTTATAACTTTTACATTTTTTAAAATTGTTTTCACATATAAGTGATATCATATGGTATTTGTCTTTCTCTGCCTAGATTATTTATCTTAGCATAATGCCTTCAGGTTCCATTCAACTGTTGCAATCACAGGATTTCCTTCTTTCTCATGGCTGAGTAATACACCACTGTGTGTGTGTGTGTGTGTGTGTGTGTGTGTGTGTGTGTGTGTGTGTGTATCAGATATTCTTTATCCCTTCATTTATTGAAGGAAACTTGTATGGTTTCCATATTTTAGCTATTGTGAATAATGTTGCAGTAAACAAGGACATGTAGATATCTCTTTGAAATCCTGTTTACATTTCCATTGGATATTTACCCAGAAGTGGGATTGCTAGATCATATGAAAGTTCTATTTCCAAATTTTTGAGGAAACTTCATATTGTTCTCTGTAGTGGTTGTACCAATTTGCATCCCCATAACAGTGCACAAATGCTCTCTGAACATCTTTGCCAACACTTGTTACTTCTTGCCTTTTGGATGACAGCCATTCTATCAAGTGTGAGGTAATATCTGACACTTTTGTTTTGTTTTGTTTTGTTGATTTGCTTTTCCCTGGTGATTAGTGATGTTGACCACCTTTTCAAGTCTGTTGGCCATCTATATATGCTCTTTGGAAAAATTTCTATTTAGTTACTCTGCCCATTTTTTAATCAGATTTCTTGAATTGTATAATCCTTTTAATATATTTTGGTTATTAACCCCTTCTCAGGTATAAGATTTGCTAATATTCTCTCCCATTTCATAGGTTAACTTTTCATTTTGTTAACTTCCTTTGCTGGCAGAAGCTTTTTAGTTTGATAGAGTCTCACTTGTTTGTTTTTGTTTGTGTTGCCTTTATTTCCGGTGTCAAATCCCAAAAACCATTGCCAAGACTGACATCAAGGAGGTTACTCGTATGTTTTCTTCTAGGAACTTCATGGTTTTAGGTCTTATGGTCAAGTGTTTAATCCACTTCAGTTGATATTTGAGTAATTTGTAAGATAGGGGTCTAGTTGTGCATTCACTGATAACACATTTTTGTTTAAAGTTGTGTGTGTGTGTGTGTGTGTATAAAACAGATGCTTTAAGACTTTTGCTTATCACTGTCTATGCACACTTAGATTTATTTTTTTATTGACTAGGTCATCATTTTGTTTTGTATGTTTATGTGCCTTTTTACGTTTTCTTTGCATGTTTAGCTGGTTAGGAAATAGTGCTGAGATTAGATTGCAGTTGTTCTATATACTGTTGTGTTCTTTTAAGAATATTTTGTTGTTGCAGCGGCAGGCAGTAAACTCACATGGACTCAAACTGCAAATGCTGTCTTCTTGGTATGCAGCAGCTGATGTCTCTTTCCTATCAATATTATTTCCTACTGCTGTCTTTTATCTAGGACTCCAGGGGTTCTCCAATGTTTATGCATAATTTGGCTTTCAGACAAGGATTTTTTAAGCGACGTGGCTCACTCTGTGATTTTCCTAAATCTGTAGATTCCGCCCCAATTGACAGCTGCTTTATGAGCCTCAAATATTCTTTCCTCTGATGCATCAAGCCTAGAAAGCTTTAACTTCTGCCACTTGAACTCCTCGCGGCTAAGAAATGCATTCAGTTGAAAATAATAAAATGACAACAATAAAAAAAGAAGAAACATGTCTAGTTTTATCTTGCTCTAATATTCAAGAACAAATCCTTGCTTGCCTCCACTTGCATTAACACTGGATCATCTTGCATATATCATAGATAGATAATACGTATATGCACATTTATATATTTGTGTTAAGTCACACAAAAGTTTTATTTTATATTTGTATCTCTTGCTTGTATTTATATTTATCTCTCATCTACATACCAAAAGGAACTATTAAAATACATAATGTGAAAAGAAAGATGGTTAGCCAGCATGGATGATGTTGATGTCAACTCTCCAGATAAGAAAACTAGGTGGTGAGGACGAGTTTGGACATTCTACTTTTAAGGTACCTACATGGAATGCAAGAGACAGTGTCAACTAGGCAGTTAAATATATAGACTTGGAGTTAGAGGTGGAATTGTGTTAAGATGTAAGTCTGTGATTCATGCAGGCTGGTAGGCAGCTGACATGCACGAGTGCAGCCTTTTTGGCTGTTTATCTGCTGTCTGCTATGCTTGGCAATGCCGTGGTGTTAATGGTTTTCGTGAAAGTGTTGGAGAGGTAAGTCTCTTTTTCTATTTCTCATTACCTTCTCCTCCATCATCCCCACCCCAAACTCTTATTTCTTCTCTTATTTTCTTCAGTCTGTCACTCCTTCCTTTCCTCCTCTTTCTGTACCTCCTCTTCTCTTTTTCTTTCTTTTTTGTTTTCTTATTTCTTCCTTCCTTTCCTCCTTCCTTCCGTCCTTCCTTTTCTTTCTTTCCTTCTTCCTTCCTTCCTCTCTTTCTTTCTTTCTAATTTCTTTATTTCTACTTTTTTGAAATCCTGTTAAGCTAGCATATCTTTTTTTTTTTTTTGCTTTTTCTACAGGTGACTGTATCACATCTTTGCTCCTTAAAAAAAATCCTTTACCTTTCTTGAATGTGTAAGTAAACTATATTGTAGTTTCCTCCTCCTAATTTTAAAAAGCAGGTGAGTTGACTTTACAGTTCCTCCAAGGAAACAGTTAACACAATTCATTCTGCCTTAGGAGTTTTCCTGTGGTTAATGATTGTTGATTAAAGCCATTGGGAGGAGCCCTCAGCTGGTATCTTTGGGTGTTAATTTCACTATTGCTGGCACATCTTTTTCCAATCTGTTGCCCCACAGATTTTTCCCATTGGTTTTGTCATTTGTCCTCTTTTCACCTCCTTTTGTAAGTTCACAGATTATAAGTGAAGTCAGATCCAAAGCATTTCACAGTGCTGCTCTGATTCAACTGTGAATGCCCAACAGAGACAAAGTAATTGATTGTTAAGTTCCTAAGTTATTAACACAGTTGATGGTTGACTTCATTAAACTAAAGCTTCCTCTGGATTCTGTAACAACAAATGCAATCTGTCTTGTAAGTAAAAAAAATAAACAAATAACTAAAAGTTTCAATTCCATGGACATATATGGAATAAATGTTTGAGGTGTGCATGACATTCTGTTTGCTGCTGGCACAAAGACAAATAGATCATGGTCCTGACCTTGAAGTGCTCCTAGTCTGAAGAATCCTATAATAGGAATATGGACAGGATCTATACAGACAACAAAAAAATAATTACAACACGACTTACCTTCAGTAAAGTCTTGGTTATATTTCAGGAAAAATGGGCAGTGTGCTAGAGTCCAAGGAAATAATCTTGTTTACCATCCCTTTGCAATTCCTATACATATACATTCACAGATTCATTTATAGACTGTTCGTTTAAGCAACACCATTTAGAGTTATTGTTTTAGCATTATTTATTTGACAGTATATATACATTATCCCATACAATATTGGAAATTATGCTATACAAAGAACAAACCCTTTCTCAAAGAAATTTATGGGTATGAAATAAGTAGCAAACAATTCCTAACATCATGCTTAGTGTTGAAGATGAGTCCTTGTATATGTTTTTGTTTGTATTGTTATTATGTGAAGAATGATCCTAGAGGCTATAACTTCTGCTGATTATTACTACACCATTTAGATTTGATAAAAATAATTCTAGAAATCCAAAGACTTTGGAATTCTAGCTTTAGAATGGAAGAAAGAGAAAAATAAACTAAACAGATATCTCAAAATACCTAGAGAAAACTGTTAGATTATTAATTTTTTTTCAATGTGTTTAAGTCCTACATGGCCACTTCCATGTAAGAAAAAAAAAACATATGCCTTTTTTCCCAAATACTTTTGCTCTGTTTCTCATTTTTATTTGTGCCTATCAGAATGCTTATGGATGTAATTCATAAATGCTCTCCTGAAGATATCATATGTATTCAAAACTAAATTAGGGCCCAAAATAAAGACTGCATTAATTTTGCTGCAGGGAAACACAGGTTTTTTTTTTTAGGGTAATGCATTAAATTTCTTATTAAATAGTATGTGACATACAAATAGTGTGAGATTGCAAAGGATTTTAAAATTCTGTAACTCAGTCATCCTAAAAACAAGCCAAAGAAGTAAGCTCAGAATAATCAGAGCTCCTAGATATTTTGTTTCTAGTTCTAGTGTTCTGTCTTTATGGACTCTTTATATTGAGTATTAAAATTCATGTCTTTGTTTTTAATACTTGAAATTGGAATAGATATGACACATATATAGATATATATTTAGCAAGCAAAGAATAGTTGAAAACTAACAAAACTCCTTAAAATCAGTTTGTAGATATGGGAGGTAGAAATAGTAGATTTGAATAGCATAAGTGATGCAGACATTATAGATAGTATTGAATTTATTTTAAAACTTTCTAAATAGCAGCATTAACTATACACCATAAAGTAATTCAGTAAATTACCATGAGGCCAGACCTCTGAGATTTTGTAGTTAACACATATTTATGACAAAACAAAAAAATAAAAATGAAAAAATAAATAATAAATAAAAATTCAGGTAACACACATTTGCCAGACATATTTCTGACTAGTCTAAAAATAATCAAATCCAGAGGGAACAGGCATCACGTAAATGGAAGATTATTTAGAAAGCTGTATTCTAGTAGGACTAGGGAGGAAAATAAAATAAATGGAAAAGGAAGTAATCAAGTCCCTAATAGCTGGGAAAACTAATAACCCAGGATGCCCTTGCGACTCATTAGAGCAAACAAGAGGAAATGAAAACCTGTATACAGATAGCCCAGTCAACGTTTTTAATCCACGGAAATTAAAGCTAGAGAGAATATTGTAAAATAAATTCACAGAAAATCCTGACATACCATTTTAGATTTCCATGTCTTCAACTTAATTATATCTGTTTCCCCTGTTATTTCTCTCCTATCATCTCACATTAATACACAAATGCAAAGTGAGAAAGAACTATGAAATCAACACTTATGGACCAAATAACTTCCAAATATGTATTTAGCCCGAAGCCTTTTTGTCAGTAGTTCTAGGCATTTTATGCATCAATCATCATTCTTCTAATCCAGACTCATTTTCTCCATGTCACCATGTAGCATACTTTTTTTGGATTGTGCTAATGACAAGATTCTTCAGTGAAATGGCTTTAATTTTAAATAAATGGTTGGTATATCATTTTCTTCCATTCCTATAGTCAATTACTTATACTTTTCTTTCAATTCTTTCTTTAAAGTAAATAATGTATCTATCATCCTACTGTCTATTTTTTTCTTTACCTTAGCTCTAAATATTGTATGTTCAGGCTTTATTTTGTATAACTTCCAAATATATCTTGACATATTAAGGGTGTTCAAAATATTTTAATTGATTTGAGAATACACAGACTGGATTTTGAGCCATATAATAATTGAATTTAGATAATTCAGTACCTTTTTTTCTAATATATTGCCATCATGCTTAGTGTTGTTTTATAAACATTTAACATTAAATGAATATGAAAAATGATATTTTACTGACTATATAAATATACTATAAGAACTGTAGTGTCAGGGGCGCCTGGGTGGCTCAGTC
Source organism: Prionailurus viverrinus (assembly GCF_022837055.1). Lineage (NCBI taxonomy): Eukaryota > Metazoa > Chordata > Mammalia > Carnivora > Felidae > Prionailurus > Prionailurus viverrinus. The sequence goes on along the minus strand of NC_062577.1, from coordinate 47,190,611 downwards.
GGTTAAGTGGCCGACTTCGGCTCAGGTCATGATCTCATTGTCCGTGAGTTCGAGCCCCGCATCGGGCTCTGTGCTGACAGCTCAGAGCCTGGAGCCTGTTTCGGATTCTGTGTCTCCCTCTCTCTGACCCTCCCCTGTTCATGCTATGTCTCTCCCTGTCTCAAAAATAAATTTAAAAAAATTTTTTAAAAATTAAAAAAAAAAGAACTGTAGTGTCAAGATTTTGTATATTTACAGATGTGTGTCTACATGGGATGTATACATTTAGAGAAACATAAAAAATATGAACTACCAAGAATGCAAAATGCATTCCAGAACATTTAAAATTAGTCCCAAGCCTGAATAAATTCACTTTCCTAAAATTAATTAGGCTAGGACAATATTTTCTTATTCCCCACTCAACTCCTCTGCCCTGCTGCCTCTTCTGCCTGTCACTTGGGCTTTCTTATTTACCTCATGGTAATTTCATTCGGATTCCTTATAACTGACCTTGGCTTTCTTCCCTCTATTCTAGCCTTTGTCACTGGTACTATATATCATGTTTCCACCTCTAATTCCATTACTGATATCATTTGAAAGATTTTTGGTTTGCTTGATTATGTTATTACATTTTGCACCACTGTGAGAAAAATAATATCAGAAACAAATGAGATGAGAGATAGCTTGGAAATGTATAAATGAAATTATTTACAGTGGGAAAAAAATTATATAATTGTGACTATATTTTCACACACACACACCTCATAGATGAAACGAGGAACACGTGTTTCATCAGCAAGACGACCAGCAGCTGACAGAAGCTTCTCTTTGACTCCATGACTGGAGCACACAAATCTTAGACAATGGAAAACAGCAGCACAGATGGCATATTTCCCTCACAGGATATAAGTGATTTTAATGAGGCTTGAAAATTGTCACCTTTAAAGATGAACGTATTTACAATCTTTTCTTATTTATTCACTTATAGCTAACTCTGGATTACACAGTTATTCTTGTCCTCCTGATGCTTTTCTTGATGATAGAGTATACTCACACAATTCCACATATTCTGTACTCTTATTGGCTTCTCCTAATATACTAGAATAGTTTATAGTATGTAATTAAATCATGAAGATATTAAGCAACTTGCTGAAATAAAATCTATCTAGTAAGTCAAGAGTAAAACTCAGATGTTCTAGTTTTGGTTCAGTGATTTTAAAATACTGTACTTTGTTTCCTATTGAAATATTTCAACTTAATATTAATTTAAATTTCAAAATCTGTATTCTAATTCCTAAATTGAATTTCAGCTGGAATCATCATGTAACATATTTTGTTCAATAATTTTACTTGACCCACAAGAGAGAGAAATTAATGTATATTAGAAGTATAAATGTTCCTTTATTGCCATGGTGCTTCACTCTGAAGTATAATGTTTTAAATGACAAAACTTTATCATTTAGGAACTTGAGATTCTCACACCTTGTGCACAAAATGTATTATATTTTGTTGCCTGGATTGAGTCACTCACTGGCATTTATGTATATTTTGTTCTTTTCTATTTTCTTTATTTCTAGAAGAGCTGCTAGCATTCAATAAATACATTTAAAAAGTGAGTAGAAAATTAATGAACGAGCCTCCACTCCTCTTGCAGAACTTACAAAATAAATTAGTATTTCAGATGAAACAATTGACATTCAATGGCACACTAAAGAGAATATAAGTGGCACTTGTAATACAGAACGTATAGGTTTAAAGAGTAAGATAATTGAACAAACTTGGTGAAGATGATCTCACGCTACTGACAGGTTTTCACTGAAAGATAATTCTCTCTTACAATTTCAAGATAGTCCTGCATGTTGTATCTACATATTGAAACACAATATCCAGAGGCAGAGAAAGGACCCTTGGGTATGTTATGTTTTTCTTAGGGATAAGCAACATTCTTCTTTAATGTCCCCAGGAGACCCATCCCAAGTCTCTGTGGGTATAATTGGACCACATATTCACTGAGAAGGAAGGCTTCCAAATCACGGGCTCATCTCAGTACACAGGACATAGCCAATGCTTTGTCTCCTCCAGACCTGAGTCCAGCAAGGTGGAACATTAGTTTGTGAATGTAGTGTGTGACTCCACAGTGGCTTGTATGAGAATGAAGTTGTCTATAAATTTAATCCTGAAAATGTACTCTATTAAATGGTCTTATCTGTTTTATCTAAACTGTATTATCTTGAGGTTTTTGGCTTGTAGTTAACTCCTTGAATAATTTTTGGCAACATCAGAATCCTTTCCATCACCTCCGAGCATATTTCACCAGAAATTATGGAAAGAAATATTAAAAAAGGAGTACTTGAGCTGTCTCACGTAGGAATCCTAACACGTTCAGGGGCGCCTGGGTGGCTCAACCGGTTAAGCTTAAGCGTTCTACTCTTGATTTAACCTCAGCTTGTGATCTCAAGGTTCCTGGGTTTGAGTCTCATTGGGCTCCTCACTGACACTGCTGTGGAGCCTACTTGACATTCTTTCTCTCTCTCTTTGCTCCTCCCCCACTCGTTCTCTCTCTCTCTGTCTCTCAAAATAAATAAATAAATATTTAAAAACGAAATCCTTAGGTGTTTGGTTTGTCTTTGTGAGTTTTATTGCTAATCAAAAATGAATAAGACAATTTTAATAACAAACCTATTGTGAATTGAGTTAGGAACCAAGCTTATATTTTCTGATGTCTGCTTTTAAGTAGAAAAGTGAAAGAGAATCAACAACTTATTAAACTTGTTTAAACAAATGGTCCTTTTCAATGAATTTATATTGAAGAAAATATTTTTATTTAAAAATCATGTCATTACTACAATTTAGAGATCAAGATTCCATTCTCTATATTGGAGCTCAAAAATAATTCAACTTTTTGGAATTTCTTCAAAAGAATACAGCAAACTGTCTATATTGCCAGAAAACATACATCACTCACATCTAACAGAAAATGTCATTCTTAAATATCCACACTGTTTTTGCAAGAATAAAGGAAATAAGGTAAAAATGGCAGTAAAGCACTTGAAATATATTTTATAAGCAACTTTATTTCCTACTGTACCTCACACTGTCCTAATTTATATAACATTCAGAAACTTTTTGTAAATAATACAAAATAATACACTTTAGAAAAGTGTAACATATAGAAAAGATCATTTCCTATATACAGATCCCTTTGATTTCAGAGGAAATAAGCATTTCATAAGGAAAATAGATACAGGATTCTTCAGACCCTTTGTGGGGAAAAGGAACTTCTTCAAATCACTGGATTAGAGATGGATAAATTAATATATAGATTATAGTAATACCCTTTTTGCTTACACAGTGTTGAATGCAGGAAAATCACGATTAATTGGTCAAGAAGAATCATTGCATTACGTTTATCTGTACAATTTCAATTAAGTTAAATTAGCAATGGCCTCCTGAGTAAAATGTCATTTCATAAGAATATATTCAAAGAACACACACTTTGAAAGGATATTTATAAACTCTCTGAGGAAAGAGACTCTATCTACTTCACCCAGGAAATTTGATTATCTAAAACAGTACTTGGCAAATATAGCAAATCCTCAAAAATACTTATTGAGTAAAGGGATGCTGAACAAATTTTCTGTCACAAGTCAATCCTTCACAACCAATAATTGCGTGGAAAGTAAATGAGAGTTGAGTGAATTGGATAACATACTTAACACAGGTAAATTTTAAAATATATATGGAACTTCTACTCTTACACAACTTTTTAATTATGAAATATAACACGCAGAAAAGTATGTAAAAATAATTGTACACTTATAATTTTTATAATGTGAACACTGATAAAACTCTGACCCTAATACATAAAACACGGTCAGTCAGTACTCAATGATTCCATCTATGTTTGTTAGCAAATTCTCCCCTCACTAACCACTATTCTAATTTACATTGACTATGTTTGTACATTTTTAATTTTAAATTTTTTTTCAACGTTTATTTATTTTTGGGACAGAGAGAGACAGAGCATGAACAGGGGAGGGGCAGAGAGAGAGAGGGAGACACAGAATCGGAAACAGGCTCCAGGCTCTGAGCCATCAGCCCAGAGCCTGACTCAGGGCTGGAACTCACGGACAGCGAGATCGTGACCTGGCTGCAGTCGGACGCTTAACCGACTGCGCCACCCAGGCGCCCCCGTACATTTTTAATTTTAGAGTTTAGTCACTCAAACATACATCCCTAAATATTAAAGTTTTGCTTCACCTGTTTTTATACTTAGTATAAATGGAATTAGGCAGCACATGTTACTTTTGTATTGTATCTCTTAAACTTTGCATTATGATTGTGTTTCACACAGGTTACGGTGTACAGGTATAGTTCATTTATCTTCAAGGATGTGTTGCATATCACTGTATGAACCAATCCAATTTATTTATTCCTTTGTTATGTAGTTTTTCCATCCATAGCTCTTTTTAAAAATGGGGTTATGTATATTCTTGTATGTGTCCTCTGTATGTAAGTATGCATGTATATATGCATAGATTTCAACTGCATATACACCTACGAATGAAATTATGGATCACAGATATGTAGTTGGTATTAGTGATGTTAAACATTTTCTGCAATAGTTGTATCAATGTTAACTCTCACTGGCAATGTACATAACTTTCATGACCCTAAGCTCTCATATGCTACATTGTCAATCTTAAAATTTTAGTCACACCAGTAAGGGTGTTTTTGTGTCTTATATTTTTAAATTTCTCTCATTACTAATGAAGTCAAACACCCTTTTACATGCTTATTTACCATTTAGGTTTCCTTTTTAATAAATCAGCTATTTGATTATCTTGCCACTCTTCTAGTCGTCTGTCTTTAATTTATTTACATGGTGATTTGTTACATATTTTCAGCCTAAGTTCTTTGCTGGTTGTACATTTTGTTAATACAGTCTTCTCATTTTTGGCTTGCCTATTTGTTTTTCCTAATACTATTTACTCATCAACAGTGAGTTCTTTAATAAGATCATTTTTATCTGTTGTTTAATAATGGCTAGTGATATTTTTCCCTATTAAAGAGATATTAATCAGAAATCAGGGCATGCCTGGGTGTCTCAGTTGTTTAAGTATCCGACTCTTGATTTCAGCTCCAGTCACGATCCCAGAGTTGTGGGTCAAGCCCTGCGTAGGGCTCTGTGCTGAGCATGTTCTCCCTTTCTCTCTCTGCTCCTGCCCTGCCCACTCCCCCCCCACCCTCTCTTTCGTGCGCGCGCGCGCGCAAAATAAATAAATAAACTTTAAAAAAGAAAGAAGTCAGGATCACATGTGATATTATAAATAATTGCATTTGTTTTTAAACTATTTCTTCCTCTTGAGAACATTAGACCCATGAGGACAGGAATGATGTTACTGTATGTAATTGTATGTACACAACAGTGTATATTGTGCAATAATACAGAATAGTGGAAAACACAAAGCATACAATAAATAGTTATAGAATGTATTTTCTATAGCTATATGCCTCTATATCTCCAAATTTGTATCCATCCACCTATTAACCATCAAAATATTCATCCACACATATGTACCAATATGGTGTTCATGCAGTAATATATATTAATATATTAATTATTTTCCTAATAATTATAAATAAACTAATTGAACTATAAATAAGATGAATACACTTGAAGTTTTCCACAGAATGGATACTTTTCTTGGAGCTCTCTTCTGATGTACATAAACCTTTATATGAGGTTTTATTTTAAAACATTTTAACATTTCCTTTAATCTGAAGTTCTGAGTGATCCTGTTAGGACTTCAGTGCATATAAACAGTCAAGAATCCAAACCACACTGATATTTCTCATGATAAGTGCAGTCAAGATTCTATATTCCTGAGCATTCAGACATTTGACTACCATGAGTCCTTAGAATCATATTAGATGTGTGCACAGCATACTGTTGTTATACAAATGTTTTATCCAAATGCTTTAGCTCTTGTTTTTGTGTAGACTCCATACTTGGAAGATGTGTGGGTGTTGTATGAATCATGAGGACTAGTCCTCTAGTGTACGTGGCTCTCTTGCCCTTTTAAATTTAGAGAACTTGGTTAAATCTTGGCCCTTGAGTTCTTTACATTCTGATGTTTAGGAGAAAATATGTGAGGGTTAACTAGGAGAAAAATAGTTTCTCTGAAAAGCAGAACTATCTTAACCATTTGTACCATGTCCTAGAAATCATGCTGACCCTTCTTGGCTTTCTAAGGAACTTGTGAGAGCATAGCTATCGGCCCAGATGTTCTCCCAAATCGTGCCTCCCTCTATTTCTATAATAGTTACCTTGGTTGTAGGTAGTTGCAAAGAAAAAAAAGGAAAAATAAAGCAGTAAGAGCCCTTAAATTATAGAGACCACAGAAGAAGAACAAATCCACTAAAAGTGCATTGTCTACATACAGGAGAGAATTTTATTCATTTAGATCTTCTCAGAGAATATTGTACTTATTGATACCATAGACCAACAGAGCAAATAACTGTGACCTTGACTGTAGGTCTCGATTAAGTACAGAGAGAGGTGGGGAAGATAAAGTCTTGGATTTTCACAGAACATTTAGTATACAATTTAAAGCTAGTTAAAACAAAACTGAATACTAAACCTGAATGCCTATAATCCATGTATAAAAATATTGTTCTAGATACATATTTTATTAAAGAATAAGAGAGTTAAAGTTTTACATGCAAATATATTCAGAATAGTATTAATTATGCTAATAAGAAATTGAAAACTCTTATGTCCAATATTAAAATGCTTAGGAAAATAATGGTGTATCCATATGTATTATTGCAGCATTATAAATGATTTTACTTTAAAAAATACTTGCATTGATAAGCTAAATAAAGCAGGGTTTTATATTTTAGGAATGCAATAATATAAAGAAAGTAATAGATGTGATGGCTTTTTGATATGTCACTGGCTACATTACTGTCCCCAGTTATTTAATAACACTAATCTAGGTGCTCCTGTGAAGGAATTTTATAGCTGCAATCTGATTCCCTACTTACTGGAGTTTTAGGGATATTACTGTGAGTATGTCTAACATAATCAGTATGTGTATTGTATGTCTAACATTTACTTATTTATTTTTTATTTGAGGCACAGAAAGAGAGCATGAGCAGGGGAGAGGGGCAGCGGGAGATAGAGAATACCAAGCAGGCTCCTCGCTGGATGTGGGGCTTAATGTGGCACCCAACGTGGGGCTCAACAGGGACTGGATCCCAGGACCCTGGGATCATGACCTGAGCCAAAATCAAGACTCGGATGCTTAACTAACCGAGGCACTCAGGCACCGCTGTTGGAAGGCTTTTAAAGCAGATCTGAAGATGCCACCTGTGGACAACAGCTTTGGCCCCGTTCATGTAGTTCCAGCCTGTGCTGGATCTTCCCTTCTTTACCGCCTGTGGAAACCAGCTTCTACCACCCTGTTAGGTTCCAGTTTACTTGTGATCTTTCCTTCCTGATAGTCTATTTTTTCAGAATTTGAATTGCTTAGCTAGTCTCTACCACTGTGTAAGCCAACTCCTTACCATATATCCTTCGGTATATCATCTCACCTGTTCAGTTTCTCTTGAACACTGATTGATACAATAGATATTATGCATATAATATGTTTACAAAATAAGAAAAGACCCCAAACAATTGTGAATGCTTCTGGGTTTTTGAATACAGTTTAGGTTTATTCTTTAATTGCCTTATTTCTATAATTGATGCAGATATATCAGACTCTAGTAGTTAAATGTCATTGTATTTGAAACTCTTATATACACTCTCTTGGTCTTATTCTACTATCAACATGCAACTCCATATTGATTACTCATTTTGAAGTTATTTAAAATGAAAATAATTGTTATAAATGGCTTACTGCCAATTACAGGATGATTTTTCCTTTAAAATGTGATTAACACAAAAGAATGAACAATTATTGTCCTTTGTATAAAACATATATGTGTGTGTGTGTGTGTGTGTGTGTGTGTATATATATTCTGCAAGGTTATTTCTTCTATCTCTATGCTGGCTACCTCTGAGCCAATCTCTGCCTCCTGGGTTTAAATTAGTCTAGTTGGCCAGTTCTCGGTCAAATGTCCTCCTTGTCCAAATCTATTGATAAATGCCTTATGCCTAGAAGTTCAGACAAGACCTTTGTAATAATTTGATATTAGAAAAAGTATATCATTAACTTGCTCAAAAAAAAATTAAGTTTTTTTCTGTGCCAGGTTCTGTATTAGATTTTGGATAATTTAAGACCATTTTAGGCTCTCAGTCTGGAAGAAGTTTTATAAAGATAAAATTGAATAACTTTAATACAATGAAATAATTTTCTTAGTAAATAAAAATGTAAGTGGCCTAATTCTAAACCCACTGAAATTAGTCTAGTATTGTCCACATTTTCTAAATTCAATGAATGCTACCTGTTACTCTAGGCTTTACATTATCCTAAAACAAATATGCTCCAAAAATGATACACAGAGTAGTTTAATATTGACTGTTTTGTTTAGAAAGAAAATGTAAAGGGAGTACTTGAATGAAGATAGTTGTTACATGTTAGGGAAACCACAGGAATTCCTAAAATGTAAAACAAGGCTGGTCTTCTAAAACCTGCATATCTGAAGGACATGAAAAAGATTTCACATAATATAATTAATTGGTGTTTATCTATGTATATACATATATGGATACATACATAGATAATAACATGAGACTCTTTAATCTTTCTATAATTAGAAATCATTAGAAAGCATTAACTTGCTTTCAGTGAAAACTGTAGAAAAAAATGTTCTCAGAAGAAAATGGTTAGCTCAAATTATGAACTCTCTAAAATTGTATCTGCTCCTACAAGACTTAACATATTTATGAGGGATTCATCAAAACATGAATTATGAAGAAGGCTGACATGATGTATCCTGCATTATTGGCAAAAGCTCCAGGCCCCTTCTGTGGCCTCTAAAACGAGGGTCTATCTTCTGTTTGAAATTTTGACCAGGGGATACAACAAATGTATACTCATTTCTTTCTCATGCATTTTTTAATTCTAATTTCTCTGTATGGTTTACCCATTGTGACTTTTGTAATTATTACTGTACTACTACGTCTTTTTACGTATGAGAATCATTTCTCCGTATAAACGACAGCATATAATTTTTCTAATTAATATGTAGTCCTTATGTGCCAATAATATAGTTAACAGATGTATATAAAATCTTAATGATATATTTTCATATAAAATACTTTTTCTTCCAAGTTTTTATTTGAGTTCCAACTAGTTAACATACAGTACAATATTAGTTCCATGTGTAGAATTCAGCGACTCATCATTTACATATAATACCTGGTGCTTACAATAAGTGCCCTCCTTAGTATCCATCACCTATTTAACCCTTCCCCCGACCCACCTCCCATCTAGTAACTCTCAGTTTGTTCTCTATAGTTAAAGAGTCTGTTCCTTGGTTTACCTCTCTTCCCCCCACCATGTTTATTTGTTTTGATTCTTAAATTCCACATATGAATAAAATCATATAGTATTTGTCTTTCCCTGATTTATTTCACTTAGCATAATACAGTCTAGTTCCATCCATGTCATTGCAAAAGGCAAGATTTCATTCTTTTTTATGGCTGAGTAATATCCCAGTGTGTGTGTGTGTGTGTGTGTGTACCACATCTTCTTTATCCATTCATCAGTTGATGGACATTTGGGCTCTTTACACAATTTGGCTACTATTGATAATGCTGCTATATACATTGGGGTGCAAGTATGCCTTTGGATCAGTATTTTGTATCCTTTGGATAAATACCCAGTAGTGCAATTAATGGATCATAGGATAATTCTATTTTTAACTTTTTGAGGAACCTCCATACTGTTTTCCAGAGTGGCTGCACTAATTTGTATTTCCACCAACAGTGTAAGGGGAATCCCCTTTCTCTACATCCTCACCAACACCAGTTGTTTCCTGTATTATTAATTTTGGCCACTCTGGCTGGTGTGAGGTGATATCTCAGTGTAGTTTTGGTTTGTACTTCCCTCAAAAGGAATAACATTGCACATATTTTCTTTTGTCTGTTAGCCATCTGTCTTTTTTGGACAAATGTCCCTTCATGTCTTCTGCCCATTTTTTACCTGGATTATTTGTTTTTTGGGGTGTTCAGTTTTAGAAGTTCTTTATTTATTTTGGATACTAACCCTTAGTTAGCATATAAAATGCTTCTAACCAGAAGGGAGCACTTACTATATTTTTATTTCTCTTGGATGAAGCTCATTTACACACCAGTGATTCAGAGTAAGATTTTACTAAGCTTCAAATATCTGTGATTTTTTTAATTATTAAAAATGCATTAATATATAAACTAATCTATTAATGTTTAACTTAAACAGAAGCCATCTTAACTATTATTATTTATACAAATGTCATCATATATTTGCTCTTTTTAATATAATATTGGTAATCAATGGACATCAGAAAATGAACTGTCAGAGAACACTTATAAAACTTAGCAATGTAATAAAGCCAAGATTAAATAGTAAGCATTAAAACAAAATGCAATTTAAAATAGCAAAGTTCATAAATATGTAAATCAACAATGGATAGAATATTCAAGGAAAAATTAATACAAACAGTTGATGCTGAATTGGAACTTGAAGTAAGAATATTTGGGTGGATAGTGGTAAGAAATTATCTAAGTTGTGAAAGACAAAGGTGAAAGATTAAGTGACAAATTAGCATTATTCAAATGTTTATGAAAGAGTGACTAGAAAAGTCTTAACAAAATTACTGAGCTCTACATGAGTTACGAAAAACAAATTTGGATTAGGCTGTCATTATTTTCAAAAGAATCTTCAAACAGTACAGTTTGGATTTAATCAAGTTGCTAATGACCTGAGATCATAAAAAGAACATAATTGGGGAGCCCGGGTGGCTCAGTTGTTTAAGCATCTGACTTCGGCTCAGGTCATGATCTCACGGCTTGTAAATTCGAGCCCCATGTCAGCGCTGACAGCCCAGAGCCTGGAACCTGCTTCGTATTCTGGTCTCCCTCCCTCTCTGCCTCTTCTCCCACTCACACTCTGTCTCTCTCTCTCAAGACAAATAAACTTATTAATTTTCTTTAAAGAAAAGAATTATTACAGTGAAACAGAACTTAGTTCATACACCTGTGCTTCTGGTCAATCATATTAACTACTAGTTCTGTGAACTTAGACAAATTAATTTACTTCTGCGGCTAGCAGAAACACTGGTGCACGGCTCAATAAACAATAAACATTAGTTCTCATTTTCCTCATCCACTTTCTTTGGGGTAATATTAAAGGAAAAAAAAATAGATGAAACAAAGTTGTACATGCACCAATGAGGAGATTAAAAAAATCATGGCCTTATTTATAGATCAAATACAAATTGCAGGTAACATTTACACATTCAACTTAATCTATTACCTTGAGTCTTTTGCCATAAATCTAAAAAACTACAAACCTGATTTCTAAAAATATTTATGAAAAATCATTTAGTGCATTCTAATTGATAATAAAATGTTCACTCAAAATATTGCTGGAAATTTCTTTTTCTTCTTTTTTTAAAAGTTTATTTATTTTTGAGAAAGAGAGTACAAGCAAGGGAGGGGCAGAAAGTGAGGGTGCAGAGGACCAAAGTAGGCTCCCTGCTGACAGCAGCAAGCCAATGTGGGGCATGAACTCAGGAACCATGAGATCATGACCTGAACAGAAGTCAGAGGTTCAACTGATTAAGCCACCCAGGTGCCCCCTGGAAATTTCTTTATATTCATTGCAACTCTTTTTACAAAAGTGGAAATGTATATATTACAAAGCAAATGTTAATGAAATTGTACTCTGGGCACATTATCAAATATCTTGTATAACACTTATTTTCATTTATTGAATGTCTGAAGATTATTATGAGTCAAGAATGCAATTGAACTGCATGGATACAGTATTAACATATTGAAAAAAATAAACTATGAGAATTTAAATCTCAGGTGACCACAAATAATTCATAGTGTCAAATTATGTAAAAAGGAAATTTCACTTCAGCCATTAGAGGCAAAGATATAATTTCTTTAAAGTAAAAGTAAAATACTATTCAATCAAATGTTATTATCATTTGATTATTTTCATTGTCAAATAAGTGAATTACCAAAGGATGTTAATTTACATCTCAATAGATTGGGACTTGAAAACAATTGCATAGTTGCATTTTGCTGGTAAATCAGAGACAACAGAAAGATAAAACTAAAACATTTAATGTCTTCAACTGGTTAGAAAAAAAGTTATTTTGTTTTGCTTGAATTTTTTATTTGTTTTTTTTTTTTTGAGAGAGAGAGAGAGAGAGAGCGCACAGTGGGGGAGAGGGGCAAAAGGAGAGAGAATCTTAAGCAGGCACTATGATCAGTCAATGCAGAACCCATCATGGGGCTCAATCCCATGTCTCTGGGATCATGACCTGATCCAAAATTAAGAGTCAGATGCTCGAACAACTGAGCCACCCAGGCACCCCAGAAAAAAGTTTTGATTATTTTTTCTCAAATACTGTTAAATAACATGATTTCAAATTTGTATATAGATTGTAACATGAAAGTGTATTTGCTTTTTTTAACCACTTACTGTTAGTAAGTATATGGATGATTTAAAAATTGATCATTCAATGGTGGCTTGTGATGTTAACATTAAAGCTTGTATTTTAATAAGCAAATGCTTAAATCCACAATTTATTATGCAACTCGTAAAATCATATTGAGATTGAGTAAAGTAAATGGTATATATTAATTTTTAAAATGTCCATAATTGGTTTTGGGGGGGATGAATGAGAATTTGCAAATGAACTTTTATTTATTTTTTATTTGAGTATAGTTGACATATAATGTCATATTAGTTTCAGGTACATAACTTGGTTATTCAATTTTTTTTATGTTATGCTCTGCTCACCACAAGTGTAGCTACCACCTGTCACCATGTACTGCTATTGCACTATTGTTGACTATACTCCCTATATAGTGCCCTTTATTCCTGTGACTTATTCATTCCATGACTGGAAACCTGTATGTTAAACTGGAAGCCACTGCCCTTCACCCATTTTGTCCATTCCCCCACCCCTCTTCCTTCTGCCAACCATCAATTTGTCCTCTGTATTTATAGGTCTGACTCTGCTGTTTGCTTATTCATTCATTTTGTTGTTTGATTCCACATATGAATGAAATAATATGGCATTTGGCTTTCTCATTCTGCCTTACTTCACTTAGCAGAACACCCTCTGGTCTATCCATGTTGTTACAAATAGGAAGACACCCTTTTTATGGCTGTGTAATGTTCCATTACATGTAATTCCATCACATCTTTTTATCCATATGTCTATTGAACAGTGTCCATAATTTTTGAAGCTGCATTGTACGTCCTCTTTTTTATTTTACATAATAAACATGAGTAACAAAATGAGCAACATAACTAACTAATAACTACTGAAAATTATACACAAGGCATTTGACAAGGCAATGCAAAAAGGTCATTAGAAGCATAGGCTATTTCACTTGTCTACCCATGTAACTTTCAGCCTACAGTCTCTCTCAAGGTCAGACTGATACCACGTGACCCAAGGCCCCAAACACAGACCAACTGCTAGCATAAACTATCTCATATAGCCAAAGAACTCCCTCCAAAATCACATTTGTTAGCATAAAGTATCTGGTATAGCCTATGGCCTTAGGTAAACAAAGGCTGTTAATAGGCAGGAATCAAAGGCTTAAAGATTATATTCTAGGTGTTGAGCAAAGACCAAATCTTTCTTTGGAAGGTGAAGAGTGGAGACAACCCAAACCTGCTGATTAATCTGTGCACAACAGAAAACCCAAAATAGTATGAACTGGTATTCAGAAAGTGTAAGAGAGTCTAACAGTTAAAATTTAAAAACTAAAATATTTTCTTAGTGATATTTCCTTTTCTCTTTTTCTGGGAAATAAACTTATTTATAAATTAAGGAGTTCATTGAGTCAAACAACAGCAGTTTGACCTTGGTGGCTGCACTAATTGCTGTGCAATATCTTGAGACTCATTAGCATTATCTTACCTTTCCAGACCATCTGGTATTTGATAGAACTAGATACAAGAAGTACAAACAAAATGATCTTTCTGGATTTCTAGGTCACTCGGGCACAATAATCTATTCTATTCTCATGTTTCCACACAGGCATTAAATGCAAGTATTTATGACAAAAATTATTTTTATAATGAAATGACAAATTATTTACTGGTATAGTAGGATAAGAAGAAGCAGGGAAAATTTTTATTTGTCAGTGAAAATTCTTGCAATTTTAATTCATCATTAATGTTATGCTTCTTCAACAAAATATTTTGCTCAATAAAAATGTTAAAGGATAGATATAAAATAGCAAGGTCATCCAGACAAATTACTTACTATTAAAAAAACCATAAATGACATATTTTCTTTCTCCAATTTATATTTAAGAAAGGATAAAAATCAGGAAAATATACTGAACAATTACCTATGAAACTTCAGAATTATAAAATCATGTTCCTTATATGAGAAACCAACTAGCTGTCAAGAAGTTGTAGAAGATGGTGTTACTGTGATGAATTCTTGCTTTGTCCATCATACTGGAGTGTACTGAAAATTTTGTCAAGGGAGAGCATGTTTTCCAATTTCATGCAGATGCCAATTTATACAAATTAAAATATGTTGGTGTTAACATCAATAGAGGGTTTCTGTCATGCCCATTGTGTTCAAGGACACTTTATACATAATAAAAACAAAATCATTGCCTAGCTAAGGGGAGAGTCTGGTTTGTAGCCATAAAATCAGTCATTCTGTCTACTGGATTATTTAGAATCATCAGCTACTCATTTCAGCTCACGAACACGAGACACAAAGATACATATACCCTCCATCCCATAGGCTCCTTCACATACATCTCCCTCAAAATTCTACATTCAATTTTTTTCAGTCTTGTTCATGCCAAGTTCTGCAAAACTACCCAAAATGTTTCTCATTGATCAAGAGTCACCATATACCCATACCTCCTACTACTTTCCCATATATGCAAGTTGGTTATTTAAGTATTTCCTTTTAGCTCTGTTACTAGGAAGACTTTTTTCATAACTATCCTTCAGAGTCATCTGAAAGTGAGAATATACCAGATATAATGTACAGTAGTCTATTTCCAGTCATCTGGGAAACTGACCCAAATCTTTTTTAGTTGTTCACAGAAAAGCCTCTTTGAAGTCACTGGTATGACCTGAAGAAGAGGCATTGGTCTATAAAAGAGGTAGATGCAAAGGGATCCTGCATCATCAGGACATATGATTTTTTTAAGGTTTATTTATTTATTTTAACAGAGACAGAAACAGCACGAATGGGGCAGGGGCAGAGACAGAGGGAGACAGAGAATCCTAAGTGGGCTCCACACTACCAGTGTGGAGCCTGATGTGGGGCTCAAACTCACAAAACTGTGAGATCATCAGGTCATGTGATTTACTTGTGTCTTCTGGACACTCTTAAACCTGTTCTTGGATCTACCTCTATCATGATTCATCAGTTATCGCCTAATTACCCCCAAAACTTGGCGATTTAAAAGAACAACCACTTATTGTTACCCATGAATCTGTGAGTAGTTGAAGGTCAGAAGATCTACATGGGGTTTAACTTTGAGTTCAAGTTGCAGATTGGGTCTAATTTGTCTTCCTATGCTTCTTGGACTGTGAACTAGCAGTAGAAGATTTTTCTCATAGTAATGATAAACTAAGAGATCACATTTTTTGGCTGCATACTTTTGGCACCTTTCAGTTGATAGATGGCGCCCACGTTTACTTTCCTTGAATCCTGGCTGGTCTGTGATTGCTTGGGCCAACAGAGTACAACAGATGTGTCACTATGCCTGTTCCAGGCCGAGTCTTTAAAAAGACTACAAATTCCAACTTAAGTCTCATGGAGGTCCATAGCACTTTGTAAAATATTCTACCATATTATTTAAGAGACTATCTGAAAAAATGCTGCGATTACATAGAGAAAGGGGCTTATGTGTGTGCAACCTCTCAGCTATCTCCACAACAACATCATGGATGTAAATGGAAACCATTTATTTTCACACTTGACCAGATGTCAGGTGTGAACCTGTGACCCCAATGATAGCACACTGAGCAGAAGACTCTCTCAGCCAAGTTCAGCACAATTTCCTGAACCACAAAAGTATGATATACAATGAAATACCTGTTGCTTTATTTACCCCTAGAGGATAAGGAATAGAGATAAGTAGTTTTAGCGGTTCTATTCCACAGGTCAGGTGCTAACAGTGTTTATCCTAATTACACATTTGAAGACTGGAAAAATAAGCACAGGACCCACTGTGAACTGTACTTAGAGCAAAGTTTTAATTACAATCTAATGTCCATAAGCACCACTGTAACTGAAGAACCTTTTGGGTTTCTTGGTACTAGGGTCAACTTAGCGCCTAGGTTTAAAATTCTTCAAAATGTTATATACTCTTCTTTCTCCCATATACTGTAAACCTATATAGTCACAGAGCCCTTTTAAAAAGAGTCAAAATGATGCCTGTTATATACTTTTACAGTGACATTACAGGGTCCTTCCTGTAAGGAAAGTAGTGGCCTCTTCAATCAGTAGACTATTGGATTTTGAATGGCTTACATTCAGAAAGGGTGGTAACTAGCATCATTTTACTGCTCACTAGCTCTTATCTTTATTTTTGTGATCATACAAAGTTCAGCAACATTCTAGTGTCTGTCCCACTATCTAAGTCCTAAAATAATTATGATACAGTAGACATTGCTGCAGATCCCCTTAGATCGGGATATCCTGAATTTCAGTCTCCCATTGCTGCACTTGATGTTGATTTTGTTCATTATATGTCTGATATTTAAGTGCTTCCACCTAGCTTCTGCTATCCTAGAATTTCATTGATGCCATTCATATTAAAGAGCCTGGCTCCATAGAAGCATTTTTCCCATTAAGTGTAGTTTATAGAGGTCAGCCACCACTGAGCCACTGAGATGCCAGTGTGGTCTCCATCAGGGCATTAGTAATTGACTAAGTGAAGGAAATGTCCTTGAGGACCTGCTGGGGAAGACAATTAAGTGGTGCATATTTACATCTTGCAAATTAAATTAATTCTAACATCTTACTTCCTTAAGCTTTTAACCTTTCCTTAGTGTTGTAACAGAATGTCCTTTCATTGCCATTTCAAGTACTGAAGGCTATTACCCTGTCCAAGTTTTAATAAACCACCTCAGCAAACTTTTAGGACTGTTTCTAGTACCCTTGCCAGAGCTGGGAGTCACTAACAATGAGTGAGTTCACCTGTGTCAATAAATTATTTGTCTACAGTTTCATACTACATGAGTTTCCAGCCTAAGTCCTTTAAGGTCTACTTTTACATATATCTGAAGTCAGATTACCTATGTTTACAACATGGCTCCAATGCCTAACTTCTGTGTGAATTTTGGTAATCCACTTAATTAATCTGTGCCTCATTTTACCTATGTGTAATAGCATAATTATAAAAAGGATTCTAACACATAGCAATAGAAGTGAGAAAATTTAAAAAGTACATGTGAAGGACTCAAATCACTGCTTTCAAATAGCAATAGCAAGTAACTGTTTTGGTGAATTGTGTCCCCCAAAAAGACAATTTGAAGTCCTAATCCACAGGAAGTGGGAATGTGATCTTATTTGGAAGTAGAGTCTTTGCAGATATATCAAGTTAAGACAATGTCACTATGAGTTAGGCTGGGTCTTAATCTAATGACTAGTGTCCTTGTTAGAAGAGGAAATTTGGACACAGAAATGCAGAGACTCACAAGAAGAGAATGCTATATGAAGATACAGAGAAGGCCATGTGACAATGGATGCAAAATGATGAATCTGCAAGCAAAGGACCCCAGAGATTGTTGGCAATGACTAGAAGCTACGAAGAGTCAAGGAAGGACTCCACACCCTCTCCAGATCTTCAGAGCACATAGCGCTATAGGTCCCTTGATTGCACACTTCTGGCTTCCAAAACTGGAAGAGAATATATTTCTGTAGCTTTAGGCCACATGGTTTATGTTACTTTGTCAGAACAGCCCTGAGGAAACTAATATAACACCCACAAGGATTAGTCATTAATATTTTTGGAATACAGAGAGCATACCTAGTTTTTTTTTTTTTAATTATATCTCTTTGGCCTTATTAAAACATAATATATTGACATATAATTATTATCCTATAATAATATTCCTAAGGAATATTTAAGTTTGTTTTCATATTCTTAGACCTAAACTAATAATATGTTTAGCCTCTAATAATATATTTAAAGTTATAGTTAACATTGAATGCCACCCCCTGCTAGGCACTGTACTAAGTACTTTAAGTAAATTACTGATAACAAATATATATTTTTCTTTATAACAAATACATGAGGATGTTATTGTTTTAAAAATGAGGAAACTTTGGTGCAAAGAGGATAATATTCAAGTTCTCACATTGTGGAAGTAACAGATATGCATCATATAACATCAAGGAAACTTTGGAGGTATTGTACAAAGAAGATGCAACATTTAATAATGGCTTATTAGATGGTAGGCACTGAGTACTGAAGGAATGTTTCTCGAATGTATCATTTATAACCTCTACCTCCCTAAAATTTTATAAAGTTTAGAATACTAATGCTTCAATTACAGTGCTTACAAAATGAAGTTCAATGGATGCTGATTTCCTTAGAAAATGTGATTAGTAGTTGATTAAGCCAAGTAGAAACTAAAGCTGAAAACTAGACAATAAGAAGTAAAGCAATGGTGCAGTTTTTCATATGCAGTATCTTTGTTACCAGTCCCACAATGTCAGTGACTCATTTTCTAACATGCACTATATCTGGATACATTTGTGTAATGTGTCTTCCCCTGTGGGGTGTGTGTGTGTGTGTGTGTCCCTCTCTCCCTCTCTCTCTCTCTCTCCATAGCTACATTTATAATAATATATATTATATATTATATATTATATTTTTATGTATTTGACAAAAATAAATATATAATAAGGATTTGACAGCAAAAGAAATATTAAGTTGATTTGTCTGGTAAGGTTAAACAAAATATTCTTTTTTTTTTAACAAAGTGGATACCACCAACAATTTTGATAGCGATATCATTGCTTGACATTAGACATTACTCCACACAATACAAGATTTTAACATCTCTGACATTCATATGCTCCATGCTGGTATCAATTTTCAGTCCATAACAATCAGAAAACATCTGACCAATTTCCAAATAGCATTAAAGGAGGTGATACCAGCCCCAGTTGAAAATATCTGAGACAGAAGATGATAAAATAGGTTGGAAGTTGGATTATGACGTCATATGTAGCTAAATACTGTGGTTGACGTTGTAGACCCAGGGCTCATTACTAGACCACTGTATCCTTTACTTTCTTGATTATAAAGAAAAGGAATCCAAACATATTGAAATTTACTTTCAGTTAAGGGTGATCATGTGACCCAATTCTATCAAAAGGATATATGCAGGTGTGCTGGGGACTTTCTTCCATTAAACAAACAAACAAACAGACAGACAAACAAACAAACCTCATAAGGCAAAGGATATTTTCAGCTACCTGGCATGGTTATAAAAAAGTCAAAGTACAGCAGCCATCTGATGGGATCATACTCATAACACTAACCTGCTGGACATAAGAAATATAAAGACAGGAAGAATCTGGTCCCCTGATTTATAACTGTGAACATCAGCAGCAGCCTTCATTGATTACACCTTCCTTTTTTGCTATATAAGCATCATATAGTTCAAAGTCATTTTACTAGAGTTTTCTTTCAATCATACTAGTGTTTCTTATCATATATATTGTTAGATAACCTATATCAAGAGAGAGATTTTTTTTAAGACCCATATAAAATTATGTCACAAATGGGTAGAAGTTGTGGCAAATCATTTCCATTTGGAAATACAGAGGCAAAGGTAAGGTAATAACTGGTAAGGTGAATAAGAAGAACAAAGGAAATAATTCATTAGGGCTTAGTGTAGTAAATAAAGGACAGGTTGAAGTGTTTTGTTTTGTTTTGTTTTGTTTTTTAATAAAGTTCAAGTAAGGGAAAGAATTGGGAAGTAAAAGAAAAAGACAAAATTTAGTATAGGAATATTTTTAGGTGAGAAAGAAATTTCTCAGCTACTGAGAAGGAATAAAGGTATGTTTATGTGCAGTAAATGTATGAAAAAGTAGGTGGAGAGAAGTATGTGGCCAATAAGATAATTCAAACATGAGAAGTCTTAAATATAGGGTAATTTGAATGATTAAGAATTTACTAGAGTTCTATAAATGATGTTAATAAATTTTTACATGAAGACATGTGTGTCCAGCTTTTAAAAAACCCTCCCCATGATTAAATTATAAATTTCTTTTTAAGTTTTTATTTATTTATTTTGAGAGAAAGAGAGAGTGAGCACGTGAATGGGGGGAAAGGCAGAGAGAAAAGGAAGAAAGAAAATCCCAAGCAGTCTCCCTGCCGTCAGTGCGCTGTTTGATCTCATGACCATGAGATCATGACCTGGCCTGAAATTTAGAGTCTGATGCTTGGGGTGCCTGAGTGGCTCAGTGGGTTAAGAGTCTGACTTTGGCTCAGGTCATGATCTCACAGTTGGTGAGTTAGAGTCCTGCACTGGGCTCTGTGCTGACTATGCAGAGCCTTTTTTGAATTCTCTCTCTACCTCTTCCCTGCTCATGCTTTCTCTCTCTCTGAAAATTAATAAATAAACTTAAAAAAAAAAAAGAGTCTGATTCTGCTGTTTCACCAATTGGGCCATGCAGGTGCCCTTAAATCATAAACTTTTATTTCAGTTCATCTATTATAATCAATCATTGTAGTAACAACTTTAAAATTAGTTTATTAACGCTTTAAAATATTTTCATTTCATTATGGTCAATTAGTAGCTGTGATTCTTAGATAAAAATGAAAAATATAAAATAATTTTATTTTCTAAAGCAATATGGAATGATTAAAGTGATTAGGAACCAAATGCAAAAATTAGAATTCAGAGATAGTTTTCCATAAATCGTTAAGCTACTCATTATCATCTTGCTTTTGTTAAAATACATTTCCTTTGCATCTTATTTTCATCTTTACACATACATATTTGATTGAATGGCCAATGACAAAGAAATATTTGACATAAAAGTGAAAATAAAATATTGCTAGTGTAAAAAGAGACAGTTAAACAATGTGACTCCAAGGTGCTATTTAAAATAGGTAGTTTTTCTGGAAATATTTCAAATGGTTAGTTTTATCTAATGAAAATGCCTGTGATCATTTTTGAAAAATTCTTCCAAGCTACTCTAATAGACCATGAATAAACTAGAAATATCAAATTTATAATTCACCTGAATACCTTTTATTTGTTAAATGATAAATCTAGAAGAGAAAATTATATGTAGCAAATTTATAAGAATTTGTGCTATTTATAATGTGTCAGGCCCATGAATTTTATTCTATGCAACTTTAACCATTCTGAAATCCTTGGGAATGTATTGATAAAGTGACAGAAAATTTATTCAAAATGAAGGGCCAAAGGAATAAATTAAATTTATTATCAGAGGAAATAGAAAATGTCTGTAAATTACAGCATCTATAGACAGCTATGTTTGCAACGTCCCTTTAACCATGCTATGATATTTGCTAACCATGCTTTTGCTATTTGTTCTTATTACAGACCCAGATGGCCCAGGTTGATCTTTAATTTGTTAGGCTCAAAATAAAATATTGTCCTCTCCAGAGTTTAACAAAGGTTGCCCAACTTTATAGTTTAAGACATTCCAAATAAATCTGTTTCACACTGCAATTTAGCCACAAGCAGGATATAAAGATTAGAACTTTCTCGGGTCTTCCCAGCTGTTCAGATTTAAATACCCTCATTGCTTGACCACCTCCTTTACTTCCTGTAGGTTCCCCTATTTGAGTTATTAAGTAACTAAATATGCATTTCTTTATTTTTGTTTTAATGTTTATTTATTTATTTTTGAGAGGAGGGGGGAGGGAGGGAGAATGAACAAACAGGGGAGGAAAAGAGAGAGAGGGAGACAGAATATCAAGCAGGCTCCATGCTGTGAGTGCAGAGCCCGACATGGGGCTTTAACTCAACAACTGTGAGATTGTGACCTGAGTCGAAACCAGGAGTCAGATGCTTAACCCACTGAGCCACCCAGGTGCCCCATATATATTTTCTTTCTGTTTAACATTTTTTTGTAAGATACTCATATACCTGATGGAGTGCTTTTGATGTAAAATGACATGTCTACATCTTTTGGGATGAAAAATAATGTTTCCTCTTTCTCCTCCCCTTCCATGATATTGATTCATTTAATGCACTGCTTCTATTTGGTTAGGTTTCTACTGTCATGAAATATGATTCTGGCTTTATTTTTTTTTAATATAGAAGTTTAGAATCTACAGGGTGAAGTATCATCTTGCTATGAATTATTTGGTGTTAAAGAGCAAATTTCCATTCAAATAATAAAATTATCTTAGCTAATTCTTGAATAAACTTAAAAATGTTTAAGAACAGTAAGTTTCTTGATTTATACACAACTCTGTTCTTGGGGTATTATTTTAGAATACTGCTTCATTATGTTTAGTTGTAAATATTTGATGGCATTACACTGATTTATTTAATATATTTTTGTTGAAAGTCAGTCATGTTTAGGTAATGTATGAGGTATGAATAATAAATAATGAGCAAATAAATAATGAGCAATGTCAAAATGTTGAAAGTAAAATAATTTCATATCTTAAAAAATATTACATAGGGAATAGACTGATGAGAGAATAAATTTCTGGATTCGATATTATTATACAGATAAATAAAACAAAATGAAGAACTGGGAAATTTAGGAAGGGAACACAGGGAAGGGAAGTTAAGTCATAATGTTAATGTGCAAGACAAAAGCATTTACCTTTTTTACTCAAGCAAATGAAAGTATATTGTTTGATAATATAGTATTTCCATATTTTTTATTTGATTTATATTAATTTGTGGAAAAGTCCTACGAAGAAGCTTCTTATTCCTTTAACATCTCTTTCACTCTGAACAGCTATCTTTACTTGGCTATTAATGGGCAAATGTATGCAAAGAACTCTGAGGATTAGTTAAAAAATGAGCAGCTGGTAAAAGTAACATATGTGAAAAACCTAATGCCAGACACACAGGAAGTTCACAATAAAGGTAATTTTGTCCTTCCTCTATCCCAATCCCACTTTTGACACAACTTCTTTTCCTGTTTAGATCCCACATGATGAGTACTCTGTTGCAGTTTCTAATTTCATAATGCTATTTTTAATTTCCTTTATGATTATATATTCTCTATTTAGTAATAATATTCATATTCCTTTTCACTGAGGTGGGTTTTTATAAACATTCCAGGTATGACCAACTAGAAATACGTCGCATTGCACACATCACGGAAAGGAAAAGGTTTCCTCATTCAACAAATGCACTACCTTAACTATACCACGCAATTTTCAAGAAGATAATTAAAAGCACAAGCAAATTGAAAAACAAACAAACCAACCCACAAAACTTATAAGAAACTTTAAACTTTCTAATAAATGTCTATATGGTGAATTGACTTATATTTATGGTTTCATTCATTATGTTCTTTCATTGAAAAGTACAAAAAAAACAAAAACAAAAAAAAACTACTTGCCATGCCCACCAGTTTAACAATAAAAATCTGTCCATGTATATATGCCACATTATTTCATGCTGACTAGAGGTACAAATGGAGTGGCCTATCCAAAAAAATATTATTTATAACTCATCAGTTACATGGTAAAATATGCAAAAACCAAAAGAGATTTATTAAAAAATAATAAGGAAAATAGGTAAGGAAAAAATAATAAAGAAAGTATTAAGTAAAGAAAAAGGTGAGATTAAAAGTAAAAAGGAATTGTATTAAATAAGGAAGCTTTGACCTCAGTATTCAGCCAAAATTTAGTCTTCAGCCTCTTCTTCAATTTCAGCCTTATTTTTTAGAAGAATAAATAATTAACAAAATTTCTACTTTGATATCATTTTCAGTAGCCTAAAATATTTCTGTAATCAAGTCATTTATGATCACATATAATTATCATATAAGAATGGTACAAACAAGATATTTTATTTGGATTTATTTTAAACATAAATATATTCACTTTCAAATGCTCGTAAGCATTTAAGATGTAACTGCAGTTACATGATAGAATAGCCCACAATGACATATTTTAAAGTCTTTAGAAGAATACTTTTTTACTCTTTTACTCTGCAGAGAATACTCGTATTTTTCAGACAATACTAACATGGGAGCACTTACTGATGGTCGCTTGCAGGGAAAATAGTTCTTTTCCTGGAATCTGCTACATAAGTTAACCAAACCGAGGTACCTTGACAACACAAGGATTTCTTACATGATGTCAATCGCAAAGGTTTACAGTCATTCTACTCTAGGGAAGATGCTAGAATTATACGCAGAAAAAAATATAAAGCAAGTGGAAATTGAGCAAAAGATTTTCCTCACTTTAAAGCCAATTACATCACCAATTGCCAGATTTCTAGATCTAAGTTTTAAGAAGCAATATTTGCCAACTCATTTAACAAACAAGTAAAATATTTTTAAGGAAGAAACAGCAGCATGATGAGAATAAAAATATTAAGTTTACTTCACAAAACTGGGCACATACCTTCTCTTTGAGAGCTGGTATAACCTGCATCACCTCTGACAATCAAACTTCAGATACACGAGTAGCTGAGATGAGTCTTGGGCTGTTATCATAAAGAAAAGTTAGTCACTTACTATCAGCATTTTCCTGAGTATGAGTCTGTATTGGAAAAGCTAGCTAAAAATATCTTTCTCCTTTAGTTACATCAGTAGAAAGTATGTATCTACTTAGTGTTTTGACTGTGATGTTTAGGAACCATAGGACTCATTGAACCACAGAGAAAGCTAAAAATGATTAACCTGAATCATAATGAAAATGTTTGAAACCTGAGAATTAAACTTGTATAAAAATACAAATGTAACAAAATTCCAAAATATAAAAATCAATTTTGTTTTTACATCCTAAGAAGTTCATTTATACATTACATGTTACTTTTAGCCCCAGATTTACCTCTGACTTGCAGAGAACAGTGAAGCAGGAAGCAGTTAGTTCAAAAGGGCAGAGTCAGTGAAAGAAGATATAAAAAGAAGCAGAATAAACCTAATATGGAACACAGCAATCAATTTGAAAGAACACATATATTGCCAGGGATGATAAGATATCCAAGTTAAAAGCTGCATTGAATTGTGAAGTATCTGAATTGTTGTCCAGTTCCTAAGATGCATGACTATATACTAGGATGCTCAGTTTGACTTCAAAAGCTTTGTACTGTGAACTCTGTGGGGTCCCATTTAGATACATGACAAGGTTAATAGTGTTCTCAAAGTTGTGCACTATACCACTACTCAAATATGTGGTGACTGGCTATATAGCAGTTCCCAGCATTGGCTCAGTGGTCCAAATATATACCCTTCTCATTTCTAAAATTGTACTTAAATTCCTTGATCAATGGCCACAGCTGGAAGAATTTGAGCAACAAACTAAATAAAGTAGTATTAGAATATAACACAGAATATAAAGTAAATACTCATTTATATGAATGCATGATTGAATAAATAAATGAGAATGAAGGGACAAATCTCCTGTGCAAAAGAATCTGAAAGAAAGGGGTGCCTGGGTGGCTTATCGGTTAAGCGACTGACTTCAGCTCAGGTCATGATCTCATGGCTCATGAATTCAAGACCCACATCTGGCCCCACGCTGATGGTACACAAACCTGTTTGGGATTCTCTCTCTCCTTCTGACTCTGCCCTTTTCCCATGTGCACTTGATCTCTCTCTCCCTCTCTCTCTCTCAAAATAAATAAATAAACTAAAAGTAAAAAATCCCAAATAAATTAAGTAGATGGTCTTCCCTCAAGGAAGTAAAAGATTACTTCTCACTCCTTACGTATGGGGAACCCATAGTGACTTCCTTCCAAAGAGGACAGCATAGAAGCAGTGGGGCAAGGAAGGGTAACTTTGCAATGCAGAAACTTGACAAACATTACCTCTGGCAGGTGATCACCATCAATATCAATGTCGTAAGTCATGTTGATAGAATGCACATTTGATATGATGCAATGAAAATGATACATTACCTTGAAGAGTCTGGACCCTGGCCAAAACCCTATATACGATGTTTCAGGCATGAACTTTTTTTTTTTTTTTTTGAGACAGAGTGGGCTCAAGTGAGCGAGGGGCAGAGAGAGGGAGAGGGAGAGAGAAAGATGGTCTTATATCCTCCATAGCTAATGCTAAGAGTAACAGGACAGAGAAGTGATTCTGGAGAAAATCTCTGGTCATTCCTACATGTCATAGATTGCAAGGAATTTGAAGACTGCAAAGAGAGAACTTATTTTATAGATGATGAAACTATTAAAAAAAAAACAATACATTCATTTTTTTTGCCCAATGTCACACAACTAATGATTGGACATTTTTTTTGGAAGTGGCATATGCACTAGGATGTTCATAAACTTCTAAGTGCTGTAACATGACCATCTAGAATCTTTGACCTTATTTCCAAAAATATGATAATTATTTTCTCTGCATTAGTAAAAATGGGTAAGAATAAATAATTTTATGCAGTTTGTGGTAAAAGTACAATTACATGTAAATAAAAAGTTTTAATGTTATACTCTTATAAACTCTGAAATTTGATATTAATTTGACTTGAAATTAGACTAGCAGTGAGGAAGCTTTAATATAAATTTCTAAAAATGCCAGAACTATATACAAATTTATCAAGTATAGAATTAGTATAAAGTATATAATTTATAAAGTATAGAAACTGAGCTTCTAATATCTATAGGTTGATCACTACATACCAGGGCCCAATCTGTAAAGTTCATGTTCAGACTTGCAGACGTCTAAAACAAAACTCTATACTCTGCAGTGGGATCATCCATATATCATGTCACATGTATGTGACAATAGCATACGCTATTTATTAATCCTGAAAATATAATTCAGGAATAAATAGCCCAAAATACACTTAAAATTCATTGGTTATTTTTAAAAATGCACATCTTGAACATTTGTTTTATTACAATATATGATGGGAATTCCTGAAATGAGCAGCCTAATTGGTAACATGATTTCAAATAGTTAAATATATTGTTAAATATCTTTTAGTATTATAAGTAATAAAGAGGCAAAGAAAAAGAAAAAAAAATAAGTAATAAAGACGCTAAAATCAAACTTCCCTTCTTAAAATACAGAATTAAAATTTGTGAACATAATTTTAGAGTGTAAGATATATTTTTGTATCCTACAAAATACCCCAACTTATTTTCAAGATAGGTAAGTTTTTTTTATTCAGAGTATAGTTATTCATAAAATGTTGAGGTACTTTTTGAGAGCCAGGATATATCCCTGTATCTAATTAGTTCAGGGGATGCTCAATAAAACAATCATTTTGTTTCTCAATGTATGTATAGTAGACAAAACTCTTAGATACTCCCTTAAGATTCTTCAGCCCTGGTATCCACATCTTTTCCCAGTTATTCAATTAAACACTAATCAAGGTGTTGCTGTGAATGAATTTTGAAGATGAAAAAGTCTCAAATTAGTTGACTTTTAAGTTAAAGATTTCCTAGGTGGCTCTAGCCTAAATAAGTAAGTATGCCCAGAGGCCAGAGAAACAAGTGGCCTCATAGAAATGGGAACCTGAAGCAACTATCTCCCTCTGGCCATGAAGAAGCAAACTGCCATGTTTTAGAGAATGCCATATGGCAGGTAATTGTAGGTGGCTTCTAGGAATTAAAAATGGCCCCCGGATGATAGCAAGCAAGAAAGTGGGCACCTCAGTCTGAGAACTGCAAGGAACTGAATCCTTTCAGTGATCACTGAACTTGTATGAAGACTCTGAACTTTAGATAATATGGCAGCCCCAGGTATGCCTTTGATTTCAGCCTGGTGAGACACTGAGCAGGATCCAGGTAATGGTACCCAGACTGGTGACCTATGGACACTAGGCGATAATACGTTTGTGTTGTTTTAAACTATTATTAAATTTGCAATAAATTGTTGCACAGCAATAAATTATGCACTAAATTGCATAAAATAATGATATTTATAAATGTCTTAGTAGTACTCCCTTGTTAAAATATGTAGTTTAAGATGTATTAAATAAAATTAAACAATACATTTACAAGCTTAGTTTGTAATTCATAATTTGACTATGAATTAGTCTATTTTGAACTAAAGATACTTTTTTCTTTTTTTTTTTTCAATATATGAAATTTATTGTCAAATTGGTTTCCATACAACACCCAGTTCTCATCCCAAAAGGTGCCCTCCTCAATACCCATCACCCACCCTCCCCTTAAATATACTTTTTTTCAATAGACTTGTTAAAATAGAACTACCCTATGCCCCAGCAATTGCACTACTAGGTGTTTACCCAAAGAATCCAAAGAAAACAAAACTACTAATTCAAAGGGATACATGCACCCCAATGCTTACAGCAACATTATCTCCAACAGCCAAATGGTGGAAACAGCCCAAATGTCCTCTGACTGATGAATGGATAAAGAAGATGTCATATATATATATGCATATATATATATATATATGTGTGTATGTATGTGTATATATATGTGTGTATATATGTGTATATATATGTGTATATATGTGTATATGTATGTGTGTGTATATATATATACACACATATACATATATGTCATATTGGAATATTACTCAGCCATTAAAAGAATGAAATCTTTGCCATTTGCAATGACATGGATGGAGTTAGAGAGTATTATGCTAAGTGAAATAAGGTCACTTTTAATAATATAACCTGACATTTTGATTTCACTGAGTTTTGTTTTTTAATCACTTTCAAAAAATGTATATTTAATAGACAATAAACTATTTCATGTTTTGCTCCATTTTATGAGTAGCAATTTTAAAAAATGTAATTTTCAGTTACATAAGTATCAGAAGTATATGAAGGAATTTCTTCACAAAAAACACTTGACTAACTTTATGAGTATGTCTGTATCACCTTTCAAACACTGAAATAGCTTTATGTTTCCTTTTTGTGTTTTAAAACAATGATCATAACTCTCAGTTTTTCTATTTCTCAAAGATCTAAACAGATAGTTAAAAACATTACACACATATATCACACATGTTTACGTACTATACTATAAACATATATGTGGATAGCAAACAAAATTATCAAAGATTCTAGGTTATTAGTCATCAGGGAAAGCAAGTTAAAACCACAATAAGACATAATTTTACCTCTATTACTATTAAAATGAAAACAACTACAACTGGCAATACAAAACACTTTGAATTATGAATTACACAGAGAAATGGAATTCTAATACAGTGTAGTGGGAAGTGAAAAGTGTGAAAATTTTTGTCTTGTTCTTCACTTTATAATGAATAATTATGCTTTCTAAGTTATTATTAATTAAAATTTCAATTGCATACAACTGCACTAAAAGTCCATGGATACTATTAAAAAATTTATAAATCAGAACAAAAATTAATGCAAAATAAAGCAATGTATTAGCATAATTTATAAGAAGTTTCAAATAAATTTTTGGAGGAAGAGGATACAAATGTAAGGGCAAACAGATATTGTTATATAGATACGCATGTTTGTATAAAGTATATTATATATTAGAGAATATGTGATACATTTAATATTACATATCCTGATAAATGTTAGAGATACAAATCTATATTGTTAATATGAATGTGTATCTGCATAAATACATTTTTATTTCCTCCCAATTTTGACACTTATTATAAATTTTACAAGTTTTATGTTAATATATTTATCTGTTTCCTTAATTATGCTTTATCAACGTTTATTTATTTTTGGGACAGAGAGAGACAGAGCATGAACGGGGGAGGGGCAGAGAGAGAGGGAGACACAGAATCGGAAACAGGCTCCAGGCTCTGAGCCATCAGCCCAGAGCCTGACGCGGGGCTCGAACTCACTGACCGTGAGATCATGACCTGGCTGAAGTCGGACGCTTAACCGACTGCGCCACCCAGGCGCCCCTCCTTAATTATGCTTTAATAATCGTCTTCAAATTTTTTGAATAATTATGTCTGAAAATTATTAGGTATATTATCCTGCATGATGATAAATGTACATCTGTGAAAATTCTTTACCATCAAGGATTATTAATATTGATAGTGATTAAATAAAACTTAACTATTAATCCTCATTATGAACTTACTTTACATTAGATATTTCACAGTAAATAAAATTATTTATTTTCCTTTTCCGTTTTGAAAACTTATCTAATTTTAATTTTAGTTTTTTGTTATGGATCATAATCTTTGTGCCCATAGGACTGTGAAGCCATAAAATTCAAAGGATAAATCATTTTCTCCATCAATCTAGATATGATTCTTTGTGGTCACAAAATTTAAGAACAGCTCCATAGTGTATTATATACATTTCACAGCATACTTTTAGCTGCTACAAATTCAGACCACTCAGGGTTGTATTAGAATCCAATATTTCTATTCTTTTTTTTTTTTTTTACATTTATTTATTTTTGAGAGACAGAGCATGAGCAAGGGAGGGGCAGAGAGAGAGAGACAGAGACAGAATCAGAAGCAGGCTCCAGGCTCTGAGCTGTCAGCACAGAGCCCCATGAGGGGCTCGAACCCACGAACCGTGAGATCATGACCTGAGCCAAAGTCAGACGCTTAACCGATTGAGCCACCCAGGCAACCCTAGAATCCAATCTTTCTTCATACAGGCTCTGATTTTCTTTGTAACTACATGTCCTTCAAAATATTAGAAGGTATTTGACCAATTTTCTTCCATTTAGTTTCATGTGCCACTAATTATACTCAATTTTACTAGAGTAAATACACTAATTTACTAGACAGAAGTCTTATAAGTCCTTTACTTTGTTTCCTGCACCCATGCAATATTCTCTCAAATTAGTGGCAGCCACACAGAAGCCAAGTGAAACTCAGAAGTCTTAAGGGCATTGTTGCATAACACACTTTATAGTCTTGTTTCTTATGATATGGCATCTAAAACCAGTGCTATCTCTACAAAGTCCCATTACTGGGCTTCTTTTACTGCCTTTCATTCCTGATTATAAACAAGACTCCCTCCCCTGCTCCTACTTCCCACAAGCTTATATCTTATGTTACACATTACTAATTTGGATCATCACAAACAATACCTGAAGCTAAGGGGTTCTGTAGAAACCTACTCCACTTTTCACTTGCCACATGTGTTAATATTGCCAAATGTTTGTCAGTGGATAACTAGCTTTCCAACATCCATTGTCCATCTTCTCATCACATTTTTCTCACGGTCTACAAGGTCACTGACACATATTTTAAATTCTCTTAAGGCCATTTCAAGGTACATATTTTTACATCATATAGATTGTCTAATTCTAAATAAGAAAGTGTTGAGATAATTACAGGCTCTCTATATAATAAAAATGGATTCTTTCTCCTATAACAACACTGGGCAGGTAAAGAGGGTGTGTGTGTGGTGGGGGGTGGGGGGAACAGCCTTTCTCTGCTTAATCATTCAGGATTAGAGGCTGACCAAGGCTGTGCCACTGGGTTCAACACATGACTTCCATGTTATCCCTAAAATAATCTGCATCTGATGGAAGAATAACATGATGGAGGGTGTGTGGGAGTTGTTATGAGCCAAAACTGAGAAGAATTCACATTATTTCAATCCTCATAACCCACTGACTGGCACTGAGCTTCATGGCTTTATTTAACAACAAAGCCTGGGAAATACTAATTCTATCCAGGAAGAAGAGAAATTACAATGTGGTAGGCAATTTCTAAGGATAGAATAGAACTGAAGAATACTAAGAAAACTTTTTATTGTCAGAGATGGATTTTACATAGATTTCAAAAAGAGTATTAGAAAGCTTGGCCATATTTGTACTAAGCAAACATCTGCAGACCTCTAGAAATAATTCACAGTGCTTTTAAAGTATTTTGAAAAGAGTAAAAAAAGGCTAATAATAAATAACAGAATACAGATGAAATGTAGCAAATAACATGCTTGGGTAATCTTAAAATTTGAATGTTCATGCACAGTCATTTTCACGCTGGCAAACTGATGGTGCTCAACTTGGCAGGTGGTTTAAATGTCCTGAGGAAAATGTAAAGGATCTTGGTGAAGTCCAGCCTTGGTTGACACAAGACTCCTTTTGCTTGATACAATGTATTGATCATGCAATATCCAATTTTGTACAGCACCATACATCCATTCCAAGATGTGGACGTTTTCTATCATCAAAATAAATTATAAAAATTGATTAAGAGCCCAGATTACAAGTAAGGTGCTAAGCCAAAAATCACTTCAAATTTCAAGTTATTATCAAAACCAATCACAGTTTTGATGTTGAAATTTTGAGTAAACTTACAACATCTTAAAAAAGAAAAACACCACCAACAGGCACATGAAAAGGTGCTCAACATCACTCCTCATCAGGGAAATACAAATCAAAACCACACTGAGATACCACCTCATGCCAGTCAGTGTGGCTAAAATGAACAAGTCAGGAGACTATAGATGCTCGTGAGGATGTGGAGAAACGGGAACCCTCTTGCACTGTTGGTGGAAATGCAAACTGGTGCAGCCACTCTGGAAAACAGTGTGGAGGTTCCTCAAAAAATTAAAAATAGATCTACCCTATGACCCAGCAATAGCACTGCTAGGAATTTACCCAAGGGATACAGGAGTGCTGATGCATAGAGCCACTTGTACCTCAATGTTTATAGCAGCACTTTCAACAATAGCCAAATTATGGAAAGAGCCTAAACGTCCATCAACTGACGAATGGATAAAGAAATTGTGGTTTATATGCACAATGGAATACTACTTGGCAATGAGAGAGAATGAAATATGGCCTTTTGTAGCAACGTGGATGGAACTGGAAAGTGTTATGCTAATTGAAAAAAGTCATGCAGGGAAAGACAGATACCATATGTTTTTACTCTTATGTGGATCCTAAGAAACTTAACAGAAGACCATGGGGGAGGGGAAGAAAAAAAAAGTTAGAGAGGGAGACAGCCAAAGCATAAGAGACTCTTAAAAACTGAGAATAAACTGAGGGTTGATGTGGGGTGGGAGGGAGGGGAAGGTGGTTGATGGGCATTGAGGAGGTCACCTGTTGGGATGAGCACTGGGTGTTGTATGGACACCAATTTGACAGTAAATTTCATATTAAAAACAAACACCAATTGCAACATTTGGATTCATATTGCCTTCTTTTCAGAAGTGTAGCCATTGGTTTTTACATAAAACTAGAATTAAAGACATACAATCATTTTTATAGTCTTTCTCTCTGAAATACATAAATCCCAAGACATTGAAGTAAAACAAAATATTTGTACATGTGAATTTTTTTTCTTTTTTCTCTGGAGAAAGGGTTTGCACCTTTCAATATATTCTCAAAAGTGCTCAAGAAGCCAAAATGGCTAAGTAATATTGATCTATCTGGTTGTCAGGATTTTGTTTTTAACTAAAGTTTATTTTAAAGAAAAGGTTTACTTAAGTATTACTGCATTATTTTCTGAATATATAAAGTAGATGAGGAAAATTTAGTGTGGGCAGACATTATATATATTTGATTTCCATGAAATTTTGGTGTATTGTCTTCTTAGAACAAATCCCATAGTCAGGATAGCACAAAATTCAACTCCGACAAGTACTCATGATCTCATGTCTACTTTGTTCTGTGTCCTATCTTCTATTATTATTTTTCAGTTTCTCAGTCTTCAGCAATCACAATATATTTTGACCTTGCACACCCCCTCTAAAAAGTCTCTCCAACTCTTTCAGTTGTTTTCCTGCATTCTTTCTTATGTATACTGTTCTCTTTTATGTGTGGGAGCATATTCTCTTTGCTGCCCTGCTGTTTGCTTTTTCCTGCTGCCTTGTTATTTCCTCTAAGGCCTCTTGTTGAATCCCCTTTACACCGTGCTTTCTTCCTGTGCTGCTAACCCCAGTACTACTTCTGCTCCTGCATTGCAATCCTGCTGTGCCCACACTTTCTAGAGCTGCACTTCCCTTCATGCTATTCTTAGGATCTTCACTGAAAGGAGCACCCTGATGTTTTGGTTGAGACTGGAATCCTTCCCCTAATGCCTGGAAAGTATACCTTAGAATCCATGGCTTTGAGGAGAAAGGCAATTTTCTCAGCAAATGGCATGTGGTATCAAAGATAATAACAAATCCTTTAGTCAACTATAATTTCTGACTTTCTTAATTAAAAATAATGTTGTCCCTAGTAGACTTAAATATCACTTCAAACATGTTCCTAGGGGAGGGTTTAGATAAAAATTAGAAAAGATGTTTGTGCTTTCTTTTACTTTTACTTCTTATCCATTGTGTGTGGGTTACACTGTAACAACTTCCTTCCAGCACTTCTTCAAATGACCTATGTGGCCCTTCTACCTAAAGAGTCCTCTTCTCCCTCAAGCCTTCATTAAACGTAATTTGGTATGTGACCCTTTCTTCACATCAAGGAGTAGAACCCTTAATTGTTTTTTGACCTACATAATTCATATAAAACCTGCATTATCCTCTGTGTCATGATTGTTCTCCCTGAAGTTATGAACAAATGAGGGCAAGAAACAAAACTTAATCAATTTAGTATGTGGAACATAGTATGTGGAAGTCAGAGTATATGTCTACTGACTTAATAATAACTTTATTTTTTAAATTTATTTTTTATATATTTTAGTTTGTATTGCTTATATATTTAGTTATATTGGTTATATTGGTTATATATTTAGTACAATATTGGTTTCAGAAGTAACTTCAGTGATTTATTACTTACATACGACACCTAGTACACATCACATGTGCTTTCCTTAATACCCATCTAGCCCATCTCCCACTCACCTCCATCAATCAGCCCTGTTCTCTATCATTAAGAGTCTCTTGTGGTTTGTTTCCCTTTCTTCTCTTCCCCCCTTCCCATATGTTCATCTGTTTTGTTTCTTAAATTCCACATATCCACAATATCCTATGATATTTGCCTTTCTCTGATTGACTTATTCTGCTTAGCATAATACGTTCTAGCTCAATCCATAGCATTGCAAATGGCAAGATTTCATTTGTTTTGATGGCTGAGTAATATTCCATTGAATATTTATACAATATCTTTTTTATCCATTCATCAGTAGATAGACATGTGGGCTCTCTCCATAGTTTGGCTATTGTGGATAATGCTGCTATAAACCTTGGGGTTCACATACCCTTATGAATCTATATTTTTGTATCTTTTTGGTAAATACTTAATAGAGCAATTGCTGGATCATGGAGTAGTTCTATTTTTAGATTTTGAGTAAAGTCCACACTGTTCTCCAGAGTGGCTGCACCAGTTTGCATTCCCACCAGCAGTGCAAGAGGGTTCCCCTTTCTTCGCATCCTCACCAACACCTGCTGTTTCCTGTGTTAGGTTAATATTAGCCATTCTGACAGGTGTGAGGTGGTATCTCATGGTGGTTTTGATTTATATTTCCCTAATAATTAGTGATTTTGAGCATATTTTCATGTGTCTGTTAGCCACCTGGATGTCTTCTTTGGAAAATGTCTATTTGTGTTTTCTGCCCATTTCTTAATTGGATTGTTTTTTGGGTGTTGAGTTTGATAAGTTCTTTTTATTTTTGGATAGTAACGCTTTAGCAGATATGTCATTTGCAAATCTCCCATTCCCTAGGCTGCCTTTTAGTTTTGTTGATTTTTTTTCCCTTTGCTGTGCAGAACCTTTTTATCTTGGTGAAGTCCCAATATTTCATGTTTTCTTTCATTGCCCTTGCCTTCAGAGACATGTCAAGTAAGAAGTTGCTACCACTGACAATGAAGAGGGGGCTGCCTGTGTTGTCCTCTAGGATTTTGGTGGTTTCTCACATTTAGGTCTTTCATCCATTTTGAATTTGTTTTTGTGTATGGTGTAAGAAACTTGTCCAGTTTCCCGACACCATTTGTTGAAGAGACTTTTTTCCATTGGATATTCTTTCCTGTTTTGTTGAAGATTAGTTGACCATATAGTTGTGGGTCCGTTTCTTGGTTTTCTATTCTGTTCCACTGATCTCTATGTCTTTGTGTGTGTGTGTGTGTGTGTGTGTGTGTGTGTGTGTGTGCACGTGCCAGTACCATATTGTCTTGATGTATACAGTTTTATAATATAGCTTGAAATCTGGAATTGTGATGCCTCCAGTTTTGTTTTTCTTTTTCAGGATTGCTTTGGCTATTCAGGGTCTTTGGTGTTTCCATACAATTTTCAGATTGTTTGATACAGCTCTGTGAAGAATGCTGGTGGTATTTTGATAGGGATTGCATTAAATGTGTAGATTGCTTTGGGTAGCATAGACATTTTAACAATGTTTTTTTTTCTTCCAATCTATGATCTTGGAATGTTTTTCCATTTTTTTGTGTCTTCTTCAATATCTTTTGCAAATCTTCTATAGTTTTTAGAGTACAGATCTTTTATCTCTTTCACTAACTTTATTCCTAGGTATCTCATTGTTTTTGGTGCAATTGTAAACAGGATCGATTCCTTGATTTCTTTTTCTGCTGCTTCATTATTGGTGTATAGAAATGCAACAGATTTCTGTATGTTGATTTTTTATTCTGTGAATTTGCTGAATTCATATATTAGTTCTAGCAATTTTTTGGTGGAGTATACCACCTTGATTGATTTGTGAATAACAATCCTGAACCCCAGGAATAAATTCCACTTGATCGTAGTGAATAATTCTTCTAATATACTGTTGAATTTGATTTACTAGTATCTTGTTCAGAATTTTTGTAACCAGGTTCATCAGGGATATTGCCTATAATTCTCTTTTTTAGTGGGGTCTTTGTCTGGTTTGGGAATCAAGGTAATTCTGGCTTCATAGAATGCTTTTGGAAACTTTCCTTCCATTTCTATTTTTGTGGAACCATTTAGGAAGAATAGGTATTAACTCTTCTTTAAATATCTGGTAGAATTCTCTTGGGAAGCCATCTGGTCTAGGACTCTTGTTTCTTGGGAGATTTTTGGTAACTGATTCAATTCTTTTTTGGCTATGAGTCTGTTCAAATTTTCTATTTCTTTCTGTTTCAGTTTTGGTAGTTTCTGAGTTTCTAGGAATTTGTCCATTTCTTCCAGATTGCCCAGTTTGTTGGCATATAATTTTTCATGGTATTCTCTTTTTTTTAATTTCTTTAATGTTTATTTTTGACAGATAGAGAGACACAGAGTTTGAGTGGGGGGGGGTGCAGAGAGAGAGAGAGGGAGACAAAGAATCCAAAGCAGGCTCCAGGTCCAAGTTGTCAGCACAGAGCCCGACGCGGGGCTTGAACTCACAAACTGCGAGATCATGACTGAGCCGAAGTTCAGCACTCAATGAACTGAGCCGCTCAGGTGCCCCCATAGTATTCTCTTATATTTGTTTGTAATTCTGTCGTGTTGGTTGTGATCCCTCGTTTTTCAATCTTGATTTTAGTTATTTCGGTCCTTTCTCTCTTCTTTTTCATAAATCTGGCTGTTTATCAATTTTGTTTATTCTTTCAAAGAACCAGTTCCTGGTTTCATTTATCTGTTCTACTGTTTTGTTGTTGTTGTTGTTTTGTTTTGTTTTGTCATTGTTGTTGTTTCTATATCATTTATTTCTGCTCTAATCTTTATTATTCCCCTTCTGCTGGCTTTATGCTTAATTTGTTGTTCTGTTTCTAGCTCTTTTAGGGGTAAGGTTAGATTGTGTATTTGGGACCTTTCTTGTTTCTTGAAATACTCCTAATTAAAATACACTTTCCTCTTAGAACTGTCTTTGTTGCATCCCAAAGGGTTTAGACTGTTGTGTTTTCATTTCTTTTGCTTCTATTTTTTTAAATTTCTTCTTTAATTTCCTGATTAACCCATTCATTCTTTAGTAGGATGTTCTTTAACTTCCATGTATTTGAGGTGTCTCCAAAATTTTTCTTGTGATTGACTTCAAGTTTCATAACGTTGTGATCTAAAAATATGCATGCTAGGATCTCAATCTTTTTGTAACTGTTGACTGATTTTTGACCCAGTATGTGATCTATTCTGGAGAATGTTCTATGTGCACTCAAGAAGAATGTTTTTTCTGATGCTTTAGGATGAAATGTTCTGAATATATCTGTTAAGTCCATCTGGTCCAGTGTGTCATTCAAAGCCATTGTTTCCTTGTTAATTTTCTGCCTAGATGATTTTTCCATTGTTGTAAGTGGGGTACTAAAGTCCCCCTACTAGTATTGTATTATCTCAATGAGTCTCTTTATGTTTGTTATAAATTGATTTATATATTTGGGTGTGTCCAATTTGGGGGCATAAATGTTTATAATTGTTAGATTCTTCTTGATGGATAGACGCCATAGTTTTGATATTATGCCCTTCTTCATTTCTTGTTAGAGTCTTTTTTTAAAATCTAGTTTGTCTGATATAAATATGGCTACTCCAGCTTACTTTTGACAACAATTAGCATGGTAGATTGTTCTCCAGCCCCTCACTTTCAATCTGCAGGTGACTTTAAGTTTAAAATACTAACCTTAAAATACAAAAAGGGAAATGCACCTAACACTACAAAACTGAAATATCACTATATATATATATTTATTTTGTCTTATCCTATTATTTTTTTGATTTGGGGCATATAAATAAAATGGCTTCATTCATACTTCCTTTGATTCTTTAGTGAATAACTTCTCTGGTGACAGCAAACAAAGGCTTCTTTATTTCAAATGGCTAGAGAAATAAGGTACTCTATTATTTACAAGCTCTAACACTACTTTAAAAATAATATAATTTTCAATTTTTCTTAAATGCTTCTGATTTTTCTCATTTTGTATTGTCATTACTATTACCAAAATAGAAGTATATATTTCTGATATTCTGATGCTAAAACAATAGAGATGAGGATTTAATATATTTTTATATTTAAGTTGAAAGATATTCAATCATTTTAGTATTTATTATCATAACACATATAATTTAACATTATAAACATCTGTACTTTTTAAACTGGGAACTCAAGGAACATGATAAAATGAAAACAATTTTTCACATTGAGTCCTAATGATGTTAAATATTACTATTTATACATTTTATGTATCTTTACCTGATTCTCATGAAGAATTTAGCAAGTGAGAGCGGTTGTTAAATGAACTATTAAAAGTGTGGTATATACGTCAAATATATTGTTATAGGTGTTTATAGCAATAATTAATGTAAAAGTAAAAATTTTTTATGTTCATAACAGTTACTATTTTCCCAGGATGTTTTCAAACTAATAAGTGATTTTTGTACAACATTGTGTTACATTTACGTTAACCAATATCATTTAAAGCTTTTTTCAGAAATATTTTTATATTTTATTATATAAACATTTTTAAATCATTTTTAGAGTTTTCCACCAGAAATGCTCTAATAACCAGGAAAGCTTTACAAATATACAGAGGTCATAATATTTTTATAATTATGTCATAATAGTACTTGGTAGTAACTTTTAACTATTCTTATTAGGTTTATGATATATATTAAATGATTATGAAGCTATTTAGATATTTAATCTCATTATCACTATGAATCATATTTAAAAGCCCCCAAATCCTTTTTTTTTCTTTTAGATAAGCAATATGTTTTCATTACAAGAAATTTCAAAATATAAGTATAAGGGAAAAATAACTCATTTTATTGTCAATCTTTAATAATTGCTATTAATATTATTGATGGATTGAATCATGTCATGCAAAAGATATCTTCAAATCCAGACCTCTGGAATGTCAGAATGTGACCTTATTTGGAATAAGGATCTTTGCAGATGTAATTAAAATAAAGACTGCAAGATTAAATCAGGTGATCCCAATGTCCTTTTGTCCTTATAAAAGGCAGAAGAGGGCAGAGACATAGACACACACAGGGAAGAAGGCCATGTGACCATGGAGGCAGAGACTGGAAATATGCTGACACAAGCGAAGGAATACCAACACCCACCAACTGGAAGAGGCATAGAGAGATTCTTTCCCAGAGCCTTTGGAGAGAATATGGCCCTACAACACCTTGATTTTGGACTTCTGGTGTCTAAGATTGTGGGACAATTCTTCTGTTTAAACATCCCAGTTTGTGGTAATATGCTATACAAGTCTTGGGATGCCATTGGGTCAAATATTTTAGAATATCATGTATTTAAATTACAGTATATCTATTATAATTTGTAGTGCTGGGACCTTGCTGGCCCATTTGCATTTGAAGTGTGTTTTCCTTTATTTATAGTT
Source organism: Prionailurus viverrinus (assembly GCF_022837055.1). NCBI lineage: Eukaryota > Metazoa > Chordata > Mammalia > Carnivora > Felidae > Prionailurus > Prionailurus viverrinus. Next base: position 47,150,206 of record NC_062577.1, on the reverse strand, counting down.
ACTTCCTTATATACTTCTTTGTTAAATTATTTCCTGAATTTTATTTTCCCCTTCCTTTATGAAATTGATTTTAAACTATTTTATTGGAGATATTCATAATCAATGTTCTGTGATAATTCATTTAGCAACACTCTTTTTTAATAGATTTTTAATTTTTAATGTTGATTTATTTTTGACACAGAGAGAGACACACACACAGAGTGTGAATGGGGAAAGGATAGAGAGAGAGGGAGACACAGAATCTGAAGCAAGCTCCAGGCTCTGAGCTGTCATCACAGGGTCTGATGTGGGGCTCAAATTCACAGACTGCAAGATCATGACCTGAGCCAAAGTCGGATGCTTAACCAACTGAGCAACTCAGGCACACTTTAATGGATTCTTAAAAAGTCATCTTCTAACCAATGGGGTCTTATATTTAATTCATTATGGCATTTAGATATAGCAGCTTCTAGATTAACTAATTTAAAAAATATATTTTTTCTTTAATTTTCCACACCTTTATATTTTAAAGAATTCCTCAATTTATGAACAAATTTTGTATTTTTTGTTTTAAAATTTTTTAACGTTTATTTACTTTTTTAAGACAGAGAGAGACAGAGCATGAATGGGGGAGGGTCAGAGAGAAGGAGACACAGAATTGGAAACAGGCTTCAGGCTCTGAGCTGTCAACACAGAGCCTGATGCGGGGCTCGAACTCACGGACCGCAAGATCATGACCTGAGCCGAAGCCGGCTGCTTAACTGACTGAGCCACCCAGGTGCCCAATTTATTTTCTATTTTATTAAATTCTAAATCCTCTCTGTTCTTTTAATGGTGGTCTGCTTTTATAATGGATGTTATATTGTCTCTCTTCCGTCTGTTAATTTTTTTAATTGTATTTATTTTGGAATTTCATGTTAGAAATTAGACTTTACCTTAAGACCTCATAAGTTGGAAACCCTTACCTTGACTGTAAATTCATATTTATATTTTATGGATTTTTGTGTCTATTTCTAAAACTTGTGATGATACTCTATTATAATAAAATGAAGGAGGTTATAAGCTGGCTTTATGTCCTTTCTCTTTGTCTGATTAATATCCCCCAGAGAATCCTTTTTCACCCTACCTATAGGTTTAAAGCTATTTGCTAAGATTCTGGCAACTGAACCAGCAACATAAGTATAAGTTAGCTTTCATGACTTATCATGACGTTTATTGCTTAATACTCCTATTTTCACGAAATCTCTCATTTTGCCCTCAGTTGTGCTCAGTAGCCTCGAGTCTGGTGGTATTGTCCTCTTTTCCAATGAATGAACTTCTAATCATCGATGGTGAAAGTGCAGTATGAAGGCATATATCTGCGGGGTATAATGATTTCTTACTCAATGAAATGCTTTGTTTTCAAGATCTTCCTACCATACATCTGAATTCACAGATACCACTGTACCTAAATTATAAGCCTTTCCAGTATATTTCAGCAGTCTTGATTTTTATTAGTGACTCTCCTTCTGTGAGATTTTCAGTTTCCTGGGGCTGTTATGTAATTCAACATGTATTTACTTACTTTCTTCTACAATCGTGTTTGCTCATATGCTGAACTTGATATTTCAAAGATGAGCCACTAAATTATTTTTAATCAGATTGTTTTTTAATTCTAAAAATAATCTGATTGCCAGGTGAAGCACGTATTATTATAAGAGAAAAACTGTAAACATGAAGTGGACATAAATCACTTTTATACATAGAAGGTCACCTTCCTTACCATCCCACTACAAACCACTATTTGCCTTAATATCAAACAAGTTGGCAAATTAACCCCTGGGGGAAGATTTTACCACTGGAAAGAATTGTGTAAATCTATGTGTTTGGGCCTATGTGACTAGAAAAGGCGCTAGTATTAGATTACAAAGTATTTTGAAAACATTAACAAAGTGGTTTAAGTTCTGCATAATTTAAAATGTGTAAAGCAAAAACGCATGACATTAAAACATTGATAATATTTTATTTTTGTAATTTTACTACAAACTTTTGTCTAAGAAGTCTAGGATCGAAATGATTAAGAAGCATATTTTAAATGATTTGATGGTTATTTTTGTAACTATTTTTTATAACACACTTTAAAATAACAAATTTTAATATTTAAAATTGATATTTTCAATGTTTCATTTATTTTCCAAAAATGGTACTGACAGTGAAATCTGTAGCAGTAATTCTGAGTAATATGATATTCTGCTATAATACTTTATAAAAGGCTAACAAAAGAGTATCATTTTAAAAATGTTAATAACGGGAAACAACTTCAGAGCTCCTTTGGTGTAACTTTGAAGTTAGTCTTCATGGAAGAAATACCAGGTTGGGAACAATTTAACATAGTGCTTGAGAGGAAAATCTGTAATAACGGCGGGAAGTGTGAAAGAGAAATCACCTAAGAAATATGTTAATTATTTTTAACTCCAATTAATGGCTTGTTTTGTTTTCAATTTTTTGGGGGGGAGCAGTAGTGTGTTTAATAGGTACATTGCTTTACTATCTGTGAAGAGAACTAAAAGTGCCATATTTGTGTATTAGTTGGATACAAGAATACTTTAAAATGAAAAGCCTATATAATAATTTATAAATCATACAGAAACACATATGGATGTATATATAGGCTCATAAGTTTTGTTTTTATAATAAGTTCTATAAGTTTATGTTTTGTTTTTATAATAACATATTTCTTACAATACATGTCAGTGATATGTAGCACAGATATACACACATTATATAGAAACAGAGAGAGCATATGTGCATGCAGAAGCACTAGAGTACTATGTATTTTAATTGTATTTGTATTTTTGTTTTTTATGATCATTATTCACACTGTTTTCAAGTCTACTGGATTCGGAGTGAAACTGTTTGAATCCCCAGTTTGACAATTTACAAACGATATGACTATGAGTAATTCAACTTCTTTGTGCTTTAGTATTTATTTACGAAAGAAATACATAACAAGGAATGTCTCATGGTTTGTTGTAGCAAATAAGATGAATATGAAAAACACTTACAAGAGTGCCCTTCACCATATATACTCAGTAAATCATAGCCATAAACAAATACTCACATTTTGGCATCTGAGTATAATTTAAACAGAAAAGATGTAGTTATACACTCTGCATTCCCTTGTTGACATTCTAATACCAGTTTTGAATCTCACTGAACTGTCTTTTCAGTTCACCTGGCTTTTCCTACCCAAGTTATTAGGATATAAAACTATCAAAACTGACTGTTTTACATTTCAGAGGATTTAAAGGCTATGAGAAAGCTAAGAGTTTTTGGTGCTTGTAAGAGGGCACATTGAGGTGATGAATCGAAATTTAAAAAATTAATATTAGCATTTAAACAAAAGCAGATTATTTATGGTGTATAAGGCATGTAAAAGAATATTCTGGTTGCCTCAATTTTTTGTTCAGTTTGTAATAAAGTTAAAGAGAGGATTAAAATTATATTTAAAGTTACTTATAAATGATAATAAGTAGTGACAACACATGACTGTTTTTGATGATCTGCTTTTTTCTTTTGAATAGTCTGCTCAATGTGTACCTTACAAGGAATGTTTTTCTTTGACATGACATATGACATGAATAAGAATGTCCTTCATCATTAGATACTGTATTTATGATAGCTGGTGCATAGTCAAAGAATGAGAGAACAGTAAAGATGAGATAAATTTACCTATAGAGGATGAAAAGATACATATATACATATATGTATACATGTAAAGACACATACACACACATATATACATACACACACACATATATACACACACACACACACATGCATTTATTCTGTTGGCACATAGTCTGTAGTTAAATATTACATAAATTATGTGGAATAATTCAAAAATATTTCACCATACTTATATAAAGGCAATGACAAATTTTTTCTCTACTCTTCCAACTTTAGGATATGCACTGCTGAAGAAAACCATCCGGACAGTTTTTGTATGCTTTTATAATGTAATGTTATAGAAGGAAAACTTCAATGACATTAAATATTATTTAAATATATGATTATTAATGGCTGCTTGGATAGTTTTTGTATTAATTTATTTTGCCCTTCCTTTTCTTTTTTTTTTAAATTTTTTTTTCAACATTTATTTATTTTTGGGACAGAGAGAGACAGAGCATGAACGGGGGAGGGGCAGAGAGAGAGGGAGACACAGAATCGGAAGCAGGCTCCAGGCTCCGAGCCATCAGCCCAGAGCCTGACGCGGGGCTCGAACTCACGGACCGCGAGATCGTGACCTGGCTGAAGTCGGACGCTTAACCGACTGCGCCACCCAGGCGCCCTGCCCTTCCTTTTCTTTAAGCTTTCTTCTATTTTTTTTTTCTAGTTTGTTTTGAATATCCTTGTACCACCTAACAAAACTAATTCTGCCATCTACTGTTTCCTTTTATGTTCAAGGAATATGGAAAGTGGCCTAATGTGAGAAGGTTATACATTAAATCCCATAATGAGATAATATACCACCATATCAGAAATAACATGGGGCCTAGTTATTCTAGAAAAAGACTGCATGCATGTCTTTTGTGCTAAGCTCTCACATCCATTTCCTCATGTCATTCTATGGGGGGGGGGGGGGGCGGGAATCACATGTTTAGAGTTAGTCTCTGTTTTCTTAGCATTTTTAGGTTTAAAGCCCAAACAATGAGGATAATACATGAAAATTGCCCTCCATTTCTAAAGCTTGATATATCCTATGGGAATTACTCTGAGTTATCTAGTCAATTGACCAACACCTCATTCAAGTTACAGGATGTAACAAAGGAGAACTAGTTGATAGATACACAATTCTCAAGTTTTGGCCAAAGCTTGGTCTCTCTTCCTTTTGGAGATAAAAGTTGGCGTGCTGTCAAAAGATATTTATACTATATTCAATCTTTTTTCAATGTTTATTCATTTATTTTTGAGAGGGAGAGAGAGAGAGCAGGAGAAGGGCAAAGAAAGAGGGAGAGAGAGAGAGAATCCCAAGCAGGCTCTTCATCGTTAGCACAGAGCCCATGTGGGACTCAAACCCATGAAATGTGAGGTCATGACCTGAGCTGAAATCTAGAGTCCAACACTTAACCAACTGAGCCAAGCAGGCACCCTTATACTACACTATATTTAAATGCAAATGATAAGATGAAATCGCTTAATAGCCCTGTTGAGAGAGAGTAGGATGGAGAAAGTGTTCTGAGAACTCTAGTATACAGGGTGTGAAGAGGAAAATAGATGTAACATCAGTGGAGTGGGAGGAAAAGCAAAATGAGCGGTCATAAAAGCCGAAGGAAGAGACTTTCAAGGTAAAGATGGTGGTCAATTTCACTGAATGCTGCTGAAAGGCCAAATAAGATAAAATACAAAATTAACCATGTGATTTGACAAAATTAAAATCATTGATGTTCTTGATATTTTATTATTTTAATGATATTAATTAAATCCTTCAGCTTGGTGGATATGTTCTTCTTTCGTCGCTGTTGAGTTAATGATTAGAAATAATGAGGCTGGCCTTCAAAACTGCTAAGCATTTAATTGTGCAGTTCTAACTGTATTGTCTTTTACTGTATCTCATAAAAGTTATTAATATTATTAAAATATGCAGAGAAATATAACCAAGATCTGGTCCTAAAAGCCTTCGTTTGATTGTTTGCTTAACATATGTTGTTGCTTTTATCAGAGGCAAGTTGATAGAAGCTATGGCTGTGAGATAATTGTTATACTTCCAGGCTTGGAAGTCTTTCCAGATGCATGTTAAATTCCCATTTAAGTCTCTTGCCTCTCTCTCTATCTTTGCCCTTCTTTTACCTTCCCTTCCCTCTTTTCTTCTATTCCTGTGTTCCTTTTCTTTTCTGCCTTCTTTGCTCTCTCCTATCCTGCTTTCCTCCCATATACCTCATATACATTTCAACTCCTTTTGTTAAATAGAACAAAGTGTAAGACTCCCTCTCTCCTCTAAGCTTTCAATCCACCTGCTTCTGCCTATTAACGACTTCTTCTGTACTGTTCCACAGATTGAGAACGTGCAACAATGGAGATGACATAAAGAACCCCAGTAAAATTGACAGATAATTTAATCTCATGGAATAAAGGATAGTATTTCTTTTTCTCCCTCCTACCACCCAACCCTCTGCATAAATTCATGGGGGACTTTCATTATCAGAAGTATAAAAGTACAGAAAGGTGATGAATCAAGAGATTAGAATGACTACTTCATAGCAAAAAGCCAGACAAATGCTATTTCTCTTTAGGTACCATGAGGCCCCTTCCTGCTAGCCCTGCAGTTCATTATCTGAACATATTTCTTTCCTTCCCAGAAATGAGAATTAAAGTAATAAGAAAAATAAAGATAATTTCTATTTTCTAATACATAATGCTTTAGTACACCTGAAGGACTTTCCACCATTTAATAAAATCTTTCCCAGGCTCCACGTATGGTTCAAGTTTTGGTCTAAATATTATACTTCAGCACTACCAAATAGGGCAGAAAAAAGTAGCACTGAAAAATGAAAGTAAATGTGTTGTATTTATGTTTGAATGAACCTAGGGTTGAATTTTGTTTTCTACTATTTACAGTATAATTACCAAAATGTAACTTTTTGTAAGTGGCAAATCTACCTGTGACCTATTTTACAACATTGGAATTTTCGTCTTTTACCTCAGATTCAACAAGTTTATTTCACATGCGTGCAAGGAAATACATTTGGAGAAAAACTCTTAGTTCTCTGAATCCTGAACTTCAGTTGATAAATCATGTCAAAGATAAATTATGAAAGGTATAGTGGCTTAGTGCTTCCTGATGTCAGCACGAGGCTTACATAGAATGAGCTGCTTTATCTCCCAGCATGTGTAATTCTAAGAATTGACAAAAGACTAAAAAAAAAAAATGAGCAAGATTCTGAGACACTCTAGTTGTCAGACTTTAGAATCATGTCTTCTAGAGGTAAATAACAGGGTAATCACAGTTAAACTCATGGACCTGACAGGTATAACTCTAAAAATTTAATGCTGTAACTCTAGTAGAGACAGAAGAGGCCAGGAAAGACATCCTTTTTTTAAAAACTTAAGCATAATAATAAATTTTACATATAAATTCCTAAGAATGAAAATGTACTTTTTAAATAAGATAGTTTTTCATATTTTGAAAATTTTCCTAGATTTAAGTATAGTAAACATTTTAAATACAAACATTGTTATGTCAACCTAACTATCCAAATATTAGCCTTCTTTCCAGTTTTCTCAAGGATTTACTATAAGACAATCTAAAAACTGTGATATACTAATTATCAAAAAAGGTGCTAAGGGTTCACACAATGGCACATATGTTAAATATTTTATATTTCAGAGACTATGCAAAGAAAGCCAATGGCAAAGATGAAGATGGACATCCTTTTTGATCCCCCCAAGCTTTCTGCATATACAAATGTACATGTATTCATTCATTTCAACAGCTATTCTTGAGTATATGTATGAGTTACTTTTCATATATAGGATTTACCTCAACAGAAAAAGTACATGTTCACATGAAACTCACATTCTATGTGGAAGAACTAAACAAATAAACATAATTTTTCAGGTGAACCTAAGCTCTAAAAAGGAAAGTAAAGTAGTAAGATGATAAAAATTGATGGTGGAAAAATACCAAGTGTTGCTAAGAGTGAGAAGCCACCAGAGCCTTCATTCACCATTAATGGGAGTGTAAATTGGTAAAACCATTTGAAAACTGTTCAGCATTCTCTATTAAAGTTGAGCAGGCACCCATCCTATGACCCAGGAATTCCATTCTTTGATGTATTCCAACAGAAATGTATTTATATATTTACCAAAAGTTATATGGTAAAATGTTCATAGCAGCACTGCATGTACTGGGCTTTTAAAGGAAAATAAACACATGCCCATTAATAGTATAACAGATCAATAAACTGCAGTTATCCACACCATGAAATAGAATACAGAGATGAAAATGATCAACATTTGCATAACCAAAGGAGAAAATATTGAGACATTCCATTTATATAAGTATTAAAGCAAGTTATATTCGTCTATGTTGTTAAATGGCAGGACAGTAAAATCTTAAAGGTGGTGAATGCTGAAAGAGAGCACAAACAGTTGTGAGCATATGCTGCCAGTTTCTAGTTTTGTGGTTTGGACACTGGTTTCCTAATTGTTCTAATAGTGCCTGGTTTTCTTTTTTTTTTTTTTTAATTTTTTTTTCAACGTTTATTTATTTTTGGGACAGAGAGAGACAGAGCATGAACGGGGGAGGGGCAGAGAGAGGGAGACACAGAATCGGAAACAGGCTCCAGGCTCTGAGCCATCAGCCCAGAGCCCGACGCGGGGCTCGAACTCACGGACCGCGAGATCGTGACCTGGCTGAAGTCGGACACTTAACCGACTGCGCCACCCAGGCGCCCCTAGTGCCTGGTTTTCTAATTTGGATGCTGGTTTCCTAATTGAGCCTTATTGTCTCAGACTATGACCTTATCTAAAGCTAATATTCTGTTTTCTTTCATGGTATGTCTGTCAATACGTTTATTTTTCTAAGTAGTGTAGCCTGTGTTATGAAATGTCTCTTCTTTATTACATTTTAGGAGGTGATTTAATTTCATTAATTCTCACAACAGGGAGTCAATAGAAAGTGCTATTTAATAATAATGCAACTGAGATTAAATGAAATGACATCCCCAAAACATGAATTCGTAGCATGAATAACAACAACAACAACAACAACAACACAATAGTCTTGGTGGTTCTAAATACTGGTCTTGAATTTGTAAAATCTGCTGAATTAACAAAGTCTGTCCACTCATTACAGGCATTAGTAACCCTCAGTACCACTTTGATTTCAATCTAATAGCAAATAAATTATATTTGAGAAGTTAATCTTTACTAACTATAGAAAAAAAGTAAAAAGTGGATCAATCTATTTACTGTTTTTGGAATAAGATAAAAACTACCTGTTATATAAAGGCTATTAGAAGATGAATCTTTAAATCTCACCAAAATTATTCTTGACATTCCCCTTGATTTGATAAAACAACATTATGAACCTATTGCTACCAGGGTGTCCTCACATTTTTATTTTGTGTTCAAAAACTTATATGCCAAAATAACAGAATTTCTTTTTGCCTTTCAAGATTAAATAATTCTTACAACTAAAATTATTTAATACTATGAATTCTCTTCAAAATAAAAAGTATCTATTAGAAGACACATGACTAAAATAGATTGTTCTGAAAAATTAATTGAATTCATGTCAGTCTTTATAAAAGCATATATAAAAATACGTGCATATAATACTGTGATGAGATTATACTTGAAGGCAGGAAAAAAATAACAATGAACATACCTATTATGCTGATTTTGACATTGTAATACGTAGCTTGAGATTTTTGAATATATGGAAAACATCACCATCATAAATATTTGAGTAATGTTTTATTATCATAAAAAGACATGACAAAAATTTTGTGTGAAATGCTATAAATTTTGTATTTCAATATTCCTTGTCCTGTGTACTATGTAAAATAATTAAGAGACTGACACTAGGTTGATTGTATTATTATCTGTACATACATCAAACCCCTAACTAAGCTCTGTACAGTGTAACAGTCAGTGCTGCATTTAACTCAGTCTGTTCTATGGCATGCCACACTTGATACCCACTATAGGTCATTGATAAATATTTGATGAATAAATGACAAATTTATAGCTTTCTGAATTAATAAACACAAACACATATATAGTAGAATGATTCTTGACCAAAAGATTTGTGTCAAATGAACTGGCCCTACACAATTTTGAAAACAGTGAAATTTTGCAGGACATCACAAGAATTTTGCCCTGCTTGTCCTTCCATAGCATCCTGAAAAACCACACACCACAAAATTAGACACTCCCACCATTATATCATAAACCAAAATAATTTCCAGCTAGATTATGTATTCAAAGGTGAAAACTTAGACCATGCAGAATATAATATAGATAAATAATTACCTGATTTAGAACAGGGTGAGCAAAATATATGATAATGAATAACAAGTAGTTCCACCGAAATAGATTGATTACCTTAATTATATTTAAGTGAAAGGAAGCCCACACTTCTCCACACTGTCAAATTTTATAAATGAATTTGGGAAGTATGACTAGGAACATATATTACAGAGTAGGTTTAGTATCCTTTATGAATTACTATTACAAATTAACATGTGAAAAACTTGCCATTAACAAAAGGGTTGGTAAAGGATATACATGAATAAGATGAAAATTATATGTTATATAAACAATATGATCAAATTTTTTCTAAAACCAAAAAAGCAACATATGCCTGTGCCTGTTTCTGTCTGTACTTTTTCTCAGGTGTCTATATTAAGCCTATGTGCTAACTGCAACATTAAATTATATTGTATCTTCACTCACTATTCTTAAAATTTTGATGTTTTTGGAATTCAGTGAAATAGGGTAATTCATTTTTACTGTAAATGCTTGACCAACTGTAATGGAAAACTTTTTGAGAATTGTTAGAACAGATATCTGTGAGGAAGAGGATTAGTGGAAAGGTCTAGAGCATAAAAGTAATTTGTGAAAATCCTGAAAATGCACCTGTAGAGAAATCTTGAACACATTTTAGGCTCCTTTGTTTCGGGCATGTTTTTGCAACAAAGGTGATGTCAACCACAAGCAAGTGAAAATAGCTTTCCTTTTGATATTTACAATTGTTAGATCTTTTTGTTGGATATACCCCTTAATTATGATATAATGTCCTTCTTCATCTCTTGTCACAGTCTTTGGTTTAAAATCTAGTTCATCTGATATACATATGCCTATTCTGGCTTTATTTTGATGTCCATTAGCAGGATAGATTTTTCTCCAACTCCTCATTTTCAGTTGTAGGTGTCTTTAGGTGTAAAATGAGTTTCTTGTAGGCAACGTGTGGATGGGTCTTTTTTTTTAAATGCATTCTAATACCTGACATCTTTTGATTGGAGCATTTATTCCTTTTACATTTAGGGTGATTATTGATGTCTATGAATTTAGTGCCATGGTGTTACCTCTAAAGTTTGTTTTTCTGAAGATGTTCTCTGTTCCATTCTAGTCTTTGTTGCTTTTGGCCACTTTCCTCCAATGAATCCCCTTTAGTATTTCTGGTAGGGCTGATTTAGTGGTCATTAATTCCTTTAGTTTTGGTTTGTCTGGAAAACTCTTTATCTCTCTTATTTTGAATGACATCCTTGCTGGATAAAGTATTCTTGGCTGCATATTTTTTCCCATTCAGCACACTGACTATATCATGCCACTCCCTTCTGGTCTGCCAAGTTTCTGTGGACAGATATGTTGTGAACCTGATGTTTCTTCCCTTGTAAGTTATGGACATTTTTTGTTTGTTTGTTTGTTTGTTTTTTTACCTTGCTGCTTTCAGGATTCCTTCCTTGTCTGTATATTTTGTGAATTTGACTATGATACGTCTTGGTGATGGCTGAATTTGTGAATTTAATGAGGGTTCTTTGTACTTCTCAGATTTTTATGTGTGTTTCCTTCTCCAGATTAGGGAAGATTGCAGCTATAATTTGTTCAAATAAACATTCTGCCCCTCTTTCTCTCTCTTCATCTTTCTGGGATTCTTATGATATGAATGTTATTATGCCTTAAGGAGTTGCTGATTTCCCTGAGTCTACATTCATGATACAATCCTTATTCTTCCCTCTTCTTTGCAGCTTCATTATTTTCCATAATTATATTTTCTGTATCACTGATTCACTCCTCTGCCTTGTCAATCCTTGTTGTCATGGCATACATTTAGATTTGCATCAAGGATATAGTATTTTTAAGTTTGGCCTAACTTGTTTTTAGGTCCTTTATCTCTGCAGTAAAGGATTATCTAGTGTCTTCTGTGCTTTTTTCAAGCCCAGCTAGAATACTTATAATTACTATTTTGATTTTTTAATGTTTATCTATATTTGAGAGAGAGTGCACATGAGTTGGGGGGGGGGGGTTGCAGAGAGAGGGAGAGAAAAGAGAATCTGAAGAGCACTTCGTGCAGGGGCGCCTGGGTGGCGCAGTCGGTTAAGCGTCCGACTTCAGCCAGGTCACGATCTCGCGGTCTGTGAGTTCGAGCCCTGCGTCAGGCTCTGGGCTGATGGCTCAGAGCCTGGAGCCTGTTTCCAATTCTGTGTCTCCCTCTCTCTCTGCCCCTCCCCCGTTCATGCTCTGTCTCTCTCTGTCCCAAAAAAATAAATAAACGTTGAAAAAAAAAAAAAGAGGACTTCGTGCTGACAGTAGAGAGCCTGATGTGGAGCTTTAACCCACAAATTGTGAGACCATGACCTAACCTGAAGTTGGATGCCTAACCAACTGAGCCACGCAGGCACCCCATTATAATTGTTGCATGAAATTCTAGTTACAACATCTTATTTACACTTGTATTAATTAAATCCCTGGCCATGATTTCTTTCTGTTCTTTCTTTTGGGTGATCTCCTCCCTCTTGTCATTTTGGAGGTCAAAAAAGGAAGATAGATCCTAAGTGTGTTTTGGTCTGCTTGTTAAGAGAAGTTTGATCAAAAAATAAATTATAAATAAATAAATAAATAAATAAATAAATAAATAAATAAATCCAATGAAAAACATCATAAAATAAAAGTTATTGCTTTTTCTGTATCCAAAGTAAAACAATTAAAAAAAAAAGGAATCTAGATCCTGAAGCTTTGTAGCACTCTATGATCAGTAGACGGTGCTTGCAGTGGGTTTGTGCTGGTCTCCTGGGTGTGTAGCACGCTGTGCTGTTTCTCAGATAGACTTATTCTAATGGAGATTCACCTGCAAGGCACAGGGAGGGCAGGACTTGGCACAAGCAACTCTGGCCTCCATTTGGTGGTGCTGTTTTGCTCACTGAAGTCAGTGTGGATGGGTGGGGAATGGTGTCTCCCCACTCTTTAGTCTCTGGAGCAGGAAGCTTGCACCTGCCAGTCCTCAAGATGCCCTCACAGAAGAGCAACAATTACCCCATTCTGTGTCCCCAGCTTCCATCAGATATCTGTCTTCAACCTCTTCTGTGTCCAAGCGTCTGCCTGCTAGGTGGTACAAGTGTTTTACCTCAGGTGCAGCTGGATTTCAAAGCTCCAAACTTCGGAGACTTGTGAACCACAGACCCATGGTGATCCTCTGTGGGAGGGCCTCACTGTGCTGTGGCAGGGTGCCCGTTTGTCCCAGAAAACTGACATTTTAATCTGTGTAACCACTTATAGTTTATGGTAAAGCATGGCAGGAAAACAACACCAAGACTCACTGCCTTCAGCTGGCATCCTTGTTCGTGTGCTGCTGAACATGGCAGCTTAATAGCACCCAAGAGTCTTTTGTCTCCAGCCAGGCAGTGTCCCCTCTCCCAAATGCACCCCAAGAATGGGAATTGTTTCTCCTCATGTGACCCAGGGGATCCTCAGACCCAGCTGCCTGCACCCTGTCTCTGCCCTCCTTCCCCACAAGAGCAACACTAAGACTGCCAGGCAAAACCCTGTCAGTGGTGTAGGCCCCTAAAACTTTAGACTTTGCTCTCCTCTGCTTATAAAAACTTGTGGTATTTAACCCCTTTCCTATTCCCGGTCAAGGGTTTTGAGGAAGAGTTTTCTTGTGCAATCCCTTGCACATATTTTCACTCTTTTTTACACTCTTCCTCTTTTCTCTCTCACTGCTCTCTGATCAGTGCTCCCTCCCATCCACAGTACCTGGGGCTCTTTTCTCCTCCAAACCAACTCTCTGCAAGTCCTACCTTCCACAAGGTGGTCATTTTTCTACTTGTAGATGTGCAGATCTTCTCTCAATCATTAGATTACTTTCTTGGGTGTTCAGAATGATTTCATATTTATCTAGCTGTGTTTCAGAGATGAGACTAGTGTCGCCCTACTCCTCCACCATCTTAACTGCTCTCCTCGGTTCTCTCACCAATTAAAATAAGAGGGGATACTAGTGGAAATGTGGAAGACTCTAAGGACATTTGAAAGCACAAATTTTTTATTAGCGAGATCTCATAGAGAAATTGTTTTAAGGGTATGAAGGATAATCCAGAAGGAAAAAAAAAAAGATTTTCTCACTGGAAGAAGATATGAAAAAAACACTCACTCTACTGCTGTCTGAAACGCCTAGGTGACTCTTTAGTATATCTCTCAGGCTAAAGAGAAAGGTTCCCCTGCTCATTAATAGTGCAGCATCCCTTTATGGCCACAAATACCTTCTGATAAAATGGTAATCACAACAAATAACCCTACAAAATGGTACAGAATGGGTAGAAGCCATCCAACTGGTAGGCAAGGATTTGCTCCATCCTTGTCCACCACTTATTAGAAACTAAGGACAACAAAAAATGGTTGGGAAAATGTATCTCCTCATAAAAGTCTGAATCTGTACTCTGTTCACTCTATAGCCATGGAAACACAGTATTTTTCTATATTTTCTCCCTCTTGGCAGTTAACAATTCCACAGAATTTCTAATAGGGTGATCTACATGAGGATAACGGAAAGCAACAAACCAGGGAGTGTATTATATGAGTGTCCTAAAAAAATTAAAAAGATTAAATAAATAGAATAATGTAAGTAGGATATACAGTGGAATTAGTAGGACAGGTTGTTCATATTTAAAAAAGACAAATATAAAAGACAAAAGAAATTAAAAATAACACGGACTCCCAGCAAAAATAAACCATAAATAAGACTTTTCCTGAATAAAAATAAATAATAAGCTCAATGAAGAAGCATAAACACTTATTCTCTGCTAAGAATAAAATTAGTATCCTGATAAATGGTTTTGGAGAAACTGGACAGCTACCCCCAAAACAATGTACCTAGACCACTTTCTTACACCATAGATAATAAACACAAAATAGACTAAAGAGCTAACTGATAAGACCCGGAACCATAGGCTCCAAAAAGGGAAATATAGGTAGGAAACTCTATACACCAACCTTAGGAATATTTTTCTGGACCTGTTTCCCCAGGCAAAGGAAAGAAAAACAAAAACAAATAATTGCGATTACATGAAACTAAGAAGTTTTTGCACAGTGAAGGAAACCATCAACAAAACACAATGACAACCTACTGAACGGGAAAGGATATTTGCAAATAATATATCCAATAAGGAGTTCATATCCAAAATCCATAAAGAATTCATACAACTCAACACCAAAAAAATAGTAATAATAATATGATTAAAAATGGTCAGAGGAGCTGAATAACATAGAGGTAGCCAACAGAGACATTAAAAGGTGTTCCACATCACTAATCATCATGGAAACGCAAATCAAAACCACAATGAGATAGGACCTTACACCTGTTAAAATGGCTAGTATCAAAATGACAATGAGTGTTGGTAAGGATGTGGAGAAAAGGGAACCCTCAAGTGAATGTAAATTGGTGGAGCTACTATTGAAAACAGTATGGAATTTGATCAAAAATTAAAAATAGGGGTGCCTGGGTGGCTCAGTTAGTTGTGTCCAACTCTCGGTTTATGCTCAGGTCATGATCTCACAGTTCATGAGTTCAGGCTCTGTCTTGGGTTCTGTGCTGCCGGTGTAAAGCCTGTTTGGAATTCTCTGTCTCTCCCTCTCTCTCTCTCTGACCCTCCCTTGTTCTCTCTCTCTCTCTCTCTCTCTCTCTCTCTCTCTCTCTCCCTCTGTCAGAAAAATAAACTTAAAAAAAATAACAAAAATTAAAATACCATATGAACCAGTAATACTTCTGGTATTTACCCAAAGAAAACAAACACACTAACTTAAAAAAAAATCTATATATATATTCGTATATATATTCACCCATATGTTTATTGTAGCATTATTTACAAAAGCCAAGATATGAAAACAACATAAGTGCCTGTTGAGAGATTAATGGATAAAGAAAATATGGTATATACACACAGCATAAAAAAATGAATGAAATCTTGCCATTTGTGACAACATGGATGGATCTAGAGAGCATTATGCTCAAAGAAAGACAAATACCATATGATTTCACTTATATCTGGAATCTGAAAAATAAAACAAACAAAAGAAAGAGACACATAAATATAGGAAAAAACCTTCTGGTTGCCAGAGGGGAGGGAGTGACGGATGGGTGAATTAAGTGAAGAGGATTAAGAGGTACAAACTTCCAGTTGTAAAATAAATAAGACATAGAAATGAAAATTACAGCATGGAGGATATAGTCAGTAATGTAATAACTATGTATGGTGACAGGTGGTAACTATACTTACTGTGGTAAGAATTTCATAATGTATATAACTGTCAAATCGTTATATTACACTACTGAAACTAACATAATATTATATGCCCATTATACTTCAATTTAAAAAAAAAGAAAAAATAGTGTTCTAACAGATGAAAGAGACTGCTCAAAACACAAGGCAAAAACATAAAGTAAATGAGTCTATGAGAATAAAAATATGTATTTCTGAATAGGGATTATGAAAAATAAAGATAACTTTAGTAAAATAATTTACAAATCATTAAAATAAAATTTTCCTGTGTCTTAATTGGGATTCTAATTGAAAATGTCACTTAGAAAGTTAATTCTCCCCACTTAGTTATCCATACCCTTTGTGACAAGACTCTGAATGACCTCTTATTAAATGCTATATATTTCCAGTTTTAAACTGAGCTAGACTTCTGATTTGCTTTGGGCAGCGGGACAGTAGTAAATACTATATGAGAAAAGACTTCAAAAGTCCCTCTTCCAGGTCATGTTAAAATTCTGTCATCAGGTGGATAACTCCAAACTATCCTTTTGGAAGTGAGAGAACACAGGTTGGAGAACACCCTGCAAGCTGTGACCCCTGAAGATTAAACCTGTTCTCCAATGAACTTGAATCTGTCAGCAACTACATGAGTAAGTCCATCCACACTGGCAGAACCACCCAACTGTGCCCAAATAAAATTCCTGATCCACATATTAAATAAATGATTGTTTACTTAAGTGACAAAATTTTAGAGTAGTTTGTTTGGCGTCAAAGACTGGCAATCAGTATCTTCCTCGTTTTGTCATATAACATGCTTTTCCTTCATTTCTTTGTTATAAAAAAAATGTCGTAGACATTTTATATTCTGTCCCTGAGAAGTGTGCAATTCCCTATCTAAATTCTTTTTTTTACTGTGATAAAGCTGTTAACTTTATTTTTTAATATGAAATTTATTGTCACATTGGTTTCCATACAACACCTAGTGCTCATCCCAACAGGTGACCTCCTCAATGCCCATCACCCACCCTCCCACCCTCCATCAACCCTCAGTTTATTCTCAGTTTTTAAGAGTCTCTTGTGATTTGGCTCGCTCCCTCTTTTTTTCCCCTTCCCCTCCCCCATGGTCTTCTGTTAAGTTTCTCAGGACCTACATAAGAGTGAAAACATATGGTATCTGTCTTTCCCTGTATGACTTTTTTCACTTAGCATAACACTCTCCAGTTCCATCCACACTGCTACAAAAGGCCATATTTCATTCTCTCTCATTGCCAAGTAGTATTCCATCGCATATAAACCACAATTTCTTTATCCATTTGTCAGCTGATGGACATTTAGGCTCTTTCCATAATTTGGCTATTGTTGAGAGTGCTGCTATAAACATTGGGGTGCAAGTGCCCCTATGATTCAGCACTCCTGTATCCCTTGGGTAAATTCCTAGCAGTGCTATTGCTGGGTCATAGGGTAGATCTATTTTTAATTTTTTGAGGAACTTCCACACTGTTTTCCAGAGCGGCTGCACCAGTTTGCATTCCCACCAACAGTGCAAGAGGGTTCCCGTTTCTCCACATCCTTGCCAGCATCTATAGTCTCCTGATTTGTTCATTTTAGCCACTCTGACTGGAGTGAGGTGATATCTTAGTGTGGTTTTGATTTGTATTTCCCGAATGAGGAGTGACGTTGAGCATCTTTTCATATGCCTCTTGGCCATCTGGATGCCTTCTTTAGAGAAGTGTCTATTCATGTCTTTTGCCCATTTCTTCACTGGATTATTTGCTTTTTGGGTGTGGAGTTTGGTGAGTTCTTATAGACTTTGGATACTAGCCCTTTGTCCAATATGTCATTTGCAAATATCTTTTCCCATTCTGTTGGTTGTCTTTTAGTTTGGTTGATTGTTTCCTTTGCAGTGCAGAAGCGTTTTATTTTCATGAGGTCCCAATAGTTAATTTTTTCTTTTATTTCCCTTGCTTTTGGAGATGTGTCAAGTAAGAAATTGCTGCGGCTGAGGTCAGAAAGTTTTTTTTCCTGCTTTCTCCTTTAGGGTTTTGACAGCTTCCTGTCTCACATTCAGGTCCTTTATCCATATTGAGTTTATTTTTATGAATGGTGTAAGAAAGTTGTCTAGTTTCATTCTTCTGCATGTTGCAGTCCAGTTCTCCCAGCACCATTTGTTAAAGAGACTGTCTTTTTTTCCATTGGATATTCTTTCCTGCTTTGTCAAAGATTAGTTGGCAATACTTCTGTGGGTCCAATTCTGGAGTCTCTATTCTATTCCATTGGTCTATGTGATTGTTTTTGTGCCAATACCATGCTGCCTTGATGATGACAGATTTGTAGTAGAGACTAAAGTCTGGGATTGTGATGCCTCCTGCTTTGGTCTTCCTCTTCATTATTACTTTGGCTATTCAGGGTCTTTTGCGGTTCCGTACAAATTTTAGGATTGCTTGTTCTAGCTTCGAGAAGAATATTGGTGCAATTTTGACTGGGATTGCATTGAATATGTAGATAGCTTTGGGTAGTATTGACATTTTGACAATATTTATTCTTCCAATCCATGGGCACGGAATGTTTTTCCGCTTCATTATATCTTCTTCAATTACCTTCATAAGCTTTCTATGGTTTTCAGCATACAGATCTTTTAACATCTTTGGTTAGATTTATCCCTAGATATTTTATGCCTCTTGGTGCAATTGTGAATGGGATCACTTTTTTATTTGTCTTTCTGTTGCTGCATTATTAGTGTATAAGAATGCAACTGATTTCTGTACATTGATTTTGTATCCTGCAACTTTGCTAAATTCATGTATCAGTTCTAACAGACTTTTGGTGGCATCTATTGGGTTTTCCATTTAATATCATGTCATCTGCAAAAGTGAAAGCTTGACTTGATTTTTGCCAATTTTGATGCCTTTGATTTCCTTTTGTTGTCTGATTGCTGATTCTAGAACTTCCAACACTATGTTAAAAAACAGCGATGAGAGTGGACATCCCTTTCGTGTTCCTGATCTCAGGGGGAAAGCTCTGTTTTTCTCCATTGAGGATGATATTAGCTGTGGGCTTTTCATAAATGGCTTTTATGATGTTTAAGTATGTTCTTTCTATCACGACTTTCTTGAGGGTTTTTATTAAGAAACGATGCTGAATTTTGTCAAATGCTTTTTCTGCATCGATTGACCTGATCATATGGTTCTTATCTTTTCTTTTATTAATGTGGTGTATCACATTGATTGACTTGCAAATGTTGAACCAGCCCTGCATCCCAGGAATGAATCCCACTTGATCATGGTGAATAATTCGTTTTATATGCTGTTGAATTCGATTTGCTAGTATCGTATTGAGAATTTTTGCATCCATATTCATCAGGAATATTATATTGGCCTGTAGTTCTCTTTTTTGCTGCATCTCTGTCTGGTTTAGGAATCAAAGTAATGTTGGCTTCATAGAATGAGTCTGGAAGTTTTCCTTCCCTTTCTATTTTTTGGAACAGCTTGAGAAGGATAGGTATTATCTCTGCTTTAAATGTCTGGTAGAATTCCCCAGGCAAGCCATCTGGTCCTGGACCCTTATTTGTTGGGAGATTTTTGATAACTGATTCAATTTCTTCACTCATTATGGGTCTGTTCAAGTTTTCTATTTCTTCCTGTTTGAATTTTGGAAGTGTGTGGATGCTTAGGAATTTGTCCATTTCTTCCAGGTTGTCCAGTTTGTTGGCATATAATTTTTCATAGTATTCCCTGATAATTGCTTGTATTTCTGAGGGTTTGGTTGTAATAATTCCGTTTTCATTCATGATTTTATCTATTTGGGTCATCTCTCTTTTCTTTTTGAGAAGCCTGGCTAGAGGTTTATCGATTTTGTTTATTTTTTCAAAAAACCAACTCTTGGTTTCATTGATCTGCTCTACAGATTTTTTAGATTCTATATTGTTTATTTCTTCTCTGTTCTTTATAATTTCTCTTCTTCTGCTGGGTTTGGAGTGTCTTTGCTGTTCTGCTTCTATGTCCTTTAGTTAGATTTTGTGTTTGGGATTTTTCTTATTTCTTGAGATAGGCCTGGATTGCAATGTATTTTCTTCTCAGGACTGCCTTCGTTGCATCCCAAAGAGCTTGGATTGTTGTATTCTCAAATTAATTTGTTTCCACATATTTTTTAATTTCTTCTCTAATTGCCTGGTTGACCCATTCATTCTTTGGTAGGGTGTTCTTTAACCTCCATGCTTTTGGAGGTTTTCCAGACTTCTTCCTGTGGTTGATTTCAAGTGTCATAGCATTGTGGTCTGAAAGTGTACATGGTATGATCTCAATTCTTTATATACTTATGAAGGGCTGTTTTGTGACCCAGTATGTGATCTATCTTGGAGAATGTTCCATGTGCGCTCAAGAAGAAAGTATATTCTGTTGCTTTGGGATACAGAGTTGTAAATATATCTGTCAAGTCCATTTGATCCAATGTATCAGTCAGGGCCCTTGTTTCTTTATTGATCCTGTGTCTAGATGATCTACCCATTGTTGTAAGTGGAGTATTAAAGTCCCCTGCAATTACACATTCTTATCAGTAAGGTTGCTTATGATTATGATTAATTGTTTTACATATTTGGGGGCTTTCATATTCGGGGCATAGACATTTATAATTGTTAGCTCTTCCTGATGGACAGACCCTGTAATTATTATATAATGCCCTTCTTCATCTCTTGTTACAACCTTTAATTTAAAGTTGTCTGATATAAGTATGGTTACTCCAGCTTCTTTTGACAATCATTAGCATGATAGATGGTTCTCCCTTCCCTCACTTTAAATCTGCAGGGGTCCTCAGGTCTAAAATGAGTCTCTTGTAGACAGCAAATAAATGGGTCTTGTTTTTTTTACCCATTCTGATACCCTAAGTCTTTTGTTTGGAGCATTTAGTCCATTTACACTCAGTGTTATTATTGAAAGATATGGGTTTAGAGTCATTGTGATGTCTGTAGGTGTCTTGCTTGCAGTGATGTCTCTGGTACTTTGTGGTCCTTGCAACATTTCACTCACAGAATCCCCCTTAGGATCACTTGTTTGGGTGGTTTAGTGGTGATGAATTCCTTCAGTTTTTGTTTGTTTGGGAAGACCTTCATCTCTCTTTCTGTTCTGAATGACAGACTTGCTGGATAAAGGATTTTCAGCTGCATATTTTTTCTGTTCACCACTTTGAAGATTCCTGCCATTCCTTTCTTGCCTGCCAAGTTTCAGTAGATAGGTCTGCCTCTACTCTTTGTAGGTTAGAGCCTGTTTATCCCTAGCTGCTTTCAGAATTCTCTCTTTATCCTTGTATTTTGCCAGTTTCACTATGATATGTCGTGCAGAAGATCGATTCAAGTTACGTCTGAATGGAGTTCCCTGTGCCTCTTGGATTTCAATGCCTGTTTCCTTCCCCAGATCAGGGAAGTTCTCAGCTATGATTTGTTCAAATACCCCTTCAGCCCCTTTCTCTCTCTTCTTCTTCTTCTGTAATTCCTATGATACGGATATTTTTCCATTTGATTGCATCACTTAGTTCTCTAATTCTCCCCTCATACGCCTGGAATTTTTTTATCTCTCTTTTTCTCAGCTTCTTCTTTTTCCATAATGTTGTCTCCTAATTACCTATTATCTCCTCTGCCTCTTCAATCCATGCTATGGCCGCCTCCATTTTTTTTGCACCTCATTTATAGCATTTTTTAGTTCCTCATGACTATTTTTTATTCCCTTGATCTCTGTAGCAATAGATTATCTGCTGTCCTCTATGCTCTTTTCAAGCCCAGTGATTAATTTTATGACTATTTTTCTAAATTCTCATTCCGTTATATTGCTTAATTGTTTTTGATCAATTCGTTAGCTGTCACTACCTCTTGGAGTTTCTTTTGAGGAGAATTTTTCCATTTCATCATTTTGGGTAGTCCCTGTGGTAGCTCCAAACTGCAGAGCACTTTTCCTGTGTTGTCTGGAGTAACTTGTGTTGGTGGGCGGGGCCACAATCAGATCCAATGTCTGCCCCCAGCCCACCACTGGGGCCACAGTCAGACTGGCATGTACCTTATCTTCCCCTCTCCCAGCAGCAGAACTCACTGTGGAGTGGCGTGGTCCCCGTCTGGGCTGCTTGCACACTGCTAGGCTTGTGGTGCTGCTTCGATGGGATCTGGCCAATGGCATATTAGCCAGGGTGGATCTGCAAGGTGCACAGGGGTAGGAGGGGCAGGCTTAGCTAGCTCTGCTATCAGTGGTCCCCTGCAGGAGGGGAGCTGCATCACTGGGAGGGAGGGAGGCCCATTGGAGGGATGGACCACAGAAGCACAGCACTGGGCATTTGCGTGGTGCCAGCAAGTTCGGTGACAGGAACTAGTTCCCTTTGGAATTTTGGCTGGGGGATAGGAGAGGGAGATGGTGCTGACCAGTGCCTTTGTTCTGTCTTCCAGGGCTCAGCAACTCTCTCTCCCTGTGTCCTCTCACCCTCCCCACTCTCTGAGAGCAGAGCTGTTGACTCTTAACATTCCAGATGTTAAGTCCCACTGGCTGTCAGAACTCATGGACTCTGGCCCCTCCGCTTTTGCAAGGGGCTCTGCCTTGCCAGGTGGGCTGCCCCTCCATCCTCCCGCCAGTCCATGTAGCACGCACCACCTCTCCGCCCTTCCTACCCTCTTCCTTGGGCCTCTTGTCTATGCTTGACTCCAGAGAGTCTGTTCTTCTAGTCTTCTGGCAGTTTTCTGGGTTATTTAGGCAAATGTGGGTGGAATCTAAGAGATCAGTAGGACGAGGTGAGCCCAGCCCTGAGACAGCTCCAGGAGGAGCCCAGCCCCTCCTATGCAGCCATCTTCCCTAATCCCAAAGCTGTCTAAATTCTTATTCATTAAAATCCAACTGATTTTTTTACCTATTGGTTCTCACTATGGTACTGTGATCCATTTTGGTTTCATTGTCTCTTTTTTAAGTGTATTTTTGTGTTTTCTCCTTAGTTGTGAGCCCATGTCCCTTGGATTTTCTCTGAGAATGCTTTGAAGACTATATTGAAAAGTCATTTCTCCAAAGAGAATTTGTGTTTGCTCCCTGTAGTTAATGCTTCTGGAAAGATAACTTGAATGAAATCTGAAGTTTGAAAATGTTAAGAATCACAGGATGTCTGATTACCCTTACAAATTGTCTATGGAGATAGGTTTTGTTTTTGCTTCCTCTATTAGAATTAAAGTTAAGATAGCCACCTTTCTATTGGAAATTATATTCACTTCTTACAATTACACTGAAAATCATATATGTGGATAATCATTTTTATGTATCTGCTATGGACTCCCCACCTTGTACAGGCCCAGGCTTTATTTTCTGTCATCTGTAACTCATGCAGTCATTAAAATAGAACTTCACTGCTGGTATTTAGAGGTGGGGTGTTTGCTAAGTAATTAGATCATGAGGTTGGAGCCCTCATGAATGAGATTAGTGACCATGTAAGAGACACTAGGGATCTCTCTTTCCTCCATGTGAAGGGAGAGTGAGAAGTCAGCTCTTTACAAGCCAGGGAGAAGGTTCTTACCAGATACTGGATCTGATGGCACCATAAACTTGAATTTCCCAGATTGTAAAACTGTGAGAAATAAAGGTCTATTTTGTAGGTCACCCAGTCTACAATGTTTTTGTTATAGTAATCTGAACTGCTTATGATAAGATGGTAGAAAATCTCTGGTAAAAACTGTCTTGATGCTTGACTACCTACTATAGTTTCTGTATTTACATTGTTTTTAGCCTCTAGAAATTCTTTTGTGACAATATAAAACTGAACTTTAATGTTCTTACAGAAAGGTTGTTCATAGTTTATTTTCTACCATACTGCCACTAATAGGTTACTCATTGACTCTGCTTGGCTATCTAATAAATGATAGTAAACCACTGATTTTCTTCCATTACCTTGCCTTCTCATATATTAATATGTACATCAGGTTTTGTCTTAAATCAGATTATTAATATATTTAGGTTTTTTAGGTTATTATATATATGGTCAATGTACAAACAAATAAGACAAGAGTTGCAAAATGTCCAGCTGTCCTAAACTCTCAGGCCATTGACTTGCAATGATGCTTGAAAAGCCAACATTCTAATCAATAATTTTTTAATAACTTTTATTGTGATTCTTCCTAAATATGAGAGAAGGGCAATGAATAGGGAGAAACTAAAGACACACATTTATTTGCCTATTTTTCCTAGGGCTGGCCCTACATATAACAGTGTATATTTTTCATTAAATAGAATAATAAAAAATCAAATGCAATTAACTGAACTAATATGAAGGGACAAGATAAATGCTATATCCTAATAGAATTCCAATGCTAACAACTTCAAGCCATAGCTGTCTTATTTGTGGACTAGAGCAAATAACATTAAGCTAAAGAACCAACTAATGGATGATTAATGTTCCTTATTCAATTAGATGAAGGAAAATAACAATGTTAGTTGTTAGCAAGTCACCAGAGTAGAGGGAAAAAAAAACTTTGACAAGGATAATTTTTCTGAAGTTTTATTTCATAAAGATGGTGAATATAATTACCCAGAGAAATGGAATTTTGTTCTATTATTGACTGTAAATTTTCTTCCTAATTTTATATGAAAATATATTTTATGATTTATGGTTGCCTTCACAGATACACATAAGCTTGCATCTAGATTATAAACTTGTGTGTACATAGTACACATTACATTTAAGAATCCTTTTCAAGATCTCAGAAAAAAGCCTTTATACGCAACTTTGATTAAAGGTAGATTTGTGAAATAGTCTTACATAAAGGATTGCTTTTTTTTTCCTTTACTTAACATTATCTTTGGTATAATTTTTGTATAATTCTCTTATTTCTGACATTATGAGGTCTGACATGGAAAATCAAATTTTCTTTAATACTGTATATGATAATCTATTTTTGTGCATAATTATGTGATCAAACAGAAATAAGAGAGTGTCCCAGAAAGAGATTAAAATTTTTTCGTGCTGAAATAGTCTCCAGGGTTATAGTATATGACAGACCTTATAATCTATACTAAATAAAATAAAACACTATGTGGGCAAGTACTTAAATGCTAGTGGACTCCTCTGCTTTTTTCTTCCCCACCATCCCTACTAATCATCATCTGTAGGTTATGAAGAAATTGTACATGGAAAGGGTGATTACCTCTTCTCTATTTAACATGAATGATTACTGACTAAATAGTTTATATATTACATATATAAACAATCGATGCATCATTACTGTTACTGCCTTATACCATCAATTACAGTTATCTTTAAGAGCACTTTAAGTAAATACACACAGACATACACACACACCCTTTCAAAGCTTCATTTATTCCATTCCAAATGTTCTTAATTTCTCCATGCAAAGGCAAGTTTCTGATGTTACTGACATTCTTTTGCCTGCAGAATTTTAACCTATCTTGTAGAGTAAGTCTGCTGGCAATGAATTACCACAAGTTTTGTTTGAGAAAAGTCTTTACTTCTCCATTTTTGAAGGGCATTTTCTCCAGATATAAGTTTCTAGGTAGATGAATAGACATTTTTCCAAAAACATACAGATTTCCAAATGACACATGAGAAAATCCTCAACATTACTAATTATCATGAAAATGCAAACCAAAACCACAAGGAGATACCATCTTACACCTATCAGAATGGCTAAAATAAAAAAGACAGGAAGTAAGTGTTGGTAAGGATGTAGAGAAAAAGGAACACTTGTGCACCACTGGTAGGAATGTAAATTGGTGCAGCCACTATGGAAACCAGTATGGAGGTTCCTCAAAAAAATAAAAATAGAAATACCATATGATCCAGTAATTCCACTACTGGGTATTTAACCAAAGGGAAAAAAACCCACTAATTTGAAAAGATACATGCAGTATTTATTGCAGTATTATTTATAAGAACCAAGACGTGCAAGCATCCTAAGTATCCATCAATAGACAAATGGATAAGGAAGATGTGATGTATATACACAATGAAATACTACATGGCCATAAAAAAATAGACTACCATCTGCAACAACATGGAAGGACGTAGGGGATATTACACTAAGTGAAATAAGTCAGATTGAGAAAGACAGATACCATATGATTTCACTCACAACGAATCTTAAAAAAAAAAAAAAAAAGGAGTAAACTAAAGACCTATAAATACAGAGAACAAACTGATGGTTGCCAGAGGAGGGGTGGGGGTGGGGGGTGTGGTCAAAATGGGTGAAGGAAAGTGGGAGATGCTGACTATCAGTTATAGAATCAATAAGTCACAGGAATAAAAGTTCAGTATAAGGAATAGTCAATGATATTGCCACAGTGATGTATGGTGACAGATGGTAGCTATACTTGTGGTGAACATAACAATATATAAACTTGCCAAGTCACTATGTTGTACACCTGACACTAAAATAACATAGTTAAATATACTCAAAGTAAATTAAAAAAAATAAAAATAAATAAATTTCTAGGTTGAGAATTTTTTTTTATTTCCTTAAGCAATCCAGTGTTTTCTTGCTCACATGGTTTCTGATGACAAATCTATCATATTCTTATTTGTATTAATTTGTAGAAAGATTTCCTCACTCATTCCAGATAGCTTGAAAGTTTTGTCTTTGGTTTCTGTATGTTTATTTATTTATTTTGAGAGCAAGTGACTAGGGCAGAGGGAGAGAGAGGGGAGAGAGAGAATTGCAAGTAGGCTCTACGCTGGCAGCACGGAGCCTGATGTGGGGCTTGAACTCATGACCTGACCTGAAACCAAGAGTTAGACGCTTAACTGACTGAGCAATCCAGGTGCCCCAAGTTTATGCACTTTTAATGTAATATGACTAAGTGTAATTTGTTGTTGTTGTCGATGCTACTGGTATTGTTTGTAATATTATTTTCTGCTTGGTGTTCTGTGATTCCTGGATCTGTTCTGGTATAAATAATTTTGGCTAATTTCTAATTTTTTTCCTTAATATTTCTTGGGCTTCATTCCTGTTTTATTTTCTTTCTGGGATTCCAACTTCACATGTTTTAGCATTTTATATTGTCCCACAATATAAATAATAGTTTTATTCTTTTTCTCTCTTTGCATCTCATTTTGCATAATTTCTATTGGCCTATCTTTAGGATTTGTTATTTCTTTACCTTTGTCAAATCTACTACCAATGAGCCTGTTGACTATATTCTTCATTTCTTTTTTTTTTTAATGTTTATTTATTTTGAGACAGAGAAAGAGAGCGCGTGAGCGGGAGAGGGGCAGAGAGAAAGGGAGACAAAGAATCCCAAACAGGCTCTTCACTGTCAGTGCAGAGCCAATGTGGGGCTCAATCTCACTAATCATGAGATCATGACGGGAACTGAGATCAAGAATCTGATGCTTATATGACTGAGATTCCCCAAGCACCCCAAATATTCTTCATTTCTTATACTGTGTTTTTACATTTAGCATTTTCATTTATTCTTTCTTTAGATTCTCTTTATTAAAATTGTCTATTTGAACTTGCATTCTGCCTGCCTTTCTAATTAGAGTCTTTAACATATTAGTTATTTCAAACTGTCATGTTTATAATTCTAATACCTGTATCATCCCCAAGTTTTGTTATACTTATTTTTTCTTTTCAGACTTTGAAGTCGTTTGGCATGTATTGTAATTATTTGTTAAAAGTAGACACATTGTATAGGACAGTACATACTGAGGTAAACATGATTTTTAAAAGTCTGAGATAAAAGACAAAATGAAGTATGTGGTAAATATGTGAGTAAATTCTGATTACTAACTATATAAAAAGTAATACAATGCATTTTTAGATTTAAAATGATAAAATTACACAATAAAATTATATAATATTAGAAATATAAATAAAAGTAAAGTGTTCTAAAAGACTGGTATTTTAGGGAGGACATGGAGACATTGATTAATTTAGACTATAATGTGTTAAGTAATCACATTATAGTATCAGTTGTAACCTCTAGGAGAGACACAATATAAAACTTCCAGACTGAAAAATGAGGAAAAGTAGAAAAATAAAAAAAAACCTCTCTGACCTCAAAAAGAGGCAAGAAACCAGGGATAAAAAATAGAACATGTGAGACAAATTAAAAGCCAAAAATAAATTGGTAGATATGACCTCCAAATATTTAGCTACATTAAATGTAGGTGGACTAAAATTGCAGTTAAAAAACAAAGATAGTAAAGTTTATAAAAATCTATCCAGCTGAGTTGTCTATACAAAAAGCAATTCTATAAATTGAGAATAAAAATGAAATATTACATACTATGAAAACACCAACTGAAAGAAGAAAACTGGCATAGCTCTATTAATATAAAAATTGATTTTCATATTAAAAAACTGCTAGATAAGAAAAGCTATTTTATTTCACAAAGACATTTAAAATGGATAATATCTGAGAAAAAATATTTAAGCTTGTAATAAAGATAAATTTTTAACCACAGTTAGAAACAATGTCACACCAATGTAGTAACACAATTATAAATTCTGAAACATATCCCACAGGATGTGAAAAAATGGAAAAACTTTGATGGGATTTAAAATTGGTAACACAATTTCAGAAAACAATATTTCTTTTTCTTGAAAAACTGAAGGCTAATTTTATTACCATAAATGTCTGACCCAACACTTCCATGCCTAGTTATATGTGGAGAAAATTTAAAATATACATCTGGAATTGCAAGGCCATTAAAGTAGACTTATTTATATTTTAAAAATAAAAATAAAAAGAACCCATATGTGCATCCATGGTGGAGCCAATAACTTGAGATTTATACATCTAATCAATATTTTAGAGAAAAAAAAAATAGGTACTAGCTATACTCTAAAATGACATTCCTCAATTTTGGTCTGGGAACATCTGGAGTTTCTAGAGATCCTTTCAGGGAATTCACTAAAAATAAGAGAACTATTTTTTAATAATACTAAAAATATTTTAGCTGTTTTCTGTTCTCATCTAATGAGTATACAGTAGAATATTTTTAAAAGCTACATAACATGTGATTAAATCATTGCTTTGATGGCTAATGGTATGTGTACTTCTTTGTGTATATTTTTAACTTAACCAGTTTCCATCTTTAGTAAATTGTGAATAAAAAAGTTAATAGTTAAGTATTTTATATCCAAATTGTGTTCATTCTACTGATTGCCATGGGACCAGTGAAAGTTGTTTTCACTGCCTGTGACTCACACTGCCTGTGACTCCCCTTGTCCCCACCTCCGCCCCACCTCTTAAAATGGAGTGGGTCAAACTAACAAATGTATATATTCTAAACATCAAGTTATTAGCTTAGCTCAGCCAAATGACTCAAATATAAAGAACTGGGGAAAGTGTGTTTTCAGTTATTTGTCCCTAAAATGATTCATTTCTAGCAACCAAAGCATTCTTAAACAAGCACCAATTAATTTTTCAAATAATATGAATAAGATTGAGTTCATCAAAAATTACATTTCACAGGGGTGCCTGAATCAGTGGGTTGGGTATTTGACTTCCACTCAGCTCATTCGAGCTCTGTGTCGGGCTCTGTGCTGAGAGCTCAGAACCTGGAGCCTGCTTCAGATTCTGTGTCTCCCTCTCTCTCTGCCCCTCCCCCGCTCATGCTCTCTCTCTCTCAGAAATAAACATTAATTTTTTTTTAAAAAGTTATATTTCACTGTGTGAATACTGTTAGGGCTCCAACATGATAGAACATCTAAATCAAATTATCAGTGGTTTGCCAATATTAAAATTAACAAGTTAGTTTTTCACATACCTGTTGACTCCTCCCTATGTTAGTTATTCAGTCTATGAGCCTGTGACATTTCTTAGTTAAACTGTTTCTGGCATGCTTATGGAATTTTGGTTTTATAGCTAAAAAAATAAAAAGAAACCTCTGGTATGTTACCTAGTTGAAGACAGAGGATTTAAAAGTAGATAGATGCAAATATTTTAACCATTTTTGTTTGATAAGCATGCTTACATATCTAAAATTTATTTTTAATAGTGTATATCAGTGTGCATTTTACATTATTTAAGTTATGATCTGGATCTTTGAGCTAGTTCTGTAAAACGATGACATCAAATTAATTAAGATAATGTGTGGGAAAGACAGCAGAGTGCCTGGAACATACAGGTTCTCAAAATTTTCTGTAGAAACTGAACACAAAATACATGATTTTTAAGCCAAGAAAATACACTGAAGAAATTATAAAATGATTTGTATTTAGTATCACTAAGTATTTATAACTACATTTACTTATTTATCCTGACGGAGCACATGACGTCTCTAGATCAGAGACCGGATTGTACATTACTCATCTAGCATCTTACTGCCAGCTCCCTGAGCCTCAGTCCCCATAGAGTGGCATGATAGAAACCTGATGTTACCCTGCACATGCACTGAGGCTTCACAGGACAGGAATCCCAACATTATGATATGAGAAGCTTATTGAAGGGAGCTGCACATCTGTTCCTCCTTATTTCCAGAGAGAAAGGGACCCTAGCTCTGAAATCAAATGCTCTGGAGAAGGAAAGGTCACTAGATTTTCATTAATTTTAATGTAGGGAAGGGTAGGGAGATCACTCCTTCTTACTTTCAAGTCATGTTTGCTCTTTAGTCATCTAATTTACTTTGCTCAGTAAGCCCTAATTATACAGAAATGTAAAAATATTCTTGGAATATGGTCTCCTCCTAAAAAGAATATTATGAAATATTAGAAAGGCTTATATTTATGAAGCTAGATCTCTCGAGCATTGAGTAATTCAGAGTAAGTTCAGCCAGTTTGTGATCTAGAAAGATTAGATCACTAGATTTAGTCTCATTGTTCATATGAGAAACTGAGGTCAAGAGATGCATAAGAACACAAAATTGTGAATAGTCTAAGATATGTGCAAGGAACAGTCACATAAAGTAAAATATAATATTCTGCATTTCTATACGTACTAATTCCAAAAGTATGAATTGAGGTGACATTTAAAACTTATGTCAGTCAAGACTATTATATTCCAGAAAGATCTTCCACTCCTGCAAAGTTTAATGGCTAGTACAAATGTACTGAAATTCACTGTAATTATTAGTAACTGTGTCAGTGTGTGCAATATGTGCATTAGTGTGTTTCATATTAAACCAAACAAAAAAAGGACACTGCTGTAAAGAGAATTTCCATGTTCTGGATGTCATTCTCAATTGATAATCTGTTTAAAATTCACATCTTATACCAATGTAACTCAATGGAAGCACAAAATGTAACATAGGTTTATTTGTCCATTTGAGTTTAGCCATTCTAACAGGTGTGATGTGATATCTCATTGTGGTTTTAATATGCATTTCCCCGATGATTACTGATGCTGAACACATTTTCATGTGTCTATTGGCCATTTGTGTGTCTTCATTGGACAGTGTCTATTCAGGTCCTCTGCCCACTTTTTAACTGTAGATTACATGGGTTTTTTTTTGTGTGTGTGTGTGTTGAATTGTGTAAGTTCCTTACATATTTTCTATATTAACTCCTTATCAGATATATCAAATATCTTCTCCCATTCAGTAGGTTGCCTTTTTGTTTTATTGATGATTTACTTTGTTGTGCGAAGTATTTTATTTTGGCGTAATCCTAACAGTTTAGTTTTGCTTTTGTTTCCCTTCCCAGATAAGACTGATCTACCAATATGTTTCGATCTACAAATATGATTCAAAGAAATTATTACCTATGTTTTCCTCTAGGAATTTTCTGATTTCAGGTCTCACATTCAGGTCCTTAATCAAATTTGAGTTTATTTTTATGTGTCGTATAAGAAAGTGGTCCAGATTCATTCTTTTGCATGTAGTTGTCCAGTTTTCCCAACACCATTTGTTGAAAAGATTGCCTTTTTCCCATTTAGCATTCTTTATATTTAATAGAATGATTTTTGTGTCTTTTCACTGGGAATTTTATTTGAATATTATACACCCATAGTTTAAAACAAGCTATATAATTTATATTTACATCTGTAATTATATTTAATATTTAATAAGCCTAAAAATCAAGAAATTTCTTCTCAGTTGTAAGTGGTCAATTAATATACAATATACTGTTTGTGTTGAAGGAGTATCATTATTTAAGTATTTATATTTAATATATGACATGAACAAATATTTGATCAGAATATTTAAATCCCGGATGGAAACAAATAATAGTAGTTAAAGAGAAATAACTTAGGAAAAACACTTCAGGATTAGCAGGATTTTTAAATTTTAATTATAAAGACAGAGCTCATGATAAAACATAATAATTTTACTTAATTTTACCAATGTGCTTAGAGTTTCATCAACTTTCTTTTTATTATCCCAGCATGCTTCTTTCATCTTCTCTGTATCATTTTTCTGAGAATATGCTTTTGGTACTTATGTATCACAATGGCAATGGGCATCTTAATCCCAATTAGTCTAGTTCTGTCTGTTATTTTCCGTAGGACATGACAAAGTATCCTCCTGAGATATATTCTCCAAGTGTAACTTTTATCTCTTATACCTGTGGGGACTTTATAGGAAGCAGTTTAATTCTATCATTTCCATAGAACCACAGAGCCTCCATCCCTTAGGTTAAATATCAGGCTAATCATTAAAAGAATAAAGACAAAGAGCTTATGCTCACTAGAGCCAGTGCATAAATAAACATGAAGACTTAAATGAAAACTCCTCAGATACTTAGGATGTTGGAAAGTAGTTAACAGTAGAAACCTGCTAGCAACATAGAGAAGTTCTTTAGAAAAAGCAGGGTGGCCTGTTTGAGTCATTCAACTGAAAATTATTCTTGGCCAGCCAAAGCCAAAATGGTCTACAAAAAAACAATTCCCTCAACCAGTGCAGTAACTTGGGAAGAGAAGAGGGGTCAGAAGACAGGAGGCAGAAGAAAAGAATTACATTCTTTTTTTTTTCTTATTATTTTTTCTTACTATTTTCTTATTTTTCTTATTTATTTATTTTGAGAGAGATGGAGACAGCATGAGCAAGGGGAAAAGCAGAGAGAGAGAGGGAGAGAAAGAGAATCCCAAGCAGGCTCCCTGCTGCCAGCACAGAGCCTGACATGGGGCTCAAACTCACGATCTGTGAGATGGTGACCTGAGGAGAAACCAAGAGTCAGACGCTTAACCAACTGAGCCATCCAGGTGCCCCAAGCATTATAATCTTAAAGAGCAGTAACTGGTGTTTTACAAGTCAAGGCTTGAAGAAGAGCTATACCATCTTTTTTTTAATATTATGCAAATATAGTTGACATACAATGTTATTTTAGTTTCAAGTGTATAACACAGCGAATGGGCAAGTATACAAATTACACAATGTTTACCATGGTGAGTGTAGTTACCATTTGTCACCATACAAGATTGTTACAATATTATTGACTACATTACCTGTGCTGTACTTTTCACCCTTATCACTGATTTATTTTATAACAAAGTTTGTACCTCTTAATCTCTACCTCTTTCACCAATCCCACCACTGTAATGTCAACATTTATGTGAATCTGTTCAGTGGTAGGAGACACAGAAATAACTACAAAAAAAGAATTTTTTCCTCAAATATTTGATATGATCACTTCTTCCTTTTCTTGAACAGAGTGGGACATAGTTATCACTATAAAAGTAAGTAATTTGTATATAGCAATTCATTTAATAATTACAACATCCTTAACAAGGAGGTATTATTTTTATAACTGTATCCAATTTAAAGAGGAGAAAATTGAGTATCTTTTCTTGGGCCACACAATAAGAAATAAAAGATATCTCCACATTTTTCAATATGATGAGATAAATACTGAGAATGCCCACATAACTCAAAAGTAACAAGATACTGAATAAAGTATATTATATTTTATTTATTTTTATTTTTTATTTGAGAGCCAGAGAGAGGGAGAGGGAGAGAAAAAGGGAGAGAGAGGGACAGAGACAGAGAGAAAGAGGGAAAGAGAGAGAAGAGAGAAAGAATCTTAAGCAGGCTCCATGTTAAGCATGGATGCAAGTCTTGATCCCACAACCGTGGGATCATGACCCGAACTGAAATCAAGACTTAGACAGTCAACCAACTGAGCCATGCAAGCACCTGGATAAAGTATATTTTAAAGCATTTATGCACACATATTAATATCATAATAGCATATTTTAAATCATAATAAGAACTAATTAAAAATAATTTATTACTTAATTTTATTTTTTGATGCTTACTTATTTTTGAGAGAGAGACAGAGCATGAGCCAGGGAGGGTCAGAATCTGAAGCAGGTTCCAGGCTCTGAGTTGTCAACACAGAGCCTGATGTGGGGCTCTAACTCAGGAACCATGAGATCATAACCTGAACAGAAGTAGGATGCTTAACCGACTGAGCCACCCAGGTGCCCCAAGAATAATTTAAATAACCATTTAAAAACTCAGCAAGGACCACCTTCACCTCCAACAATCTAACAAATTGAGGAGAAACTGGAGCCAGTAGCAATTAAGATAAAGAAACACTAAAAGCAGGATTTTCTTAAAAACAAAAGCCAATATCAAATATTATCAGAATTCTTTTTAAAAAAATTTACTTTTAGTAATATTTATAAGTGAGTTAATAAGTTGTATGAAAAAAAATAAAACAATAAAGGTGTGAAAAAAATGTATTAGGTGATAATATCCAAATAAAGCTAAGGGAACTATAATTATCAGAATGTATAAACTATAAAATAGAAGAACAGTGTTAGAAATAAGATTACTAAATTATGATACAAATCATCAGGGAAAAAATATAACTATTGCCTGGAATGCAGGTAGCTGCAAAATATATTAAGCAAAAATTGACAGAAGGAAAAAAAATTGGATAGCAGATTTCAATATAATTTATCAATGGGTCATTTGAAAAAAATATTGATAGACATTGTATTCAAGAATTGGAGAATTCATATCTTCATGTGCATAGAGAATGTACAAAGGCATACAGCTTCTTTCCAAATGTCAGATAATTGTTATGCCAAAAAATATACTCTTAAACCACTATGCAATGATAAATAATAAAAATAATCAAACCACCATAGAGTTCTACATAATTCATGTATCAAAGAGAGAGTCATTGTGGGCATTAAAAAATAAGCCATAAAATGTTTTGATAAATTCATATTTGATAAAGCTAGTATTTCAGAGATTATGTTCTTAAATGTTTATACTGGAAGAGAAGATGCTAATTAATAAGCACCTAAATTATCACACTAGAAAGCAAACTATATACCTCCCTCCCCCCAAAAAACATAGAAAAAAGTATAGATGTCAAAGCATAGTAAATATACCACAGGGGAAAAAAAACATAAGGTCAAGTGCTTATTCTTTAAAATGAGTAATAAAATAACATTGCTTAGTCTTACATATCATGAACAAAGAAAGAATTCTCAAATAAAAATAACAAGTTGATCATTTTTCTAGTAATCTGGTTCTCTCCTCTCTGATTTTGTCTCCTCCAACCTACCTCTGCTACTTCACTATTATACCCCATAAGTGGCTTTCAGTTTTGCTACTATACCCCATGTGAGACAAACTCATGACCAGGATATACATGCACAAACATTCACACGGGCACATGTATGTGAAACAAGTTATAAACACTACTTCCAAGGTACTAAATTTTCTACCATATCCTAAAATGCTTGCCATGACCCAAGAAACTGATCTTATAACACACTAATATGTTGTGATTTTTATTTGCAACACTTCTATAATCTGAGTTCCAAGTGTTCCACTCTGTAAAAATTCATTCCTATCTTTCCAGCCCACTCCCTTTTTATCCACCCCTCTGACAATTCTTTGCCCATTTTTCCAAAAATATCTCATGGATGCTATCACTCATACACTTTGCTTACCACTTTCATATCTTCATATCCCTCTGTGCCGAAATATGATCTTGTGGTCTATCATTCTAATTATACACTGCATGTACAATCAACCTTCTTGCCTCCTCTCTTTCTCATATTTATCTGGAATAAGTCCACATTGTACTAGATGAAACTCTCTATTTTCTGCCTGAATCCATGCAGATGTATTTGGTAGGGAAAAAACACATAACTGTATTGACTGGATACATGCTAAATTTAGGATTATTGACAATAATCTTCAGTTAATAAACTGAATCAGAGAAATTCACATTTATTGCTAAGTTTTCACTGTCTGTATTGAAAGAATTCCATGTCTTTATTGAAACCTATAATATTAAGGTTTAAAAATCAAAACATATTACATTAATATGAATAATAATGGTAAAAAATTATATGTCCTAATTTAAGAAAGGATGAATTGATGCAGTGGAATGCTGGCTTTATTGGAGCATCTTTTCCCCCTGGATCTGTCTCATCAGTTCATTTTAATAATGTCATAGCAGGCAATCAATGTGTTGTCTCCATGTTAATGGGCATAAAACTTGTTCCAGCTCCAGAATGCATGCGTAAGGCTTTATGATCTGGGATTTATTGAGAAAATTGCAGTAAAAGTATTGATGTTCCCATCAGTTTGGGTCTAACCCTATAATTAATAGCTAGTTTCCTTTCATTTCAATGGAGACAATCAAGTGCTAAGCTAATTAAGTAGAGGTAAGCCATAAATTACTGTTCAACTTAAGAAAAAAAATCTTGTTTTGAAACAAAAGGCATTCAGAAGTTTAAAAGGAAAATGCATTTACAATACTTGACATTTAGAGATATTTCTCCTAAAAATGTGACACATTACTTTTTGAAACTAATATGATGCACTAGAAACCATGATTGATCTTTAGCCAAAACAGCCATTCATTAGTTGATAGCACTTTCTAGATAATCAAAACTAGTGGTTTTGATGATTTTTATTTTTCACTGCACATAATTTTGTGTTTTCACTGGCAATGTGTTACCTTCATGGCTGAGAAAACTGTTTTGTCATAAATCCATGTCTGTTTTACATGTCATGATCACAATTAATAAGATTCTTAATATTGATATATTTAATTGATACTATTAAATTTGCTGTTTTGTTTTTATATTACCTAAACCTAATAAAATATTACTTTAATTAATAAAAACATTTAATAATTAAACTACTTGGCATTACACTCTAGAATCTCAATTTGTTTCATCTTAAAGCAGCAGTTTCTAGTTTTTCCCACATAACACAACTAAGGGATTATACCAACCAACATACATAGGGGATGAAAAAGTAGTTTGGCTGTAATGGCCCAATTTAAAAATAAATAAATAAATAAATCGATTTGAGTCCTTTTATATTGAATGCCTACTTAATACCTATTTACCACAACCTAGGCATGATACTGACCCTCTTAACTTCTACCAGACAAGCCTCATGGCCATAAAGAATAATGAAAGAAAAAATTAGAAAACTGTACAAATCTTCATAGAAGTCATTTCTAGAAAGTTTTGATTTGCATATTCACAGATTTTAAAATATTATACTCATTTATTATATTTCTTGTCACTACTAGAAGCAACAACTTCAATTCCCTAGTTATATTTATAGTCAAATGTCTCAAAGCCTCATTATGTTGAGATACTAAATTTACCAGTCACCCAGACGATTTGAAACGAAGTCTGCTATACCAATACATTCTCTTCTCAACATCACTATTACCTATTCACCACAGTTTGCTTGGGAGAGATCCAGTTTCTAGGTGAATTACTATTATTAGTGCCCTCTTTCACTACGAACCTTGTGCCAGACTTATGCATTTTCTCAATCCTCTTTCTCAATCCTCTATCTTCCTTTTCTATATGGTCAACCTAGTATACATGGTCTATTCTATATGGTCAGCCTAGGTCTATGCATTTTCTCAACCCTCTACCTTCCTTTTCTGAAAGTCCTAAAGGATCAGGGAGAATTGGTGAGCACAGTTTCAGAAAATTTTCCTACTCTTGCCTTTAGCAGTACTCTACTTTCCTAAAGTTGGCATTCTCATTGCTGTTTCCGGCCATCTTGCTCTCTCTGCATGTACACATGATCTCACTGCACCTAGCAAACATTCTCCCTCAGCAGTCTACACAGGAGCACAGACCACTGGGGTCATAATCCTCACAGGAGGTTTATACCTCTACCTCATGCTCTTAGATTACTGTTCTATTCATGAATCATGTGGACCTAACTTACCTGCCATCAGATCATTAGGGCTTAGCTCCTTCCTGTATGTATATGTGTGTATGTATGTATGTATGTATACACACACACACACACACACATTTGCAGTGGGTCCCAATGCAGTCCCCAAACTAGTTGCTACCCTGGTTGCTCTCTGTCTTTCATGAGAAAACTTCTTAGGTTATATAGATACAGAAGGCTGGGTTCAAGTACAGGTTAATGTTATTTCCGGAGTCACTGCTCTTTTCTCCAAGGTATAAATTCAGTTGGTGATGCTCCCTTGTAGGTCCAAACCACTTTCTCTATAGAGATTTCTTTCTTTCCAACAGGGCCTTTCAGTCTCTCTTGAATTTTAAATACCTGTGAGATCTTAAGTTTGCCAGACAAAATATTTGTGCAAAGTTTGTATTTCTTTCTTTCTCACTTATAAAATTATTGGTCTCAATGATATTTAAGAAGTAAGATCTACATATGTTTTAAATAACATTGAAACATAGCTTTGCCTTAGATCTGTATTGCTATTCTGGCCTCTCATACTAGCCTGCAAGAAAAAAAAAAAAAAAGAAAGGGATAGAAGTACTTGCCTTTCATCTGCAGATGCCCCTATGATTATTCAAATACACACACATCCAAACACACATGCATGCACCATAATGACATTTTCCACCTAATAGATACTGTAATTATTATGTTTGAATGTTGTGCTAGTGATATGAGATATGATAGTTCATCTTCTGATCCTCTGGACAACTGTTACATTATTTTTAGAACCTTTGTCTAGCATATGCAAATGCAGTTGCAGTGTAGATAGCCTGGTTTGCACTTGATTGGTCAACATTATATATAATAAATATAATTTTATTTATGTATGTGTATATGCACATACACAAATATGTATTAAAATAATTTACAAAATATTTATATATGTAAAATACAAAGTTATAAATATTTATATATAAAATACATATTCACATCAGTTTTATAAATACGGTCTCCCACAAAGGACTTGTATCTTGCCTTCTAACCCAATAATAAGAAAACAAGCCAGCTTTAAAAACTGGAAAAATATAGGGGTGCCTGGGTGGCTCAGTTGCTTGAGCATCTGACTTCAACTCAGGTCATGATCTCATGATTTGTGGGTTCAAGCCCCACGTTGGGCTCTGTGCTGACAGCTCAGAGCCTAGAGCCTGCTTCAGATTCTGTGTCTCATTCTCTCTCTGCCCCTCCCCAAATTGTGCTCTGCCTCTGTCTCTCAAAAATAAAAAAAAAATGTAAAAAAAAACTGGAAAAATATTTGAACAAACTGAAGAAGACATTTGGAGAGCAAAATATCACATGAAAATGTTCTCAACATCATTAGTTCTTTATAATGTAGAAAATGCAAATGAAGACTATAGTGAAATTCCATGACAAACCAATTAGGGTAGCTAAAATTAAAATCATACTAAGTGTTGGCAGGGATGTGGAGTAACTCTAATTCTCATACAGTATGAGTGAATGTAAAATGGTACAATCGCTTTGGAAAAAGAGCTTGACAGTTTCTTAAAAAGTTAAAAATACATCCATCATAGGATTCAAATATTCTCCTACTATTTATAAAAAATGAAATTAAAAAAATATATATCTACACAAAGACTTGTACACAAATTTTAATACCAGCATCATTTGTAGGAGCCAAATCCTAGAAACAACTCTAATGTCCATCAACAGGTGAAAGCATAAACAAATTGTGGTATACTGTTATCATGGTATGTAATAAAAAAGGAATGAACTACTGATACATGCGATGACAGGATGGATCTAGAAAGAATCATGCTGAGTGAAAGAAGCCAGACGTCCATATTTCAATACCACCCAGACACCCACACCTAATATAGTTCCATTATATACATTCTAAAAATTGAAAATGCATTTTTAGTGACAGAAATTTGATAAGTTTTGTCAGGGACAGGAAAAGTTGGGAGAAAGAAATTAAAAAGGGCAAGGAGGAAAACTTTAGAGATGGATGAATATGCTCATTTTCTTGACTGACATTATGATTTTAGGAATATATACATATGTTAGAATTTCTCAACTAATAAACTTCAATTATGTGCAGTTTAATGCCAATTATACCTTAATAAATTTGTAAAATGTAAAGATGCAGAGTCCAGGATTAGCATTAGTATCTTTGCCGTCCTCCTTTGAGATTTTTGGACTTCATTAATGAATTTCAAATAAAAACACTAATACTAAGTGTTTTTTTTTAATTGTTGGTTCAATTTATTCTTTTTTTTTCAATATATGAAGGTTATTGTCAAATTGGTTTCCATACAACACCCAGTGCTCATCCCAAAAGGTGCCCTCCTCAATACCCCTCACCCACCCTCCCCTCCCTCCCACCCCCCTCTTATGTGGATCCTG
The DNA here is from genome assembly GCF_022837055.1 of Prionailurus viverrinus. Taxonomy (NCBI): domain Eukaryota; kingdom Metazoa; phylum Chordata; class Mammalia; order Carnivora; family Felidae; genus Prionailurus; species Prionailurus viverrinus. The sequence goes on along the minus strand of NC_062577.1, from coordinate 47,109,518 downwards.
AGAAACTTAAACAGAAACCCATGGGGGAGGGGAAGGAAAAAAAAAGAGGTTAGAGTGGAAGAGAGCCAAAGCATAAGAGACTCTTAAAAAACAGAACAAACTGAGGGTCAATTTATTCTTAAACATATTGCCAGTCTTGATTTCTTTAAATTTGGTCCCAAATATACATATTTGATCAACAGAAAAGCTTTTGTTAATAAAATACAATTTATAGGAGTTTTTATTATAGAGCTGACCCTTGATCAATGTGGGGGTTAGAGGTGCTGACCCTCTGGGAGAGTTAACATTCTTCATATAACTTTTGAGTCCTCAAGAGCTAAATTACTAATAGCCTACAGCTGGCCAGAAATTTACCAATAATATAAACATAATATTAACACCTATTTTGTATATTAAATGTATGATAGTGGCACCTGGGTTGGCTCAGTAGGTTGAGCATCCAACTTTGGCTCAATTCATGATCTCACACTTTGTGAGTTCAAGCCCTCACTGGACTCTGTCCTGACAGCACAGAACCTGCTTTGGATCCTTTGTCCCCTCTCTCTCTGCCCCTCCCCCACTCGTGTTCTCACTCTCTCTAAAAAATAAACACAAAAAAATGTATTATATATTGTACTCTTAGAGTAAAGTACAATAGAGTACAGAGGTTAAGAAAATCATTAGGAAGAGAGAACACATCTCCAGTACAATAATGTATTTATTCAAAAAACTATATATAAGTGGACCTGCATAATTCAAACCTGTGTTGTTCAAGGGTCCACTTTAGCTACAGTAAACTAACAATAGAATTCTAAATACAATCTAACTTGCAAATAATTTATTAAAAATGCATACAATGAAATTCATGTAAACTTTAAGACCCTTCCATAAGTAAAGTACAATTTTTTCTTTCACTTTTCTAAAAGCACAATAGTGAAGGGGACACACTTTGAAATCATACAATTTTTTCAAATTATTTGGGCTATATCTATCCTTATTGATGCCCCAAAGAAAAATATTTAGAAACATAAATCAAAACAATATTATTGATATTATTTGAGATAATATATTATAATCATTACGTTTTAGATATTTTTCAAAGGAACTTAAGCCTAAAGACATCACTCATTCATTCCTACTAAGCAGTTTATCCATTCCACTGCCATCAAACAACATGAAGTTGGAAGACTCTAGCTTTGAAATTAAGCAAACCTTGGCTAAAGTTTAGACTCATGACTTTTAGACATGTATATTCTAGCAAGTTATTTAGTCATGACTTACTTCCTCCAACAAAAAAGAGGAACTTATTGAGATTACATTAGCAAATTTTAGACAGAAAAATCTCTCAAGTGCCTAGCACAGGATCAAAATTAAAAGTACCAACTAATAATATTAAAACATTTGTAAATACACATTTTTAAAATACCAAAATTGTCTGTAGGTTTAAAAACTCATGAAAAGGAAAAGTTTGTTTTAGTGTTTCTTCAAACTCTCATTTGCTTAATCTCAGTACCTTGGTTATTTATTTTTTCACATTGTGATGATCTCTTTAATGGGGAGGGAAACAACTTACTTAAACTTTCAAAGTGTATTAACTCACTCAGTGTCTCATTTTATGATCAAAATGTTTGTACAGTTTATTTCTGTTTGCAAAAAATATATATTTATTTTTTAATTTATGTTGAAAGAGAGAGAGAGAGAGAGAGAGCGAGAGAGAGCGCTAATGTCGGGGAGAGAGACAGAGAGAGAGGGAGAGAATCCCAAGCAGGCTCCATACTGTCAAGACCATGAGATCATGACCTGAACCGAAAATAAGAGTTGGACACTTAAGGACTGAGCTACCCAGGTGCCCCACAAGTTAAACTTTCAAGGCAAAACATATACCTTGTAATTTACTATGTATTTGTGAGTGATGGTTTTTCTATAAGAGGTTATTTTATCATAAGAGATACCAGGAATTTAGGCAAACCAAGGCAATGTTATTTTCAAGCAAATTAGCCTCTTGCATATATCAAATAGTAAAGGGTGTAATATAATCCATCATATAAGGCAAACCTACTATCTGTAGAAAACAGTAATTCTAAGGACTAGTAAAGACAGACAAAAGAAAAACAGAAAAGGACAATATTAATACAAAATATTCAAATGGCAATTGCAATCTTATTTTTGAAGTACTTTCTTGGAAAATTTTGTTACATAATTCCAGGCTCAACCTAAGACCTTCAAAACAGAAATGAGTGACCCTATCCTAAATTGCTATTTCACACAGATATTCTAATTGGAAAAAGACACATTCAGGCAAATAACAAGAAAAGGCAAGATTGCGCTTGAAAAGGGAATATACCATATGTGTATTTTAAGTAACAGTATCACTTTGCTCTCTGTTAAAAATGTACAAATATATATTGTGAAATTAGTTTAGTATTTCCCTTTTTAAGGGCTGACTTATTTCACAGAAATAATTGTACTTCTCAGTGCTATGAGCCATAAATAAAAGTATTAACTTAGAATTCTATTCATAACATGACTTATTATATATGATGTTTAGCTAACTACAAAATTACAATTCTACTGGCACATCAATGAATAGAAGGTATTATTATAGTTTAATTATCTTTCTTTAATCAACTAAAAGCCACCATGTGCAAATGTATTGTCTTCTTCACTTACAGAAACTCAAACTACAGTATAACTTCGGTTTGCAAGCATAACTCGTTCCAGAAACATGCTTGTAATCCAAAGCACTTGTATATCAAAGTGAATATCTCCATAACAAATAACAGAAACTCAGATGATCCATCCCACAACCCAAAAATATTCATATAAAAATGATTACAATACTGTAATAGAATACAAAATAATAAAGAAAATACAAAATCCAAATAAACATATTAACCTACACTTACCTTTGAAAACCTTCATGACTAATGTGAGGGAGACTAGAGAGAGGAGGGTTATTGTATAGGATGACTCTCACTATCACTAACAAAATCACTCCTATCTATTGGGCCAATGGAATCTTTCTTTTCATGCAAATTTAATAAGGAACCTATCTAATGGTACTTGCTTTTGCCTCCTTTTGAGGATTTCACTGAAATGTGACATCACATGGGTAAACAGATTCATCGCTGGCTCACACTGCTATTGCCTTATTCGGGTGGTGCTTTTCTACAAAATGTTGCACTGTTTTCCACATTTTACACATCTCCCTAATCTCATTTGAAGTGAGGGATCCCTCCATCTTTTTCTCCTCCTCCTATGCAGGTGAGATACAGAGACTTCTTATAAAATCTTGCAATTTCACCCACTCGCATACCTCATATGCACTTCTCAATCATTTCCTTCTTAACTTCCACTGTAGTCATCTCCTTCTTACCACCTTTCTTTTCAACCTTTTTCTGCATGGGGGGTCACTATGTACACTTGCATGGATGCTGACTACTGTATGGTATTAATGAACTCTTGTCAAATACCATATTTAATGTAACTGGCAATAAGGCACCAGAGGAGAAAGGGTCTATATCTGCAGGCTGCCTGACCTAGAATGAAGTAAAGCATTCCTAAGCTTACTCTTGTATGGAAAAGCAAAGGACTGTCCATAGGTGCTCTGAAGTGACAAAAAATACACTAGTGCCAGTTTTGGGCACCTTCCAATGTTCTGAAAAGTCATTGATTTCTGCCAAACACAGTAGCCTTAGACTGAGCATGCAAGCATCGGAGACAATTACCCACAATCCCAGAGAGAGAGAGAGAGAGAGAAGGGAAGGGGAGGGAAGGGAAGGGAAGGGAAGGGAAGGGAAGGGAAGGGAAGGGAAGGGAAGGGAAGGGAAGGGAAGGGAAGAGAGAAGAGAAGAGAAGAGAAGAGAAGAGAAGAGAAGAGAAGAGAAGAGAAGAGAAGAGAAGAGAAGAATCACTGGCTTGGTTGTGATCATGTAACATTCAGCATCATGTACTCCTTGTACATGTCCCTCTAAGACAATGCAAGTTTATCAAGTTAAAATTTATTAGAAATGTTTGCTCGTCTTACTAAACACTTGAAGAAAAAGTTATTTACAATCCAAGGTCTTATTGTTTATACTTTGGGCTCTGAGCTTAAAGTGATGTTCTATTAAGATTTTGTTAAGATTTGAACAATATGTGATCAGAAAATTTGTAATTCTGCCAAAAAGAAATCCTAACAAAATTGTGAAAAGCAAATGTGTAAAACGAATATACACATGAATAGAAACAAAACGTGTTCACATTATTTTGTTCAACCTGTCTCTTCCAAGACTAAACACATATAAGACAATCTGCTGAAGAAAATTAAAGTCTCATAAAAAATTAATAAAAGAAAGAACACATATATTGGTGAACCATTGGGAAGTTGCTTTGTTATAGATTTTTAATAAAATGTTTAGTGTATCATGTCAATTATTTTCCTTCCTATACCCTGAAGTAGTCATTATTGGTAACTAACCTTGTTCAAACATATAGAAACATCTATACACGTGTAATCTTTTTTAAAATGTTTATCTATTTATTTTTAACATTTTTTAATGGTTATTTGTTTTGGGGAGGGCAGAGAGAGAGAGAATCTGAAGTAGGCTCCACGTTCTGAGCTATCAGCACAGAGCCTGAACAGCTTGAACTCATGAGCCATGAGACTGTGACCTGAGATGAAGCTGGACGCTTAATCAACTGAGTGCCCTATTTATTTATTAGCGGGGGGGAGCGGGGAGCAGGGGCAGAGAGACAGGGAAAGTAAGAATCCCAAGCAGGCTCTCTACTGTCAGCACAGAGCCCGACGTGGGGCTTAAACTCACGAACCATGAGATCTTGACCTGAGCCAAAATCAAGAGCCAAAATCAGTTGCTTAACTGACTGATCCACCCAGGCACCCCTCTTTTAAATTGAAAATATAGCATGTCCATTTTCTAATTATGCTTAATATATTACAAGACACTGATAATATATATTTTTTGGAGTATACAATCTTCTGTCCAGAGTTATGCCACTACCTGCACCACTGATCATATCCTTTTTGATATATGCTCCTATGTTTTGCTTTGTTTCTTTCACTGGTGCTCAGAACTGTATAGTTAGGGTAAAGCTAGTTGCTATAATAAGTGAGCTACAACATATTACTGGCTTAAACCAATTATGATTAACTTCTAACTCATCTAGTGATACAGGGTGAATAGAACAAAACAGAGGGCAGCTTCCTCCACACAGTCATTTGGGGACCCAGGATGACTAAACTTCTGCTGTCTTGGACATATGTCTTCCAGATTTCCCTGATGATATCTTCTATTGCAAACCAACTAGAAGGTGAAAGGGCATGGATGATTGATTACTTATGGGAGATATTTACAATCTAGGATAGAAATAGCACATATCCTCATATAAACAGCTCTACCAGCAAGGGGACAGGAACATGTAGTCTTTGTCCATTAATCTGAACAATTCTACACGGTAGAACAAGAAACGTAAGTTTTTGTGAACCTTTTTATTCAAAGTTTAATAGATAAATTTGATATATTCCAGGAAGATTGAAATATATCACATTCCCTACAGGAATGTATAAAAGTGCCTTTTTCCTTATATTTTGATTAGCATTTGGATATTGTCAATAGTTTACATTTTTGTCAAATGTATTATATGGGTGAAATGTGTTATATTATTGTTTTAATATGCATTTTCAGTCTGTTGGTAAGTTTGTGTATGTCTCATTATAAAGGGCATTAGCATTTCTTCTTCTGAAATCCATCCTTATACCCTTTGCCTAATATATATCTATATCTATATAGATATATATAATTTTGTGCATGAAAAAAGTTATAAATTAGAACATTTATTCATTTCCCATCATATGGGACCCAAATACTTCCAGTGTATTGAATTTACTTTGTTTCAATGATAGATTCCATATTTCTGAAATATCGATATAAATTTATTAAACTGTAAATATTGAAATGCAACATCAATAGAATAATTAATTCACTGTACGAATAGGTCCTCTTGACAAACACTTTCATCAGGAGATGATGTTCCATGTGTAATTTTATTCTTCATGTTCAGGGCTTTCTGAAAAAAGAGCACTGTCACTTCAAGGATGATTAAATGGTCACACACCTTGGAAGTTAGAGATCGTGAATAAAGTTTAGTACCTTTCTTATCTCCCTCAGTACCAATTGCTTATATTCCAGGATAGAGACCTTCTTCTTCCCCAAGGGAAGATTTGTTTACCTTCCAGAAGAAAACAAACAAAAAAAAAAAAACAGAAACAAGAGCCCTCCCTTCTCTTCAGAGAGGAGGATGGACAAATGTGCCAGCAACTGCTATGTGAACCCAGAGTTCCATAGTTCCAGAGGCCCTCTCTCCTGATGCAAACCCTCCACACATGCAGGGGTCACCTGGCTCTCATCACTCCCTGTTTTGGGGATTGGGGTTTGGGGCCTGAGGAACTGACGTAAGCTTCTCTGTGAGTCCTAGGTCTTTTCCCAGACTTACAGGTTTGTGTGTGTTGGGTTGCAAATAGGGTAGTATCTAGTAATCTGTAAAGTTTCAGACAAACGTTATCGTGTTTTCTCTCTTTTATAAAATAAATGGTAAATAGAATATCAGTCTTATCTAATAAAGTACAAGGCTAACTCCCATGCCTTATACTAAAATTAGTACTGTTACCTTGTATGTGATAGCCCAATGTGTTTTAACTCCATGATGTAATTTAACATTCTACAATAAAAGAAAAAAATTGAAATATAACTTAATAATAGGAATTTTGATCTGGAGAACAGCAATGTAAATCTAGAAAAGTGGCATAGATAAGAGAGCTAGGAACTTGGGACTGCAATGAAACTTTAATTTTGTTTTGCTCTTTCCACTTTCTTTAAAAGACCATTTCTGTACTTCTAAGAGGTTTACATTACTTTTTATATACCAAGCTAACAAAGCCATCTGTGATTTTCTTCTTGTACTCCTTAAAAATATTCTCTTGGCATGTAATCAGAAACTAATTCATACTAGAGTTGAGTCTTATATTTCTAGTGAAAATTTTTAAAGAACAAATTAGTGTAGTTATCTAAACTGGACCCTAGTTCATCCCTTTGCAAATAATGAGGAATCACCAAGTATTTCCAGGGTCTTTAAAGTGAAGTCAAGATGAATCCAAGAAATAAGCTGAATGTATAATATCTCCTTGGAGAGTCAGAGAATCTTCTTTGAACACACCTAATTGCCATAAAGTGGAACATTCCTGCTGCCAGCTACATTAGGTAAGTTTACATTTAAACCTTGTCCTTTCGGAGCACTCATAAAAAATAACTAAGAATAGTACAACGAGCTTTAGACTCCAGAGTATAGCAGAAAAATAATTGTTTCAGGTAGCAAACAGAGGAAAGTGACATTGCCTCCAGTCAGTCTTGTGAGATCCTTGGACACAGCCAACTGTCGACAACTGTATGTTTCCATGCTCACAGTTCCATGGTAAGGGAGATCTTTGGAAGGTTCATTTCTCAATACTCCAAACTAGGTTAAAATTGCCTTATGCTAAGAATTTCCAGTGGATTATGTTTAGTGAAGTTACATATAGCATTGCATATTTCATATTTGATACTGATTAAGTACAAATTACATAATTTTATAGGACACTCTAAAACTGGGACCAGTTTTAAGGACTGTAATCATGACTTCATGATATTCCAAATTAATGTAACTCTGTGGTCATGGAAGTTATGTATAAAATTGTAATAAGTGCTTTTCTGTGATATCTATATCTATATCTATATATCTTAAAGGATGATTAAATGGCCACACACCTTGGAAGTTAGAGATAGTGAATTTCCCAAGAGCCATTGGCTCCTGTTCAAGTAGTAATAATGTTTAGAGGTACCTTTCTTATCTCCCTCAGTACTAATTGCTTATATTCTAGGATAGAGACCTTCTTCTTCCCCAAGGGAATATTTGTTTACCTTCCAGAGGAAAAAAACCAATATCCCTCACTTCCCTTCAGAGAGGAGGATGGACAAGTGTGCCAGCAGCTGCTATGTGAACTCAGAGCTCTGAGTGGTAAAACTGGTAAAATATAATATATACTATTAAAATATATTTTTGTAAGCATATATTAATTAATTAGTGTTTTAAGTAATATAGTATAAATACATAATTATACATGATCATGTATATTTTTACCAGTTTAGAAGATGTTCAGTTTAGGCTGGATGTTTCCAATACCCAGTGCTTCTACTAGAAAATCAATGAAAATTAAATATGTATGTCTCTTTGATTCTCCAATAGGTTATTTTCCATTCTCTCTCTTAACATTTCTTTTAGAATTTCCCAAATGTTTAAATGCCAAAGACAAGTAGATTGAAGGTGTGTATTTGTATAACATAAGTCCTTACAATGCCAAGGGTATAAACCACTAAGTATTTAATCAGTGTTAATTTATTCTGGGAAATGTGTTCCTTGTTTCAAAACTCTGATGAATATTTAGTCTTTATATGAAAATCTTGCCTACAATATGCAATTATTTCCTGTAATTTTCCTTTTACCTGATTATTGAGAACTTAGGACTACATCACAGTATTATGTGATCATTTTCATGCATAGAATTTTCTATCAGATACAGTAGAGGGCTTTTTAGGGCTTTAGAAAGAAAATTATGAAATGGAAACAAATGTTTATTGGATAAATTCTATATTATACAAAGTGTGTTACACAGATTATTGTAAAAATCTTTTTAATGGTATTATTATATCTCCGCTTTTAGGAAAATAAAGCTTAAAATTGTCAGCAAACTGGAATCAAACTTTGGACCCTTGACTCCAAAGCTCTATATGTTATCTTTTCTTAAATAATCAGTATAAATTATGAGTTTATGGACATTTCCAGTTATAATTTTGTATCATTTTTATTATACTGCATATTGAAATTCTTACCTTAGCAAATTGAAATGCCCAGATAATCTAGAACCATTTCTCTCTTGTTCAATATGCAACAGAGTGAGATTTAAGATAGTGACCAGACTATTGATAAAATTAATTAAAAACTAAATTCAGAGCATTTAGTTATTATGACATAAATGTTGGCTTCGACTTGGAATACTTTGATCAGTTAGTGGAATTACAAGTGACATAATTGGGCACGACTGGTGACGATTGATAAGAATCGTAGCTATGCACAGTTAACTTATAAAAAGTTAAAATACTACTACTGTCTTGTCTGCATATCTGAAACCCTGAGAAGGAAGAAGGTAATGCAGTATTTTCTGGAACACACAGAAACGGAGCCAAACTTCTACTCTCCTCTCCATGGGACAGTGAGGCTGAGGCTATCTCCAACTAGGAACACTTTACCCCATCCCACTGCATCTTGGGCTGACATCGTATATCAATTCTTTTAGGAGCAATAAAACTACCTACCATTTGCAATGACATGGATGGAACTAGAATGTAGTATGCTAAGGAAAATCAGTCAGTCAAAGACACTCATATGTGGAATTTTAAGAAACAAAACAGATGAACATATGAAAAGGGAAGGAAAAATAAAATAAGATAAAACCAGAGAGGGAGGCAAACCATAAGAGACTCTTAACTATAGAGAACAAACAGGGTTGCTGTAGGGAAGAGGTAGGATGGGCTAAATGAGTGATGGATATTAAGGAGGGCACTTGTGATGAGCACTGGGTGATATATATAACTGATGAATCACTAAATTCTACTCCTAAAACCAATGCTACACTATATGCTATATGTTAACTAACTTGAATTTAATTAAAATCTTGGAAGAAAAAAAATACTTGAAATTATATGCATATATGTTTCTTTTTTTACAATGAAAAAATAAAATAATTATAAACAGGTCACTTATATGCCTATTTTGGATAGTTCCTAGGGAACAGAAATGCATTTTTATAAATTTCTTGCCACTTTCAGGTATTTGGAAACTTACTAATTTGGAAAATTAAAAAAAATTAAGCCCTGTATTTGACTTTAGGACCCCTATACTTTAGAAAATTTTGTTATAAGTTGCTTGAGAGACATTTTATACCATGTGTGACCTATAAAGAGTTATTCTGTGTTTTTTTTTTTTTTGGTGCATTAGATTCTAGGAAATATTTGAGTTCCCTTGGCTAGCTGATAAAAGTATAGTTAAAAATGCAAATGATGGGTAGTAAGAGATAACATTACATCTAAAAAACTTGAGTCAAATAAAATTATTGTTGGATCCATGATGTTACTGGACTTTAGGTTTTAATATCAATATTATCTAATATCTTAAAGCTATGTTGTCACCTGTACAATAAATTATATAGCAAAAATATTGTGAAATGATAAAGTATTATAAAAATTTACTCTGCTTGTTGTTAATAAAGCCCATGATATTTGATTTAGATGATAAGTAATTGCTTTCATGGTATCTGAGTTAGGTGCTAAAAATATTTAGTAGATAATAGGCCTTCTGTCAAAATTCATCAGATATTCTTTCAACCTATGAATTTCCAATTCATATCACCTCCTCCTGGGCTGATTAATTGAAAACCATTGAGCTGAAATATTGTTGCTCATCCTCTCTGCACCACTGTTTTATACACATGATTTCATCTGCATAAGAGAAAAAAATCCACCATAGATACTATTTCAAAAGTAGAGCATATAAATAAAATCAGTTCATATACTGAGGACCTAATTAATCAACTAAACAATGCTAGCTAAAATAGAAAACATGATAGAGGTGTGTGTGTGTGTGTGTGTGTGTGTGTGTGTGTGTGTGTGCTTCTCTTTAAAATACTCTCAAGATTTATATTTATTCATTGTCTGATCTAATAGCTTATAGAATACATAACTCCTGCAGATCAATACCACAATTTACAGACCTGTCACAGTGCATGAAAGAAAAATCATTTAAATTACTCAAGCACTCTTATAGGAAGCAATTTTGAATTTAAATAATAGATTCCAACCAAAACACAGGTTTGTCAATGCATTTTTAAGCATTTAATGACTGTTTTTCATGAGCTATAGCACAAGGTAAAAAGCTCACCTTTTGAGTAAAAGCGATGCTCACATAAAATTATTTCAGTTTTTAATTAATGTACATTTGATACACTTTTAAGGTTTCTAAAACTCTTTCATATAATAATAGCCAATGAAGATTTGTTGTTCTAAGCTCCATTTTATAAATCACTAATAGGAATATCAGAGAGTTTTAATAACTCACTTAAATTCACATTAAGTGTTCAACACTTGATTTTGGCTCAGGTCATGATCTCACCATTTGTGAGTTTGAGCCCCACACCAGACTCTGCACTGACAGCACACAGCCTGCTTGGGATTCTCCTTCTCTCTCTCTCTCTCTCTCTCTCTACCCCTCCCCTGCTTGCTCTCTCACATTCTCTGTCTTCTCTTTCTCTCTCATAAAAAAAAAGGGGTGTGAGAGAGAGAGAGAGAGAGAGTAAACCAAGTACACAGGGCAAAGCATTCATTGATCCATCTATTCATTTTTTAGGGCAAACCCTTTAAAAAAAAAACTACACACTGGCAAATATTGTGAAACTGTATAATGCCAATAATGTTAAATGTCTTAAAAATCTCAGATGCCTCTAAAAATTGCAGAGAATATATTACTTAAGTAAGAGCAAGTTTGGAGTTCTTATCAGCAAATTTAGACAACTGAAGAATGCCTTTGCATTTCTAAAGAAGAGTGACTTTTATCTAATATTCTATACCAAATCAAAATATCAAAGATTTTTTTTCTATGGGCAGATTTAGAAAACATTAGCTCATAGAAACCTCAAGGAGAAAACAGAGCAAAATAAAACACTTCAAACAGAGCAGCTGATTATATGAGAAGTTTGAGGACATACTATGTACAAAATAAAGTAAAATCATGCAGATGCATGCACACACACACACACACACACACGCTAGTCTACACATAAGAAAATGTAATATTTGTCTGTGAGCACCATTTACATCAAGGGATTGGAAATACTTTATTCAGTTCCATGATTTATATTTGAGCTATAGACAAGTAATTCTTTTTTTAATTTATTTTTTAACATTTATTTATTTTTGAGAGACAGAGTGTGAGTGGGAGAGGGGCAGAGAGAGAGGCAGACACAGAATCTGAGGCAGGCTCCAGGCTCTGAACTGTCAGCACAGAGTCTCATGCGGAGCTCCAACTCACAAACTGTGAGATCACGACCTGAGCCAAAGTCGGACGCCTAACCGACTGAGCCACCCAGGCGCCCCATATAGACAAGTAATTCTTATCCCTGTCTTCAAAGCAATTAAATTAGAATGTCTCATATCAGGGCCTAGTCACAAGCTTATTTATAAAAGTGCTCTAGATTTTTCTATTATGTAGGTAGGCTTGAGAAACACGCAAATTACAATATAAAATATAAATAAAACACAGATATCAGTCTTGGAATTTCAGAAGAGAATGTAAAATTAATTTTTAAAATTATAAAGAGAAAAATAAAGATGACAGAGGCTAAGAGTCTAAAGTGAGGAGGTATATCAAAAGAAAGTACAGAAGGGTATACCCATTGAGCTGTTCACTGCCTGGGTCTCTCCCAAATGGTTAAGAGTTCAGAATCCACCCTACATAGTGCCTGTACATGTAAGTTGCTAAATATTTTTAATACCAACCTTTAGGTATTAATATTCTCATCTAACAAAATAAGGAATTAATATACTCTCTTAAAGTCTAATAGAAAACATGTAAAAACTGGCAAAAAATATTTCAAGCTGCACTATTAACAGATAAAAACTGAACTATAGTAGTAACTATATTGAAAGGATGTAGAAAGAGTAACAAAGGAGGATTTTAAGTAAGCTAACATATATAAAATAGTTATATAGTATAAAATAGCATAAAATAGTATAAAATAGTTAATAGTATAAAATAGTTAAATAGAGAACCTAGTAATATAACTATTGTTGTGTAAGATTTAAAAATTAGGTAGGGCTTAAACATGTTTGCCGTTTATAAAAGGGGACTGGGGCTGCAAAGTGAGTCTTTCATTATAAGTCTACACTCTCAGATTCTTAACCATGTGCATATATTAATTAAATGGAAAATAAAATACAGTTTAAACATTATATGTTGAACTTAGTTCACAGATAAAAAATATGAAGTTATTTGAACTTTAATCTCTCATTGTATAAGGACTCTGAATGTGAATTCATGCAAAGATGTTACAACATATGTGGGCAGAAACAGATAGAAGCACTTCTTATCCACTTAGCATGTACAAGAACTGATCATCCTCTCCTTAATGCACTGCCAACTTTTTGTAAGTGATTTGTCTGCATGACTATTACTAATACATAACAAAATATGCCTCCTCTACTGGGAGAATTCAACTCCAAGAATTACAAAGGGTCTATTTTTTTTTTTTTTTTTGTATTATTGGTATCCTTCAGTATCCTGGTTCTTTCGCCAAGGAGAAATATTTCATGTAAAGCAAAAGATCTCTTCTGTAAGACTGCACGATGATCTCTCATTTTCTTCTCAGTTGTGATTTCCATTACACCAAAGATGAGCATGATGGAATTGTTTTTCTGCTGATGGCTGCTTTGGTGCAGACATTTCTAATATCTTGGTTACTTATAAAAATATTATGACTTCTAATATAGTATAATTGCTTTTACTTGCAATAGAACACAGCAGGGATATACGACAGTGAGGACAGAGGCTTGGAAGATTGGCTTTACTAAAAATCCTTTCAAAAGTTAGCTGGTTGAAAAATATACCCAACTCGGGTAAGAAGTTATTTTTTGGCCCAAATAATGTAAGTCTTTGGAGAAAGATACAGACAGAAAGAGAGAGAGAGAGAGAGAGAGAGAGAGAGAGAGAGAGAGAGAGAACAAGCACATTATCAAAAGAAATAAAAATCTCATCTAAGCCCATACTTCAAGAAATGGTAAAAAGACTGCCATTCACACTCTCTTCTCTCTCACCAAAAAGCATTAACACTCAGTTGATTTTCTTTGAATTCTTTGACAACTCATTCTCAGTCTTTAATGCTAATTCCAATTCTTCCTTTAAAAGCTGTCAAAACTTTGGGCACCTGGGTGGCTCAGTTGGTTAAGCATCTGACTTTAGCTCAGGTCATGATCTTCAAGCCCTGTGTGGAACTCTGCTGACAACTCAGAGACTGGAGCCTGCTTTGGATTCTGTGACTCCCTCTCCCTCTGCCCCTCCCACTGCTCATGCTCTGTCTGTCTCTCTCTCAAAAATAAACATTAAAAAATTCTTTAAAAAATGCTGTCAATACTGATGGCTGCATCCTACATCTTGGATTCTACCTGATCATCAATCCACTATGATGACTCCCTTTAGGTATGGTTCCTCTTTGGGTATTGCTGACTCTAAAAACCATTTCTAGTTCTAGGCTCATGTAATCATTTTGCTTGCATCTTAGATATATATCAAATTCATTAACTGAAAATTCATTTATATTCTGCAACAAACAAAGACCTAGGTTTTGTTGATTTCACCCATTTAATATTTCACAATTCTGTTTCCTCCTCTTCACTGCCACTATCCTACCCCAGCTATTATCACCTATCACCTGAACCAACGTAAGAACTTTCTGCCTTTTTTTTTTGTTTATTTATTTATTTATTTTTTTTTTTTTTTAATTTTTTTTTTTTTTTTTTCAACGTTTATTTATTTTTGGGACAGAGAGAGACAGAGCATGAACGGGGGAGGGGCAGAGAGAGAGGGAGACACAGAATCAGAAACAGGCTCCAGGTTCTGAGCCATCAGCCCAGAGCCCGACGCGGGGCTCGAACTCACGGATCGCGAGATCGTGACCTGGCTGAAGTCGGACGCTTAACCGACTGCGCCACCCAGGCGCCCCTGTTTATTTATTTTTGAAAAAGAGACAGAGTCCAAGCTGGGGAGGTGGCAGAGAGATAGGGAGACACAGAATCTAAAGCAGACTCTGAGCTGTCAGCACAGAGCCCAATGCAGGGTTTGAGCTCACGAACCATGAGATCCTGACCTGAGCCGAAGTTGGGAGCTTAACCAACTGAGCCACCCAGGCGCCCCATTCAGGCTGGTCTTTCTTATCCATTCCTATGTGGACCTGCCCATTTACTGCTATTTGCAGCCAAAATACACAATACAAATTTTATATATCTATGTAAAATTGTATATATTTATATGTAAACTTTTCCTAATATCAGAATATATACACATGTATATTTCCTTTTCAGTGGAAAAATGCAATGGAAAAAAGTGAGTGGAAGGTTTATTTTGCTTTGTTTTAACAATGAAACAACAAAAAGACTATACTATAGACACTCTTGAACAGAGAGAAAGGAGATTAGTGAATAGAATAAGAAAATCACCTATACACAAAAAAACAAAAGCGTGAATTAAGACAAGAAAAAAGAAGTAGGAGACATTTTGATTCATAAATGACAAACTGATGGCAGATAAAACATGGCTACTGAAAAAGCAGTTGAATAAAATGAACATTTCTCACTGGAAAAGTCACTTCTACAGATGCTTGGGATTAGCAGCAGATTAAAGGCATAGAGGCAAATAATCATTTTGGCTTTAGTCCTGTGCATTTGCACCATTTCTGGCAAATTTAACATGAAGTGTGAAACTTGGGTTTGAAACTCAGAGGAGAATTAGATCTAAAATTACAGACTCGACAGCTAGTAGAATTTTGGCAATTAAAGTCATGAATGATTTCCTCCAGGAGGAGAATATTACAAGAAAAAACCAAAACTGTAACCTTGAGGAATACCAACAAATGAAGAGTTGGTGGAAGAAAAGATGTAAAATGGAAGCCTAGGAGTTGAAAAATTTTGTTTAATGAAAATGAAACAGTTTTTGTTGTTGTTTGTTTTTTGGGGGTTTTTTGGTAGCATACTAGGTGAATAAATATCTATTTGTGCAGTAATGGATAAGAATTGAAGATGCAGAAGCAGTCTTCTGAGTTTAATGATGACAAAGAAAGCAATGGATTTAGTAAATGGCTGCAAGTAGAACTTTTTTTCTTTTTTTGAAAGCTGATTGTAGTTTTTCTTGATTGCAAACCTGCAACTGGCCACCTGTTGGGTGTGCTTAATCCTTGATGCTTGCCCACAGTCAGACCTAGAGTAGCTGAGCCAGAGGATTTTTCTATTTTACGTCTTTTGCAGAAAATCAGCAATCAGAATTTGATATCATATTTTTTTTTTACCTTGGGTTGCTTTGTATCCAATTAGAAACTGACAACTTTGAAGAACTAGTATGGCATTCTTACTCACCTGAATATTTTAAAACTGAGTTGTGAGTGCTAAAAGTTTAGTATTTTAATACAGTATATAATTTAGCTAGCTTTCCACTTAATTTAAATAGATTTTGCAAAAAAAAATCTAAATAATAAGTTTATATCATTGTCAACATTTGTCATACAAAGTCCTACAAAACAATTTGTGTTCACAGACAATAACTAGATGACTATAAAAAACAATTATTATAAGGTGGTTTATTCTTACCCTTTTAAAGATGTGGCTTCCCAAGGCAAACAGTTTTTTATAATGGTGATAATTTATGTGATTAAATGTTTTCTTATACCAGGTCATGAAATTAATTTTCATCTTAATTAGTGCCCACAGCAATGATTATATTAATAATCCATTTAGCTAATTGCATTTTGCTAAGTTAGTTGTGCTGCATTTTGGGCATTGCTAATATGTCAAGGTCAGCACGTCTCCTCATCAGTATCCCACAACCAATGTAAGGTAAAAGTGAATAATATAGTTTATATTTGAGAATTCTAGATTATCTATATACCCATATTTCCTTAAGTGGCATATATTATTATCTTTAAGTGTCTAAGAGTCAATGACCTCAAGTTTCAAGTCTTTTTTTTCTTCTTCTCATGATTGAAGGGTTTATTTGGTCCTAAAAAGCCTCCCAAGGCTAACCAAATTTACAGAACACTATTACGTTAAAGAGAAGGTCAATATATTCATTTACCATGAAAATTATAACTACCTAGAATACCTTCCTCTTGTTTCCCATCATATATTCCTTTCCCATGGGAAGAAAAACTTATTGAGGAAGACAAGTTAAGGTCATGAAATTATTTTGAAGAACCTGAAGTCAAAAAGAACATGATTGGAAAGAGTTAAGCAAATATCATAAAGCCATAAATCCTCAAAGGCATAAATAGATTAGGCCCTGTTTTCCACTTTAGAGAAACTATATAATATATATAAATCCATGAAAAGATCTTGGAGATCTTATTCTCCTTGGAGATTTGCAGGAATCAAAGTACCACCCTTCCATTTAGTATACTTTCTGTTTCAAGGCTTTGCAACCTCAGGTCTAAGTTGTAAATATTCACCTCTAAATGAAAGAACTGAAGTCTTTTCATCTTTCCCCATAGGTTATATTACCTATATATTTTATCACTTCACTCAATTCTCTTCAAAATCTATTTTTGCCACTTCATTTTTGGTACATGACAGCAAAGACGGATGCAGTGTGCTGAGTTTCAGCCTAAAGTGACTGAACCTATTTATGCACTCCCATATCCCAGTTGGCAGAGGATTGCTCACTTTGCCTTTAATGGTAAAACTTGCCAAATTTTGTGTTTTATTGTAGTTTCCAGAAGTGGAAAGTACTGAGAACAGGGTGGTTAATTCAGAGGAGTGAAAGTAAACACAAGTTACTCTAAAATGTGGGAGAAGGGTTGGCAGAAAGGATGCACAGGACATTTTCAATGAAAATGGCAAATGCAGCTTTTTTATGGGAGTAGGAAGATTTAATTTTCTCCTTAATTCTTGTTCACTAAAGACTAGATATTAATTATTAAACTTTTCAATTCAGAAAGAATACTTTAAAAAATTAAAACATGATTTTTGCACTTTTGGTTTCAGCTTCCGTATGCAACTTACTTGGAAGCCATTGCTCCCAAACTTAACACAAGAAAAAATTGAACAAATTGAATATCAATATTCTTCCTGAAGAACTAATATCACAGGGCAAATTGTCACCCCCAAACTACACCCAAAGCCAGGGAGAAAAGTGTACCCAGAAAGTCATAGCTAAGATTCTTACCCAGAACAGAAGTTGCTAGAGCCATAAACTGGTAGAAACACATACAAGATGGTTGTGATGAATTTCTGGAGGTTCACTGTGGAGAAATAAATCCTCTTGCCAATGCCAAAGAAAGGGTAAGAGTATTCATTGTGACATTTTCCCAAGGACGTTTCCAGACACAGGGCTACTCTCCATAGGAAACGACTTTTCCTTTTCCTAGAGTAGAGCCTCATGTCAGGAACTCTTCTCATTCTAGCTCCCTATAGCCCTTCTGTCTCAAAGGGGGAAAACAAGTCAAGGAGCAACAAAGGTATAAAGGAAATAGTATAAAGGAAATAGACTGGGGATGAAAAGGCCAGGGATGGGAATCAGAAGTGGGAGGGTGGTGGTGGGTAGAGGAACACTTGTCAAAGTCACAGCCCAGAGTCATTTGTTGACAAAAAGAGATTTATTTGTAAGATTATGGGAAGCTCCCCCTTATCTTTCAGACTTTATTATCACACTAACAGGGCTCCAGTATTATCACAATGGATTAAAATTGAAAGAGCTGTAAGATACAGATTATTAGAAGGAACAATTAGGAAAATACAAAGTAAGTATGGGAGTCAAAAATAAAGGCACTAAAGGAATTTGAAGTCTCTGACACCTGTAGCTATAGCAAACATTAAACACAGCCCAATCCCTACACAGGTGGACATGTATTCTCACACTAAAGATCCATTTTACTTGTTTTCCAGACTCAATATGTCCATTTTTCAACAAAAAAATTACAGAGCATGCTAAAAGATAAGAAAATAAAATGCTCTGAAGAAACAAAAGCAACCATCAGAACCGAACTCACATATGAGACAGATGTTGGGATTATAATAAAGATAACTTAAATAAGCATAATTAATATGCTAAGAGCTCTAATGGAGAAAGTAAACAACCAAGGACAGATGAGTAATATAAGCAAATAGATGAAAACTTAAGAATTAAAAGGAAATACTATAAATCAAAACACAGGAAGATAGATAAAAAGTAATTTCAACAAGATCATAAGTAAAGTTGACATAGCCAGAAATCATGACTTGAAAACAGATCAATAGAAACACATACAGTTGATATTCTAAGAGAAAATTAACACACACACCCACACACACCCACACAGAATAAAACATCAAATAATGCAGGACAATTTCAAAAGGTGTTATGTAGGCAAAATTAAAATAACAGAAGGAAAAGAAAGGACAAAATCAAAGAAATATTTGAAGTAGTAATGACCAAGAACTCTCCAAAATTAATGACACCAAACAGTACATCAAGAAAACTCAGCCAACAAGCTGGATCAAAAAATAAGTAACAAACCACCCCACCTAAGCATGTTATATTTAAACCCTAGAAAAACAAGGAAAAAAAATATCCTACCTATAGAGATAGAAGAATAAAAATTATATCAGACTTCTTATCAGAAACCATGCAAGGAAGAGGAAAATGAAATTAAACATTTGAAATGTTGGAATAGGGGACTGGAGGAAATAAACTAGAATTCTATAGGCAGCAAAATTATCAGCCAAAAGTGAAAAAGAAATACTTTCTCAAACAAGTGATAAAATTCATTGCCAGAACTCCCTGACAAAACAAAACTTTTTATGCAGAATGAAAATGATACAGATTAGATAGTCATAAAGAAAGAGTAAGCATTGTATGATAAAAGTTAAATAAATAAACAAACAAACAAACAAACAAACCAAACAAATAAATAAATAAAAATGTTTTAGACATCTGGGGAAGATGGTGGAGTAGGAGGACCTTAAGCTAACCTTGTTCCATGGATACAACTAGATAATACTCACATGCAGTGTAAATAATCCAGTAAATGACCCAAAGACTAGCAGAACAAACTCCACAACTAAAAGCAGAGAAGAGGCCACACTGAAGAGGGAAGGAAGAGCAGAGACTTGGTTTGGGGTTAAATAGCCTCATAGGTCTGTCCTTGAGAGGCAGGGAGTCAAAGTACAGAGAAGGAAGAGATACAGACCCCCACACCAGGAAGCCCACATGGGGAAGATGAATTCCCATAACTTTTGGCTTTGAAAACCAGAGGTGTTGGATTTCATGAGTTCTTACAACCAGAAACTTAAAACCCAGAATTTCAAAAACATCAGTGGCCTTGACTGGGAGAGGATTCTGAAAGGGAAGAGGAAATTGAGTCCCCACCCTTCAAGAGACAGCACAGAAGCAACAGTTTGAAAGGTACCTGAGGCATACTGGAGGGACCTTGGAGATACAGCAGAGAAGCAACAGTTTGAAAGGTACCTGAGGCATACTGGAGGGAGAGTTATTTGGATAAATATCCCTGGGGAAATCCTCCAGGAGCAAAGGAACTAGCAGGCACCATTTCTCCCCCACCCCCAACATAAACACACCTGCAGTACTTGCTACCCAACTTGCTAGCACTGACACACTGCCTACTCCCCTCAACACTGTGCTTCCACCAATCCACCTTCCAGACAGACTGCCTAAGTCCTGAGACTACAGGGCCCCTCCCTCCAAGGACCAGGGATTGCAAAGCTTGCTAGAACCACTTCCCTGCACTTCCATGGATCCATCCCTCCAGACAGGCCCACTTTAGTCCCAGCACTGCAGGATCCCTCCTATAGAGGACCAGAGATGCTTAAAGCTTACTAGCACCACCACCCTGTATCTTGGCACTGTGCTTCAGATCCATCCTCTCCAATCCTCTCTTAGCTAAAATTCATACAGGGTGTCCCCACAGGCCTAGCAGGGGGCAAGTGGTGGCTATGGTGGTCAGTACAACTCCAAAGTGACTCCTGTCCCAGAGAGAGGGAAAGATAATTACACACACCAGTCAGACGCACCAGCAGATAGCTGATCTGATGGCAGGCACCCACCAATAAAAGCTTCTCAGGGGACAACACAGGGAAAGTGCCAGCAATTTGGTGCTAGTGCATCTCAGGCAAATACGTGGTCTGACCAACAGAAGGCCAACCCATCCACAGACTGGCCCAATAACACCACAGGAACCAAACACTGCCCAAATCAGGCAAAGAGGACCATAGCTGCCAACTAGACTAAAGGAAAATGTGGCTCAGCCTCAATAACAGTGCACACACATCATATATAGGAAACACCCCTGAACACTCCAGGTTCCAGTGAACAAGGTACACTGCATGGCAGGACACTATAGGACCTATTCTTCATAAGGCCATTACTTCAAGTTCAGGAGACACAGCTGTCTTTCCTAACACAGAGAAACACAGAGACAGTTAGATGTAATGAAAAGACAGAGGAGTATGTCCCAAACGAAACAAAAACAAAAACAAAAACAGGTCAAAATCACAGCAAGGGGCCTAAGCAAAATGGAGATAATATGCCTGATAGAGAATTCAACGTAATTATCATAAGGATACTCACTGAAATTGAGAAAAGGTGGAGAATATCAGTGAGACCCTTAACAATGAGATAAAAAAGAACCAGAGATGGGGCACCTGGGGGGCTCAGTCGGTTAAGCATTTGACTCTCAGTTTCAGCCCAGGTCATGATCTCACGGTTCATGACTTGAAGCCCTGCCTCAGTATTATGATTCTCTCTCCTTCCCTCATTGTCCCTTCAGCGCTCTCTCTCTCTCTCTCTCAAAATAAATTAACTTAAAAAAAAAACAAAAAATCAGGCATGAAGAATACAACAAAATAAATTAAAATTCAGTAGATAGAATAAGTAGTAGACTAGATGAAGCAGAAAAACAAATCAGCAACCTGGAAGACAGAAAGTAATTAAACTGAAGAGAGAGGGAAAAATATATGAAAAAACAAGTAGACTTAGGGACACCATCATCTGTAACAGCATTAGCATTATCGGGATCCCAGAAGAAGAAAAGAAAGAAAAGAGGGAAGAAATTTTGAAGAAATAATAGCTGAAAAGTTCCCAAATCTGAGGAAGGAAAGAGGAATCCGGATCCAAGAGGCAAAGAGATCCTCAACAGTATCAACCCAAGGAAGTCAACACCAAGACAAACAGTAATTAAGATGGCAAAAAGTAGTGGTTATGAGAAAATTTTAAAAGCAACAAGAGAAAAGAAGGTAGTTATATACAAAGGAACCTCCATAAGGCTCTCAGCAGATTATTCATAAGAAACTTTGATGACAAGAAGGGAATGGCATAATACATTCAAAGTGCTAAAAGGAAAAAAAAAAACCTCTTCAGTTAATACTCTATTCAACAATGCTATCAAACTAGGAGACATAAAGAGTTTTCCAGACAAAGATTAAAGAAATGCATGACCACTAAATCAGCCCTACAAGAAATGCTAAAGTGGACTGACTGGAAAAGAAAGATCATAAGCCAGAGTAAGAAAAGTAGGAAGCACAAAAGCAGTAAAAAATAAGTATATCTGTAAAACACAGTTAAAGGACGCACAAAACAAAAGTATGTAAAGTATGACTCTATATAACTAAAACATGGGGAGGAAAGGAGTAAAGAATGGGTTCAAACTTAAATGACCATCAATTTAATATAGACTGTTATATACAGAATGTTATATACAAACTGAATGGTAACAACAAATCAAAAACCAGCAACAGATATGTAAGAAATAAAGAACAAATAATCCAAGTGTAACATTAAAGAAAGCCAACTAGTTTTTTGCAAGATGGCGGCTTAGGAGGATGCTGGGCTCACCGCACGTCCTGCTGATCACTTATATTCCATCTACACCTGCCTAAATAACCCAGAAAACCGCCAGAGGATTAGCAGAACGGAGTCGCCGGAGCCAAACACAGACGAGAGGCCCACGGAAGAGGGTAGGAAGGGCGGCGAGGCGGTGCGCGCTCCACGGAGGGCGGGAGGGAGCCAGGGCGGAGGGGTGGCTCGCCGGCCAAGCAGAGCCCCCGAGTCTGGCTTGCAAAAGCGGAGGGGCCTGATGGACTGTGTTCCCACAACAAGCGCGACTTAGCGTCTGGGAGGTCATAAGTTAACAGCTCTGCTCGGAAAGTGGGAAGGCTGGAGGACAAAGGGAGGGAGAGCTGCTGAGCCCCCTGACAACAGAGCTCAGTTTGGTGGGGAACAAAGGCGCTCACCAGCGCCATCTCCCCCGCCCATCCCCCAGCCAAAATCCCAAAGAGAACCAGTTCCTGCCGGGGAACTTGCTCAATCCGAGCAAACACCCAACTCTGCGCTTGGGCGGAGCCAAACCTCCAGCAGCGGATCTGACTCCCTCCCGCTGCCACAGGGCCCCTCCTGAAGTGGATCACCTAAGGAGAAGCGATCTAAGCCTGCCCCTCCTGCCCCCGTGCACCTTGCCTACCCACCCCAGCTAATACGCCAGATCCCCAGCATCACAAGCCTGGCAGGGTGCAAGTAGCCCAGACGAGCCACACCACCCCACAGTGAATCCCGCCCCTAGGAGAGGGGAAGAGAAGGCATACACCAGTCTGACTGTGGCCCCAGCGGTGGGCTGGGGGCAGACATCAGGTCTGACTGCGGCCCCGCCCACCAACTCCAGTTATACACCACAGCACAGGGGAAGTGCCCTGCAGGTGCTCACCATGCCAGGGACTATCCAAAATGACCAAGCGGAAGAATTCCCCTCAGAAGAATCTCCAGGAAATAACAACAGCTAATGAGCTGATCAAAAAGGACTTAAATAACATAACAGAAAGTGAATTTAGAATAATAGTCATAAAATTAATCGCTGGGCTTGAAAACAGTATACAGGACAGCAGAGAATCTCTTGCTACAGAGATCAAGGGACTAAGGAACGGTCACGAGGAGCTGAAAAATGCTTTAAACGAAATGCATAACAAAATGGAAACCACCACAGCTCGGCTTGAAGAGGCAGAGGAGAGAATAGGTGAACTAGAAGATAAAGTTATGGAAAAAGAGGAAGCTGAGAAAAAGAGAGATAAAAAAATCCAGGAGTATGAGGGGAAAATTAGAGAACTGAGTGATACACTAAAAAGAAATAATATACGCATAATTGGTATCCCAGAGGAGGAAGAGAGAGGGAAAGGTGCTGAAGGGGTACTTGAAGAAATAATAGCTGAGAACTTCCCTGAACTGGGGAAGGAAAAAGGCATTGAAATCCAAGAGGCACAGAGAACTCCCTTCAGATGTAACTTGAATCGATCTTCTGCACGACATATCATAGTGAAACTGGCAAAATACAAGGATAAAGAGAAAATTCTGAAAGCAGCAAGGGGTAAATGTGCCCTCACATATAAAGGGAGACCTATAAGACTCGTGACTGATCTCTCTTTTGAAACTTGGCAGGCCTGAAAGAATTGGCACGAGATTTTCAGGGTGCTAGACAGAAAAAATATGCAGCCGAGAATCCTTTATCCAGCAAGTCTGTCATTTAGAATAGAAGGAGAGATAAAGGTCTTCCCAAACAAACAAAAACTGAAGGAATTTGTCACCACTAAACCAGCCCTACAAGAGATCCTAAGGGGGACCCTGTGAGACAAAGTCCCAGAGACATCACTACAAGCATAAAACGTACAGACATCACAATGACTCTAAACCCGTATCTTTCTATAATAACACTGAATGTAAATGGATTAAATGCGCCAACCAAAAGACATAGGGTATCAGAATGGATAAAAAAACAAGACCCATCTATTTGCTGTCTACAAGAGACTCATTTTAGACCTGAGGACACCTTTAGATTGAGAGTGAGGGGATGGAGAACTATTTATCATGCGACTGGAAGCCAAAAGAAAGCTGGAGTAGCCATACTTATATCAGACAAACTAGACTTTAAATTAAAGGCTGTAACAAGACATGAAGAAGGACATTATATAATAGTTACAGGGTCTATCCATCAGGAAGAGCTAACAATTATAAATGTCTATGCGCCGAATACCGGAGCCCCCAAATATATAAAACAATTACTCATAAACATAAGCAACCTTATTGAGAAGAATGTGGTAATTGCAGGGGACTTTAACACCCCACTTACAGAAATGGATAGATCATCTAGACACACGGTCAATAAAGAAACAAGGGCCCTGAATGAGACATTGGATCAGATGGACTTGACAGATATATTTAGAACTCTGCATCCCAAAGCAACAGAATATACTTTCTTCTCGAGTGCACATGGAACATTCTCCAAGATAGATCATATACTGGGTCACAAAACAGCCCTTCATAAGTTTACAAGAATTGAAATTATACCATGCATACTTTCAGACCACAATGCTATGAAGCTTGAAATCAACCACAGAAAAAAGTCTGGAAAACCTCCAAAAGCATGGAGGTTAAAGAACACCCTACTAACGAATGAGTGGGTCAACCAGGCAATTAGAGAGGAAATTAAAAAATATATGGAAACAAACGAAAATGAAAATACAACAATCCAAACGCTTTGGGACGCAGCGAAGGCAGTCCTGAGAGGAAAATACATTGCAATCCAGGCCGATCTCCAGAAACAAGAAAAATCCCAAATACAAAATCTAACAGCACACCTAAAGGAACTAGAAGCAGAACAGCAAAGGCAGCCTAAGCCCAGCAGAAGAAGAGAAATAATAAAGATCAGAGCAGAAATAAATAATATAGAATCTAAAAAAACTGTAGAGCAGATCAACGAAACCAAGAGTTGGTTTTTTGAAAAAATAAACAAAATTGACAAACCTCTAGCCAGGCTTCTCAAAAAGAAAAGGGAGATGACCCAAAGAGATAAAATCATGAATGAAAATGGAATTATTACAACCAATCCCTCAGAGATACAAACAATTATCAGGGAATACTATGAAAAATTATATGCCAACAAATTGGACAACCTGGAAGAAATGGACGAATTCCTGAACACCCACACTCTTCCAAAACTCAATTAGGAGGAAATAGAAAGCTTGAACAGACCCATAACCAGCAAAGAAATTGAATTGGTTATCAAAAATCTCCCAACAAATAAGAGTCCAGGACCAGATGGCTTCCCAGGGGAGTTCTACCAGACGTTTAAAGCAGAGATAATACCTATCCTTCTCAAGCTATTCCAAGAAATAGAAAGGGAAGGAAAACTTCCAGACTCATTCTATGAAGCCAGTATTACTTTGATTCCTAAACCAGACAGAGACCCAGTAAAAAAAGAGAACTACAGGCCAATATCCCTGATGAATATGGATGCAAAAATTCTCAATAAGATACTAGCAAATCGAATTCAACGGCATATAAAAAGAATTATTCACCATGATCAAGTGGGATTCATTCCTGGGATGCAGGGCTGGTTCAACATTCGCACATCAATCAACGTGATACATCACATTAACAAAAAAAAAGAGAAGAACCATATGATCCTGTCAATCGATGCAGAAAAGGCCTTTGACAAAATCCAGCACCCTTTCTTAATAAAAACCCTTGAGAAAGTTGGGATAGAAGGAACATACTTAAAGATCATAAAAGCCATTTATGAAAAGCCCACAGCTAACATCATCCTCAACGGGGAAAAACTGAGAGCTTTTTCCCTGAGATCAGGAACACGACAAGGATGCCCACTCTCACCGCTGCTGTTTAACATAGTGCTGGAAGTTCTAGCATCAGCAATCAGACAACAAAAGGAAATCAAAGGCATCAAAATTGGCAAAGATGAAGTCAAGCTTTCACTTTTTGCAGATGACATGATATTATACATGGAAAATCCGATAGACTCCACCAAAAGTCTGCTAGAACTGATACAGGAATTCAGCAAAGTTGCAGGATACAAAATCAATGTACAGAAATCAGTTGCATTCTTATACACTAACAAGGAAGCAACAGAAAGACAAATAAAGAAACTGATCCCATTCACAATTGCACCAAGAAGCATAAAATACCTAGGAATAAATCTAACCAAAGATGTAAAGGATCTGTATGCTGAAAACTATAGAAAGCTTATGAAGGAAATTGAAGAAGATTTAAAGAAATGGAAAGACATTCCCTGCTCATGGATTGGAAAAATAAATATTGTCAAAATGTCAATACTACCCAAAGCTATCTACACATTCAATGCAATCCCAATCAAAATTGCACCAGCATTCTTCTCGAAACTAGAACAAGCAATCCTAAAATTCATATGGAACCACAAAAGGCCCCGAATAGCCAAAGGAATTTTGAAGAAGAAGACCAAAGCAGGAGGCATCACAATCCCAGACTTTAGCCTCTACTACAAAGCTGTCATCATCAAGACAGCATGGTATTGGCACCAAAACAGACACATAGACCAATGGAATAGAATAGAAACCCCAGAACTAGACCCACAAACGTATGGCCAACTCATCTTTGACAAAGCAGGAAAGAACATCCAATGGAAAAAAGACAGTCTCTTTAACAAATGGTGCTGGGAGAACTGGACAGCAACATGCAGAAGGTTGAAACTAGACCACTTTCTCACACCATTCACAAAAATAAACTCAAAATGGATAAAGGACCTAAATGTGAGACAGGAAACCATCAAAACCTTAGAGGAGAAAGCAGGAAAAGACCTCTCTGACCTCAGCCGTAGCAATCTCTTACTCGACACATCCCCAAAGGCAAGGGAATTAAAAGCAAAAGTGAATTACTGGGACCTTATGAAGATAAAAAGCTTCTGCACAGCAAAGGAAACAACCAACAAAACTAAAAGGCAACCAACGGAATGGGAAAAGATATTCGCAAATGACATATCGGACAAAGGGCTAGTATCCAAAATCTATAAAGAGCTCACCAAACTCCACACCCGAAAAACAAATAACCCAGTGAAGAAATGGGCAGAAAACATGAATAGACACTTCTCTAAAGAAGACATCCGGATGGCCAACAGGCACATGAAAAGATGTTCAGCGTCGCTCCTTATCAGGGAAATACAAATCAAAACCACACTCAGGTATCACCTCACGCCAGTCAGAGTGGCCAAAATGAACAAATCAGGAGACTATAGATGCTGGAGAGGATGTGGAGACACGGGAACCCTCTTGCACTGTTGGTGGGAATGCAAATTGGTGCAGCCACTCTGGAAAGCAGTGTGGAGGTTCCTCAGAAAATTAAAAATAGACCTACCCTATGACCCAGCAATAGCACTGCTAGGAATTTATCCAAGGGATACAGGAGCACTGATGCATAGGGCCACTTGTACCCCAATGTTCATAGCAGCACTCTCAACAATAGCCAAATTATGGAAAGAGCCTAAATGTCCATCAACTGATGAATGGATAAAGAAATTGTGGTTTATATACACAATGGAATATTACGTGGCAATGAGAAAAAATGAAATATGGCCTTTTGTAGCAACGTGGATGGAACTGGAGAGTGTGATGCTAAGTGAAATAAGCCATACAGAGAAAGACAGATACCATATGGTTTCACTATGTGGATCCTGAGAAACTTAACAGGAACCCATGGGGGAGGGGAAGGAAAAAAAAATAAAGAGGTTAGAATGGGAGAGAGCCAAAGCATAAGAGACTGTTAAAAACTGAGAACAAACTGAGGGTTGATGGGGGGTGGGAGGGAGGAGAGGGTGGGTGATGGGTATTGAGGAGGGCACCTTTTGGGATGAGCACTGGGTGTTGTATGGAAACCAATTTGTCAATAAATTTCATTAAAAAAAATAAAATAAAAAAAAAAATAAATGTTTGGTAGAATTCAAAAAAAAAAAAAAAGAAAGCCAACTAATTGTGAGAAAAGAGAGCAAGAGAAGAAAGGAATGAAGAAAAACTACATACAACCATAAAACAGGTAACAAAATGGTGATAAATGCATACCTATCAATAATTACATTATTTTTAAAAATATTTATTATTTTTGAGAGAGAGCACACATGCATGTGAGTGGGGGAGGGGCAGAGAGAGAGAGGGAAAGAGGATCTAAAGCAGGCTCTGTCCTGAGGACTTAGAGTCCATTGCAGGGCTTAAACTCAAAACCATGAGATCATGACCTGAGCCAAAGTCAGACACTTAACCCACTGAGCTGCCCAGGTGCCACAATAATCATTTTAAATATTAATGGATTAAACACTCTAATCAAAGTACACAGGGTAACAGAAATGGAAAAACCAAACAAAGAAACAAAAAAGCAAGACCCATCTATATGCTGCTTAAAAGAGACTCATTTCAGACTTAAAGACATATACAGATTGAAAGTGAGGAGATGGATAAGTATTTATCACACATGAATCTGTAAAGAAAGCAGAGGTAGCAATACTTATATTGGACAAAATAGACTTTAAAACAAACAGACAAAGAAGGACAATATATAATCATTAAAGGGACAATCCAACAAGTAGCTGTAACAATTGTAAATATTTATACACCCAACAGTAAAACACCAAAATACTTCAATAGTTAAAAACAAACATAAAGAAAGTAATAGATAGTAATACAGCAATACTAAGAGACTTTAACACCCCACTTACATCAATGGACAAATCATCCAAACAGAAAATCAACAAGGAAACAATGGCTTTAAATGACACAAAGGACTAGATGGATTTAATAGATGTATTCAGAACATTCCATCCCAAAACCGCAGAATACACATCCTCTTCTACTGCACATGGGACATTCTCCAGAATATATCACATATTAGGACACAAAACAAGTCTCAACAAATTAAAAAAGACTGAGGACATTCCATGCATCTTTTTTAACCACAACACTATGAAACTAGAAGTCAACCATAAGAAAAAAAAATCAAAAAAGAGCACAAGTGAATAAAGGCTAAATAACATGCTACTAAACAGTAAATGTCAATCAAGATATCAAAGAAGAAATCAAAAAACACATGCAGGCACATGAAAATGAAAACACAATGGTCCAAAATCTTTGGAATTCAGCAAAAACAGTTCTAATAGGGAAGTGTGGAACAATACAGGCTGGCCTACCTTAGGAAGCAAGGAAAATCTCAAATAAATAACCTAACCTTACACCTAACGGAGCTAGAAAAAGAAGAACAAAACTGAGAACCAAAACAGGGAAGGAAATAATAAAGATTAAAGCAGAAATAAACAAAATAGAAACCAAAATACAACAGAACAGATTTATGAAACCAGGAGATGGTTCTCTGAAAATAACAACAAAATTGATAAACCTTTAGACAGACTCATAAAAAAGAGGAAGATTTGAATAAACAAAATCAGAAGTGAAAGAGGAGAAATAACTGACACTACAAAAATATAAAGGATTATAAGAATATTGTGAAACATTGCATTCCAACAAATTGAGCAGCCTAGAAGAAATGCATAAATTCTTAGAAATATATAAATGCTTAAAATTGAATCAGGAAGATATAAAAAATGTAAACTGACATATTATCAGCAATGAAATTGAATCAGTAATCAAAAACTGCTCAGCAAACAAAACTCCAGGGCCAGATGGCTTCACAGGGGAATTTTACCAAACATTTAAAGAAAAGTTAATACCTATTCTTTCTTCTCAAACTATTTCAAAACATAGAAAAGGGAGAAAAACAAATAAATTCATTCTATGAGGATTGCATTATCCTGATACCAAAACCAGACAAAGACACTACAAAAACAGGGACTATAGGCCAACAACTCTGATGAACACAGGTGCAAAAAATAGCCAAAAAATATTAGTAAACCAAATACAGCAATAGGTTAAAAAATCATTCACCACCATCAAGTAGGATTTACTTGTGGAATAAAAAAATGTTTCAATATTTGTAAATCAATTTGATATATGACATCAGTAAGAGAAAAGATAAAAACCACATGATCATTTGAATAGATGCGTAGAAAGCATGTGAAAAAGTGCAACATCTATAAATCATAAAAGCCCTCTGCAAAGTAGGTCTAGAGGAAAGATACCTCAACATAATAAAGGCCTTGTATGAAAAACCTAAAGCCAACATCATATTCAGTAGTGAAAAACTGAGAGCTTTTCCCCTAAGATCAGGAACAAGACAAAGATGTCCACTCTCACCACTTTTATTCAACATGGCACTAGAAGTCTGAGCCACAACGATCAGACAATGAAAAGGAACAAAAGGCATTCAAATATGCAAAGAAGTAAAACTGTCACTATTTGCAGATGACAGGATATAATATATAGAAAACCCTAAAGACTCTACCAAAAAACTACTAAAACTGTTGAATGAATTCAGAAAAGTTGCAGGATAAAAAATAAGTGTACAGAAATCCATTGCATTTCTACACACTAATAATGAAGCAACAGGAAGAGAAATTAAGAAAATAATTCCATTTATAATTGCACCCAAAATAATAAAATACCTAAGAACAAACATAACCAAGGAAATGAAAGACCTATACTCCAAAAGCCATAAAACATCAATGAAAATAATTAAAGAAGACACAAATGGAAAGCTATTCCCTGCTCATAGATTAGAAGAACAAATAGTGTTAAAGTGTCCATACTACCCAAAGCAATCTACAGAATTAATGAAATCCCTATCAAAATACCAACAGCACTTATCAAAGATCTAGAATAATCCTACAGTTTGTCTGGAACCACGAAGACCCAAAATAGCCAAAGTAATCTTGAAAAATAAATCAGCAAAGCTGAAGGTATCACAACACCAGGTATCAAGTAATACTACAAAGCTGTAGTACTCGAGTATGGTAATGGCACAAAAGCAGACACACAGTTTAACAGAATAGGACAGAAAGTCCAGAAAAAGCCCACAATGTAGAGTCAACTAATCGTTTTGTTTTTTTTTTCAAGTTTATTTATTTATTTTGAGAGAGAGAGAGCAAGCCCGTGACGGGGGAAGGGGGGAGGGAGAGGGAGAGGGAGAGGGAGAGGGAGAGGGAGAGGGAGAGGGAGAGGGAGAGGGAGAGGGAGAGAGAAAGAGAAGGGAGGGAGAGGGAGACGGAAGGGAGGGAGAGGGTAGGGAAGAGATCCCAAGCAGGCTTTGTGCTGTCAGCACAGAGCCAGATGCGGAGCTTGATCGCACAAACCGTGAGATCACAACCTAAGCCAAAATCCAGAGTCAGATACTTAACCAACTGAGTCACCCAGGTGTCTCAAAGGTCAATTAATTTTTGACAAAAGAGTAGGTAACACGCAATGAGAAAAAGACAGTCTCTTCAACAAATGGTGTCAGGAAAACTGGACAGCCACATGCAAAAGAATGAAACTGGACCACTTTCTTAAACTATACAAAAACTTAATTCAAAATGGATTAAAGACCTAAATGTGAGACCTGAAACCATAAAGATCCTAGAAGAGAGTACAGGTAGTAATTTCTCTGACATCTGCTGTAGCAACATTTTTCTAGATATGTTTCCTGAGACAAGAGAAATAAAAAAAAAATAAATGAACTATTGAGACTACTTCAAAATAAAAAGCTTCTGCACAGCAATGGAAATAATCAACAAAACTAAAAGACAACCTACTGAATGAGAGGACATTTGCAAATGGCATATCTGTTAAAGGGTTAGTATCAAAAATTTATAAAGAATTTATACAACTCAACATCCGAAAAACAAATAATCCAATTTAAAAACAGACTGAAGACATGAACAGACATTTCTCAAAAAAAGACATATGGATGGCCAACAAACACATTAAAAGATGTTCAACATCACTCATCATTAGGGAAATGCAAATTAAAACTATAATGAGATATCACTTCACTGTTGTTAGAATGGCTAAAATTAAAAACAAACAAACAAAAAACCCCAAAAAACAACAAGTGTTGGTGAGGATATGGAGAAATAGGAACACCGTGCACTGTTGGTGGGAATGCAAACTGGGGCGGGCACTGAGGAAAATAGTATGATGGTCTTCAAAAAGTTAAAAGTAGAACTACCCCATAATCACACCACTGGGTATTTACCCAAAGAATACGAAAACACTAATAGGAAAGGTATATACATATTTACGTATATTGCATAATTATTTACAATACCCAAATTATGAAAGCAGTCCAGTGTCTATGATAGATGAAGGTATAAAAAGTATGTGGTATGTATGTATGTATATACACATACACAATGGAATATGACTTAGCCAATAAAAAAGAATGAAATCTTGCCATTTGCAGCAACATGGATGGAGCTAGAAAGTATAATTCTAAGTGAAATATGTCAGAGAAAGGCAAATACCAGATTTTTCCATTCATATGTGAAATTAAGAAAGAAAAAAAAAGGATGAAAATGACAAATCAAGAAACAGATTCCTAACTATAGAGAACTGAAGGTTATCAGAAGGGAGGCGAGTGGGAGGATGGGTGAAATAGATGATGGGACTTAAGGAGTGCACTTATCATGAGGAGCATTGAGCAATGTATAGAATTGTTGAATCACTATATTACATATCTGACCCTAATATAACACTGTATGTGAAATATACTGAAGTTAATATAAAATCTTAAAAATAAAAAAAAATTAATAAAGTTTAGTAATAATATTTTAAAATTTATTAATAACAAAATATCACTGTTAGCTAGACTGATGTATTAGTGTTTTTCTAAATATGTGTAAACATACTTTATTATACATATGTTTTATATATTTATACATATATATCATTGACATATTAGTTTATATGCTATTCAAAATATATAAATTTATATTACCGAAATATACAAATATATATTACCGAAAGAGAGAAAAGGGAATAAGAACATAATTAATAAACTGTATTCAAATACAACTTTATTACTGTAGTTTAATATTGAGTGATTATAGCATATGGATTATTATGCCTTTCCCTAAACAGAGTTTATGGTCATTTACTCCCAAACTGCCAAGTTTGTCCATTTACACTTCACTCTTACAATGTACTACTTATGTTATGAGGTGCCCATTATTATTTTGAAGATTTGACTAGATATTCCTTAAAAACAATATCACATGCATTTTCTCAGAATCATTAGCATACCTAGCTCAGATATCTTTCTTCTTAGCACTGTCCTAAAATCTTTGATCCTATTTTGCATATTATAGAATCCAACTTTCAATACAAAATAGCTACCCAAGAAGCCTTTTTTTTATACAATTGAGAGTCCATATGACTTTGGGTCAGATTTTTGTATTACATCATTTGGAATCCTCTTTTAACGTTCTCATCCTGGGTTCTGAAGTCCCAGGCCACTACTAAATTCTATACGCTTATGAAGGATTGATTTGATTTGCCCTGCCCATAACATTTGAGTGGAAACAATGCAGTTATCAACAGACAAGTCTAAGGTCCCTGGGTGGCTCAGACAGTCCTGATTTTGGCTCATGTCATGATCTCAAGGTTCGTGGGATCAAGCCCCCAGGCGGGTTCTGAGCTGACAGTTCAGAGCCTGTTCGGGGTTCTCTCTCTCCCTCTCTCTCTCTCTCTCTCTGTCCCTCCCCTGCTTGCTCTCTCTCTCAAAATAAATTAGCATTTAATAGTGAAGTCCACATCTTTAGTTGTCAACAATCTCTATGTTGCCATTTCTCAGCCCCTAAATATGTCATTGCCAGTAAATGGAATGAGTGTGGTCTAATTTGTTTGTTTGTTTTTCACAATTTATATCATACTCAAAAGTACGTCAGCTCCTGCACTTCAGCTCATTTTACACTGAAAGCCACATTCTATACAAACATAGGATGCTGCAGCAAAAGCTGATGGTGACAGAAGACACAAGACTCCTGGATCAGAGACAATGGGGTTTATTTCTCACAGTATAACAAGATGCATGAACTTCATGTTCACACCAACTCACCCTTGTGCCCTAAGTGTCACAGAAGCAACAATGAAGAGCCAGCTTTTCTATAGTAGGATGTGGTACCAATTACAAGATCATAAGGCATAAGATCAAATCCAAATTCTCTCAGACATAGCTTTATAAAGTATCTTGGATGAGTAATCACTATTATGCGTAACTCAAGCTTCCAATTAGATTATCTATTTTGCTAAAAGAGTCAGAGTTTCTCATTTTCCCACCCAATCTCTCACTGCCATTTCACCAAAAGTGAAATATATAGAAACCTCACAGGAAAGTTCCTATCAGTCTATACAAAGTTTTATCGTAAAAATCCTCCATTAAATCAGCACTTCGATAATTCAGCCAACTGCTCTCCATTTTTATAAGAGAGCTTTCTCAATCCATCATTGCCACTCTATTTATGTGTAATAGGACACTGAAAAGCCAGGAGATAAGCTGCTCAATAAAAGCAATTTGCTCAATTGATCCTAAGATGTGGCTTCTCTCAGTGAGGGTCACAAACTGGATTTGTATACATATATATAGCCCACACATTTAAGAGATCAAGAGTGGGGGGACAGAAAATCAGACAACAGAGAAGAAAAGATAAGAGCAATGAGATTAAAAGTGTCTCTATAGACCCAACTACTGTGTGTTTCCACACCTTACATTTAAGTTATTCTTTATAAATTGTATATTTCTGTGTATCTCCTGCAGCTTTCTGAATTATTATATATCCAAAGGTCCAACTCAGTAAAAATGTTAGGTCATATTAACTGATGCTGCAATCTTAGATATAGACTCCTGTGGGCCTTGATCATTGCCCACTCCTTAGAGGATAGACAAGTTACTTTAAAGGATCTTTTACGAAATTACAAAACCAAGAATGGTTCAGAGCGGATGATGTGAATGACAGATAGAACTGCCATAAGCAGATTCCGGGCTTGGGCTAGATGTTGTTTAAATTCCTAGGAATTAGACTATTCAGGATACAATTTGAGTGATCTATGTTCTTTCCATTTACAGTATCTAATTGTAGATTAATCAACTAGGATAAATATTAGAATAGTATGTTAGAAATGCAAATGAATGTCAGAATCCAAAAATAGAGAAAAATGTAGCTGTTTATAGACCTCATGATTCTGGAAAAGGACAAGCACAATGATTGGAGCTACCCAAGGTAAACTGTGAAAATGTTCAAAATGCAAAGTTATTCTTTATTTATTTTTGAGAGAGAGAGAGAGACAGAGACAGAGAGACAGAGCGCGAGCAGGGAAGGGGCAGAGAGAGAGGGAGACCCAGAATCAGAAGCAGGCTCCAGGCTCTGAGCTGTCAGCACAGAGCCTGATGCGTGGCTCGGACCAATGAGCTGTGAGATCACGACCTGAGCTGAAGTCGGACATTTAACCAACTAAGCCACCCAGGTGCCCCTCAAAATGCAAAGTTAAAAAAGCATGAGGTCAATTAAAGGTTTGAACCCTTTGGAAAACTAAGGCAAGAAGGTAAGAGTGGACAAAGACTGGAAAATATCTTAGAAGTAAGTTTTAGAAGAATTTTTAAGGCAGTAAAAATAGTCTTCATGATACCAAAATGGTGGTACCTGTCATTGTATTTGTCCAAACCCATAGGATGTATAACACCAAGAGTGAACCCTAATATAAGCTTGGGACTTTGGGTGATTATGATGTGTCAGTACAGGTTCACCAATTGTAATAAATGTACTACTCTAGTGGGGGATGTTGGTAATGGGGAAGGAAATGCATGTGAGGGAAAAAGGCATGTGGAAAATCTCTGTACCTTTCTCTTAATTTTTCTATGAACCTAAAACTGTTCTTAAAAAAATACAATCTTTTTAAAAATGACTAGGTTTTAGAAATTATAAAACTGTGAATTTTTCCAAAGGGATGGACAACCTGTTCTAAATGCAAATCTCTTTGTTACCCTTGGATCTGGAAACTGGTATTCTAGCGGTCAAGTAGTCACAGATTCCAGCTTCAGAAAGACAGACATAGATCAGAACTCTTAATGGCAGGAATCAAAGTGACAAGAATGACAAAGAATTTATGGCCATATTAAGACTGCTGCAGAAATTATATTTTTGTCTTGTGTTGGATCATCTTCAACATCCTATTTTAGAAATAAGATAAAGAGGATATATAGAAGGAGATACAGTTAATAAGCAGGAAAGTAGTTATGAATTTATTGTTATAGTCCATTCAGAGTAGTTACAATGGCAATAAGGACGGCAAGTGAGGATGGTAAGTGGCAATCAGATGGATTTGAGGAGGTATGTCTACAGAATTTGGTAATTTATTGTACAATAGAGAGGGTATAATTGAGAGATCAAATTTGAGTAAAGTGGAATGAATGCAGTGTCTTTCATTAATCCGGATGTACCATGCAAAATGAGACAATGTTTGGGGAATAAGCAAGCTAGATAATGAGTCAGTAATGCATATGTTTAGTGTGAAATGGTTTTGATACAACTAGATGAAAGATGTCTAGTGGAAAACTGAAAAAAGATAGACTTACAACACAATAATTATGTATTTACACTTAGGAGTCATTATTGCTTAGGTTATAGGTGAATTTGTTTAAGATTTCTCTTGATGAGGACATACCATGGGGAAAAAATAAGACTGAGACTAAGAAACCAGAAAGTACTACCTTTTAAAAGTATGACAAGAAAAAAAAGTACCTACTGATGGAAACTGAGAAGAAATTAAGCAAAAGAGGAATGTCTTAACAGCCAGGACAGGAGAGGCAATTGGCTGTCTATGCTGAATTTTTTAATCTGTAAAGTGTAAGGTATTTCGGTTTGTTTCCTTAATATTTTAAAAAAAAGGAGTAAATATCAACAAGTAGTATAAGAAATGGACCTTACTGTTCTTCCTTTTCTCAAAGACTCATCTTTTCTGCCACTATTAAAACTAGATTTAAGAGGGCATTTTCTCATCCTAAGCAATCTGTTCCAAGCCTATAAATAAGATACATTTTGGGGCATCTGGATGGCTCAGTTGGTTAAGCATCTGACTTCAGCTCAGGTCATGATCTCATGGTTTGTGAGTTCAAGCCCCACGTCGGGCTCTGTGCTGACAGCTCAGAGCCTGGAGCCTGCTTCAGATTCTATGTCTCCCTCTCTCTCTGCCCCTCCCCTGCTCATGTTCACGTGCTGTCTCTCTCTCTCTCTCACTCAAAAATAAACAAACATTAAACAAAATTCTTAAAAAATAAAAAAAATAAGATACATTTCCTGGGGCCCATGAAAGGCTCAGTTGGTTAAGCCTCTGACTCTTGATTTCATCTCGTCACGATTTCGTGGTTTGTGAGATCAAGCCCCACTGTTGGCTCACACTGGATATGGAGCTTGCCTGGGACTCTATCTGTCCCTCTGTCTCTGCCCAGCCCCCCCCCCACCCCTTCCCCCCCAAAAAGATACTTTTTTTTGATATATTGCACACAGTTGAGATTTTACTAAGCTTTACTAAAGTGTATGGATTAGGAAAAGGTAAATGGGTACAGCTAACAATGAGCAATTAGTTAATTTGACTTTTATTTTGTGGCCCACAACATGCCAACTTCTCTGCTTAAAACTCTACCTGCTTTTATGTAGCAGAAAATATTTGTATCCACAATAACAGAAACAATTTCAAATATACCCTTATCCTCAAAAGCCACAGAGGCCTTTTACTTCTGCCTAAGACCCATCCTCTAGAACAGATTTCCTATATGAAGATCCACTTAATAATTGACAGTGATGATTGCTAGTCCAGAATAACTTCAGGAATAAGCCTACTCAAAACAGCATTGTCTTAACCCACAGTAAGAGCACTTGGCTTCCTCAGAATCTCTTACCATAACAAGTATTCTATAAAACTCTGTTTATAACATCAAATTGAAGATGGTATGACTTACACAAATACCTTTGAAAATGATATAATTATATAAAATGTTAAATAAAATGTATTTTATAATAAGTAATGTATTTCACTAAATAAATGCCCAGCATGAATTAATTAGAAAATATAACAAAGTAGCCAGTTGCATGCACCTCAGCACAGGATCGCTGTGAATGTAACAACTGCAAATGCAGACAGGTTCAAATATGTGGTGTGTGTAATTTATATCTAGTTCCATGGGTGGTGCTACGGTTGGTGATGCATGTTTATGAAATGGTCAGTGCTCTTGGAAGTCCCGATCAAAGTCAAATATCCTTTCCCTCAGTGTACAGAATTATAATATTCTTTGGAATTTCAATGTATCCTGAAAACATGAAACATTATTTGTGTTTATATGTAAAAAAGAGTTAGGTTCTAGGTTCATATTTTGAGGAGGAGTTTTTCACATACATAAATGTCCAGTACGGCGTTTACCTTAGTTTGTAACAAGTGAATCATGTACAGAATTACCCTGTGCTCTACAATAACCAGGACACCCCTCCACTACTGCCAATAGTATTCCCCAATCACTGTAATAATAATGCCTCCCAAATTCCCCAAATGCTCTTTAATGAGTTTTACACTATCATAGAAAACCCATACCTTCGAGCTGCAATCTGTCAGAAAACACAATTGGTCTATTATCACTAGAAACTTGGCCTTCATTGGTAGCTTCTACGTTAAAGCTGTGTCATAATACAGCTAAATAAGCCTGATATTCATTCATGAAATAAATACAATGAATGACAAAAAGGTTTCTTTACTGACAGCATTAAGGATATTAGCAACAGTACATTCAAGAGAATAAAGGGAGAAAAGGTAAGATTTCAGCCAGAGAAATCATTTTAAAAGGCTGAGTAATCTAAGCCAGAAAGAGTGTATACATATACAACTCATATTGTTTAGGTACTGAGGAAGAAGAAAGTATTGAACATTTTCAAATCTACTGGGTGAAGTGATGCTAATGAAACTAGACATATTAAATAATAATATAAATATTCCTGGAAAAATGTGTATTCAACACAAATTTAAGCTTCATTTTTAAAATGTTGTGTTTTCCATAAGAGAATCAACTGCTAACTTATCATTTTCCTACTTCTACCCAGCTTTGTCTTTAATCTCTTCCTTGTGTGCTTTTGTCTGGCTAATATTCTCATATTACATGTATGATCTCTTTCTGATCCTTAAAATAATGCCTTCATGAATGCATTATTTATTTAAGCTTTAGGGAAAAAATACTTCTAATTTGCCAAATTCATTTAAAATTGCACTTCTCACTTTTAGAGTCATTAACAAGTTTGTCTAATTTATTACCATTTGAAAAACTGATGAGCAGATTTTCAATTGGTCTGTTTAGGTTACTAATAAGTATAGAACTCCAAGATTAGATTAATCTTCAGAATTTATTCTTCTGTAACTTGACCATATAAGGATAAATCTCTGTAATTCTCCTGAGTCACCCTCACTTCAGTTGTTCACCATTGTAAATTGACAATGAGAAAAGGTTTCTCAGATAAATAATCTCAGTGTAATTACCACTAAATGGAAAGCTTTCTACTGATACTTTTGGGTCTACTCTGGTTGAGAGCTATCTAAAGAGCTAAAAACAAAACAAAACAAAACAAAAACAAAAACAAAAACAACAAAAAACTCACCACATATTCATTGCTTATTTATTATTAGGGATAGTGATCAATTTTTGACTTGGATTATCTCATTCATTCTCTATAACAACCTTATGATCTTCAGTATCTCTATTATCCCTTTAAGTAATATTTAAAACCAGAAGTCAAATGCAGAATGTCTGAATTCTGAATCCAAATTACTTCAAAGCATGCTTCTCCAGATACCACTGAAAAAAAATTTAGGTTCTTCAATCTTCTCATTTCTTATATTTCATAGTTTTGTTTGGAAAATAAAATGAGGCAACAAAATAGTAAATTGGTAAGTACCTAATGTGTTTCAAGTTTCTAAAATAGCTGCCCATACCATAAAGAATACAGTCAATGATGTTGTACTAGCAATGTATGGTGACAGATGGTAGCTACACTCTTGGCAAGCGAAGCATAACATATAGAGAAGTTGAATCACTATGTTGTACACCTGAACTAATGTAACACTCTGTCAACTACACTCAAAAAATAAAACATACATTCATTTTTTTTTTTTTACTCCTTTGACCTTTTCTGGGAAACATGCATTCAATAACCATTTTATGTCCAATTTGTGTTTATGTCTAGTTCTTTAGTATTTAACAACAGCTTTTTCATGATGTCTAATAAAATGCTAACAAATGAATTCTTATAATTTACTGTTAGAAAGGTTACAAAATAAGTTCAATATAATAAGAAGTATAGAATGGAGGACCTAACCAGACCTAAAGGTCAGAAGAAACATCCAGGAGGAAAGCATGTTTAGTCACCCACTTAACGGTTGGGCTGGAGTCACTAAAGATGTAAAGTATTGTGTTGCTCTGCTAACTAAGCAAACCTTCTCTTTTTTAGTGGGCATCTCCATGAACACATAAGCTATTTTCCAAGCCCACTTGCAGTTAGGTGTGCCCATGAGCTCCTGTTCTGGCCAAGGAAGTATTCGATGAAGTTAGACTTGGTGTGCTGGGGGCATGGTGGGGGTTGCTTTAAAAAAAATCTTTCCCGGGGCGCCTGGGTGGCGCAGTCGGTTAAGTGTCTGACTTCAGCCAGGTCACGATCTCGCGGTCCGTGAGTTTGAGCCCCACGTCAGGCTCTGGGCTGATGGCTCAGAGCCTGGAGCCTGTTTCCGATTCTGTGTCTCCCTCTCTCTCTGCCCCTCCCCTGTTCATGCTCTGTCTCTCTCTGTCCCAAAAATAAATAAACGTTCAAAAAAAAAAAAGTTAAAAAAAAATCTTTCCCTTTTAAAAGACCAGCTTCATAAGAAAAATCTTTTGTACACCTTTTTACAGTGAATAATACATTTCTTTTTCTTTCTCTGTTTGGGAAAGTCTTCTGAAAATATCCACTTTCTTTTTCTCCTGAACATAGAAATGAGTCTCTAAACAGATATAGCACAATACAATTTGCCCACAAAGGAAATTGGAATTAAGAAAATGAGGATGATTTTGCTAATCATATTCTCCTTTCAATTAATTGTATATTAAACAATTGGTGAGTGTTGATGGAATTATGTATAGTCTAGGGAGAGGCTGCAAATCCAAGCATCTGTGCCTTTTCTTTTTCTGTAAAATAAAGAGCAATGAGAGGGTGAGTATCTGTGTGTTGTAAATTCCTATGAAAACTGTAATTCTTGGGGATAGAAGATTATAAATTCAAATGAACTCTGTTTTAGTACAAAATAAAGTAAG
Organism: Prionailurus viverrinus; assembly: GCF_022837055.1. NCBI lineage: Eukaryota > Metazoa > Chordata > Mammalia > Carnivora > Felidae > Prionailurus > Prionailurus viverrinus. The sequence goes on along the minus strand of NC_062577.1, from coordinate 47,067,608 downwards.
TCCCAAGCAACATGTCACAATAATAAGAGAAAAGTAGTAGAATGAAACTCACTAGATAAATGGAAAAGGTAGGAAATGTCTTATTCTTCTGTGGAGAGGGGATAAAGATTAAATAAAAAAAAATCTGTTATTTGTAAGTTGTGTAAAATGCGACTGTCTATATCCCGACATTATTTTAACAGTCTTATATCTGAAGATGTGAATTATTCAAAGAATACTACTTTCAGTAACATAGATGTTCACATAAGTATTTAACCCCTGTATAAGCTTTTTCCAATAGTTCCTTGTATCTAATTTAAGATTAGATAAATTACAACACACGATAGCCCTTTATTATGTGTTTCATGAGTTCTGAAAATTTGCTAACCACACAAAAGAATCTGAGTTGAATGTAATACACCTCTATTTTAAGGTTTCTACAATTTCTTAAATCCAATATTGCAGAATCATAATACAATACTTGAACAGTGTTATAGTTATATGTTAACATAGTTCTAAGAATCTATCCAGGTGAATGGATTTTGAACATGAAACATGATAAGGGGTCTGTACATAATGGTGAACAACATATGTGATCAGCTTTTTTGTCTTACAAAACTGTTTTGTACCTACACACACGCACATATATTTTAGACACAATTAATGCATTTTGGTAACTACCATGTAGAAAAAGTATTAATTAGATTTTATTTACTTTAGTGTTTAGTGAGCCATTGCTATCCATGGCTCAATGATTCGTTTAATCATAAAAGCTCAACACTGAATTACGGAATATATTGAACTACACATCCAATTAACTTACTTTAAAAATGTTCCCAATTGAGACGGTGTTAATTAACATTTTTGTGATCATTTTCCAATATATACATATATTAAATCATCACATTGTACATGTCTTAAGTTTTCATATGTTGTGTCAATATCCCAACAAAGCCAGGAAAAAAATAAAAATTAAAAAAAAATTGGATATGGACAGTGTTTATACACAAGAAAACTTTTACAATTTATATCAATATCACTGAACTTAAAATGCCCTTTTCATAGAACTACAGTGTCTTATCTTACCATTAAATATAATATTTTCGTGTTTTTAATATAGCCAATCTACTTTAACTTTAAAATCACTATAAATATTTACTTAGAATCCAACCCAATTTTATCTGATAAAAACTCTGTATCATTCCCTAACATTCTTTACCTGTTATTAATTAGTAAAATGCTATAAAGCAAACAAAAATCAAGAACTGAAAAAAAATCTTCAGCAAGAAAAATTTCTAAGATATAATAAAAGTTTTAAGAAAACTGAAAAAGTTATATAATCTGCATTAGCCTCTATTTATTCATAGTAATCTAGTTAAGCACTGAGTAGGAGGAGATTCAAATTTTCATTTTAATCAAAATTAAGATGGGAACAATTTAAATAAGAAATATCCAACAACACCCCCAGATATATGAGTTATGTTTTCCTTGGTTATTTACTGCTTCAATTTTTGTCACTTGGGACAAAGAGGAAAAATATAAAATATCAGAAAATAAAATAAGAGATTTAGTAGTTTGTTTGGTAGAAGTGCATTTTTTTCACACTCCTTTATAACAGAAAAGTTAACTAAAATTCCAATAAATGATCAAAATCAAATAGTTGAATTATCCAAACACTTTTGCTTTATTCATCACTTTTCTCACAAGAACTTCATTCTTCAACAGGCTTTATAAATACAGTACAGTTCTTCTCCACTCAACTCTCAAAGGTAGTAAGTTCCAGTCACAGCCCCATCAAAAGTCTGAGTTAATGCTTTTCTAGTTTCAAAATAAATGTAAAGTCATTTGTTTTGCTAGTCATTTGTATTTACTGTGGCTCAGAATAAGATTAAAATCAAGTTAGCCTCTCAGAACTCATACCTCTATAGAAGACCGTGCTACCTCCAGAGATAAGGATCTCCACTCAGAGAGACAAAATCATTCACAAAGACAATTTGAAATACATTAAAACATAAATACATTAGCATGCAATGTTCCAAAGTCTTATGCTGTACAAGAAACATGCAAAAGTGTTTGCTTGGGGAAATTAGCCACAGGTCTATCAAACTGCCCAACTCAACCATAGAAAACCCAAAATATTTCCTGACAAAACATGGACCAGAAAGTGCTAAAACTGTCCTAGATCTAGCCATACTAGATAGACATCACTTTTTTTTTTTCATTTAAATTCAGATGTGAGCACTGAAGAAACATAAAAGGCAATCTCCAGGGGATAAACATGAAGGGTTGTTAACCTTAATGTTAACCTTAATGTTAACCTTAATGTGAAAATGTAGCAGGTCCTGTGTATTGTGGATCCAGTGCAGAAGGTTGTTTTGCCTTCATACAGGGAAACACAGGAGCATCTGGGCCTACATAAGATGAAGACTAGAAAGGAAACCCCAGACAAAGGCCAGGATCTTCAAAGGGTAAAACTCCAGTAAAAGAGTAATTCCTAAGTCCAACCCCATGACCAGGTAAAGGAAATGTCAAAATGTTATTAGTTTTTTGGTGACTTTTGCAAGAGGAAATATATGTTGGCAATATGAAAGCAGTAGGAATTTGTAGTCTAAATTTTCACTATTCTTATGGTATATGAAGCCAAAAAATGAAATGTTAATATAAATGGCATTCCTAGAATGGACAGTTAAGAAAAGCAAACCCTATGGGTGCCTGGGTTGCTCAGTCGGTAGAACATCCAACTCTTCATTTCATATCAGTTCATGATTGGAGCCTGCTTAGGATTCTCTCTCTCTCCTTCTCTCTCTACCCCTCCCGTATTCATTCTCGTTCTCTCTCTCTCTTTCTCTTTCTCAAAATATATAAACAAACATTAAAAAAAGAGCAAACCCTAAAGAAATCTGCCTTGGCCATGCTTTTGTCATGGAAAGATAAGAGGTACACTTCATTGACAATAGAACATTGCAATAGGTAGATCATGGTAGGAATAATAGAACCCAATCATTCATTAGCTACATATGCCACAGTTAACACAATTTAGAAAAACAGAATATTCTTAAATTGACAAAGCATAATTACAAAAATACAGAAAAAAGCCAATATACTTAATAGTAATATTAGAAGCAATTTCTCTAAAAATCAAGAATTAGAACATTATTCTGGCTTTAATTATTTGCTGGATATTAACATACTGAAAAATCATACATAACACATGATACCATATATGTTAAATTTCCATATGTGAAATTAAGTTATAAACATTGATATGTATGTATGTATGTATGCAGCAAAAGTATAAAATTATGCATGGGACTGATTTAATCCAAGTTCAAAAGAGTGCATATCTCTGGAGAGGGAGAAGAAGGAGGACATGAGGGGTAAGATTTAGCTGTATATTTTGAATTTTATGTTTTTAAAGAGATCTGACGTAAATAGGGGAAAATGTAACCATCTGTTATATCTTTGTAGTCTTCACATGAGTGTCTGTTACATAATTTTTATAATTTCCTGTAAATTGGAGTAGTTTTGAAATTGAAGTGTTAACTAACATTATTGTGGTAATAATTTCTTACTATATGCATGTATCTAGTCACATAATATACCTTAAACTCACATATGTTCCATGCCAATGATATCTCAACAAAGCTGGGGAAAATGCAAAAACAAACAAACAAACAAAAACAACTCAAATTTCTAAATGAATTTTTACTTAACATTTTACTTCATCATAATATAATTTTAACTTTGAAAACTAAATTCTTAGTGTCCTCTAAAAAAGAGATGAATAGCAAAACAAGTAAAAAAAAAGCAATTTCAACGTTGGAAATCATTTTCCTAAATTATACCTATGATTTTAAAACAGTTACTTGAAGGTCAACTCACCAACTAATATCAATTAAGGCTACCTTTTATTACCAATATGCCAAAAGCTTAAAGGTCTATGATATTTTTATAGGAAGAGAGAGTCATACAAATAGATCAGGCAACCGTACTATCAAGCTATTATTAATGTATAAGTTAAGACAGAGGAAGTTGAGAGGATTTGGAATTCTGCCTGTTTGTCGTCTCTAGAATTTGGTATCTATTCCACTCAAAAGCAAACAAGCAAACAAACAAACCAAAAAAAAATTACTGATATTTGATGTTGTTTTAAGGGGACAGGTTCTTGTAGCCATCAATATTTAGGTGGATTATACTAGACTCATGAATTTATGTCGGGTAGTTTTAGCCGTTATTCAGGTGTTCAACACATTATAGTCATTCGAGTTAAGTGTTAGTGTCATTTCTGATTATGTGGTAACTGTGTTAAAGGTAAATATTGGTAAATATTTGTAATATCATCTTGCCCATAATATCACTTTTAATGACAGTAACATTCAAAAAATATATAAGATCAACTTAGTATTTCTTTCTTCCTTATAATTTTTTCCACATATAGGAGTACAGTTTTTAAACACAGTAAAAGAGTTATACTTTAAAAACTCCTGCTAGTCCTGGAGAATAGTGATGAAAATGTCCACCTACTAATGTAGGAATAGAAGAATAGTGGAATGTTTGTTAGGTAGGAGAACTCTGTTCTGTAATGTTGTGATTAAAATAATGAGCTCGAACAAGACATCTCAAACTTGGAGAACACATATTAGTAAATAAATAGGCAAGTTTGAGAGTCTACAGTTTGGAGAAAAACTCTACTAGTTTTGGAAGTTTAAAAAAACTATATTTAGCATTTTTCAACTTTTAATTAGAAAATCTCTGGTAAATATTGAAGACAAAAATGTTTGCAGTTTATTAAAATATTCCATTATGTGGTATTTATTTGTATGCATGTATTAAATATTAAAATGTATGATTGTTTTATCAGTCGGTATGCATATTCTATAACATGTCTAGGGAACCTGAAGGATTAGTGCTGCAATTTTCTTCAACAAAAGCTATCTGGTACACAGAGGACAGGCAAGGCTTTTCTATTCCTTATCTCTTCAATTATCCGCCACTAAGCTTTTTAAAGATACATATTCTATTCATTCATCAAAAAATTTATAAATATACATGTAGAATATCTGTCTTAAAATAAATTGATTTGGGAAATACTCTTTAGACCATGAACCGGCCAATTTCACATTCTGTATATGCTGTCATATTTAACATGATATAGTATTATGTACATTCATGTTTGGAACTTGGGTTTCTCAGTTTACTTGCTATTTATTTATATTCAGCAAATTTTCATTTTATGTTAAAATTCATTTTATTGACAATGATGATTCACATACTAAATATGCATACTGATACAGAAACAAATTTTGAGGTAATAAAATTTTGAACATTTACTTTATCTAAGAGTAACTTCAGGTTCTAAAAGCATAATTAACTAATGTCAGGTTTAATACCATTGGCTGCTCCATATGTGAAGATAAGATATTTTTATAAAGGATTTAACATTCGTTATATAGAGGCCTTCTATTAAAAAATGGGATTTTACTTTTTCAAAAACTAATTTCTATCACTTATATATCTGCCTTCTTGAGGCCATAGTTAATTATTGTAGTGTAAGCGGGATAAGACAAGCTTAGAGGTTATATAGCAGTGTTTTTATAGAAACATTTGGCTTTGCCCTGTAAATCTATTTAGGGAAAACCAATGAGCTTGTAGGAGGAAGTAGCTCATAAAGAATTAGGACCATGTAACTGATTCCCTGCAAAGAAAAATACTTGCATGAAAGAGATTCATGACAAGATTTAAGATGACAAATGTTTGTGAATAACATTCTAAATGGCTCAAGTCAACTGTGCTATAAACCATCTGGCAAATTTAAGTCCTAACTGAAATGCATATGAATTATTGCCATTTAATGGACTATTTAATGGACCTATGAAAAAATTATTTGGCAAAACAACAGGTTTTCAGTAAAAAGAATCAATCTTTCTGAGAACCAAACCTAGAGAATGTTTCCTCATTCAAATATAAATAATATATGGAATCAAATGGCATATTCTTTGAATTTCAGAAAATAAAACCATATTTATTATGTGTAAATAAAAGATACACATGCCAGTGTCAAAGATAGCACTTACTGGTGTGACAGACTGGCATTCAAATCCATAGTCATCAATCACCAAGATGAACAAAGTCCCTCTGAAGAAAAATAAAATTATGCCTGCATAAGATTTTGGAAACAGCAGTAAGATTTTGAAGTATGGATTTTCAATGAATATAGGTTAATGTGTTAAATTTTATTAGATCAATAATCTCACTCAATGATAAAACAGTATTTAGTTAATATTTCAGTAAGATGTTAATATAATATATTATGATTCATAGCTGATCAGAAACAAATCCAAAACTGTTATGTTCTGGGATTTTCTTAAAAAAAAATAATGTTTATTTTTGAGAGACAGAACATGAGCAGGGGAGGGGACACAGAATCTGAAGCAGACTCTGCACTGACAGTGGGCTCACCGAAGTTAGACGCTTAACCGACTGAGACACCCAGGCACTCCAATGTTCTGGGATTTTCAGTTACTGTGTTTGCTACATTATTTTCACATAGTCAGGCAGACTGGCAATTACGTTCCTGAAGCTTTGTGTTCCTTGAATTGTTGATCAGGCATTGGTGTTTAATGAAGTAAAATTATTTTTTCAATGATATCATAGCATTCTGCAACATTATTAGGCTTGATTTCTTTTAACATGTAGCTAGGTAGAGGGAAGCAAATAAATTAATACACAATAATTATTTATGTGAAAAAGAATGTGTAGGCTGAGGGTATGACATACTGTTGCTGTTCTATGAATGCTCCTATTGAAGCTGAGATTTTAAAGCCATATCTACATATTACTTAAAACAATTCTTCTAAACTATAATATCTAGAACAAAACATATATATTAAAAAAAAAAAACCTATCCTGGTAGGTAGGGTGGAATCACATACACTAAAAAGAGAAAGAAAGACAAACGTAGGTTGTTTACATACCATTTGTAGCTAATTACTTACTAAGAGTGCTGTATTTATAAAAAAAATATATTCCTTCATGAGACACAGAATCTAGCTCATGGAATGAGTCATCTAAACTTAATACATATTTGCCTATGCATATATGTACACACACACACACACACACACACACACACACACACACACACTCTATATGCACTCTATATAGGAATAGGGCAAAAGAGAATGAGGACGAAAAATTATTTATCAGGTACAAATTTGGCACAGCTACTGGGATATCTAAATTCAATATTTATGGCACACAACTATCAAAGCATTTTTCCACACTTACAACAGGTTTGGCAAACTATATGACCTACTGTCTACTTTTTTTTTTTAGTAAAGTTTTTGTAAATAAAGTTTTATTGGAACATGGTCACACTACACTGTTAGAGTTAAGTAGTTGTTAACATCATTTTGACAATGAAGATCTCAAAAGTCAAAGTATTTACTATCTGGTTCTTTATAGGAAAAGTTTCCCAAACTCTGCTTTACAACCCACCAGCTCTTTTTTATTGCACAACACATATAAATGTACTATGGTCCCACTTGTTTATTTAACAGCTAAATTGGAAATTCATCCACTTATGCAACATTTATTTGTTACTGCCACTAGGCCAACTGCTCACTCTTCTAAGCACCAGTGATACAGAGAAGAGCAGTACAATAAGGCTTTGATCCCATGGACCCTACTTTCTAATCTGGGAAAGCAAACAATAATACACAAGTCAACATAGTTTAAACACGATTAATTTCAGGCAGTGATTTACAGAAAGAAGACATTTTCAAGAAGATCAATGTCTTCTTGACATTGTTTGAAGGTGATACAATGTTTGAAGGTAAGAATTGAGGGGGGCATTAAATTGAATCAAGGAAAACTTTGAGAACAGGTGACAACTGATCTGCAACCGGAATAAAGAGTGTTTATTCATACAAACATTGGTGAAAGGGCTCCCAGATAGAACGGCAGTAATAAAGGTCCTAATGTAGGAACAAACTCAGGTTGTTTTGTTTTATTTTTTTCAGAGAAAAGTAGTGCAGCTGAAGTGTAATGGTGAGAAAATCATGGTAGTATTTGAAGAGATGTAAGCAAGATAGAACAAACTAGTGAGAAAATGTCTAAGTATTAAATTAAAATAAATCTACAATACAAAGTAGCATTATGACATTAGCAAGGGAAAAACAGTAAGTGCCAATACTCATTTTTTAAGCTTCTCAAAATGGTAATTCTGTATGTCTTTCTTTGGCTCTTTTAAATCAAGACAAGACATCTTTCTTGAGGGTAGAGATGAAGAGAGGGTAAGCAGAAGCTTGTACATTCTCAGGGATGATATTTAATGTTCCTTATTTGTCTATGCCCTCCCATAATCTCTATACTTCTCACAGAGAAGCCATTATTGACTTTCAGCCCTCACACTGCACAACCCCGTATTAAGTAAGAGGAATGTTTTTGGAAGTCTTTGGAATGTATCTGTCAATTGGTGAAGATCTTTTGTATTCTGCATGTTCTCCTTCAAAATACTTCCAGATGACTCAGAATTATATTTATGAAGGCACACTATTAATCTCTGCATCAATTATCAGATACCCTAAACTTAATACATTCAAAACAATAGTTTTTTGTATTCAAGGACACTCTGTCCCTTCTATAGTCTCTGTATCCTTTGTGTACCAGCGTTAATAAGGTATCTCCTTTGGCAAAAATAGACCCAGCACTGATAGAGAATTGGTGGGCTAAGGAAAAATAAAATCATTCATATTTATCCAATAATTTGCACCTAATAAGTGTCATTCCCTCAATACTATGTCAACTTCTTCAATACTATTTTCCTCAATACTTCCTCAATACTCAATATTTCCTCAATACTATGTCAATTCCTTGATACTGTGACATAATCTAATAGCTATCAATCATCCTTTTAATTTAGGAGGACTTGAGTTTGAATGTGGATATTTTTACTGACTCACCTTATAAATATGGATGAAAAATAAATATCTTTGAGACTCATTTCATTTATATATACAATAGGAATAAAAGTATTTACTTTGTAGGGTATTAGTGGGATTACAATTAGTAATTGTAGAAGCCTAATGAGGTAGCTATTACTTCTTAAATCAAATAGATAGAAATAACAATCACTACCAATTACTAACCATCTACTATTTTCAGTCTAGTTAATAGTTATATACATATATATATATATATATATAATGTATTTATTAAAGCAATAGTCTGAAATAGATACCACTGGCCCTAAATTAATGATGAGAAACCTAAGTTTTAGAGACATTTAGAAGAAAGTGACAAGTCCCTGGTGAATTCAATATCCGTGATTTATATTGTTTGTAGTAACAGTGCTACATGATCTGTTTTCATGATATTACTCTTTTGCCTCAGGCCCTTGACCTGGCAAAGATATTTGTCTTCCTGTCATGACACTGGTTCTACCTCAATATGACCTGGCCTGTCTTCCTCAAGAACACAGCACCTACCCACCTGGATAGCCTCTGTCTTCTATAATAAATCTGGAAATCCTCTATCAGCTAATGGTATTACCATATATCCCACAATGTCTTCATTTTTTAGACATCTGATGTGTCTTTCTCCTATATGACACAGAAGCTGGGCATTGCCAACATTTTTAAAACTGGACTGCATCTTCCTTTTCAGCTGCGGCTTATTCCATAGAATCTATCTTCTAGTCCAGCAGAGCCTCTCTCAATTCTTCAAATACATCAAAAACAATCATGCCACCATGCTTTGTGTATCCCTTTCCTGGATTGTCCTAATTGTATTCCTTCCATACTTATGAAGACCTACTTTTTCTCTAGGATATAGGGGAAAAATAAAGGAAAACCATTTCCCTCATTCCAATTCCCAGACTGATATCATGGCTCCATATTCAGATTTCTCCAAACATTTCACATGCAATTCTACTGCAGTGCTTCCCTGAAAGTATCTGTCTCACACGTGGCATTGCAAAGTACTTGAGCACATGAATTTAATCCTTTTTCTTTTTACTTCTGTATATCCAGTGTAAATCAATGTTACTGGCATTTATAAAAAAAACAGTATAAGGAAATAATATCATGTAAATTCATGCTTTCGATCGACTCTTACATCAATGGCTCACAGTGAATGATGCTCCTTTGTAGAGTCCTTCCTGCACAGATTCTGTGTTTGGTCATAAAACTTCCATTGATGAAAGGCATTATCAGAAATGATGTTAGCAGAAGCTTCATAGACACTTGCACATTGGGACTCGCCTTCTTGAATGTTTCTATTTAGAAACCAGTCTACATTATGTAATAAAACTCAAGCTAGAGTACTGAAGGATGAAATTATGTGGTGAGAGACCACAGAATGAGAGGCTGCCGTGAACATTCCAGCTCCAGCTGAGCTCACAGTTGATAAAACCACGAGTGACCACAGCTATACCACATAGAACAGAACTGTTCAACTGACCAGTCAACTCACAGAATCATGACAAATAATAAATTATTGTTGTCTTGAGCCACTACACTTTGGACTAATTTGCTACACAGCAAGAAACACTGAAACAATCCTCTAAAATCCTGTATGAAGAATGTATAATTTCATGTTATATATACGGCTCTGTCTCTGCTTTTGAAATTTAGAGAATGTCTATTTTCTACAACTTGGGGACTTTCTTACCACACTGAATATGAAAGCATTTTGAGATGGCCCCAGCTTTACCAACCCAAAGATATTCTGGAAAGTGTTTACATTTAAAAAGACTCAAATCAAATGATGTCATCAGCAACAGTAAACTAAGGAAGCAAGATATTCTGAGATTCACTATATTTTTTTGTATTTCCCAGCAAAATATAATGGTTTATGACATATCTTCATCTTCTCTTTTTCCTAAATGTATCTCTTCTCTGTATTGTCACTATTTCTAACTGTGCTGAATATCTTTCGCTTGCCCCTTAGGCTAGATTCAAATGTCTACATTTCTCTACCCTGCACTGTGCTCTGGAAAGCAGTTCAATACAGATTGTGTCAATAACCCTCCCCACTCTCTTTCAGGAAGGAGAGTATAGCAGGAAATTACAGTAAAGGCAGAGAGTGAAGCTGGTGATTTATATCTAGATACACATACTTTCCTCCTGAAGACTCCTTTAGGCATCATTTGAACAAAAGTTACAGTTCTTCTCAGGTAGCCTCCTTTCCACTGGCAACCATTCCAGCCTCTTGCTCCCATAAACCAAAGATGTTAATGGTGTCTTAGAGGACCTAGGATATAATACCTTGGGTTTCATTAGAGTTGGCCCACATTTTATAAATATTTCTCTTAGTAAATGCCTCTCAACTTGCCCCTATTTAAATATGCTATCTATGTCCTTTCAGGACTCTGATTTATTACTTCAGTATATTTTCCTGAGGGTCATTCATACAAATGTCCCAGCTCAATTGCAATCGAGACATCTCTAAATGGACAAAACAGCTGAGGTTCCAAGTAATATATAGGTTCCAAGTAATATTCCAAGTAATATTTAACCACAGTTACTCTCTTTCTTGAGTCAACACTACATGTGCAGTGTGCAACATCCATCCTTTTACGTGTTACATGAACTTATAAACGTCATGTTCAGTCATGAAAAGAATAGAAAATAATAGGAATTCCGCATAGATGATTAAAAGAATAACAAAAAACTATAAAAAGAATGTCTTTTTGTGTTCTTTCTTTTTCCTGTATTTTCCTTTCTCTTTTTCATATTTAGAAGTACAGGAGAGTTGACTTGCATGTCTCAGAAATCATTTTTATTTCTTTTACAGGATTTTGTAGAATGCTTTTTGAATCTGCCAGAATGGCTTAAATGAACAATGCTTTGTGCAGTCATAGCTACCGCTTATTTGACAAGTTCCTTCCCTTTGACTGTTTGTCTCTGAAAGGATTTCTTATCAGATGAAGTTTATGTTCCTCCTCATTTTTTTTCAAATTGTGTTGTGTGGAGTGAGGATTCTACAATGAATATATAACCTATGTATGTCTTATCAAGGGCATTCGATGAGCTGGTCAAAGTCACTGTTTCAGAGAATCTGAAAGTTTTAAGGGAATGATGGAGGCTTCTGGGATGGTCATTACAAAGTGCTTCTGAAATCGTGATTTGCTCACCATTCTAAAAATGTATAAGTGGATAAGGAGCACTTAGGAATAGATTACTAAACCGAAAATGATAAGTTGCTATTTATTCCATTTTCTACAGACTGAAGTATTCAGGTTTTATCTATGGATAAGGACTTTGAAAAAAAAAGTATTACTATTTAGTAATATTAGTAATTTTTCATGATATTAGAAAATTACTATCAACTATATTCCTGTAAGAATGAAAACAAAATTAAATGCAGGATTTTCCTTAGATTTTAATTTCTAAATTTATATATATATTATTTTAAAGAGTCAAGGTGTGAGTTCAAGATTAATAAATTGAAGAATTTACTACAGTGAAGATATTTCATGTGACTTTAACTCAAAAGTGGCAAATTAAAAAAAAAAAACCTTCAAATTTAGTCTTATGTTTCCTATGGATACATACACATACACACACACACACACACACGTATATTATATATAATTGTTTTTATTCCTCTAGAACTTTATTTACTAAGATTATTGAGTAATGATCTTCCCTGTGCTTCCATTCTAAAAGCCAAAGTTAATCAAAAGGAAAGAAAATGTTCCCCTGTTTATACAATCCATTAATACTGGATAAAATTTGAAAAATTATAATAATTGCATTGTATTCTATGGTAAATACCTTGATATTGACATTTATTCAGCCATTAAGTAATTTCCATAAGAAAAGGAATTCTCATTGAAGAGTGAGACTGAGCAGGCTCTCTATGCAAACAGATCAAATATATTGAAAAGGCTGTAGAATTCAAATTCCCCACAGCTTTTTACAAATCAGGATTAAGGAGAAGCATTTTGACAAAAGCTCACCCAGGGGCTATTAAGAAAATGCAATACAACTGTTTTTAACCTTTTGTATAGTTTGTTGAACTTTCTTCTAGTAGGTAGGCTAATTATATTTGGTCTTCCTTTGGTCCCTCCACATGATTTCTAAGACGTTTTCTGCCTCTGTGATGACAAACAAAAGAAACCAAACAACACATATCTGGGATGAACATTTTAATACTGAATTATTCCAAACATTTCTCTGTGTGTGCATTTTTTGACAATTTTCCAAAACTGCATAGATTTAGCATCTAAGTTACAGAAACTGAGTTGAGTATTCCCTGGAATAAGTCATGTGTAAGCCATCAGAAATCACTCAAAGAGGGAAACAAAAATGAGCCTTCTATCTAGGAAAGAGTTCATGGTAGGGAAAGTGCAAAAAATATTACTGTGGGGAAATTATTCACAATCAGGGAAGTAATGCATAATGTGAATCCTCTGATTGTTCTGTAGCCTTGCCTTGTACTTCCTGGGAATAGGAGGGGAAAAAATCATGAAAAGTAAAGCAGTTTTGCCAAAATCTCTTTAAGACACTGACATCCCAAGGCAATGCTTATGTATAGTATAAAATGCACAGGAATCCAAGAACTGGTGTTAGTCCGAGTGCAATCAGGAGAGAGAAATCACATATGAACAGAGAAAGCTTACCATCAAAAACACAATAAGAAATAGGTACCAACATTAATCCACAAAAAATGAATATAAGCTAATATAGGTTGTCTTTGGTCTGTCTTAGACACCAGGAACAGGACTATAATAATCAGTAGTTAGTATGTTTCTTTCAAATCTGGCTCTAGGTGTTCATGGAGATCAACATAGGATTATAACTGATCCTTAGAGAATCCTTTACTTCCACATCTACACAGCATCTAGATTATCTTTCAAAACAAAAGTCAACAGTGATATCACTTTACTCAAAAGTGAGCATGAAAACCACTGTAACTGGAAGATCCCAGAAGATCCTAAATCAAATGTTCCATTACCAGGCACAACCACTATTTGACCCTGCATCACTCTTCAACCATAAGAAGACTGCTCTGGTTAAACTGGTTTCCCACATATCCCACTCCAAATATTCCAAGAACACTCACAAGTCAGGGATTCTGTATGTTAGTATTTGCTGATTTCTGTCTATAGCACTATTTCCCAAGATATCTAAGTCCTGCTCAATGTCATTATAACAAAGGAGACTTTCACGGCAAACTTAAATGAATTGCTAACCGCCTATGCTCTTCTCTTACACTACACAGCATTATTACTGTTCCCCCAATCTCTCAACAGGAGGAAATTTGGTTTGTTTCCTACTATATCCTCTTATGCTTTAGAACAATGAAGACCATTCAATAAGCTACTCTTACCACAACAAGTTGGAGTGTTCTAGATCTTGATCTAGAAGAACATTTATTTCTTCTTATACATAGCACCTAGCCCCTGTATGTCTGAAATATTTAAAATAGCATGAATGGATGAATAATAAATGGAGGTGTCAAAACAACATGACTCTCTTGTTATGAATCAGGAGGTTTTTTTATATGAATAAGCATGGCCTCTGCCCTTCATAGACTTGGGGTTTATTGTTTAGGCCAATCATACTAAAGAAGAAATGGTAGTCAAAACAATACAGTTGAGGTAGAGGAAAGTATAATTTGGAAAAATATAGCATAGTCTAGAGCAGTTCATGAAGGCTTCCTGGAAGAGACAATAATTGGGCTCAGTTCTGAACTGAGTTAGGGAGAATGGGGTGTTAACCCAAATAGAAAGAGGAACATAAACATGATACTGAAATATCATGCTTTGGGAGAGTGAGTGAAACCAGTATATGTTTTATGTTCTATGGACCATGGGGAGAAGAATGTCAGCCTTTCTTTCCACTTATAACTTTCTTGTTTCAAATAGATTTCTAAAAATTACATTCACAGATTCAGGGCAGTTCAAACCTCCAGGTTATTTTAGGTACTTGTCAAAAAGGTAGTTGGCCCCATTATCAAACTTAATTAAGTTCCCACATTTTTGCTTCTTACATTTCTTTCCTTGATGCTGAGATTGAAAAACAAAAATCCTTTGATGGACTTCTACTCCTTTATTTTTCAGGTTCTCAGCTTTATGATGTCTAAAGCCTTAAATTTTGAATTGACTGGTGTGTGTGACTATAAAAACTAGAAATCCTCTTCCTGTTTTCCTGAATTCCTACATTTGGAAATATCATTTTTCACGTGCTAAGCAGGAATCAAACTAGTAATAATGTCCGTTTGCTGTTTAATATGCATTATCACAAGGTTTGGAAAATTCTGGTGAAGATAAATACACTGGAGTCATCTTCTTAAAGGATGTTCTTGTATTATTAAAATGAATGAGTTCATGCGTTTCCAAGGAGAATGGATTTAATCTGTATTCCAAGAAGACTTAACATATATTATTAGTATTAATTCAATTAAGGATAAGGGGACGAGGAGTTAGGGGAATTAGGAAATCAAACTAATCACTAGATGAGAGAAGGAATGCCTGACTTGTCAATAGGCCTTGTGATCAATACGAGAATTTTCTTTAGGTTAGTTAAAATTATTGAAAAATAGGCCTCTTATACAACCCTCTCAAGTTAGACAAAAAGAAAACTCAGTTTTCTCAATACACACTATGTAGTTTCCTCAGATCAGACTGGAAAATTTTGTATTAGTGAATTCTTAGAATGTATGTGCATTGACTCAGAGATATTTGTCAAACTTGTATATCTTAACTTTCAGTAAAAACTAAGCAAACTTATACATACTATTTAGTTATCAGAATACTTAAAGTATATCATGAATGTCACTACAACTCCACACCACATGCTCTTGATAGCCCACATAATTATTTTTTCATTTTTCCAATTGATTTAGTAAGTATCTGAGAATTTTGTGAAATACAGTTGTGTTCTTGGAAATCAGTTTATTACAGCTCTGAAATGTACTTTCACTGGCAACTAAATATTAATATCACATAATTACCCAGAGCCACAAAAGGAGCTTCAGATGTAAACTGATAAATGATTTATCTTCATTTGCTGATCCTAGCCCCCTATACCCTATACAAGATTTTTAAAAGGCATCATAACATAGGAGAGTTATTTCCCATTTATTCAATACATATTTAGAGATTCAATGGGCCCTATTGACACTAAACTTGTGTAAATAATTTGTAAAATGTAGACAGTTGTTTAATTAAATATTCTGACTATGTTGTCTCCATTGCTCAGAATATTGACAGAACTAATTTTCTCCCGAATCATGAATGTATCTACTTAGAAATATAGGTCTGATTCAGACCGGACTCTCAGGGATCTCATTTTTATGTTAAATTGCATGTTTTTGGAAAATATTTTAGTTAAATCTGTCAAATTATATGTTATTTGCAGTAAGTAAAAGAGTAATAGAAGACTAATGGAAATACACTGCTCTCACATGCACACACACACACAGCAATTTCTCAATAAGAAATGATTCTTTAATGCCTCTCAGGTCTTTCAGGTATTTTGCAATTCAGTCTATACTCATTCTTAAAAAGATTATTTTTATTAAAATGAGTTTCTTTGGGTGCCTGGGTGGCTCAGTCAGTTAAGCATCTGTCATTGGTTCAGGTCATGATCTCACAGTCCGTGGGTCCCAGCCCCACATCAGGCTCTGTGCTGACAGCTCAGATCCTGGAGCCGAGTTCAGATTCTGTGTCTCCGTCTCTCTTTGCTCCCCCCCACACACACTCGTACTCCCTCCCTCACTCCCTCTCTCTCTCTTTCTCTCTCTCTCAAGAATAAACATTAATTTAAAAAAATAAATAAATAATAGACAAGTTTCCTAACTCTGGGAAAGAAACAGACATCCAAATTCAGGAGACACAGAGAACTCCCATCCAAAAAAAAAAAAAAAAAAAAAGCAGGCCAACACCAAGACATATTATGATTAAATTTGCAAACTGTAGTGATAAAGAAAACATCTTAAAAGCAGCAGGACAAAAGAAGTCCTTAGCTCAGAAGGGAAAACCCCTAAGGTTAGCTTCAGATCTCTTAACAGAAACTTGGCAAATCAGAAGAGAGTGGCATGATATATTCAACATGCTGAATGGGAAAAATCTGCAGCCAAGAATACTCTATCCAGCAAGGCTATCATTCAGATTAGGAGAGATAAGGAGTTTTCCACACAAACAAAAATTCAAGGAGTTTATGACCACTAAACCAGCCCTACATAAAATATTAAAGGGGGCTCTGAAGGGAAGGGAAAGACCAAAAGTGACAAAGACTAGAAAGAAACAGAGAAAATCTCCAGAAACAATGACAAAAAAAGTAATGAAATGACACTATTTCCGTGGCTCGGTCAGGTCATGATCTCATGGTTGGAGTTCAAGCCCTGTATCAGGTGAGCTCAAGCCCCTCCTCGGATAAGCCCTGCTTCTTTTTCCCTTTCTCTCTCTCTCTCTCTCTCTCTCTCTCTCTCTCTCTCTCTCTGTTCCTTGCTCACTTCTGCCCTCTCTCTCAAAAAACATTTTAAAAAAAGATTTAAAAAATCTACTCTGAATATAAATGGACTAAATGTTCCAATCAGAAGACACAGGGTGTCAGAATAAATTTAAAAAACAAAACAAAAACAAGTCCCATCTATATGCTACTTACAAGAGGCTCATTTTAGACCTAAAGACACCTGCAGATTGAAAGTGAAAGAGTGGAGAAACAATTATCATGCAAATGGATGTCAAAAGAAAGTCTGAGTAGCAATACTTACATTGGACAAACTAGACTTTTCTGTTCTTGTATTGTTTTTGTGCAGCTTTGGGATAAGGGTAGTCCTGGCCTCACAGAATCATTGTGAACATGTTCCTTCTACTCCAATATTTGTAAGATTTTGATAAAGATTGTTACTAATTATATATTTTTTAAATGTTTGGAAGAATTCACCAATGAAACCATGTAGTCTTGGGTTTTTCTGTGCTAGGAGATTTTTGATTCCTATTCAATTTTCATTCTTGTTATTGGTCTAAGAAGATTTCCTACTTCTTAGATTCATGATTCAATCTTGGTAACGTGTGTTTTTAGGAATTATCTGGAATTTTTTTTCATACTGATTTGTTGGTATATAATTGTTCATAATAATCTGTTATCATACTATATATCCCTGTGGTTATCAGTTGTATTGTTTTCTATTTCTCATTTTGGCTTTTGAGTCGTTTTTTTTTTTTAATTTTTTTTTTTTTTTTAACATTTATTTATTTTTGAGACAGAGAGAGACAAAGCATGAATGGGGGAGGGGCAGAGAGAGAGGGAGACACAGAATCGGAAGCAGGCTCCGGGCTCTGAGCCGTCAGCCCAGAGCCCCACGCGGGGCTCGAACTCACGGACCGCGAGATCGTGACCTGAGCTGAAGTCGGACGCTTAACCGACTGAGCCACCCAGGCGCCCCGAGTCGTTTTTTTTTAATATACTTAAAGTATTGACAATTTTATTTTTTTTTAGAAAAACTGGTCATTACTTTCAATGTTATTATTTATTCTGGTCTCTTATTTCTGATTTTTTTTTAAGTCCATCCATTTGAGAGAGACAGAGACAGCACAAATGGGGGAGTGGTAGAGACAGAGGGAAACAGAGAGAATCCCAAGCAAGCTCCGCTCTACCAACACAGAGCCCAACATGAGTGAGGCTCGAGCCCACAAAGCCATGAGATCATGACCTGAGCCTAAACCAAGAATGGGATGCTTAATCAGTGGAGCTACCCAGGCACCACTATTTCTGATTTTCCTTTGTTATTTCCTTCCTCTACTAAATTTCAGCTATTTTTTTTCTTTTTCTGGTTCCTTGTGGTATAATGTTGTTTATTTGAACTTTATTTCCTTAATTAAAGCATTATAGCATAAATATCACTCTAATATCTGCTTTTGCTGCATCCCTTACATTTTGGAATACTGTTTTCGTCTTCTTTTGGTTTGAGACATATTTTGATTTGCCGCTTGATTTCTTAATTTGCCTGTTTGTGCAGGAGTATGTTGTATTTTTTAGGAGTATGTTAGCTAATATTTATATTATTTAATATTTACATTGTATATTTTTCAGCTTTATTGTTGATTTTTAGTTTGTACCATCATGGTTGGAAAATATACTTGGTCTGATTTCAATCTTCTTAAATTTTCAAAATTTGTTATGTCTCTTTTTATGTGATTTAACCAGGGGATTCATCTGTGTATCCTTGAAAAAAATGTGTATTCTGTTTTTCGTGGATGGAGTGTTTTATACATATCTTTCAGAACCATGTATTCTGAAGTAAGCTTCAAGTAACAAATGTTCTTTTTGAAAAACTAATAACTTTACTCAGGGTACTCATTTAAAATGGAGCATAGCCGAGGGGAGGTGGACCAGGGAATGCGTGAAATAGATGAAGGAGATTAAGAGCACACTTATGATGAACACTGAGTAATTGTTGAATCATAGTGTACATCTTAATGTAATATAATACTGTATGTTAACTGTACTGAAACTAAAATTTAAAAACTTAATAAAAACTAGAAATAAATCAAAATTTAAAACAAATCCAGGTCAGAATTACTTATTATCCCTTCTGCTCTCTCATCTTTGTTCCAATCACTATGAATGAGACAAGGAGAAAATGTTAAGGACCCTCAAGGCACTGTTATTTTTCAAACTGTAGATCTCAATACTTAATGTATACAACTAATGCTAATTTATCTGTTTTCTGTTAATTCTACATAAAACTGTTTACAGGATGGAAATGGGGATTGTGATAGGACCAAGTACCCAATAGATAATCTATTTTCAGATACATCCTTGACGTTTTTCTAAAAAAAAAAAAAAAAAAAGAGAGAGATACATAACAGTAATCTAGGTTCTTAGATTGCAGATGGCAAGGGCTGGTTTTCACTGAATATTAGGAGTAATTAATGATGCTTAAGGAACATACCAAGAAAGAAGGAGGAAAGAGCAAAATAGAGGTTCTCAAAGACTGAGGCCAAGCCAAGCCTATAAAAATGAAAGATCTTGGGGCGCCTGGGTGGCGCAGTCGGTTAAGCGTCTGACTTCAGCCAGGTCACGATCTCGCGGTCCGGGAGTTCGAGCCCCGCGTCGGGCTCTGGGCTGATGGCTCAGAGCCTGGAGCCTGTTTCCGATTCTGTGTCTCCCTCTCTCTCTGCCCCTCCCCCATTCATGCTCTGTCTCTCTTATTTATTTTTGTCCCAAAAATAAATAAACGTTGAAAAAAAAATTAAAAAAAAAAATGAAAGATCTTCCTTTGATAAGAAATGCCTACCTCATGGAGGTACTGAAACCAAGGAAAACTGTCAACTGATGGACAGTATATTATATAGTTATCCATAAATCAGATGTAAGACTTATATACCTATCTGCCAAATGCAAATAGTGATTATGGTCCAGTGCAGAAGTAAATGGAATGCCCTCCCACCTATTGCTTAACACAAAGGATCATTAAGAATTTCTCATGATATTATATTTCAGTATACGTATGTGTGTGTGTGCGTGTATCTGTGTATAATTTTATATTTAAGTGGTTTCCATATCAACAGAAATAGTTTGATCTAGGTGACAGTAACAGTACAAAGATTGACTACAGCGAAAAAATTAAATAGATTAGTATCTCAGCCTTCTTGAGTTTAGACGAGTTACTTAACTTATATATTAACCTTTGAAAATGAAGAGAACCTTTTGGGGGACCACAGATTTTAAGACCAATAACTGAAGTTCTAGGGTCTTTGATTTACTTTTATTTTTTTTCTAATAGATAACTGGCATTTTGGCAGAAAAGACTTGCCAGAATTATCAAATGAAAACACAGAGTGGAAGGCTAAATTTGAATTTAAGATAATGAATAATGTTTAATATATGTATGTCCCAAATTATTCATTGTTGTTCTGAAATTCAAATTTAACTGAGTGCCCTATATTTTAGCTGGCAACTGTATGCTCTTGTTTCATGAGATTCTTTACCTGTACATTCCACTTCTTAAATGCTTATCTACCATACCATTAACCGCAGATAGATGCTCCATGTTTACCTGCTCTCCTTGCTGGACAACTGCATTCTTGCTCCCTGTTCTAGTCTGACAGCTGGTTCTAGTCCCATGGATTGACAACCCTCACTTGGAACCTGGAACTCATTTACTCAGAATTAATCAACCTTGTTAACCTTGTTTTTTTTTTGTTGTTGTTGTTGTTGTTTTGTTTTGTTTTGTTTTTATTACCCATTACTGTGATTGTTTAAATCATGTGGTTTTTTTTTATTTACTAACAACTCCCAACTTGTATATTTTTAACATTGCAGTTGTGCCATATTATTTGTTTATTTACTAGGCCTCTTAAAAAAACCACAAACTACTGTAATATCTAAGATATTTTTGTTTCCCCAAAACCATTTATTGCTCCTTGGAGGCAATATTTTCCCCATTGAGAATGCATGCATTAACCCCTAAAGAGATCTTACCCTGGGCTATTGAGTAGATCTGCCTCAACAGGAAATATTTCATAATTCGGCTGCAGAAAAAAGGAAATCATCTCCTATCTCACCCCACTGCCTCCCTTTCCCCCCACCCCAAAAAAGAGCAACATTATACTCCACACATCTGGAGTAAATTCCATATGCCAAATACCTGAGACCTCTGTAAGAGGTCATTTCTAAAGTATACAGAGACTCACAAAAGGAAGAGAATCTACCGCTGCTGTGATTCAGAATACCCTTTTTTGAACATCCTAATCTTTTAAATTGCAAGTTTTGAAATCTTTGAAAATTTAATCTTTTAATTTTTTTGAATAAGCAATTGAAAAATAAAATTGGAAAGACTTAGATTTTGAAATAAACAGTTTATAAAGATAACATTTTTTCATGGTTCATTTTACTAGTGACACATGTATTTATCAGCTTGCCATATGTTGGCACAGATGTGATGGTTCTGTCCAAATCTCTACAGATTTTTCTTCTCTGCTCAGAAACATTTTTCAATGTGGGAGCAGAGTGCCTTTGTGCTCTGTTAGGCCATGGTATAGAGTTAGCATATGCTCTCCAATATTTCTTGGCAAGACTGGCAACCACTATCTATTTACTTATGAGGTACTTTCCCATAGTTTTGTTTTGTTTTGTTTGTTTTTTGTTTTGTTTCATTCTGGTGTATATGTGGTTTGTTTATTTGTTTTTAAAGGCTGTGGCAGGTTTAAATAGTATTTTTTAAATGGGCATGGCAAATACTCTTATTTATTTACATTTTAGATCAAATTTAATAATATTATACTGTCTCTCTTGTAGAAATATATGATGGCCTTTACCCCTTGCTTACCTGTTACCTACTTAAAAATCACTTATTTCAACTGAGATCTTTATTTTCAATTTTTATATACAAAAAACTGAATATATTTACTGTATACAACGACATTTAGAGAAATGAGTAATACCACACATGAAACCATCACCATGATTAAGGTAACAGATACATCCAGAAGTTTCCTATACCTCTTTGTGTGTGTGTGTGTGGTAAGAACTAACATGAGCTCTATCTTCTTACCAAATTTTAAAGTGCATATTACAATTCTGTTGATTATAGCCATTACGTTGTATAGAAAATCTCCAGAACTAATTAACCTTGCATAACTAAAACTTCAGACTAACTGAACCACCACTCCTATTTTTCTTTCACATGACCCCTGGTAAGCACCATTCTATTCTCTGCTTCTACAGGTTGACTATTTTAGCAGATGTGGAATTGGTGTATCATATGGTAGTTCTATTTTTAATTTTTTGAGAAATCTCCATTTTTTTCCACAGTAGCTGCACTATTTAACATTCTCACCAACAACATATAAGGGGTTCCAATTTATCCGCATCTTTGCCAACACTTGTTTTTTGTTCACTTTGTTTCTTGATTAGAATGATTCTAGTTTTGAGGTGGTATCTTGTGGTTTTTACTTGCATTTACTTGATAATTAGTGATCTTGAGAATCTTCTCATATACCTGTTTGCCTTTACATATCTTCTTTTGGAGAAATGTCTATTCAAGTACTTTTCCCACATTTCAATGGTTTTTTGTTGACTACAGAATTGTAAAAGTTCCTTATATTTTTTGGATTAACCTTTTATCAGATAGTGTTTTACAAATATTTTATTTCATTCCATAGATTGCTTTTTCATTCCAAATATATTACAAAGCTACAGTAATTAAAACAGTATGATACTGCCATAAAGACAGGCATATAGATCAATGGAACAGAATAGAGCACCCAGAATTAAACCCACATATATTTAGTTATGGAATAGTCTCTTCAACAGATGAGAAAGTTTGGAAAATTTAACTGCCTCATGCAAAATAATGAAATTTGGCCCTATCCTACATCATGCACAAAAATAAACTCAATATAATTAAAGACACAAATGTAAGATCTAAAAATATAAAGCTCCTTAAAAACAAATAGGGGGAAAGCTTCTCTAACAATGGTCTTGGAAATGATTTTCTGGCAACGATATGACCCCAAAAGCAGAAGCAAAAAAGTAAAAATACACAAGTGATACAACATCAAACTAAAAATCTTACCATTATTTCTTTCTACTTCCTTTATACTGAAACTAAATCCTTTCCCACTGCCTCCCACATTCTTCCTTCAGTTTGACATAGTACATGAGAAATGTATCACTTCTCTGTCATCAGTCAGATGGGCAATATTATAAATTATTTGACCATGTAACTGGGAAGAGCTGGGGATGAGGACATGCTAAGTAACCCAGGAGCAATAACAAGGATTCTAGCCTGGCTTCTCTGTCATAGAACCTGATCCACTGTTCTGCAGACAAGTGAAGAAGCTGGTAAAGGTTTGGTAGAGTAGCAAAAAGTGTGTTTGGGATGCTTAAACTACTTTGTTTAATGAAAAATAAAGGCACATCAAATTATTGCAAGGAGGCCTGCTATCTTCTTCTACTATGTTCATTGTAACCTTGTGACTTTCCTGTGTTAACAATGGAGCAAACTGGAAAATATTTAAGTTTTTTTTTATTTTTCTTCTTTGGGGATGGATGGTCAACAGTCATTCTAAGGTGCATGTGACAACAGCAACATAACAAGCTGCTAGAAAAAACATAGAAGGCTAAAAGGAGGTATACGAGATCAGTATGTAAATACAGATACCCAGAACACAGAGAACAGCCAGAATCTCATTCACACAGTAGCACAGAAGAACTATTTCAAACATTATATAGGTGATTTTTATCTGACTAAACTTATTAAGAGATATCAAACCTCTTAGTGTTTGAATTGAGATTCCATTTACTGAGAGTCAGTTGTCAAGAGGGTTGCAAGACTTAGACTAGAACCCAGAGCACCCAGTGTTGAGCAAATTAATTTAATGGTAATTAATTTATTCGTCAAATATTTTTGAATGGCTAACTGGGTCAGTAACTGGGTCAGTTACCGAGAACATTTAAGTTTCTATATATAATAGATACGGATCTTGACAGAATGGAACTTGAGATATTATCTTGAGAAAATAAGGATGAAGATCCTATTTTTAGACAGAAGTGCAGAATAGGAGAAACAAAAACAAACAAATCAATCCAATATTCAAACTGCGACACAGTATCAGGAAGCATATTTGTGGCTAAATCATTTAAGTATCAGGGGCACTTGATGGCTCAGTCTGTTAAGCATCCAACTTCAACTCAGGACAGGATCTCATAGTTCCTGAATTCTAGCCCCAAATCAGGCTCTCTGTTGTCAGCACAGAGCCCCCTTCAGATCCTCTCTCTCTCTCTCTCTCTCTCTCTCTCTCTCTCTCTCTGCCTCTCCCTGCTCATTCCCTCTCTCTCTCAAATAAACTTAAAAAAAAATTAAAGTAAATAAATAAATCACTTAAATATCATACTGAATTTACATGGCTGTTTCTTTTATGAAAAACTTGATTCTTCATATTATTATGAAGAATGGCATTATTTTCCTTCTCATCCCATTTCGAATAATATATTGGCCTAATGCTGACAGGTGTGTGTTACTAACAAATTCTCAAAAAACAAAACAAAAAAAACCAGATTAGGTAGCTTTTGTAAATATAGTGGCAAATACTCCTACCATGATCTATTATAATCCACTAATACTGCCAGCACAGGTCCTGAAATCATAGCAGTCAGTTCACAGAGAACTACACAGTGTGTTACAGCATGTTACTGAACGCTGACCTCTTAATGCCTGATTGGCCTCTCAGCTATTAAAAGAACTTACCAAATCTTTGGAATTTATCCTTGAAAACTAATGGTATTAAAATCTTACCTTTGGATAGGTCTTATTCTCAGTAGCTTTTCTAGTTCTGGAGGAAAGAAGAATGTAGATACATTCACACTTACCTTATTTCCTTTCAATTTGCTAACTTTACTTCAGGGTTTATTCTAGAGTTAGAATTGGGGCTTTAACTCCAGGTAGTTAACTGACCAAAACAATAGAAAGAAGACATATTTGGGACTACAGACCCGTATCTATCCATATTTATTACTCCATAAAATAAAGGCAAATCTAGATATACATAGTGTATGTATCTCGAATAATCATGACAATTATTCTGAATACTTAATAAGTTCATATTTTTACATGTCAAAATATATAGTGGAATCATAATTGGAATATATTAATTTAATACTTCATATCTCCATGTCTTTGCAGGCACACAGAAATTTCAAATAAGGCCTTATAAATTCAGGTACTGGTTATCAAATATAAGATGTAGGTTAACTTATGTCTGGAATAGATTTAGTTTATTACTTATCTGTTAAAGAAATATAGAAGGAAAGAAAACATGGAGGATAAAGGTTGTAAGTAAAAAAAAAAAAATTAAAACTATTAGTTTGTAAAAATGTAAAAAAAAATCTGTGGATTTTCTATTATTCATGTCCCCATTACAATGGGTAATCAAGAACTGACTACATTGTAATTAGAACTGAAGTTGAACAACACATCAAACAATTCATAATTTATATTATAATATACCTCATCAGCCCACTAAATATATATTAATAGGGCATTCAAAACCATGCATTTGGCATTTCAAAGGAAGCTTCCCACATCTGGGGTGATTTGGAATAAATTATCTAGTGCCCTCTCTGTCTTTCAACTATTTTTGGTGAGTTCTATTTTGCATAATATTGCAATCAGCTTTTGAGTAGAAAATGTTAATGTAGTGGAAGGGGGTAATCTTCATCTCTGGACAATTCCAAAGAAAATAATACAATCAAGAAAAGAATAGAGAAACCAAATTTTGAGGTAATTAGCAGAATAAATGAATGTTGATAAATGTTGAGATTATTCAAAAATTATAGGTTTTAACTAACATTTGATTTTAAAATTTTCAGTTTTTAAAAGCAGAATTTCACTGAACTTGTCTCATGAAATTTTATTTAGCTATACTTCCATAATATTATAATAGACCACTGTAATAGTACTTCAATCTATTTATTTGATACTGACAAATATTCTGATTCATCTGAATTTAGGAGTAACATTAATCATTATGCACTTCTGAGATATAATACTGGCAAAAGCTTGAGATGATGTATACTTGTTCCAATTTGCATAAAATAGTAAATGAGACGGGTTCTGGAAACTGGGAAGCTTGATGCTAAATGCCAACATCATTTCAGAATTCATTATTAATCAGATTATTTGTAGGTACTTTGGGTAAAAAAAAGCCATAGTCAAAAGGTATTGTTAAGAACTATTAAAGACGTGGGGCGCCTGGGTGGCGCAGTCGGTTAAGTGTCCAACTTCAGCCAGGTCACGATCTCGCGGTCCGTGAGTTCGAGCCCCGCGTCGGGCTCTGGGCTGATGGCTCAGAGCCTGGAGCCTGTTTCCGATTCTGTGTCTCCCTCTCTCTCTGCCCCTCCCCCGTTCATGCTCTGTCTCTCTCTGTCCCAAAAATAAATAAAAACGTTGAAAAAAAAGAGAAAAAAAAAAGAACTATTAAAGACAAAGAAGGAAAACTCAATTCATTTTATTTTTTGATATGGTGCTGGAATAATCAGATGAATTGGGTAGTTGAATGAGGATAGATGTGAGAACAAGGAATTAAATGTTAGAATTATTGTATTTTTATTTAGCAAGTTTAAAATATCTCTTTTAAATACTGAGATAAATATGAACTCAGTTACAATTATAATCATAGAAGCTATTGTTTATGAAGCTCAACTTCTGTTCCAGTGATTATTTCAGTGTTTTTTTAATATAATCTAATCCAAACAACATTCCTAGGATATAAAGTATTGTTATTCATTCTTATTTGAAAGATAGGAAATTGAGGTTTAGAGTCACAAAGTGTCCTGCTAAAGGTCAATTAGCTGTCAAAAAAAAGAGCCTGGTTTAAAACACAAGAAGTCTGAAACTAGCATCTATGCTAACTGACAAGCTGTTCAGTAAGAGAAATACTAAACCTAGAAGTCATATATACATCCTTGAAAGAAGTGGAGGAAAGATCATATCTTTCTTTATTCACTATAGAAAACACAACAAAAATAAATACATAAAAATAACAAAAAGAACAAATTTGAAGATATGATTTTTTTTTATCTGATTGTGGACAGAGCATAGATCTATCCAACAAAGAAATGAGTTTCTTTCCAAAGTAGCAAACTCCTTATCCTGTGAATTATTCAAAGGGATTGCCTTGACCATCAGATATAATGTGGACAATCTCTCCCTGCATTGGGAGGAATGCTCATTTTTCTAAGAAAAAAAATGCACTTAAGGACCTAAATTTTTTAAAAACTTACTGATGTTAAGACATTACTTTTTAGATAATTTGGATAATTTATAGATAATTTCTAAAAAATTACTGATGGTAAGACTGATGCTAAATTTCATTTCATTTTTTTTCTCTATAGGCAATAGCATTCATCAAACTTAAATGTAAAGATATGTCCACATATTAAGTAGAAAAGGACAAGTTTATTACTGATTACTTGAAGAAATCTAAGCAAGAAATAGCAACAAATTTGTCTTTACATCTTTTAGCCTCAAAAATAGCAGTAGTTACTTATTCTGAGGATATTGATTTTGAGTCATTTATCACTGCAATAAATGTGTATATATATCATGTACATATCATGTCTATACAACAACTCATCTCTAGTTTTATTCTGAAATATTAGATGGGTGAATGATGTAACCCAGAAGACAAAAAGGATATGAAGACTACAAATTACTACAAAATATCACAAAAGTTATTATGATTCATTTTATTTTCACTTAGCATAATTTCTGGCTCAGAGTATGGAAATGGATTGTTTCTTACACAATACGCCTCTATGAATGTAATACCATTTGATAAGCTGGAAGTGTTTTATTTCTTAATCTGACTAGAGAATTGTACTGTTGGTATGATTTTATCTATTGCTATACACTCATATGTTATTTTATCTGTTTTCCAAAGGTAGTACTTCATAAAGTATGTTTCTTCAAGGTTTGACTCCTAAATATATTCATTTTGTACACTTTTTTATTTCCATTGACCACAGGGTGATTTTGATAAGTGCTATCATTATCTTTCAAGAGGATATCTTCTGATTCTTTTTTGAATAAGAGAATAGCGTTCAAATGTGTCCTACAAAGCATACACATGCAGTGAAGCTCTGTATGTAGGTACTGATGCGATGAACAAGTTGACAAAAACAACAAACCAGATAAATTATTATCATGCACAATTGTTGAAATGCTGGAAATTGTACTGACCCAAAGTATATTTTTTAAGTTTGTTTGTTTGTTTGTTTGTTTATTTATTTATTTAGGGCACAAGTGGGGAAGGAGCAAAGAGAGAGGAAGAGAGAGAATCCCAAGCAGGCTCCACACCACCAACACAGAACCCAATGCAGGGCTCGAACTCACAAATTGCAAGATCATGACCTGAGCTGAAGTTGGACGCTTACCTGACTGAGCCACCCAGGTATTCCACAAAGCACATTCTTATAACTGCTAATTAAGTGCATCTAATATTTAAAACAATTAGGTAGGCAAACATGCATATAAGGTCATCTGCTAATATTTTTAGTCTACGTTTTATTCTAGCAAAGCCAAATATTTTTCTTATAAATATATCAAATTTAGGCATGTGTTTCCAGACAACAGCAAGCTACAACTACAGGGAATATACTCGTGAACATAAAGAAGATTTTATTATTTATTCATTTTTACATGTATTTGTTTCCATCTTTCTTGAAATCTATTCTCATAGATTCTTTATTTTTCAGATCAGCAGAAGACCTATCCCTTATATTTTTAGGAAATATATAAATCCCTTATAAGTTATTAAAGCACATCATAGACTAACTACGACACAGTCATTCTGGATGATGACAAAAAAATGCAGACTTGGGGGATTAACTCACATATGTTTAATCCAGGTGTCTGAGGTGGGGGCATCACAACCTATAGTTTGAATAGGCATACCAGGTAATCTTTCTACATTATGAAATTCCAAGTCCATAGGTTCAATGCTTTTAAAAACTCATTCCAGTGTTGTAATACACACCTGATTAAACAGAAATTCTAGCTAATTTTTCATATCCTTACCTTTTACTTTTTACAAAATATGTGTCTTCCAAGAAATGTGTATCTTCCACTATGGAGACTGGTGGAACTTTAACCAGTTATAATGGTCATATGTTTTTCTGGCTTCTCCCTTGAAAATTATTGTGACACCCTCACTTTTTTTTAATGTTTAT
Source organism: Prionailurus viverrinus (assembly GCF_022837055.1). NCBI lineage: Eukaryota > Metazoa > Chordata > Mammalia > Carnivora > Felidae > Prionailurus > Prionailurus viverrinus. The sequence continues at coordinate 47,037,936 of NC_062577.1, read as the reverse complement.
TTTTGAGAGAGAGACAGAAGGCAAGTGGGAGACGGGCAGAGAGAGAAGGTGACATAGAATCCAAAGCAGGCAACAGCATCTGAGCTGTCAGGACAGAGCCCCACGTGGGGCTCAAACTCACAAGCCATGAGATCATGACCTGAGCTGAAGTCAGATGCTTAACCAATTGAGCTACCCAGGTGCCCCTGCGCCACAATCACTTTAAAAATAATAATTTCAGGGGCGCCTGGGTGGCGCAGTCGGTTAAGCATCCGACTTCAGCCAGGTCACGATCTCGCGGTCCGTGAGTTCGAGCCCCGCGTCAGGCTCTGGGCTGATGGCTCAGAGCCTGGAGCCTGTTTCCGATTCTGTGTCTCCCTCTCTCTCTGCCCATCCCCCATTCATGCTCTGTCTCTCTCTGTCCCAAAAATAAATAAACGTTGAAAAAAAAAATTAAAAAATAAATAAATAAATAAAAATAATAATTTCTAAGTGGGGGAGCCAAGGTGGCAGAACAGCATGGAAGTTTTTTGTGTGTATCGCATCCATGAAATATAGCCAGACCAAAACTAAATGATCGTACACACCTAGAAAACTGATTTGAGGATTAACACAACAATCTGCACAACCTGAACCACAGAATTCAGCAGGTACACGGTGCGGAGAGGTGAACGTGAAGAGAGAGAAGCAGAGGAGGGCAGGGAGCTGCTTTTGCGTGAGGAGAGAGGAGGGAGATGGGGGGGGGGGATATACAGGAAAAGCATCCCTCCCCAAAAGCAGCTAGAGAGAAAGACTAAACTAAAAAGGGAGAAAGGAGAAAGGAGAGGGTTTAAATTCCATTAAGACTATAAACAAGGGGAGTGCAGAGTCTGCAACTCCACAGCTCAATACCTGGCGGTGCTCTGGTGGGAAGGGCGAATCCCCAGGAGCAGAGAGTGGGGTCCGGGAGGTTCTTAGGCCACATGGGGAAAAGCGGTTCCACTGCTGGAAGGACATTTGGTAGAGACTGTTGAGGCCACCTGGTCCCAGCAGACCCCAGAGAACAGCCACATTTGCTGGTGCTGGAACAAGGTCGTTAAGGGTGAAGCCTGGTGCCAGATGTGTGTTGTAATTTTCCATGATACCTGAAATGCTGCTGCTACACTATCTCGTGAACTTTTTCTGGGGCGGGCTGGCACCTGGCCGCAGTCTCTGGGCATTGGCGGCAGCACAGTCCCATGAACTTTCCTGGGTGCAGCCGGCATTTGAACATTGCTCAGTGAGACCCTCCACAGAGGGGTGAAACGGGTCAAAGCCACAGTCCCTCAGAAGTAAGGGGCTGGGGAAAACAGCCACATCTGAGACAAAACTCGGGAGAGAGGTACTACCTGGGGCTTGGTGACAGACAGTGTAAAAGCAGGGAGTAGACAGAAACTGAAGACCGAGGACGGGTGCGTGATTGCTGATTGGGGAGAACAGAGTTCCAATACTAGAGACTGGATAGCTGGGTGACACCATTTTCACTGCTCCCGCACATGCGCATATGTACCTAGGAGCACCACAGCAATCCACCCCAATAGGCTAGCAGCGCCATCTGGTGGAGAGCGGAGCCATTACACTGAGCCCTGCCCAACTGGGTCCACCTTGCTCTTCAAGAACCCAAGTCTCACCTCATGCTTAGATTATGGACTATAAAGCACTTCATAGTCTGACTTCTAGAGGAAAACAAAGTAATTTCAGTCATATTTCAATCTGTTAGCAGGTCCATCTATTCAATTTTCTTTCTTTTTTTTTTCTTTTATTCACTTCTTTTCTTTTTCTTGAATACAGAAAGTGAAAAAAATCATTTTTATTTTCAATTTTTTTAAATATTTTCTTTAATTTTTATTACTATATTTTTAACTTTTGCATAAATTTTTTTCAAATTCTATTTTACTTCCACATTATATTTTAGTATACTACAGTGTATTCATTTTTTCAAATTTTCAATTTCCTTTTTTTCTTTTCCATTTTTCTCTCTTCTCTTTTTTTCTTGAATACAGAAAGAGAAAAAAATCATTTTTATTTTCAATTTTTACTAAAAATATTTTTCTTTAATATTTTTCTACTATATTCTTTACTTTTGTGAATTTTTTTCAAATTCTATTTCCATCATTTCATTTTAAAGAATGAATGAATACACTACTTTAGTGTATTCATTTTTTTCAAATTTGCAAACGATTTCCTTTTCTTTTTTGTTTTTTTTTCCCATTTTTTTAAATAATCTATCAAGCCACTTTCAACAGCCAGACCAAAGCACACCTAGGATCTAGCATCATTTATTCGATTTTTGTATATGTGTGTGTTTAATTTTTCAATTTTAATATTTTTTTAATTTTATTTTTTTATTTTAATTTTTTCTGCCTCATTAATTCCTTTTCTCTCTTCAAAATGACAAAACGAAGGAATTCACCTCAAAAGAAAGAGCAGGAAGAAACGACAACCAGGGATTTAACCAACACAGACACAAGCAAGATGTCTGAACTAGAATTTAGAATTATGATAATAACAATACCAGCTGGAGTCGAAAATAGATTAGAATCCCTTTCTGCAGAGATAAAAGAAGTAAAAACTAGTCAGGATGAAATTTAAAAATGCCATAACTGAGCTACAATCACAGATGGATGCCATGGCACCAAGGATGGATGAGGCAGAACAGAGAATCAGTGATATAGAGGACAAATTTATGGAGAACAATGAAGCAGAAAGAAAGAGGGAGATTAAGGCAAAAATAGCATGATTTAAGAATTAGAGAAATCAGTGACTCATGAAAAAGGAACGACATCAGAATCATAGGGGTCCCAGAAGAGGAAGAGAGAGAGATAGGGGCAGAAGGGTGATGTCAGAAAATCACAGTGGAAAACTTTCCTAACCTGGGGAAAGACACAGACATCAAAATTCAGGAAGCACAGAGGACCCCCATTAGATTCAACAAAAACTGACCATCAATAAGGCGTATCAGAGTCAAATTCACAAAATACTCAAGGAAGGAGAGAATCATGAAAGCAGCAAGGGAAAAAAAAAAAAGTCCTTAACCTATAAGGGAAGACAGATCAGGTTTGCAGCACACCTATCCACAGAAACTTGCCAGGCCAGAAAGGAGTTGCAGGATATATTCAGTGTGGTGAATCAGAAAAATAGGCAGCCAAGAATTCTTTACCCATTAAGGTTGTCATTCAAAATAGAAGGAGAGAGAAAATGTTTCCCAGACAAACAAAAATTAAAGGAGTTTGTGACCACTAAACCAGCCCTGCAAAAAATTTTAGGGGGGACACTCTGAGGGGAGAAAAGATGAATGAATGAATGAATTAATGAATGAATAAATAAATACCAAAAGCTACAAAAATTAGAAAGGACCAGAGAACACCACCAGAAACTCCAATTCTACAAACAACATAATGGCAATAAATTCATATCTCTCAGTACTCACTCTTAATGTCAATGGACTCAATGCTCTAATCAAAAGACACAGGGTAACAGACTGGATAAGAAAACAAGATCCATCTATATGCTGTTTACAAGGGACCCACTTTAGACCTAACGACACCTTCAGATTGAAAGTAAGGGGATGGAGAACCATCTATCGTGCTAATGGTCAACAAAAGAAAGACGGGGTAGCCATACTTACATCAGACAATCTAGACTTTAAAATAAAGACTGTATCAAGAGATGCAGAAGGACATTTTATCATAATCAAGGGGTCTATCCACTAAGAAGACCTAACAATTGTAAACATTAGGCACCAAATGTGGCAGCACCAAATATGTAAATCAATTAATCACAAACATAAACTCATTGATAGTAATACCATAATAGTCGGAGACTTAAACACCCTACTCACAGCAATGGACAGATCATCTAATCAAAAAATCAACAAAGAAACAATGACTTTGAATGACACACTGGACCAGATTGACTTAACAAATATTTTCAGAACACTTCATCCTAAAGCAGCTGAATATACATTCTTCTCCAGTGCACATGGAATGTTCTCCAGAATAGACCATATACTGGGACAAAATCAGCCCTAAGCAAGCACAAAAATATCGAGATCATAGCGTGCATATTTTCAGACCACAACACTATGAAACTTGAAATCAACCACAAAAAAAAAATTTGGAAAGGTAACAAATACTTGGAGACTGAAGAACATCCTACTAAAGAATGAATGGGCTAATCAAGAAGTTAAAGAGGAAGTTAAAAAGTATATGGAAGCAAATGAAAATGATAACACCACAACCCAAAACCTCTGGAACGCAGAAAAGGCAGTCATAAGAGGAGAGTATATAGCAATCCAGGCCTTCCTAAAGAAGGAAGAAAGATCTCAGATACACAACCTAACCTTATGCCTTAAAGAGCTGGAAAAGGAACAGCAAATCAAACCTAAAACCAGCAGAAGAAAGGAAATAATAAAGATTAGAGCAGAAATTAATGCTTTTGAAACAAACAAGCAAAAACACAGAACAGATCAATGAAACAAGAAGCTGGTTCTTTGAAAGAATTAACAAAATTGATACACCACTAGCCAGTTTAATAAAAAATAAGAAGGAAGGGACCCAGATAAACAAAATAAGAAAGAAAGAGGAAAGATCACAACCAACACAGTAGAAATAAAAACAATAATAAGAGAATATTATGAGCAATCATATGCCAATAAAATAGGCAATCTGGAAGAAATGGACAAATTCCTAGAAACATATCCACTACCAAAACTGAAACAGGAAGAAGTATGAAATTTGAACAGAACCATAACCAGTAAGGAAATCGAATTAGTAATCAAAAATCTCCCAAAAAAACAAGAGTCCAGGGCCAGATGGCTTTCCAGGGGAATTCTACCAAACATTTAAGGAAGAGTTAACACCTATTCTCTTGAAGCTGTTCCAAAAACTAGAAATGAAAGGAAAACTTCCAAATTCATTCTATGAATCCAGCATTACCTTGATTCCAAAAGCAGACAGAGACCCCACTAAAAAGGAGAACTATAGACCAATTTCCCAGATGAACATGGATGCAAAAATCCTCAACAAGATATTAGCCAACTGGATCCAACAATACATTAAAAAAGTTATTCGCCACGACAAAGTGGGATTCATACCTGGGATGCAGGGCTGGTTCAATATCCACAAAACAATTAATGTGATTCATCACATCAATAAAAGAAAGGACAAGAACTATATGATCCTCTCAGTAGATGCAGAGAAAGCATTTGACAAAATACAACATCCTTTCTTCATAAAAACCCTCAAGAAAGTAGAGACAGAAAGATCATACCTCAAGATTTTAAAAGTCATATATGAACGACCCAATGCTAACATCATCTTCAATGGGGAAAAACTGAGCTATACCCCTTAGGTCAGGAACAAGACAAGGATGTCCACTCTCGCCACTGTTATTCAGCAGAGTATTGGAAGTCTTAGCCTCTGCAATCAGACAACGTTAAGAAATAAAAGGCATACAAATCAACCAGGAGGAGGTCAAACATTCACTCTTCACAGATGACATGATACTCTATATGGAAAACCCAAAAGATTCCACCAAAAAACTGCTAAAACTGATTCATGAATTCGGCAAAATTGCAGGATATAAAAGCAATGCACAGAAATTGGTTACATTGCTATACACCAACAATGAAGTGACAGAAAGAGAAATCAAGAAATCGGTCCCATTTACAATTACACCAAAAACCATAAAACACCCAGGAATAAATCTAACCAAAGAGGTGAAAATCTATACACTGAAAACTATAGAAAGCTTATAAAAGAAATTGAAGACACCAAAAAATGGAAAAAGATTCCATGCTACTGCATAGGATGAACAAATATTGTTAAAATGTCAATACTACCCAAAACAATCTACATATTCAATGCAATCCCTATCAAAATAACACCAGCATTCTTCACAGAGCTAGAAAAAACAATCCTAAAATTTGTATGGAATCGGAAAAGACCCCGAATAGCCAAAACAATCTTGAAAAAGAAAACCAAAGCAGGAGGCATCACAATCCTTGAAGTACAGACTTCAAGCTGTACTCCAAAGCTGTAATCATCAAGACAGTATGGTACTGGCACAAGAACAGACACTCAGATCAATGGAACAGAATAGAGAACCCAGAAATGGACCCACAAACGTATGGCCAACTAATCGTTGACAAAGAAGGAAAGAATATCCAATGGAATAAAGACAGTCTCTTCAGCAAGTGGTGCTGGGAAAACTGGACAGTGACATGCAGGAGAATGAGCCTGGACCACTTTCTTAGGCCATACACAAAAATAAACTCAAAATGATGAAAGACCTCAATGTTAGACAGGAAGCCATCAAAATCCTTGAGGAGAAAGCAGGCAAAAACCTCTTGATCTTGGCCGCAGCAACTTCTTACTCAGCACGTCTCTGGAGGCAAGAGAAACAAAAGCAAAAATGAACTACTGGGACCTCATCAAAATAAAAAGCTTCTGCACAGTGAAGGAAACAATCAGCAAAACTAAAAGGCAACTGAAAGAATGAGAGAAGACATTTGCAAATGACATATCAGATAAAGTGTTAGTATCCAAAATCTATGAAGAACTTGTCAAAATCAACACCCCAAAAAAATAATCCAGTGAAGAAATGGGCAAAAGACATGAATAGACACTTCTCCAAAGAAGCCATCTAGGTGGCCAACCAACACATGAAAAATGCTCAATGTCACTCATCATCAGGGAAATACAAATCAAAACCACAATGAGATACCACCTCATACCTGTCAGAATGGCTAACATTAACAACTTGGGCAAAAACAGATGTTGGCGAGGATGCGAAGAAAGAGAATCTCTTTTGCACTGTTGGTGGGAATGAAAGCTGGTGCAGCAATTCTATGAAACAATATGGAGGTTCCTCAAAAAACTAAAAATAGAATTACCCTATGACCCAGCAATGCACTACTAGGCATTTATCCAAGGGATACAGGTGTGCTGTTTCGAAGGGACACGTGCACCCAATGTTTATAGCAGCACTATTAACAATAGCCAAAGTATGGAAAGACCCCAAATGTCCATCCATGGATGAATGGATAAAGAAGATGTGGTATATATACACAGCGAAGTATTACTCGGCAATCAAAAAGAATGAAATCTTGCCGATTGCAATTACGTGGATGGAACTGGAGGGTATTGTGCTCAGTGAAATTAGTCAGTCAGAGAAAGACAAAAATCATGTGACTTGACTCATATGAGGACTTTAAGAGACAAAACAGATGAACATAAGGGAAGGGAAACAAAAATAATATAAAAACAGGGAGGGGGACAAAACAGAAGAGACTCATAAATATGGAGAACAAACTGAGGGTTACTGGAGGGGTTGTGGGAGGGGGAATGGGCTAAATGAGTAAGGGGCACTAAGGAATCTACTCCTGAAATCGTTGCACTATATGCAAACTAATTTGGATGTAAATTTTAACACATTAAATTAAAAAAAAGAAAGAAAGAAAGAAGAAGAAAGAAAAAAAGAAAATGTTTCCAACACACCAAAATGTGCAGACAGCAATATACCGAACAGTTACCAGCTACCAAGGTTTAATAAATGCTATTTTCCAAAATAATAATAATAATAATTTCTAAAATACCTCTTTCTGTGGAAGAGCTTATAAAATCTCCTTAAGAGGGTTGGCATTTTTTAAATAAAGAAAATAGGAAAACATTTCTTGTTTATTAATCTTTATCAATACCTATCATTTGTTATAAAAATTGAGTAAAACTTTGTTTTAATGCAAAAAATATCCCAAAACAAATATAACAAACAGTAGTGTTATTTTGTTTGATTTCTCAGTAATGTATCTGAAACCTTCCCTTCTCTTTTTATCCAGCATTAAAAATGCATACTAAAGATTGTTTAGTTCAATAATTGGCAATAATTTAAAATTGCATGCTGTACAACACAAGCCAGGTGCAAGGTACTAATTGTGTCATTTTCCTATAATTAATGAATGTTTCATTTTCCTGGGTGATAATATACATAGATATAGATGTTAACACATTATTTACATACATGTGTATATAAACATATATGTATATACACACACATACATATACATACACACACGTAAAAAGAAAGATGCAGTCATTTTAATTACAATTAGTTAATGTGGATAACACCACCTGAAAGTAATTTTAGCAGTAGAAAAAAAATTCAAAGTATCACTACACAAATGAAACATAAAATCTATTTCATAACTTAAAACATGAGTCAAATTTTTTATGATTTAATTTTTTGGTCAATTCTTATTACATTTCTGAGTAAAGCATTTTCACCTCAGTTATTTGCAAACTTTCTTATCCCCATTCATCAAAAGAAATGTCCAAACTGTATTTCCTTTTTTTGATGTTTTATTTTTATTTTTGAGAGAGAGAGAGAGAGAGAGAGAGAGAGAGAGAGAAGAAGGAGGAGAGAGAGAGTAGTTCAGAGGATCTGAAGCAGGATCTGCACTGATAGCAGCGAGTCTGATGTAGGGCTTGAACTCGCAAACCATAAGATCATGACCTAATCCGAAGTCAGATGCTCAACTGAATGAACCACCCAGATGCCCTGACCAAATTTTATTTCGATTGAAAATGATAGATCTTAGGGTGCCTGGTGACTCAGTGAGTTAAGCATCTGACTCTTGATTTTGGCTCATGTCAGGATCTTAGGGTTCGTGAGTTTGAGCCCCATGTTAAGCTGTCCACTGACAACGTGAAGTCGGCTTGGGATTCTCTTTCTCCCCATCTCTCTCTGTCCCTCTCTTTTCCCTGTCTCTCTTTCTCCCAAAATAAATAAACATTAAAAAAAAATAAAATGATAGATCTTGATTAGATAGAGTGAAGTATAAAATGTGTACACAAAAATTATAGAAAACATATTGGCCTTTCATTTGAAGCCCTCCTAGAGTATATAGAAACAATTTGTATATCCTATCCTATTTAGCTCCATGTTACCTCATGCCTCTCTTCTAACCTTTATTATCCTATTCATTTTGTTTTAATTTATGTTGTATAATACAGAATTTGACTGGCCTTTGTCCCAGGTTCTTGGGAAGGAAACTAAATTCTTGGAGTTTGCCAATATGAATGTTTTTGTTATTCAGTAGCTCCTTGAATCACAATGAGTTTATGCTAATCGGATGTCCCAGGATGAGGGCTGGCCTCCCAAAAGACTAAGCATGTGAATAAAAGGTTGGGTCTTTACCAGCTCAGCTTCCATGGAGAGGAGGTGGGCTGGAGTTTAATCATGCGGTATGTGATTCAATTATGCATGCCAACATAAGTAAACTCCATTAAAAACTCTGGACACTGAAGCTCACTGGAGCCTCCTGGTTGGTAAACACATGAATGAACCATGAGAGTGATGTGCCCGGATTCCACAGAGAGGTATGGAAGCTCTGTACTTGAAACCCCCTCAGATATCACCTTATATATCTTTTCATTGGCTGGTCCTTGTTTGTATCCTTTATCATAAAACTGTAACCATAACTGAGTTCTGTCTTTCTAGTTAACTATCAAACCAGAGGAAGCTATGGAAATGCTAGTATTTAAACCACTTGGTCAAAAGTGCAGGTCGCTTAGAGACACCCAAGTACAGCTTTGGCATCTGCAGTGAGGTCAGTCTCATTGGAGACTATGTCTTTTAACTTGCAAGGTCTGCACTAATTCCTAGTGGACAGTGTTAGAATTGTGTTACAATGCACTACTTAGTGTCAAAATAGTGTGCTTCTCTTAAATAGTGCTCCATCTCTTAAAAGAAATACAAAATCATCATAGGCAGACATACCATTAGTTCCCAGGTATCTCTTCTAGCTCTACACAGATACAGATGCCCACCAATGCTTACTTGCAGAGAAGAGGGTACAGAGTCTAAAATTCAAACATGAGAATCAGAGCCAGTTTGAAACTTGCAGAGAAAAATAATTTGATTTTATGAAAAGCAAAAATGGTATTATCACCTAATCTAGGATTAGACAGGAAACAGAATGCAAAAGGAATGCAAATCACAATTATTATCACTTCTCTCTCATCCTTGACATCACACACAATGACATCTGAGGAAAAAGTGAGAACAAAACATTCTCTGGACATATAATTTGTAAAAGAATGAGTCAAGTATGTATCCCATAAGCCATTTTGTTGGAGAACAATTACACTATAAGCAAATGAAGAAAACATTCAAGCCATTATCAATTGGATCAGTTTACACACAATTCTAGTGAAAAGAGATACATACTGCAAAACCCTACAATCCTGTGAGCAACTTAAGCTTATTTAATAATAATAAAAAAAAAAGGCTACAGTCTTGTCTTCCTAACTTCAAGTCTGCCAGTTGATGCATATTATCAGCTAACAAATTGCCATTCTTGAAATGATTTAATGCATTTGGTGCTGAAATAATTTTACTATGGTCTCTGCCATGAACACACATCCTCCTCCACACCTTTCCTCTTTTTTATTGCTAAATGCCAGGAGTTTCAAGGCATAGTTCAAGGGTCTCTGTTATCCCGTATATCACTGTCCCATAGGCTATTGGCTTTAAATAACATCTACATTCAAGTAAGTTCCAATGCCAGCTCTGACCTCTTTAGTCAATCTTATGAAGCCAATTGTTTACTTAATACATTTATGGGATATCCAATAGGGATTCCAACTAAAACTTAGACAGAGACTGAGAAAAAAAAATAGAATTCCTTATTTCTATAATATTCATTCAAGCATTTTATAGCCTCACTTTTTTATCCAATTAAGTTTTTTCACATATAATCACACAGATTTGTTTCAATTAATATTAAGTACAAGTTGAAATAGTAAAAGGAATCATGCTCTATCTAGAACCAAATCCAAGGTTTATACAGGCTAGACTGGAGTTTGTATTTCTCTGAAAACACACCAAAATATATCAACTGGAATAAAGTGCTTAATCTTTCTGACATATTTTCCACAGATTAGGAATTATAAAAATAATTTTGAGCACAATAATTAAAGTCTAAGAGTTTCTGGTATTTCATAAATATTTTATTCTGATTTCATTTTTAAAATTCAATATCAAATTACAAACATAAAATGTAATTTAATTATTTTTAAAACTTAAGAAATAAAATGTGCCCATATTAAACACCAGATTTTATAAAATTTATATTGAACTCTGCTGTTACATTAGCCCATTTTTGTAGAAATCTCTATATAAAGATTATATTACAAATATGGTGTGTGTTTTATCCACTCAATGACTGATCTTTAACACAAAATTAAATTTTTTTCTTATAGTGCCCAGCCAAATCTCAGATCTCAGCTCTTCCATTTACTAGTAATTGACGTACTGACAAGTAACTTAGCCTTCCTTAATTTTCACTTCTTTAAAATGGAGACAATCGTGGTATTAACTAAAGGAAGTTGTATGAATAAAAAAAAGGGTAAAAATACAAAGTTCTTATAAGAGTGCCTGACACACAGAATGCAATTGTAGAAAAAGGAAGACTGGGTTAGGAAAAAAGAATATTCTGATAACATATCCAGAAAAAAAAAAATCATGGCTTGGATAAGGAGGTGCAGTGGTATTGTTGATAAATATGCAGATTTAGGATGTATTATGATATGTTTAGATGCATTATAACACACATTCCATCAAAGGGATGAGAAGTGTGAAAGTGGAAGACTCAAAGATGATGTCAAACTTTTGACCTGACCAACTAAAAGACTATATTTGCCATTAAATGAGATGAGAAGTGGTTTTGGAGTTAAATTTGGAACATATTAATTTTAAAATGCTAATTAAAATATCTAAGTGGAGTACAAGGGGGACAGTTGAGCTATAAATATTTGGGATCATCAATATACTAAATGTTATTTAAAGCCATGAAACTGGGGGCACCTGGGTGGCTCAGTCGGTTAAGCGTCCGACTTCAGCCAGGTCACGATCTCGCGGTCCGTGAGTTCGAGCCCCGTGTCAGGCTCTGGGCTGATAGCTCAGAGCCTGGAGCCCATTTCAGATTCTGTGTCTCCTTCTCTCTCTGCCCCTCCCCCGTTCATGCTCTGTCTCTCTCTGTCTCAAAAATAAATAAACATTAAAAAATTTTTAAAAAATAATAATAAAGCCATGAAACTGGATAAGATCACAAAAAAAAAGATTAATGAATACATTCAAAGACTGAGTTTTAGTATTCCAACATTAAAATATTAGTACAGAAAGAGACACAACATAGAGAAAATAAGATGAAACAGCCGTGAAATAGAAGGAAATCCAGAGTGTGTGTCTTATAAGCCACGTAAAGAAAATGTTTCAAGGAAGAGAGTAGAATCAAATTTTGCTAGGAGGAAGAGGACTGAGCATTGACCCTTTGCTTATATGCCTACTTAGTAACAGTGCTTTTGTGTCCAAATAGCAAAATATGACCAGTTTTAGCAATTCAGAAGTGTTTGATTTTTCGTACTTCAGTTTTCTCTTTTTCAAGTTCCCATTAAAGAAAGAAAAAACAATAATCATTTTTTTCTGACTTTGCATCAGTAATTCATTAAGATTCAAAGCTGCAGTTTACATTTCAGACGAAGTACGTGTAAATGGGACTTTAATTCCATAAGAATGCATTATTTTTAATGAAATAAATTAATTTTTATTTTATTTTATTAATTGCATACCAGTATTCCTTGTTAAAAGATAAATGTGTCACATTCTTCAGTTCCCTTTATGACATCCCAATGTTTCCAGTGCTTTATAATTATATTTGGCTTTAAGCCTAAACTTACTCAGCCCAATGATGCAATTTGTCACTTTTATGTGTAAGGTCCAAATGATTTCAATGTGTTTTATGCATGTAAAAAATGCAGGACATGTCCCTGAAGATTGTGAGAACACATTTTCGAATTATATGCTGAATTTTTACTCCTGAAATACTGACTTTTCTACTCAGGAAATAATATTGAATGCCCTGTGGATACAATATATAAAACGGATATCCAAGTACATCTGTGAAATTCTGAATTAGAGCTAACTGCTTTATTCACCAAGAGGCAATCACAAGAGTGACCTGAACTCTTTGTTTTCAATACACACTCATCCCCAAGCCTGGTAGTCTTATATATTACAGTAAGCAGCTTAAACTGTTACCCTAATCAATAACCCCTTGATCAATCCAGTGATTCAATGAAGAACTTTTTATAAAGTATGTGCTGTTTACACTGAGATATGTGCTGGATCTGAAAGAAAATTTCCTTTTATTCTTTGCTCTCAAGACCACTCAATGCAGAAACATGGGTAAGGCATGCAAAAAGAAAAAGAAAACAAAGCAATATACCTTAAGTTCTAAATTATCTGGCATATATGCTTACAGGCTATAGGACTCCAGCAAAGAGAAAGATCTGTGTGATTTGGGATATTTAAGGAAGATACTAAAGATACCATTTTTAGAAGAGGGATAATGAGTATTTCATGTAACAGTGTTTAAGTTCTAACCCTCAGTAGGTATTTGCTAGAAAATAACTGTATGACTTTGAGGGATGTGGCTAACAAGAGAGAAGCAAAATGACCTAGTGATCGAAGCAGACAGAAGAGTTAGCAAAGGGACAAAAGTGTAAATGTGCACAGCCTATTCAGAGCAAATATGATAATAATCTTGCTTAGAACTGAATGAAGTTTCCAAAGTAATATAATTCAAAAAAGAATAAGGTCTCACATGCAGATGTCATTTGATAGCATATTAAACCAGAATTACTTTCAGGAGATGAAGATTTTTACATTGACAATTTTTACTACATTATTCTCCTCAACTGTCTATTTAGTTTTCCTTAATTGCCAGGCCAACAAAAAGCTATGGATATCCAGAGATAAATAATGTGAGAAAGGATATGACAGAATTGTTAAAAGTACTGTGCTAATCAAGACATAGGCATTAGCTAATTAATACTTTGCTAGACAAATTGTTTCAGCTAGTCTGATTAGGAAAAAGAAATGCATTGTTCCTATTATTTAATCTCTCTCTCTCTGTTTAACTTCCTAAGCCAGATGGCCACTTTTTTGGCTGGTTTTCATCCCTGTTTTGTTTTGTTTTTTTCCTGAATATCATCCATCAGCCATAGTAAGAGTACTCTTGGTAGAAGATATGATGGAACTGGGCTACCTGTCACAAAGCCTATAGGAGAAAAACATTAGGAACTGAGAAAGGTCATCTAAGTCAAGGGTATGGGCTTGTCACCGAATCAAGAGTATGGACTGGGGGTCATGCATTCAGCTGCAGAGGCTGACTTTGTTAAAGTGGCTCAAAATGCACAGAAAATGGACAACTTAGAATTGGTACCAAAAATAAGAATCCGGGAAACAGGTGAATTTATGTTGTGGTTCTGGCAGAACTCTGATTTGTGGTTGAACTCATGCCAGTGACTGGATGCCTGATGAGTAGAATTGAGAAAGGGACTAGTGAGAGCAGATCAAGGCATCAGAATTCAAATCTAAAAAGCTAAGCTTGAAGTGTCTGAGATAAAAAAAAAACCAAGAGAAGAGAAATACAGAATGAGATTAGGGAGGCTTGCAAATTAAACACCTTAAAGATTTGCTACATTTACCTTTGATGCACATATATGAGACTTGTTTGAAATTAAAGAATCTCAACAGTTTTGTGGCAAGGGGTGACATCTGCAATGCAGAATCACAGAAATAGTATTTAGGCTGTAGCTCCTCTGCAATCTGAAAGCATAGGAATAGCATTTAAGGCTATATTCTCCAAAACAGGAGAACCATATCTATATTAGTATAATTTGTGTTTTCAGAAATAAGTTGAATGCCTACAACAAAACCATTGATAATTTTTGAGTGCCTAAAGGAAGAAATAAAACAATGAATAAATTAAATGGTCCTGATCTTTCAGAGTAGGATAGTTGACATTACTCCAAATTCCACCAGATGATGGGGCTAATCCTACTTTAGTTCTTAAGCCAAGCAATGAAGATGGCAGTAAATTTTTCATAGACTCAGTAAAACATAAGGCCCAAACAGATAGTAAACACTTGTTATTTCTTGCTTTAGCTGGCTGTGGTAACTGAGACCATCTGTGTCAATGTGACTTAAAGTTTGCCTGGGAAAGATAAGACTGTAAAACAACAAATTACTTCACTGTTTGCTTTGGGAAATGCCTAAAAAGTAATTTATTGAAGACAAGAAACTTCTCACATAAGCCACCGTCCCTTCTCAAATAACAGTTTATTTGCTTCCACACCATTTCCTCACTTGTCCACCAATCCCAAACTGCAAGATCATGAATTCTGCTCCATCCTAATTATGTGTGCACCTTGGAAAATCCAACTTAAAAGGATCTGCCTTGAGTTCAAACACTTACAGCCTTTTCTGAACCCTACTGCCTTTCAAGTTATTCCTAAAACTCACCCATTTTGCAGTGTTTGAGCTAGTTTTATCTTTGCATTTTAAAATAAGTTGTCTAATTATTGTACACCTAATATTACACTGTACGTTAACTAATTGGAATTTAAATAAAAGCTTTGAAAAAATAAAATAAATTGTCTAATGCTGGTTTGGCAAATTCAACACCTTTCTTAAACTCAATGCCTTTCACCTCTTTATTTTTAGCTACATCGCTGGTTCTGGTTCCTTGCAGTCAGGTTTGTCATGGCATTCATAAGAAGAGGGGACATACCGGTGTTACTATAAATTACCTTAAACTCAGAAATATATGACACTAAGTGCTGAACCAAATTCTGTAATTATATATAAAGTCATCCAGGAGGTCTCTCAAACAAGAAGAATTATACAGTATCATAAAGGGTTGAAGGTAAATGTGGATTTTAATGTAGGAAAGATCATATTCAAAATGATGTACTATATACATTATAAATAGAAGCTAAGCAACTAAACTATTATTAGTTATCATGAATAATTCACCAACTAAACTATCACCAATACTAGCAAGAACTAAATTTGTGATTTTAATTAATGTTTAACAAAGCAGAACTATTCTCCCTTATATAGCATGATAAATGCCAAGGATAAAGAGCACAATGTTTTTAGCATCTTGGAGGGCGGGGCCCTGGGGGAGGTTGTTTTTTGTTTTGTTTTAGCATTTAACATGATTATTAAAAATCAGATTCTTGGGGCGCCTGGGTGGCGCGGTCGGTTAGGCGTCCGACTTCAGCCAGGTCACGATCTCACGGTCAGTGAGTTCAAGCCCCGCATCAGGCTCTGGGCTGATGGCTCAGAGCCTGGAGCCTGTTTCCGATTCTGTGTCTCCCTCTCTCTCTGCCCCTCCCCCGTTCATGCTCTGTCTCTATCTGTCCCAAAAATAAATAAACGTTGAAAAAAAAATTTTTAAAAAAACTTAGCAATTCATAATAGCAGTTAATTGTAAAGTATTATCGATAATTATTAAAATTTTCATGTAGATACTTTGACTATGCAATAAGGGTTAACTCAGCAGGCCTGGGTTGCTCCAATTCTGTGTACTCCAAAAAAAAAAAAAAAAAAAAAAAAAAGGACTGGCTCTTGACTATCTTTTCAAAGAAAACCTCTGAGACATTGGAATATAATACCTGATAAGTGCTTTTATATGTCTGAGACTCTGGCCACATTATATCAGTGTGACCAGATTATGGTAGCAGTGTGATCTGTGATAAACAACCAATTTTGTATGCCTGAGGTCCTGAGACATTCTGTACTAGTTTGACTTCTGGGGGACTAGAGATTAAGTAGCTATCACAGTCATGCACTACATGCCAACAAAATAAACTACCCCCAAAATATTCTTCACCAAGGCTTGGGTGCCCTTCCCTGGCTGGCAGGCTTTGGAACTTGTTGACACTTATCATTGCTGGAAGAATTAAGATCACTTCTAAGTGATTCCACTAGGAAGGGATGTCTTGAAATTCATACATGGTTTCTCCAGGACTTCACTTTATGCATCTTTCCCCTTTGCTGATTTTAATCTGTATTGTGTCACTACAATAAACTGTAATCATAAATATAACAGCTTTTCTGAGTTCTGTGATTCCTTCAAGCAGATAGCATACTCTGAGGCTAGTCTTAGGGACCACATGACACAGAAACACAAGTTAAAATACCTTACAAGATTATTTTAATCACTAAGTGTTTATAAAAACTAAAAACCATGACGCTAAAAGCAAAGGCAAAAATAATAAACAAATGACACATATCAAACTTAAAAGTTCTGCACAGCAAAGAAAACCATCAACAGAATGAAATGGCAACCTACAAAATGAGAAAATATTTGTAAATCATGGATCTGTTGAAGAATATCTAATATATAAAAACAACTTATATAACCCAGTAGCCAAAAAAAACAATTAAAAAATGAGAATATCTGAGTAGACATTATTCCAAACAAGCTATACACATGGCCAACAATTACATGACAAGGTGCTCAACATCACCGATGACCAGGGAAATGTAAATCAAAACTACAGTGAAGTATCACCTCACAACTTTAGAATGGTTATTAACAAAAAGAGATAAGTTATGGTGAAGATAGGGAGAATAGCAAACAATTGTACACGGTTGGTAGGAATGTAAACTGGTACAGCCACTATGGAAAACAGTATGTAGTTTGCTCAAAACATTATAATTGCAACTACCATATGATCCAGCAATTGCACTTGTAGTTATTTATCAAAAGGAAACAAAAACATTAATCTGAAAAGATTATCTGTACCTCCATGTTCGTTGAAGCATTATTTACAAATAGCCACAACATGGAAACAACCTAAGTGTCCATTCGTGGAAGAGTGAATAAAGAAAATGTGGTACGTGTGTGTTTGTGTAGTGTGTTTGTATATGAATTTTATTAACATGTATCTATAATTTTATATATATTCTGTATATTTATACAGAGAATTTATATATATGATGGAATATGATATAAAGGCTATAAAAAAATTCTGCCATTTGTGATAATATGGATGGACTTTGGGGGCATTGTGCAAAGTGAAATAAATCAAGCAGAGAAAACAGCATAGGATCTCACTTAAGTTGAATCTAAACGAAACAAAACAAAAGAGATAAAGAGCAAATTGATGATTGTCAGACGCAGGGAGTAGGGGGTAGGCAAAATAGGTGAGAGTGGTCAAAAGGTATACACTTACAAGTTATAAAATAAATAAGTCCTGGGATACAACGTGCATCCCAAATGTTTTATATTTCAAAGTTGACAACAGAGTAGGTCTTAGAAGTTCTCATCACACACACAACAAAGTTATAGTTAGGTATAGTGACAATGTTAACTAGACTGATTGTGGTGATCATTTTGCAATATATATAAATATTGAATCATTATGTTGTACATCTGAAATTAATACGTTAACGGCAATCTTACCTCAAACAAAAATCCTCTAAAAATCAAAATACAACTCTGTTAAAAAAAAATTAAAGACTGACCACAACAAATAGTGAAGAAGATGTATAGCAACTGACACTCTCACCTACTGCTTGTGAGTATGTGAAGTGATAAAACCTATTTAGGAAACTACTAAAAGCTTCTTGTAAAGGTAGACATAGATCTACCCTTTGAACTAACAATTCCACGCTTGGGTATTCACCTAAAAGCAGTAACATGTGTCCACATCAATACTTGTACAAATATGTTTCTAGAAGTTCTAGTCATAATACTTAAAACTCAAAGAACCCAAAATTTCATCAATAAAACAATGTATAAACAAAGTATGATATACTCATAAAAATGGAAATAAGTGAAAAAATCTATATGGTCAATATGGTGTGGAGAAAAGGAGGCCAGGCACAAAAGAACACAAAATATATGGTCTAAGAAGTTCAAGAACATGCAGAATAATCTGTGATGACAGAAATCTAAATAGTCATTTTATGTGGTATGGAAATGAACTGGAAAAAAGATGCAAGGAGCTTTCTAGAATATGGAAATGTTCCATGCCTTGATAAAGATTTCTGTTACATGAAAGAAATTCTGTCCCAATTTGTACAATTTTGATTCATAACTTTCATTATAACATTTAAACAATGGGTATTTTCTGAGTTTTATTTGCATTAGAACTAGGGTACCCTTTCAGTTCTTACTCCAAAAATTTTTCTTCCCTTCTAAAAGAAGCTTGATCTTGTTTTCTTTGCAGCCCTCTTTTTTTAGGAGGCTCACTGCAGTGCCATCTGAATAAATAGGAGACATTGTTTTAAGTCAAACAAAATGTTCTTTTTTCCTTTCTATGCATTTTGTTTTAGCATGGATGGGTTATGTAATTCCAGAAAATAAGATGCTAAATTATTTGATGGTTTCCTGAAGAAAAGTTCTCTTGTTCTTAATGGACACATGGTTTCATCTTCTTGTTTCAACTGTCATGTTTGTTTGAACTGGTACATGTTTTGTGACCATTGCTAATGCAAGCCTAATGACACTGTAACATCAATAAAGGCAAAGGTGGAAAAACTTGATCTCTTTGATGCTATTGGTTCAGTGGATAAACCTACTATGGAGCCACTCTGTGGATGACTTTTCGGGTGTGTATAAAAGTTCCATATTATGGAATAAATATATAACATTATAAAAGTTCCTTATCAATATAAAACTTAAGTAAAAAAAAAAACTTAACAGAACTAGATTTTTTCCCAATCCTCAAATGGTAAATGGTTTATAACAAAAGATAAACAAAATTACATCAGCAGAAATCCATCAAATAATAAATATATAGGCTAATCACAGAGTCAATGTTATGACTCAATTGCATTGACCATCAAAACCTTACCTAATAGCCTCAGATAAAACATAATGTTTATGTTCCTATATGCTCCAGTATGATAAAAAATGATAATATGTTGCAGTATAATCATCAGTGATTTAAAAAGAAAAAAGAAAACCTCTCCAAGTACCATACTCCTCTTGAAGATACACAGTACAACATCTCTATTAATCTCCATGTAATATTAACTTAGTACATTTACTCTGAGTAAGCAAATATGTATTCCAAGTAATGTATTATTTACTAAAGCTAAATTTATTTTCAAATTTTATTTCCAACATTAATGATTAACAAGTGAATGTTATTATTTGACACTGCCTTTAGCTTTACTTTATAGAATAATTTTCATATTGTAAAATATGTACCTGAAGCCTAAGAAACCTACAAGAAATTCTATCACAGTGATTCTCAACGATATACTAATTTAATCACTATAAGAATTCAGCTTTCTAGAAAGAACTCTCAATTGTTCTGAAACCAAAACTATTTTGCCTTTAGAAGAGAACTGATTGGAAAGTTACAGAATATGCACAGTAGAGTTTAAACAATGAATACAGAGTAGGTACTTTCACTTTGATTTCTTCTAGTTAATTTCACTTCTTAGTTTCTCATACAAAATTTCACTTTTTAGCTCTCATGAGGTGCCAACGGAATATTTAAACACTACAGAGAACCATTTTCACTTGCTTAAGATCCTAATATGATTTCTATTAATTTTCTATTTTATAAAATTTTAAGGTATATACCAAGAATTATACTTTGTACACTGCTTTTTTTAAACTTCCGAACAGTCTCTTCATGGATTATAAGAAGTGTTATTTGGTAGGAATGAAAGCAGAATATTTGAATGGAATGTTTTTATTTAGGGTTAACGTATATTTCCAGTAAGTAAAAGACACTGGATCTTAAATCACTAACCCATTATTACTAGGGCTGAGCAAATTAACTCAGCCAACTGACCCTTCCTAAAATAAATCCTTTACTTAAGTCTATAAATGTTCAATTAAGTTTATTTTCATTACCTTTCCTTTTTTAATTTTTTTTAATGTTTATTTATTTTTGAGAGAGAGAGACAGAGCATGAGCAGGGGAGGAGCACAGAGAGAGAGACACACAGAATCCGAAACAGGCTCCAGGCTCTGAGCTGTCAGCACAGAGCCCGATGCGGGGCTCGGACTCACAAACTGTGAGATCATGACCAGAACCGAAGCCGGACGCTCAACCGACTGAGCCACCCAGGCACCCCGTACCTTTCCTTTTATTCTCAAACACTCTTGAACTTACATGTTAAATCTCAAAAAATAAGGGAAAAAAAGACACAAGAAGAGTTTTCTTTGTAGTTTATGAAAGTTCATAATTCTCTTTTTCCAAGATGGTTTCTTTCCCTTTAATATGGATTCTATTGACCATTGTGGTTTATTGTTGGTGCCCTGAAAATTGTATCTTCCTGTATTTATGTATTACCATGATTTACCATAAAATATTTTTCTATGATAACATTTTATTAAAACACTGATAATTTGAGAGAAGAAACATAAAATGGTACAGATCCATTTTTCACCTACTACAGTTACATACTATAGTTACATGCTACATTTTTCACATACTACAGAATACCAAAGAATGTAACCTACACTCTATATCTGAATCAACTTCATATTTAACATGAGGCCCTTATAGTGCATTATTAAATAGTTTAATGCCATGGAAGTTTGATATGTCAAGAAGTCTTCTGATAGTATATAGTAACCAAACACTTACATTATAACATCAGCAGTACTGCTCTACTCTACATTATGCCATGTGAACACTATGAATGACTGAGAGAACATATCACAACTTCAATGCCAGAATTGCACAAAGAAAGCCTACATCACATTAAGAAAACTTGTATTTTCAATCTAACTTAAATCTGGAAGTTAATCATGTATTACTCTAATGATTTTCTTTATATGTAGAATAGACCCTAAGTCTTGATGGCACTCTTTGACAATTATTAGAAAAGAATGAAGAACCTAGCATGAAAGACTGAATCAAAACATCCCAAAATGAAAAAGTGGCCTCAAATAGAATATTGTCCATAATATTCAGTAAGAATGCTTGCAGTTCAGAATAAAAGAATTGCTTCATCTAGATAATCAACAAATCAGTTTCTTTACAGCTTTGTCAGATCACAGCAGACTTCCAAATTTGAGGAGGAGAAAAGACACGTCTAGAGGCAGGGTCAAGTTTACAAAACATGAAACATTTTGCAGTGAAGAATATCCTTTTGTAGTTTCACATAACTTGTGTTTAAGTCAAAGTCTTATGTTTCATAAATGTTTCTAACAGTGTTTGATGAAGGAATGAATGCTGTTTGATATCTAACAAAAGCTAACACTTTCACCTTATATTATTTGAACTATGCTGACCATACAACAAGGTTGAGATGCTTTAAAAGCAAATACTATATAAGAATTTCTAATAGGAGTTATTTTTAAAGCAATTATATTTTCCAAGCACTTATAGATGGTAAGAAACACATTTTTTTAATTAGCAGATGTATTTGGATTTATAGCCCAGGCCAACTAAATAGAAAGAATTCACCCAGAAAACAATTCATCAAAAAAGTAAGCAGACATTATCATTTAATAAGTAGGTTAAGGTCCTATGATTGAAATAAATTACCAATTGGCTTTGTAGTTAAGTCTTTCCAATGTGACATACAGGCAGGGCTATAGCAAAACCCAACATGGTTCATCATGTTCCAACCCCTTGATCATAAGTCCAGAAATTTGAAAATTAAAAGCATAAAGACACATATTTACTGAGCCTTGCACAGTGCTTGTAACATAGTAAATGCTAATAAATATCTGCTTAGGATGGTGAAGATTCCTCTAATCTTCATTCTGGTCATGGGTAAAAGAAAGAAGTAGACTTTTTTTTTTTCCTGGAAGATCAATAATCTCAGTATTTTCTCACAATTACCTTTACCATGTCTGTTGAGGCCAAGATTCGGTTTTCAAGATTTCAACTAAAAAACAGGTTTATTTCTAAAAACTCTGATGTGAGTGTGCAGTGTGACACTGACTGAAAATGTGTCTTTCATCATCACCTGGTAACACTATATTAAAAAACTGGTAAAGAACACGTTTGAAGCAATATGAATTACTACCACAAGCAGTCTTATTCTCAGAACATGTCAACCACAGGGAAAGAATGGAGAAAACTAGCACCAACTGCATGCTTCCTAATTATTGGCTACTCTTTTTTGGCAAAGCAATTAATTTAACAAGCACATATACACTGTTTACAAGGTGTCAGGATTTTATTTTGTACAACTTTCCACATACTATTTTAGCTGGGTTTCAACAATCACTTTATGAGATAAATATTACTCGCATCTTTTTTAATAAAATACATATTCAAGATAAATAAGTTTTCTAAGACAGATATATTAAGAAATGAGAATTTAAATCAAGCATACCTAACTTATTAGGAATTATTGCTTGTTCTCAAAAGCCAAGATTTTCCACTTATTCTGCGGTGTCATTGAAGAAATCCATCAACTAATCGCTCAAGGCATTCTTTGTGGCAGTGGTCTCATATGATGGTGAGCAATTGCTACCCCGTGTGACCCCACTTCATTTAGTTTTATTTCAACAGTAATCGATGATAGCAATAAAAAGGTAATAAAATATGGATCTTTGCCCTAAGGATCTGGTACTTTAGACATTACATCCATATAATTGGAAACTAGAATTATATTTTGCTTAAGAAACAAAATGAGACATTTTTGTGTCTAATTTTTTTAAGGGAGGTACAAACGGCAAAACCTACTGTGCTGTATTAGAAGCTCTGTAATAATAAAACCTTTTTTCTTCTTTTTGAGAATTCACTACTTTCAGGAAAGATGTAAAGTTTTGATGATATTATCTTTACTCCACAAATAATATTTCTGTCAAATCTGAAAACCCCCAATATTGTAAAAAAGGGAAGTGCAAATAAGGGATGTTAACTTGCCCTAAGACACACAGTCACATAGCTGAGATTACAACTACATGGATTTAATATGTGTGCATTTGTCTCCACTATATTACACATGATAAGAGGTACCTAGAGGACTGAAAGAGTTGATTTCCGGCCAAAATAATTGAGGTCTTAAGGTTAGTGCAATCCATAGGACTACATCAGTAGAAATTGCAAAGTGGCTTTGCTATTTAAAGATATTATGACCCAAAGCCTTTAAAATGACTGGATAACTTTTTAAATGCCACACAGCATTGACTGTTTAGCTATATCTGTAGTCAATGCTACAGAATCTCAAAGCAGAAAGTTTTGTCTGGACTCCATGTCTGCAGAACTGTAGAGACACTGGGTTTTTCCACACATATAATATTACGATCAGGGCAGTCTCACAAACACTATTGTTCTGATTTAAAATAAATGAATCAAAATAATGCCACAGTTCATATTTAATATGGCAACTAAAAAAAATAAAACAAATATTTTCATTTTAGAACACAGAAATCACTTTTTCTATAAGGGTCTAAATTGGTTTTACAATAAATTTTCATTTTTATCAATTAGAATTGTTAATTTAAATATCTCTTTACACAGCAAACCATAGCTGAATCTTGCTTCAAGATCCAGAAATTATATATATATTTTTTTTTCACCCAGGAATCAACATAAGCCAATTCCTCTCCATAAATCTGTGAGCCTCTAATAGAAAAACATGCTGAAGAAAAAGCTTGAACTTTCAATCAGGCAAGATATCCTTGAATCAATCACATGTATCCTGGTCAGCTTCACCAATTATGCAACCACACAGCGTAATGCTAAGGTGATGTCATGGGAGACTGTCATATTTCTAATGCATTTAATGTGCGTGTGTGTTTTGTTTTTTGGTTTTTTTTTTTTGTATGTGACTCTTAGTCTTCATTTTTGAATCTCTAGAAAGTAAATTTAGAATTTATCAGTTTAATAGAGTAGTGATACTGCAGGTGATGTTCTTTTCTTCTTAAAGAATAATTGTTTCTTAGACAATAATTTAAAAAACAACAAGAACAGAGGTACATAAGGTGTTCTCTACAATTTTATATGAGTACCATGTGGAGACCATCTTGCATGTGGAGGGACCAAGAGTAATGAGAAAAGGTTAGTTTGGGGTTTATTTAAATAGGAGAGATACCAACAGGACCGGCTAATGGACTAGACAGAGGATGTGAGACAATAAGAATCAAGAATGCATTGCTTCAATACGTACTGTTTCTGTCATAATAATAAAAACTGACAAATCTTCTTTTCCAAGAATATTGATATATTCGTGTCACGTGGGATGGCATTAAACACCCACATACACATACCCACGCACAAATTATTGTATCTTTACCTTACTATAGATAAGGATTCATTTAATTGTTTTATATGTGATTATCATGTTTGACCTTCAGATCATCCTGTAGCATAAAAAATTGTATTATCTCCAAGTAAGATGAAGAAAATGAGGCACATGTCAGTCAAGCAAGGTTTCACAAGGTTGCTCATATATATATTAAATAGCAGAGCCAGAAATTAAACCACAACACTCTGTCTGCAAATCAAGGCTTTTGACTACTATTCCATAATGCTTCCCAAGCATGTCTTATTTATGTATTTATCAGGGAGAAGGGGGTTCATTATAAATTTGATCCTAAAAATATCATTTCTAAAGCCAGGTCAAAAGTATAACTTAGGGGTGTCTGGTTGGCTGAGTCAGTTAAGCATCTGACTCTTGATTTTGGCTCAGGTCATGATCTCACGGTTCGTGAGTTTGAGCCCTGCCTCAGGCTCTGTGCTGACACTGTGGAACCTGATTGAGATTCTCTCTCTCTCTCTCTCTCTGCCTCTTCCCTGCTTGCTCTTTCTCTCAAAAATAAATAAATAAACATTTTTAACATACCAATTTTTTTTAATTTTTTTTTCAACGTTTTTATTTATTTTTGGGACAGAGAGAGACAGAGCATGAACGGGGGAGGGGCAGAGAGAGAGGGAGACACAGAATCGGAAACAGACTCCAGGCTCTGAGCCATCAGCCCAGAGCCCGACGCAGGGCTCGAACTCACGGACCGTGCGATCGTGACCTGGCTGAAGTCGGACGCTTAACCGACTGCGCCACCCAGGCCCCCCGTAAATAAACTTTTTTTAAAAAGTATAAATTTTGGGGCACCTGGGTGGCTCAGTCGGTTAAGCTCAGGTCATGATCTCCAGTCCATGGATTCAAGCCCCACATTGGGCTCTGTGCTGACAGCCCAGATCCTGGATCCTGCTTCAGATTCTGTGTCTCCCTCTCTCTCTGCCCCTCCCCTGCTCACACTCTGTCTCTCTCTCAAAAATATATAACATTAAAAAAAGTATAAAATAAACAAATTGAATTACACAAGTACAGAATTAAAGTTAAGGGATATTTTATGATTTGTTTGAAATGCAATGATGTCTGTTATTCATAGACTATTTCAGAAATAAAACTATAAAAGTTTGACATCTGTTTCTTAATTTTTACTTCTAGCTTTTATTTAGCTTTGGTAAAATGCATTACTGTTTGAGTAGGCTGTGTTTTCTTCCCCCTATGCATCACAACTTTTATATACCTCTTAACCTTCTTTTACATTCATTAAAAAAAAACACCCCTGGGGGCGCCTGGGTGGCGCAGTCGGTTGGGCGTCCGACTTCAGCCAGGTCACGATCTCGCGGTCCTTGAGTTCGAGCCCCGCGTCGGGCTCTGGGCTGATGGCTCGGAGCCTGAAGCCTGTTTCCGATTCTGTGTCTCCCTCTCTCTCTGCCCCTCCCCCGTTCATGCTCTGTCTCTCTCTGTCCCAAAGATGAATAGACGTTGAAAAAAAAAAATAAATTAAAAAAATAAATAAAAAAAATAAAAAACACCCCTGTATTTCCATGTAATAATCTATTTTCATTTTCCTTGAAAACTTACTCCGCTTTTTTCCCTTGTTTTCTATGCAGAACAAAAGTTGCATCTATAATTAAAATGAAGTGTGTGAGGGAGAATATACAGGGGATACCAAGATGACTCCAAAAAGTACTTGGAATAGGGTCCTTCTTTCTGGGACGGCTGCTGCCTAATATAGTGGGGCAAATGGCTAGAAAATTTGCATTATTATTTCAAGTATTATTTGAGTTGTGCCCATAAGCTGGTTTGGTTTCGAAAAGCTTGATTTGCGCTCACATATACTTCTAAACAAGGTAAGAGACTCTCGATTTTAGTGTTACTAAGTTTCGTCTCCCTCACATGTTCACATCTTGAGTACCCAAACTGGATTCAAACTACTTTCAAATCAAATCACACTTGGCTAATGAATATCTGTGTTGTGTTTACCAAGTTCATTGTCCTAAGTTTCAGCTTTCTCATCTATTAGATGCAGAGAAAGATAGTACCTTCCTCATACGGTTATTAGGTTTAAGTGAGATAGCAATTATTCTACAATTTTATTCATTCACACTATAATGATTGTGTTGATTCTTTTACTATCTGTTAATATCGCTGCTTGTTTGTTGCTGTTAGTGTAATCTAATTACAGAAGCTATTACTTTCAGACCATGATAATGAACAATAATAGTAATGGCAGTGTATCCCTGTATTTTTCTTAACTTTAATGATAATTTTTTATTGTTTTGTCATGGTATACTTATTTTAATTATACTATGTTAATTATGTTGATTATGGTATGCTATGCTATATTACAAAATGTTACAGAACTATTTCAGTTTAATATATTTATATTAAGTGTACTATATTATATTCATATTATTGTATTATATATTAATAATATACATATGAATTATATATTCTATTTCTATATTTGTAATTTTAGTTAATATAAGTTATTGACAATTTATATTTAATAAGGTTTTACTTTGAAATAAAAGTTAACAGTTGGTCAAAGACTATATCTAAAGACAGTATCATGTTTTTAATGTTTGACTTACTCACATGGGTGAAGTGTATCAACACATTTCTGAAATTGGAAACAACTCTTCATGGATGGAATGTGTGTGCTGTGCCCTTCTCTTAAGGGCTAATAGATTTGAGTTGGTAACGAAAATGGGAAAGGGGAATGGAGAGTGGTTACAGATTAAGTTAGAGAGATAGGATAAGACTAGATCAAACAGTAACTTGATTTTAGGAAGTTAAAAATCAATTCACAAGGAATTTATATTCTATTTTAAAGTGCATACCATTTTACACCTTCTCTTCTCTGATACGTTATCTTCTCTCTTTTTCTCGGCTGATGAACTTGCTTACTTGACTGAGAAATAAGCAATCAGAAGAGAATTTCCTAATGATCCTCTTCGAAATCTAAAACCTCTCTACATCTGTACTCTGCCTTCCCTCATGTAAAAATTAATGAGATGTCTCTGCTACTGTCTAAACCAACGACGGCACTCAAGAGATACTTTTTTATGTTTTTACCTATTTCTTCAAGGAATTTGCTATTACAATTAACCTCTCTTTTTTACTTTCTAGTTAAAAATTACCATCAGGCCACAAACATACTGACATTTCTCTCATCTGAAACTATAAGAGCAACAGCAATAACAACAAAAACAGAGCAGAGTTGTGAAACTACGTTTCCCTCCAATGCTATCTTTCTCTTTTTCCGTTTATAGCAAAACTCCTCTAAAAGTTGCTTATTTTACTGTCTGAAATTCCTGATGATGGCCCAGGGTCTCCTAAACCCATCCAACTTTTTTTTTTTTGTTACATTTTTACGTTACGCAAAAACAAACCACTTTTTAAGTCATCATTCCCCTGATACTGCTAGATGTGAAGGTTAATTTTCAATTATCATTTCCTGAAATTTCAGCAGCATTCAAATCAACTTGTGCCTGTTTATTTCTTGCGCAATTTTCTTCGCTTGATTTCCAAGAAACCACATGTATTTCTGCTGGTCTCACTGTTTGCTCCTTTTGTCTCTTTAGCCTCTGTTGACCTCTAAATATCGTAGGGCTCCAGAACTCAGTCTTCGGGTGTCTTTTCTAAACTACACTCACTCTCTTTTCTAAAGACTTTAAACACCACCCATTAGCCCAGGCTCAAGCTCTGCCACTGATGTTTCATATGTATGAGCCCAAATGCCACTTTGGCATGTCCACTTGGACCTCTAGTATGTATTATAAACACAAAACGCCCAAAGTCAAACTCTTGATGTCCACTGCCATGCCCCAAGCAAACAAGTTCCTTAGTCTGTCCATTTCATGGAAGGACAAGACCATTCATTTAGTTGCTCAGGTCTCAAACGGAAAGGCCATCTTTAAATTTTCTCTCATTTTTCACATTCCTTAGCCAGTTCTGCTGTTACCGTTTATACTTAAAATATACTAAAACGGATCACTTGTCACTACTCCCAATGCTACCATCTGAGTCACAGCCACCTCTTCTCTCTCTCTGAACACTGCCACAGCCTCTGAAGTACACCCCTTGTTTTTGTTTATTTGTTTATTTTTATTTGAGTATAGTTGACACATGTTACATTAGTTTCAGGTGCACAACATAGGTTTTACTCTTTTTTTAAAAAAAAATTTTAATGTTTATTTATTTTTGAGAGAGACATAGACAGCATGAGCAGCAGTGAAACAGAGAGAAGACACAGAATCTGAAGCAGGCTCCAGGATCTGAGTTGTCAGCACGGAGCCTGACGCGGGGCTTGAACCCACGAACTATGAGATCGTGACCTGAGCCAAAGTCAGACACTTAATTGACTGAGCCACCCAGGTGCCCCAATAGGTTTTCCTCTTGACCCTTACTTATACAGGTTCCTGCCCACATAGCACTCACATATTTTAAACTGTTTATTAGTTTATTTTACTCCCCTGTTCCTCCCAATGGCTTTTAATCACAGTTAAAATAAAAGTCTTTGTCAAACTTGAACACACATTAAATTCTGCTTCCTTAATACCCTTTAAAACTCTCCTTTTCTAACCTTGTATTCACTCTTGGTCAAACTGCTAAAGCCATAATGACCTCCTAGATAGGCCTTAAATACACATTCTCTCACCACAGGGCTTTCCTCCTTATTCTTCCTTCTGCATGTAATATGCTTCTGCAAAATGTTGCATAACACTCCCCTCCCTCATTTATCTTATTAAATAGCTACAGAGAGACCTTTCCTGACACTATACAAAGTCACTCTTCACTAATTTTTTTTTAATTCTCCATTCTAAATTCCTATAATAGTATCTGATATTTTAAAAATAATGGCTTCAAAAATAATTGTTTGGAACAAGGCAGAATATACAAAGGACTATTTGGGAAGTTATTTAAATATATAGAGGCAGAGTGAATAAAGGAATGGAGAAATATTAAAAGAGTAGTTTGGAAATAATTTCTTCTCTTAGAAACAAGGGGTAAAATGCAACTGGTAGTGTTACACACACACACACACACACACACATATACATGATGTCAGCTTTGTTTACAAAACAGAGAAGTAGAAAGAAAAACATATTCACCATACTGGATATAGTTACTTCCATAAGCCATGTATGTATGATGCTCTTTCTAATTTGTATTCATTATTCAGAATAAGTGAGTCACACTTAAGGAAGGTTAAGTGTACCAAACTTCATGTTAGAATTTATGTAAAGAACAATGTCTGCGCATTTAAAGTGTGAGATCCTTAACCAATTAGTATGTACAAATTTCAGGAACATATAAATAAATTTATATATATATATATATGAATCTCTATTAGGATACCTGTAGAGTTTTCAGCATGATATAATATGAAGTGCAAAGAGCAAACCGCTAAATGTCAAGAATGAATTGATTTCAACCCTAGAGGTACTGTGTGAACTAGTAATTGAATCCTTGGGTCTAGATTTCCATATCTATACAAAATGGAAATAAAAATACTTGGTGTATGCAATATTTTGGAGATCAAATAAGGCAATGGGTGTGGTGCGTTTGAAAAGTACTGAAGTACTATGTGTAAATGAAAATATTTTATATAAAATGCAGTAAATACCTTTGTGAAAATGAGATTCTGTTATACTTACCAAAATGTGTAAGCAAATACATAATTGGGAATCAGTGGTTGATAAAAACAATCTAATTAACTGTTTTCAGAACATTCAATTTTTATTAGAAAAATTCCATGCTTTCAGTCACCTAAAAAATTGGAAACTTGACTTAGAGCATTTAAAGCTTTATTTGTTTGCACAGCATTCAGCAGGAAAACATTGGTCATTCCCCTTTAAAGATCTCATTTATTACTTGTCAAATGGGACAGAATGCAATACACAACTGTTTTTCCACTGGGCCAGTTTCTCGGCTGAGGTGAGTATGTCAGGCAGAGCTGGACAGTTAAAGAATTAAAATGTCCTAAATAGCACAACAGCAGAAATGTGATATGTGGCTCCTAGAGAATTTAAACAGTATAAAACCAATGGGTATTTTTAAAAATATTTACTTGTCTCAAAATGGGAGTGGTACTGGTAGTATGAAGGGTACTGGTGGTGGAGGGAAAAAATTGGCAAATTCTTGAAGTTAAAGATCACTTAAGAAATGGAAATCTCAGGAGCGGTGTGCGTTAAGTGCTTAAGTGCTAAGTTGGTTGGAGGAGGGACAGAGTGGTGGCAGTGAGTAGATGCACCAACATTTCTGCAACAGGCTATCTCAAGGACCAGCTGTGTCAGCCACGAGCTTTGGAAACCTAGGAGAATTCTACTTTAATTTTTTCAGCCTTATTTTTTTAACAAAATTCCAAGCAGCAAAACATTAAGAGACATATGGAAAGATAAATAAAGATCTTCTTGCAATAATCTGCAAATCCTGACTGAACAAGACCTTTTTTTGGTCAGCTAGCTGTTAGAGGCAGTTCCAGTATTATGTTGAATTTTAGTCTCAACAGTGTTTGAGAAAGTGTTACACAGAATCTGACATCTGTACCAACTGAGAGGAAATTCCCAAATTTGGTTCCTTTTTAATCAATAATATTACTAAGTAGCCTGATTAATGATAAGGTTAAGGTGACACCTTAATTATTTACCTCATGTTTGGGGAGAAGGATAAAGTAAAATAATGAACAAATCCAGGTCCTTGATTTTTCTTTGCATGACACAGGGTAAAATTTTATGTTTCTTACCATAATACTTTAAGGTAACACTTTATGGGTTATGATTACACTTACTAAAAATGAGAATGCTAAAGAATATTCTTGGCATGGAAATAATAAATGTAACTACCTCTCTCTGTACAGAATCTGGGACCATCCGTCTTCCTTCTTTGACAAGTTCTTGGCAATTTCAATAAGCACTTCAGAAATCTTTCCAATTCCTTGACCAATTAATTCCACTTATCCTCATCTCCAAAAATCCCTCGTGTAAACTCAGTCATCCACTTACATGATCATATCTTAGATCTTGTCATGGAACCAATGGCTGCACCCACTCAATAATCTCTGCTTCAGACATCCCTCTCTCTAATTTTGCCATCAATGATCATTTATTCCTCTTCATCAAATTCACTTCCTTGTCCACACCATCTAATCCCCCGACTCCAAGAGTAATTCATGCCACGATGATCTCCTACCTATTGACTCTACCATTTTCACGCTCAATGATCTCTCCTCACTTATCATGTTTATCTACCCTAGATAACATGGCTTATATTTATTAGTATATTGATTTTCCTAATGTGGAAATTGAAGCTCTGAGGGGTTAAATATCTTGCCCAAGCAGTCATAGGATTCAAAATGAGATTTCCAACTGCAAAATCTTGACTCGTTCCTCTTAACTATTTTAACACAGTTCAAGGATGATAATAGTGGCTACATCAGTGGTTTTCAAACCTGGATGCATGTAAGAATCACCTGGGTACCTTTAAATATGCCTTGATCTAGTGCCCTTGTCCTCCTCCTCATGCTCACCTCCGTCCTGATGCCCATTCACAATTTTCTCTTGAAGTTCTTAATTTTGTTGTTTCAGACCTCCTTCTTGGAAAATCTGATAAAATCTATAAACTTCCTCAACAAATACTCACACCTGCAACTTCAGAGGACTTTTGAGCCAACTGAAACACATACAATGAGTAAAAAGTTAAGAACTTATGAATTATTTCCCAGGGATGAATCAGGTCTTGTGGATTTCTGAATATTACACAACATTAGGAGCTAATCTTAAGAAAAAATAATTCAAAATTATAAATACAATTAGTAACAAGACCTTTATAAAGGTCATTATGAGAGGTCTTTAAGCATAAGCTTCACTGGCTTCATGGTTATTCCATTTCTCACTATACCATGTTGCCTTCCAAAGCAACTACTTTGTAATCTGTCTTCCCCACACCCTGCAAAAAAGAAACCACTCAATGATCTGGGTAAATTAATGAATATGAGTCATTTAATCATAGGGAACCACTCGAGAGTTTCCTGCAGGCTAAATTTAGGGAATATGTACCTAAAACAGTACCTATTCCCACTGTACTTTGGTGACTCAATATCATATTTGTTTACGTATTAATGATTTTTTTTAATTTGCCTTTTAAGTAGTTCCAGGGAAAGGTATTTAATTGATAAATTTAAACAGTATTGAAAGTAACATGACTAAGTATATTCCTAAGTAGAAAATATACTTTTTTAGTGTTTTTCTTTCATGATTTAGAAATTACTGTACATAAAATGCTGCCATCGCTGGTCCCAGTGATCAGGAGTTTAACATCATTTGCTAAATCCTATCCTTGATGTAGCTTATAATGTAGTTAAATATTTTGTACCCACCTCTTACAATTTATTTTTCATACTACTGTCCTAGCTCAGGTGCTTGCCTGGAAACAATAACCTTATTGCTGATCTCTCTACCTCCAATACGTATCTTCTCCCAGTATTCCATTTTCCATCATCTAAACTATTTATTCAAGAGCTGCTCAATTCATTCAGAGGCACAGCTTTGATGTTACCATTACCTAACAAATCTTTACAGTATTATTAAAATACTTAACTATAATATCTATTAAATGTTCACCATATGCTTGGCACTTGTCATGCATTCTATTCACTTATTCATAATGTCAAAATCGTTAAGTAGATATTTTTATTACCCTTATTTTACGGATGAGAAAACTGAGTCCTAGAAGAGCCTGACTTCATACAAACTGTGTGGCAGCACAAAGTGCAAGAGTCAGGAGTTAAACAAGGTCTGTCTTACTTTCAAAACCCTGTGCTTAACTGTTATATGTTAAAAAACTAAATATTGAATATTTGACTTCATTTTGCTTTCCCAACTCATTTCCCACGGTACAACATCACAGCACTTCCAGAGATGCCAGATTGAACTACTTCGATTTTACTATCCTTATCTTACCCTTTCCATCTTTAGGACTTTATCTGTCTTTGTCCTGGACTTCCTATTAGTCCTTCTCCTCATATTAAAACCCTACATATTCTTAAGAACCCACCACAAATTCCAAGTGGTCTAGAAGCCATTTCCTGTTTCACTTCTGAAATAACCTCCTTCCACTGAACTGCCATGTCCTTTTTTTCTATTCTGTATACACAATCTACATCAGTATTTTACCTTACACTTTATTTCTGTCTTTGATAGTATGTTCACTTTACTTGTCTATATCCTATGTGAGCTCCTAGAGGGCAGATTGTTCATCTGATTTATCTCTGTGTGCCTCAAAGCACATAGTATCTTCTCCCTAGCAGACGTTTAATAAATACTGTTGAAAGAATGGATGCAGCATAGACAAATGTTTCTTTCACTCCGTAAATCTCACTGTATTAACTTCTACTGGCCTATAGATCCAAGATGCGTTCAATATCTTCCATGGGCTCTTATATCCAAGTGCTATAATCATTTAACTGTAGAAGAGATCATTCATTATTCATAGTTCCATTGAACAATAGCCATTATTTCCTGACTTCTACAAGTATTTCAGGGTTTATTTGATTTCCTACTATCATTATCACTCACTTAACACTAATTGAAGGACAATACCAGAACCCCCATGCAATACATATAATACTACTGCAGTTTAGAGATTGCCTTGAGGTTATAATCCAGCATTACAGGGACCTTAAAAAATTCAAGAACTGATAGTAGGTTCTAATTGGGCTAGAAGAAATCAATACAATAAAAATAAAATAAAATGATAATGGCAAAGACTAGTGATGATAGAAGTGACTGCCTTTTTTTTTTGTCTAACATGGAATAACAAGAGGTGTATTGCGGTCTGGCTTTTCTCTTGACTTCTGACATTTGAGCCTAAAATCATGACGTTCAACTTATGTATATAATGGGAAGTGGGAAGTAATAATCCTCTTCTAATATAGTATTGCTCAGACTCTGGTGAGTTCTAAATCATCTAGACGTTCTGAAAGTTAAACAACATGTTTTGTGGTTCTGGATCTGTGTGCTTTCCAAGATTTCTATTACTTATCCTTAATTTCTTAACCTCAGAGTGGATTTAGGAGTTTGCTATACTTAAACCAAAACTTTAGGAGGACATTTGAAAAGTTTTGGGTATGTTTAGATTTTGAAAATAATTGTAACCTCTGAAAAGTGCTCCCAAAACACAGAACAAATTAATTGTCTCTTTTGAAACAAAATTCTAGCCAGGTCTTTGAGTCAACCCAAACAGTGAGCTCCATTTGAGATTCTAATTGTGATTCAAAACCAATCTACACTCTGAATTCTTCTATGGAAATGGAATATTCTTCTGTTTATCATTTGTATATTATCATATGAGTATTATCATTTGTAATGTATTTTTCAAAATTATGGTTAGTCACAAAGCAATATTACATGCCATATGCAGTCTTAAATATTCTTAAAATGATAGATGTTATGGCAACAAATAGAATAGAAAATGGTTAATATTAATGATTTCAGTATTTGATTATAAAAATAGAATCACATTTTGCATATTATCAATCCCAAATGTCCTTTTGTATTATATAAGATAGAACCATAGCTAATCCTTAAACAAAATATGAAATGACACATTTATACTGTTAAATGTTATTTTTACATTAAGATTTGATCTACTGTTTGACAATTTTAAATTGAAATAAATATTAAGTATTTACAACTTTCAAGAATAAGAATATATTTTTTTCTCATCTTAGGTTCTGTAACTAGAGAAAGGTGTTACAGTGACCAAGTAATAATTTTATCAAAAATCAGACACAATGCCAACACTAGTGTATAACCTCCAGCCACTAAAGAAACCACTATTCTTTAAGAATACAAGAATTTAATTCCTGCAGTACTATCACCTGACATGCTTATCTTCTCTGCCTGCCTACATAGAAAGGTGACATGACAGTAATAACTAGCACTTAATAATTCTACATACTATTCACTGTTTTAATGTTTCTCCTATGTTAATTATCCTACTGCCTGTGAAAATAACCCTCTCTTAATCAACTCTATTAAATGGCTTTGATCAGAAGTATCTTCACTGGATTCTTAATTTCCAACAATATTACTCCAATGACTATTCCACAGATAACCATGCCTTATTATCTGAAATTAACAGTCCATGCAGTGACTATTCTAGGTTTTATTCCAGCAATTGAACTCAACCTCATATCACAAAATCTAAAATTTGATCACCCTTCAAACCAATTCAAATTCTCACATGGTATTTTTCAACCATCATGTATCACCTTCTACTCTTCATGAATTTATCAGCAAGTTAAAAATCACTATTACTAGACTTAATCCTATTAGAACCAAATTCACCTACTTCCAGATAATAACTTCCACACTAATTTCTGATCAAAAAGACCTAGTTACATTTCTTCATCACATTAATCTTAAGCTTGTCCATATTTAATTTACACAAGTAACCTCCATAATAACCAGAACACTGATGAATAAAGATCAGCCAGTCACAACTCCCAATCAAGTCCCACATCTATATAACACAGTAATCCCCACAGGCTCCCCACTAAAAAATCCAGTACCTCCAGGATCAGAAATTACTTAATCCCCCAATCTTTTAAATTCAAACATTATTTTCACTTTACCATTCTTCAAAATATATAAAACCACTATGCCCTCTATCAACAATTCTTAAAAAAAATCCCCAAGATAGTCATATTAGTGGGTCAAGTCTCAGGATAATGCTTACTAAGTCATAACCCTTATATAAACAAAAATGGCCAGTATTCCCTCCCCCCCCCAAAAAATCTTTAAAGACATTAAACATAAAAAAAATCCACCAAATTTATCACAATTCCACAGACAATTCCTCCACTCACAATCAACCTGAGTCCACCACAAATAGGTGAAAATTTCAAAAACCCTAGGAAAGTAAGCACAAAACTAGTGCTTCTCACATGAAATTTAACTATGACCAGTGACATGAAAAATAAACATAATATTGTCAAACAGCAGATCAAATCAAAATAAAAAATAACATTTCAGCACCTCTGTCATTGTCCTATTCTGATTACTTGTAGCATATCTATTAACACTAAATGAGTTGAAGGACAACCAGTTGAACATCCATTCATAATTATTAGCCAACCAGCATCAGTCCCGTATTTTCTCTTTATTCTCATAGTTATATCAATCACAAGCATTATTGAAAACAACTTTCTAAAATAAATAGTCTTTGTAGTATATTTATTACTTTGGTCTTACAAAGCAGAAAAGAGGAATAATATTTCTTCTAACACTCAGGAAAGGAGCTCCAATTCCATCATCACACCCAAAACTAAAATTCCACTTAAAGTACTGCCTAGAAACTTGTGCATGAAAAGAGAAGGATTATTATCATGTTCTATATCAGTATCAAAAAACAAATCATAAATCACCCAATAACTATGTAATTTGTGCATTCAGGGATCTCATGTGTTAGTACATGTACATAATACACACTATGTATAATCACACATTAACAATTTATCCCATGCATATAAGTGGGTGCATTAAACTACTGATATTTCGTAATGCATACAATGGTATATTGTTCATACATTTTAAACCCCATGAAGTAGCAGCACAATAACATGATTAATATTACATAGCACATAATATTTGTTGTACATACCCCATTAAGTCAAATCATTTCTAGACAACATGCCTATCATAACTTATAACGATGCTTAATCACAAAACTTCAAGAAACTAGCAACCTTTCCACAAACGTGTCCCTCTTCTTACTCTGGGCCCATAACTTTGGAGGGTATGGAGAAATTAATTATATCTGGAATCTTGTTTTACTTCAGGACCACCTCACCTAAAATTGCCTCTTTCCTTTTAAATAAGACTTCTCAATGCACTAATGACTAATTGCCCCATGCTCACAGGTAACTATGCCATGCATTTGCATGTGGTAAGTTGTTTTTTTTTTTTTAATTTGGGAATGCTGTGTTTCAGCTATAGCTGTCAAAGGTCTTAGCACAGTTAAGCAAACTTTAACTGAGCTTAAACTGAGTACTACTTACCAATATTATAAACCATAAGGTATAATTCAACCAATGCTTACTGGACATAGAAGAATCTGTGTATACACAACATGCACACTTATCAAATAAATGATTAGCTTAGCAAACCCTTTACCATGCATAAACCTTATGCTGTATGTATTTATTAGCTGTTTTCTCAAATCACAAAAACAAGATTAAATATGCAACACATAAAGCTTATCTTTCATCTCACATGTATTTTAATTACAGCTAAAATACTCACACTCCTGACCTTACAAATTAAAACCCCACTTAAGACAATTTTAAATCCTTCCCACTGAT
Organism: Prionailurus viverrinus; assembly: GCF_022837055.1. Classification (NCBI taxonomy): domain Eukaryota; kingdom Metazoa; phylum Chordata; class Mammalia; order Carnivora; family Felidae; genus Prionailurus; species Prionailurus viverrinus. The sequence continues at coordinate 46,999,491 of NC_062577.1, read as the reverse complement.
ACCAACATGCTAGTTTAATCCATAAAACACCCGTAGACAGACATCTTCCTAGATTGGAATTTTTAATCAAAATAAGAGTACATTAAACTACATAATAAATTAAGTATGTTAAAATGTTTTGACCCTAACAGAAAAATATATTCAAGTTCAAGTAATTCCACTATATATAAAGTTGCTACTTAAAGATATATATCCCAATAGCCAGGGACCCTCATCACTTTGCCCACTTGGCAGTCTCTTATCCTTAGTTTCTATACTTGTGCCACTAAGCCTTCTTTCAATTTATACTACTCACTCTTGCCTTCCACAGGATTTTTGAAAATGCTACCACCTCTGTTTAGAATATGATCTTCTCCTAGTTTCCTCTGTGCTTTTCACTTAGTTAACACATGTTCTTCTGCAATCTTGACCTGGCAACTTTCTTTCTCCTAGTTCACCTCAGGCAGCTTTGCTTAGTGCTATTATGTGATTATGTAACTCTGCCTCAAAGCAAGTATATGAGGCTATACTGATAGAGTTCTTTCTCACTAGAGTACCAGTGTCATGAAAAAAAGAACTATGTTAATATTAGGATTTCCATAGTGTCCCATGTCCTTAAGGGCAAGGTTTATGCTCAGTACAGTGTGAATGATCAAAATTTTTATCCTAGGAGGAAATAATCCATGTACCCAAAATAAGAACAAGACTTGGTGCTCTTTCTATATTCTAAACTTCTGTCCACAACTCATTGCTGGGTTTTTGACTTAACTCTATATTCACCAATGCACCAATTCAACAAACAGATGACTAATTTCCAAAATTCTCAATATATTAAGATTTGAAGGACATGAGTGTTTAATCGCTATTAGCTATGCCTTAATTTTCACACACTCAAAAATGTACAGATTTTTGGTTTTGTTTTTGTTTTCCCTAATAATTCTCTCTCTGACCTGTAACTTCAAAGATCCAAATATGTCTCCCCTGTTAGGATATCAGTCTTCTTTTCATAGTAAATGAAAATATTAAATTACTTTCCTTTTTTATCACTGAGATGTTAAGTTAAATAATGTATGCCATCTATAGTCCTGTATGTGGTATCTTTAATAATAAATTTAAATTCTTCTCTATTAAATTGAAAATAAATTGTGTATTAATATATTTTATAATTACCATTGCAACATAAATGTTCACTAGTCTAAACTGTCAAGATTTCCAAAGGAGAGACAAAAGGTCCATGTGTCTGTTATACTGAACCCAACAATATATAGAAAGGGATCTCTCTGAGATGCAAGCTAAAAATATTTACAGCAGAAAGGTAGAAGGGCACTCCTTATATCACCTACTTTCTTTTTTTGCTAAAGCAATTGTTCCCCCTGGTGTAATTTCTAGTGTTCTTTGTTTCTGGTCCAGTTTTATATGACTTAAACAGTGAGGTTCGTGCAACTCCCCTAGAGAGATAACTTCCTGCAGTTTAATAGGTTTCTTTATTAGGATCCTTTTCCCTGTTGATCAGCCATTGTATATATTCATTATATAATTTCCTTACATCTGGTCATTATCTAGGAGCAAAATGCTCAAAGTTCTAACTCATAACATTTATAATAAAGTTATAATTTATTAGTATTTGTTAATAAAAGTAATAATTTATTACTAGTAGTAATAGGATAATTAGGAAATGCTCTGAATGCTATGGGCTTGACTTGACATTAATATACAATGTCAATACTGTTTTTTTTTTTTTTCTTAAATCTACAATGGTAAGAAAGCATTAAAGATTCTGACTCAAGGGGCACCTGGGTGGCTCCGTCAGTTGAGCGTCTGACTTTGTTTGGCTCAGGCCATGATCTTACAGTTCATGGGTTTGAGCCCTGCATCAGGCTCTGTGCTGACAGCTCAGAGCCTGGAGCCTGCTTCAAACTCTATGTCTCCCTCTCCCTCTCTGCTGCTCCCCCGCTCATGCTCGCTCTCTCTCTCTCTCTCTCTCTCTCTCTCTCTCAAAAATAAATAAACATTAAAAAATTAAAAAAAAAGATTCTGACTCAAAATATAATTGAATTTTATTATTAATTAGGGTTATGAGAATGAAGCTGAATGTCTTCAAAAAGAAATAAAATTTTACCAAATACAAATGTATAAGTAACACATGGTAAGGAATTATCAACTTAAATTAGAGAGGGAGAACTGGTAATTCAGTACTTCATTTTATAAAATAATGCTTCATTTTTCCTAACTTTTTAAATTTTTTAACTGACTCCTCTGAACACGACAGAATTAGAATTATGGATTTATGACACAATGGTGAACCACAATCAAAGGCATGACAGCAAAAGAACAAATTTTCCATTCATTGCACTAGATTTAAATATCAATCCAATAGAATGTTGCCTGGAACACAAATATGCGTCTCCCTGTTCAGCAGAACATAAAGCTGATTATAGAAATGATTTTGGTCAGTGAAAGAGTAGAACGCTGTATTAAGAAACAAAGATGTTAGACAGCAGGAATACAATTGATTTATGATCACTGTAAGTACTTTTAATAATAGTTCAACTTTACAAATAATTCAGAGGCACCAAAATGTGATTAAAATTATATTAAGAACACAAAACCAAGATGATATAGAATCTCAAAACACAGGATTTTTATAGTTGCATAACTTTTAATATAAGCATTCTTATTGAAGATGGCAGTGTAGTAGGAGGACTCTATGCTTACCTCATCCCCCAAACACAGCTAGATAAATATGAAATCATTGTGAACACCCAGAAATCGATCTGAGGACTGAGAGAACAAGCTGCACAACCAGAGGGAGAAAAGAGGCCACACTGTGGAAGTCAGGAGGTGTGGACGTGTGATTTGGAGGACAAAAGAATTACAGGACAGGGAGCCCTGATCATGGAGAGAGGAGAGAGAGAACAGAGAGAACAGAGTACAGGGCGTTGCACAAGAAAAAACACTTCCCCAAAACTACTGACGGGGAAAACTAGAGGGGGAGCTGATGTTTGCAAGTTTTTACAAACAGCAGAGCTCAAAGTCTGAAGTGAGAAATCCATGCCATCCCCGGTGTGGAGCCTGTGGGCATAGAAGTGCTCCTTCTATGGGAAACGGGCAGAGGCCCTGCAGCACACAGACAGTGTGGTCTAAGGATCCCCTGGGTCACACTGAGAGAGACAGTTCCCCTTTTTGGAGTGCATTTGGGGAAGTGGCACTGTGTCACCAGGGATAAAAGAGCAGGCCAGCACCACAGACCTGCCCCGTTCATTAGCATATGAACAGAGACACCTGCTGAGGGCAGCTATCCTGGACACTGGCCTTTGACTATACTTTATCATAAATTTAAGCCCCTGCACATTCCTGCAACAACTCTTCTGGGACAAAGCAGCACCGGCCACAGTGTGGAAAGACCCACACCCAGAGGATCAGTGCAAATGTATGCCTTGTGAGGTCCTTAAAATTTGGAGTTTTGAAACGCAGCCAGGGTGCCAGGGATAAAACAGGAGCACTGTACCATTGGGTGGCCAGACAGCTGAGACCCAGAGAGGGTGAATGCAAGGATCTGAGGGATGCCTGAGACAAATGAGGGGAGACTGTTCGCTCTTCTCTGAGGGCTTCCTGAATAGCAGCAGGTACAAACTCCCCACTCCGTGGACTAGAGAGCCAGCTGACACCACTTTTACACATACTCATCAGCACAGATGGACTTCAGTGAGCAACAAAGTGCACAAAGTGGAGGTGTGAGCCACTTTCACCAAGCCCTGCCTACCTTGTGGTCTGCAGGTGCTTCTGAAACAGGGCAAGTGTACCTGAGAGTGAGAGCAACAGTGGGCCTCTTCCCAAGAAGACCAGCACAAACCCCCTTCATGCGCAAAGTCTACCATAGAATTCTGCAAAGCTTCAGCTCTAGGGGAAATCGGATCTAGCCTCTTTTAATAAGGAGACCAAAACACACCTAACTAAAACTTGCCACACTGTGGCTAAGGTCCAAACATTCTCCATTAGAGGCAAGGAGAAACTGTGCAGAGGGTTTACCTGAGGGAAAGAACAGCCAAAACAAAACAGCAAAGTATACACAGCATACACCAGAAACACTTCCTGAAGTGCCAGGCCCTGGACAATTTAGGACCTCTTCTTAATATAGCCATTACTCTCAGGAGCAGGAAAAATAAAAGGCCTTCTTGACACACAGAAGAGAGAGACTTAGACACAATGCCAAGACAGAGGATTTCAATCCAAAAGAAAGAACAAGAAGAGGTCATGGCCAGGGATCTAATCAAAACAGATAAAAGTAATATGCCTGAACAAGAATTTAAAACAATAATTATAAGGATACGAGCTAGGCTTGAGAAAACCATAGAAGACACCAGAGAGTCTCTTACAACAGAGATAAGAGATCTAAAAACTAGTGAGGCAGAAATAAAAAATTCAACAACCAAGATGAAAAACCGATTAGATGTAATGACCACAAGGATGGAAAAAAATATGAATGAATAAGTGATATGGAAGAAAAACTTATGAAAAATAATGAAGTTGAAAAGAAAAGGGAAAGAAAAATACTGGATCATAAATGTAGACCTAAAATGACTCAGCGATTCCATAAAGTGTAATAACATACATATCATCCGAGTCTCAGAAGAACAGAGTGAAAAGGAGGAAGAAAGTTTATTTGAGCAAATTGTAACTAAAAACTTCCCTAAACTGGAGAAGGAAACAGACATCCAAATCCAGGAGGCACAGAAACCTCCCATCAAAATGAAGAAAAGCAGCCCAACAGCCAGACATACTGTAGTAAAATTTGCAAAACACAGAGATAAGGAAATAATCCCAAAGCAGCAAGGGAAAACAAATCCCTAACCTAAAAAACAAACAAACACCACAAATCAGGCTAGCAGCAGATTTCTCCACAGAAACATGGCAGGCCAGCATGTTAAGCATGGAAGGCTTAGCATGCTGAAAGGGAAAAATATGCAGCCAAGAATACTTTATCCAGCAAGGCTGTCATTCAGAATAGAAGGAGAGATAAAGAGTTTCCCAAACAAAAACTAAGGGAGTTTGTGACTACTAAACCAGCCCTGCAAGAAATATTAAAGGGGACTCTAGAGGAAAGGAATCACCAAAACTGACAAAGAAACAGAAAAACTCCAGAAACAACAAGTAATAAAATGGCACTAAATTCATTTCTATCAATAATCACTCTGAATGTAAATGGACTAGATGTTCCAAGCAAAAGACATACTGTGTCAAAATGGATTTTAATTAATTAATTAATTAATTAACTTAAAAAAGGGCCTTTCTATATGCTGCCTATAAGAGACTCATTTTAGATGTAAAGACACCTTCACATTGAAAGTGAGAGGATGGAGAAATATTTATCATAGAGATGAATGTCAAGAGAAAGCCTGAGTAGCCATCCTTATAACAGAGAAACTAGATTTCAAACCAAAGACTGTAACAAGAGATGAAGAAGGGTACTGTATCATAATAAAGGGAAATATCCAACAAGAAGATCAAACAATTATAAATATTTATGCCCCAACATGATAGCACCCAAATATATAAAACAATTAATAACAAACATAAAGTAACTCATTGATAACGCTACAATAATAGTAGGGGATTTTGACACCACACTGACAGCAATGGGCAGACCATCTATGCAGAAAATCAGTAAGGAAACAATGGCTTTAAATGACACAATGGACCAGACTGACTTAACAAATATATTCAGAACAATTTATGCTAAAGCAGCAGAATACACAGTCTTTACAAGTGCACATTCTCCAGAACAGATCACACACTGGGTCACAAATTAGCCCTCAACAAGTACAAAAAGATCGAGATGATACCATGCATATTTTTCTTTTTTTTTCAACGTTTTTTTTTTTTTTTTTAATTTTTGGGACAGAGAGAGACAGAGCATGAACAGGGGAGGGGCAGAGAGAGAGGGAGACACAGAATTGGAAACAGACTCCAGGCTCTGAGCCATCAGCCCAGAGCCTGACGCGGGGCTCGAACTCACGGACCGCGAGATCGTGACCTGGCTGAAGTCGGACGCTTAACCGACTGCACCACCCGGGCGCTCCCCATGCATATTTTTCGACCACAATGCTAGGAAACTTAAAGTCAACCACAAGAAAAAAATTTAGAAAAACCACAAATACATGGAGGTTAAATAATATCCTACTAAGAATGAATAGGTTAACTAGGATATTAAAGAAAAAAAATTTAAAAATACATAGAAACAAATGAAAATAAAAACACGACAGTCCAAAACCTCTGGGATGCAGAAAAAGTGGTTATAAGAAGGAAGTATATAGCAACACAGATCTAATACAAGAAGCCAGAAAAGTCTCAAACATACAACCTAACCTTATACTGAAAGGATCAAGAAAAGTAACAGCAAATAAAGCCTAAAGTCAGCACAAAAAGGGAAATAATAAAGATTAAAGCAGAAATAAATATACAGAAAGAAAAAAATAGATCAATGAAACTAGGAGCTGGTATTTTTGAAAGAACTAATAAAATTGATCAACCCCTAGCTAGGCTTATCAAAAAGAAAAGAGGGGCACCTGGGAGGCTCAGTCCATTGAGTGTCTGACTCTCGATTTTGGCTAAGGTCATGTTCTCTGGGTTGTGAGATCAATCCCTGCATCGGGCCCCACACTGAGCATGGAGCCTGCTCAGGATTCTCTCTCTCACTCTAAAATGGAAAAGAAACAAAAAGGACCTAATAAATAAAATTGCGAATGAAAGAGAAGAGATCACAACTGATACCACAGAAATGCAAACAATTATAAGGGAATATTATAAAAAATTATATGTCAACAAATTGGGGAATCTGAATGAAATGGATAAATTCCTAGAAACATATACACTACCAACACTCAAATACGAAGAAAAAAATTTGAACAGACTCATAACCAGCAAAGAAATTGAATCAGTTATCAAAAATCTCCCAACAAACAAAAGTCCAGGGCCAGATGGCTTCCCAGGGGAATTCTACCAAACATTTAAAGAAAAATTAATACCAATTCTTCTCAAACTCTTGCAAAAAATAGAAATGGAAAGAAAGTTTCCAAACTCCTTCTACAAGCACAGCATTACCTAAATTCCAAAACCAGACAAAGACCCCACTAAAAAGGAGAATTACAGGCCAATCCTTGATTGGATTGCAAAAATGATGGATACAAAAATTCTCAATAAGATACTAGCAAATCGAATCCAACAGTACATTAAAAGAATCAGTCACCACAATCAAGTGGGTTTTATTCCTGGGCTTCAGGGCTGCTTTAACATTCATAAATCAATCAATATGATATTCCACATTAATAAAAGAAAGGATAGGAATCATATGATCCTCTCAATAAATGCAGAAAAAAGCATTTGACAAAGTAGCATCCATTTGTAATAAAACTCAACAAAATAGGGATAAAAGGAACATACCTCAACATAAAGGCCATAAAGGCTAATATCATCCTCAATGGGGAAGAACTGGGAGCCTTTCCACTAAGGTCAAGAACAAGACAGAGATGATCCACTCCCACCATTGTTATTTAACATAATATTGGAAGTCCTAATTTCAAAATCAGATGACTCCAACAGAAAGAAAGAGAGAAAGAAAGAAAGAAAGAAAGAAAGGGCATCCAAATCAGCAAGGAAGAGGTAAAACTTTAACTATTTGTAAAGGACATGATACTATATGTAGAAAACCCTGAAGATTCCATCAAAAAATTGCTAGAAGTGATACATAAATTCAGCAAAGTTGCAGGATATAAAATTAATAGAGACCTGTTGTATTTCTATACATTGATAATGAAGGAACAGAAAGAGAAATCAAGGAATTGATCCCATTTACAAATGCACTAAAAAACATAAGATACCTAAGAATAAACCTAACCAAAGAGGTACAAGATATGTACTCTGAGAACTACAGAACACTGATAAAAGAAATTGTAGAGAATGCAAAGAAATGGAAAACATTCCCTGCTCATGGATTAGAAGAAGAAATATTGCTAAAATGTCTGTACTGCCCAAAGCAATCTACACATTTCATGCAATCCCTATCAAAATACCATCAGCATTTTTTGCACAGCTACAGCAAACAAGCCTAAAATCTGTATGGAACCACAAAAAAAGCCTGAATAACCAAAGCAATCTTGAAAAAGCAAAGCGAAGCTGGAGGCATCACGATTCCAGGCTCCAAGTTATATTACAAAGCTGTCTTGATCAAGCCAGTATGGTCCTATTATAAAAACAGACACATAGATCAGTGGAACAGAATAGAAAACCCAGAAATGGACCTACTACAATATGGTCAACTAATATTTGACAAAGCAGAAAAGAATATCCAATGGAAAAAAGACAGTCTCTTCAACAAATGGTGCTGAGAAAACTAGACAGCAACATGCAGAAGAATGAAACAGGACTGCTTTCTCACACCACACACAAAAATAAATTCAAAGTGGATGAAAGACCTAAATGTGAGATGGGAAACTATCAATATCATAGAAGAGAACAGATACAGCAAATTCTTTGACATAGGCCATAGCAACTCCTTACTAGACATGTCACCAGAGCAAAGGAAACAAAAGCAAAAATGAACTATAGGGACTTCATTGAAATAAAAAACCTTCTTAAAATTGAAGGAAACTGTCAACAAAACTGAAAGGCAACCTATGAAATGGGAGAAGATATTTGCAAAGGACATATGTGATAAAGGGTTAGTATCCAAAATATATAAAGAACTTAATGGAGTGCCTGGGTGGCTCAGTCGTTTAAGCATCTGACTTTGGCTCAGGTCATTATCTCACTCTTATGGTTCTTGGGTTCGAGCCCCACATTGAGCTCTATACTGAAAGCTCAGAGCCTGGAGTCAGCTTCAGATTCTGTCTTCCTCTCTCTCTGCTCCTCCCCAGCTCACGCTTTGTCTCTGTCTCTCAAAAATAAATAAACATTAAATATATATATATATATATATATACACACACACACACACACACACGTATATATATACACTATATACTTATATACAAAATGTATATATATATACATGTGTATATATATGTGTGTATATATATATGTGTGTATATATATACATTTTGTATATAAGTATATGTATATATATATGTGTATATATATATAAAAGAACTAATCAAGCTCAACACCAAAAAAACAAATAATCCATTTAAGAAATGGACAGAAGACATGTATAGACATTTTTCAAAGAAGATATATAGATGGCTAACAGACACATGAAAAGACGTTTGACATCACTCATCGTCAGGGAAATGCAAATCAAAACCATGATGAGATACCACCTTACACCTGCCAGAATGGCTAAAATTAACAACACATGAAACAACAGATATTGGTGAGGATGTGGAGAAAGGGGAACCCTGTTACACTGTTGATAGGAATGCAAACTGGTGCAGCCATTCTGGAAAACAGTATGGAAGTTCCTCAAAAAGTTAAAAATAGAAATAGCCTACAACCCAGCAATTGTACTACCAGGTATTAACCTAAAGGATACAAAAATACTGATTTGGAGGGGCACATGCACTGGTGTTTATAGCAGCATTATCAACAATAGCCAAATTATGGAAAAAGCCCAATGTCCACTGACTAATGGATAAAGAAGTAGTACATATACGTGATGGAATATTAATCAGCCATCAAAAAGAATGAAATCTCGCCATTTGCAACAAAGCTAGAGTATATATAAGTGAAACAAGTCAGTCAGAGAAAGACAAACACCATGTGATTACACCTATGTGTAATTTAAGAAACAAAACAAATGAGCATATGGGAAGGGAAAAGAAAAAAAGAAATAGAGAGGCAAACCATAAGAGACTCTTAACTATAGAGAGAACAAACAGTTGCTGGAGGGGAGGTGAGCAGGAGGATGTGTTAAATGGGTGATGGATATAAGGAAAGCACTTGTGATGAGCACTGTGTATTATATGTATGTGATGAATCACTAAATTCTACTCCTGAAACCAATACTACACTATATGTTAACTACCTAGAATTTAAATAAAAACTTGAATAAAAAAAGAAATTAGTGGGAAAATGCAAAAATATCTTAGTGCTATACTTCAATTGATAATATTGTACTAAGATTAATTTCTTAGCTTTAATTTATATTCCCTTCTTGGGGCGCCTGGGTGGCGCAGTCGGTTAAGCGTCCGACTTCAGCCAGGTCACGATCTCGCGGTCTGTGAGTTCGAGCCCCGCGTCGGGCTCTGGGCTGATGGCTCAGAGCCTGGAGCCTGTTTCCGATTCTGTGTCTCCCTCTCTCTCTGTCCCTCCCCCGTTCATGCTCTGTCTCTCTCTGTCCCAAAAATAAATAAACGTTGAAAAAAAAATTTAAAAAAAAATTTATATTCCCTTCTTGTGCAAGACATTTCTTATTGTTATTATTGACACAAAATGAAGGTGAATGAAGCATATATTGGAACTCTCTGGATTCTTTTTTTAACAGCTTTAAGATAAGATTCACATACCATAACATTAAACCATTTAAAGTGTGGGGGAAAAAAACAGTATTATGGTACATATTATGTAACTGCATTTTATAAATATTTAGATTTTCAAAATTGTTTGATTTTCTTAACATAAAAAAATTTCATTTCATTTACCTTATATTTAAGTGTTTCAATATACAATTTATAAAATATATCAGTTACTTTTATTAAGGTATGTAATATCAATAATTATAATTGCGATCATTTATTCATGGTTGGAAAACAGGTTCTGACAATTTCTTAATCAACTTTGTAAGCCTGAGCCACATACTTAGTAAGAAATTACCCTTTGAACTGTTCTATCATGGCTCTGTGCTCCAAATTATAATCACATTGATCAAAACTGTCCTTTAATTTATAGCTGAATAGTAATCATCATCAGGAGGTACTACACATGGTACAATAGAAATTTGATTTTAAGTTTGTAGAAAAGTCTATTAAAAGCAAATAAAAGGATAAGATGTCCTTGTTTGAAGCAGGTAGTTGAGGTTAGCAACTTTGATCTCTCATCAAAATTTGCTGAAAATTTTCAAAATAATATGAAGTGAAATTGTCAAGATGCTAAAACTTGAGCTAATGTCAGCCTTCTAAACATACTTTACCAAAGTTCTCAGGAAATTATCATTCCACAGTAAATACCAGCATGACAAACTCTTCCATTTTGGAACTCAGTAGGGAATGTACAGAAAAATAAAACAAAGAGAGGCCTTCTTCAAGTATAAGCCTCTCCAGTTTCTTTACTCATAGAATGGACACATTATCATCTAAATTTTACATGTTTTTAGATATCAAAAATATGATCTGAAAAGTCACTAATAAGAAAAAAAAATTTGTTGAGTCCCTATCTTCACACATTCTACTGCTGATGGCATTGAATGTTACCATAAACTTATTACTTAACAACATTTTATCATGAGACACAAAATTAAATCATGTATGTTTTGTCAACTGCTTTCACAGGCATTATATTGTTTGATACACCATATTTCACACTTTCACAATTTCACAACTGTGAAAGTATTTTCACTATTTCTTGTGAACATGTATTTATTGAACAGTTTTCTTCACCTGATAACATGCTGGGTCTGGGACATTCATTGATAAACTATCTCTGACATCATGGAGTTTAGTGATCTCATTGGATCTAGCTGAAAAGATGTGCAATAAAAAAATAATTATGGGTAATTACATAATTTCAAGTTTGCAAAATGCTGTAAAAAAAGACATAGTTCAACCTTATTTTCTTACTTCCTCAAGGAAATATATCCAAGAAAGTATTGGTTCAGAGCTCAAACTTAAGTGTACAATTTTATCTCCTTATACTACATTATACCTAGAATCTGACACCATCCCGTGTGGTGTGCTGGTGAAGGGATCAAGGGAAAATCAGGCACTTATATCAGTCTCCCCCTAATACTGCCACCAAAATTATAATGCCTATTTTTAAAACAACTATATACTACTAATATATTATGGTTCTACTTGGGAAAATAGTACCAGTGCTAGTTTCTGAACATATTTTCATATATTTAGGAATTCATGTAAAAGAAAGAAAACTCTCCTGGGCCATAGACACTTAAATTTCATGAAAACAGGAGCTATGCATTTCCTGTCCCCTCTAGTTACTTTCAGGGCTTCAAAGACTGCTTGGTTAATTGCAGGCATTTCAATTCCTACAAATGAGTGAAAAAATAGAGTATAAGAAAAGGAAAAACATAAGATGAAGGATTATATCCCAATTGGAGGAAAAGTAGAAAAAATATTTGAGCAAAATGGTTATACAAGATTCTGGTAACCCATTAATATAATGCCGATGTATGTTGAGGTTGCTAATGAGAAGGATTTTGGTGTTTTCTTCACTCCATGTCAGAATAACCTGTTATCATTAATATATTCTAACAATTACTGTGTGTTTTATCTATCAGCAGTAGGATGTCCCAGCTAAACAGCAAGGTCCAACAGTACGTTTAAACAGGCCTTGAGGAGCAGTGTTTTGTGATAAGCAGCAAGCTTTTTACTCCATGTTAGGTCAAAGAAGAAAGGATAAGAGGATTAGATGAAGGGACAAAACACAGAACCTGATATGTTTAAATAATGGAGAAGAGTCTTTCAAATTATGTTTTGCTAGGATGATGATGATGATGGTGGTGGTGGTGGTGATGATGATGATGATTTATGCTTAAAACCCATGAAGTCCCAACATTTATTACAAGCCTTCTATAAAGCATTTTCAAGAGCTCAAAGAGAATCTTATACTGAAAACTTACGAGAGTTGCAGGTCATATTTTTCCAAAAGTAGAGTATAAGATTTGCAGAAATGAAATACCGTAGAAATTTCTGGAAATAGGTGCATATCTTGTTTGAAGAAAAATAAAAAGTCTGTGTTTCGGGGCACCTGGGTGGCGCAGTCGGTTAAGCGTCCGACTTCAGCCAGGTCACGATCTCGCGGTCCGTGAGTTCGAGCCCCGCATCAGGCAGGCTCTGGGCTGATGGCTCAGAGCCTGGAGCCTGTTTCTGATTCTGTGTCTCCCTCTTTCTCTGCCCCTCGCCCGTTCATGCTCTGTCTCTCTCTGTCCCAAAAAATAAATAAACGTTGAAAAAAAAAATTAAAAAAAAAAAAAAAGTCTGTGTTTCAAATTAAAGGTAAATTGATGAACCTGAGAATAAATCTTAAGGCTAGTAAGCTATTCACTTTTTCTTGAAGGTAGAACTTAAAGTTCTCATAGACTTCTTTTCATGGGAATATCTGGGAATACTAAAATTATTTCTGTGGTAGACAGAATTCTAAGAATGGCTGCCAATGACTCTTGCTCTTTCCCCTTGAGTGTTGGTGGGATCTTTGAATGTTGAAATATTATCCAAGATGTTATATTATAAAGCAAAAGGGAAATAATTTGGGTATGTTCAATATAATCATATGAATACATAAAAAAGAAATTTTCAGGGGACCTGGAAGGCTCGGTTGGTTGAGTGTCCTACTCATGATAGTGACTCACATGATGATCTTGTGGTCATGAAGCCTGCTTGATATTCTCTCTCTCCCTGTCCCTCTGCTGCTCCCCTGCTCATGCCTTCTCTTTCTCAAAATAAATAAATAAACTAAAAATAGTAATAATAGAATAATAAATAGAAATTTTCTCTGGCTGGTAGCAGAAGAAGTTAGAGATCTGAAGCAATGGAAAAATTTGGCAGGACCTTTATGGCCTGAATTTGGAGAGGACCACATGTAAGGATAAGACACTAGTAACTGAATCCCAATTTGATAATCACTAAAAAAAAAAAAACAAAACAAAACAAAACAAACAAAAAAAAAAAACAGTGTGTATGCACACATACACTTACACACATGCATGAGCAAACATGAAATTTTCCAAAATGATTCAGCAACAAATTTGAGTCACATAAGTAGAAGGGTTCTCCAGAGATCTAAAGAATCTCATTTGATATTAAGTGAATATGCTATATTATAATATCCAGAAATATATTAAATATAAATATGCTATAATTATAAATAACTATTGTATCTAGAAAAAAATCTAGACCTAGGCATTATTTACTAAATCTAATCTTCCCTGCTTTTGAAAGGTTATTTCTTTTCAGGCCATAATCAATATAAGTATAACATATGCCCTTTATTAACTGAATCCTGTAAGTATCATCACAGAATAACTTCTTATTTTATTCCTACTAGTCTGACACTTGACTGATCTCTATTTTTAATCAAATGGTAAATAATGTCGGAAAACCAGCACTCTAAAAAAAGCAAAACAAAACAGGAATACTTACTTATATTTGTATTTCTTCTTACAGATTCTAAAGAACTTCATCCCAAATCCATTTTTTTAAAAAATTTTTTTTTCAACGTTTATTTATTTTTGGGACAGAGAGAGACAGAGCATGAACGGGCGAGGGGCAGAGAGAGAGGGAGACACAGAATCGGAAACAGGCTCCAGGCTCCGAGCCATCAGCCCAGAGCCCGACGCGGGGCTCGAACTCACAGACCGCGAGATCGTGACCTGGGTGAAGTCGGACGCTTAACTGACTGCGCCACCCAGGCGCCCCCCAAATCCATTTTAAAATTAGAAGGAATATATTAATTTAGCAAATCACTTTTACATATAACATTTACTACTGAAATAATCTCTGTGCCTTACTCTCAGTTTTATTGTAAATCTAAAACTGCTCTAAATAATGTCTTAAAACAAACAAACCAAAAAGTAGTGGTAAGATACTGAGAATCTTAGAAAAAAATAAATTTCCTCCCAAAGTTGAAAGTGGCAGTTGAAACATATAATGAGTAATCAATTAATTCTATGTGTCACCAATATTAACTCATGTTTGCCTGTTTCTTCCCCCAGAAACAAGATGAAACACACAAACATATAATATTTCAGAGTATAATTTTGAATACTTTATATTTCAGTTTTAAGTTATTAAAATGATTCTACAACTATAAATTCATGCATAGGCAGCAGTTTAAAAAATTCTTTAAGAATAACAACTAAACATTTTATTAGATGTATAAAATTGTAATAATGGGTATATTAAAATTTAATTTAAATCAGATAAATCCAGCCAACCATTATGCTTTATTTTTCAGTTCAGATTTTGTTTTTTTATTCCCAATTATTCTTTTATTATCAGGAAATCTAAAATATATATCACATATGGAATGCTATTAGTATTTTATATTGGAAATAAACTATTCTTGAGACTATGCAACTAGAAAAAAATCTTTTCTCCCTTTCCTTCTAATTTCTAATAGAATCCAATTTAATCTAATTCAACAGATTGGCAGAAAGCATTAAGCAGAAACATTGTGAAGAATACTCTGCCCAAATCATGTTTTCTTTACTGCAATAATTACAACTGAGTGTATCAGTAGAATGGTTAGCTTGAGGCTTGAACAAATAAACCAACTCATATTCTGCACTCTTAGGAAATAGCATTGTTACTTGATATCTGTTCTTGCAGTAGCTTCACTAATAATGACTAGTATTATTTATCTCTTAATGTGTTTCATCTTTAAGACTAAACCTGATATTAGAAAACATCCTAATTTAAAAAAAAATGATGCAGGAAATAGTCAAAACTTAAAGTAAAAGGGACAAGCAGAGTTTCTGTGCATTTTTCCTCAAAGGGATTGAAACCTACTTATATTCAATATGAAATCACCCTGCATTTAAAAACCATGCCAAAATTGGCCACTGGTAGAGTAAATGGAAGCTTTGGATTCACCTCCCTAGTGATTTAATATAGGGGATGAGACAGAGAAAAATGATGAAGCAATAGTCTTAAAATTGAGATTAAATCATTGACTTGCTGTTCAAAAAAGTGAGCATTAGTTGCTTCAGGACGATCTGTGACTCAATGGTTAGATGTCAGAAAAGGAAAAAAAAATAATGTTTATTTAGTTTTGAGAGAAAGAGAGACAGAGTGTGAGCAAGGGACAGGCAGAGAGAGCAGGAGACACAAAATCTGAAGCAGGCTCCAGGCTTTGAGCTGTCACCACAGATCCCAACACGGGGCTCGAACTCCCCTGACCTCCCTTTTCTTAGAGCATTTACTTTAGAAAATTTTCAATAGCAAATCCTTTTCCTACCCCTTTGATATGTGAATTTTTTACAATCGAGGAATGTCTTTCTCAAGGACCTGTGAGCCACCGCTTTGAAATACAAGCATCAAAAATATTCTTCAGTACTTTTCCTTTAGCACACCCCAGCATTTTAAAAACCTCCCACTTTTTGTTTTAGTAGAGTTGAGCTCACTTTATATTGGAGCCTTTCTCCCCATTGCAGTAGTCCAAATAAAAGCTGTCTAGCTGCCCTTGACAAATGCCTAGCACTTTTCTCTTGGACAGTTTCTTGGAGCTGTCACTCAGATCTGGATAGGAAGCACCATCAGACTACAGGACACAACAAGTGAACCTCGCAGCACTCTCCAAGACCTCTGTCTGCTTGCTCATTAGTGTATCCAGTGATGAGGTCAATTCCTGATCCAGTGTCCCAGACACATGCATGGTGATGCAACATGAGGACAAATCTTAAGTTGCTGAATGCACTCTAGAAACTGATTGACAGGCCCAGTCTTCCCTGTTTGCAAAATATCATTAGATAAGAACATGGAAGGTTCTTAGTCGACTAGAACATCCTCTTCTGAAATTCTTTAATACTATGTGCTTTACCATTACAGCCCTAATTCTATCCACCTTCGTTCTTATTGGCAAAACTTGAGTAAAAACCCTCTTGAGCTATAATAGCCTCTCTCAGTCTCCTGGAATATCTCCAAATTAGTCTATTTAAGAAGAAGGAATCCCTAGAGAAAAGGGGAACAAAAATCTTAGATGTACTGTAGTCTGCTTACTTTGCCAGGTATGAAGAAGCCAAAAAAAAAAAAAAAAAAAAAAAAAACCAAAAACAAACACTAACCCAAATTCTCATTCAAATTCTCAAGGCTCTTAAATAATGTCTTTAGGAAAAAAAAAAACAATGTTTGACTCAGTAAGTGCCCTAGAGCCCCTACTGTACCTTCATATTCCTCTCCTAGCTTTCCCCTGCATCCTTTTCTCCCAGAATGTTTTTCACCAGCCCTACCTCTAGCCCTACAACTCCCTGTAAGTGTAAGTTTCACCAGGGCCCCCATTTTCTGCAGATGAAACCCAGGATGCAGCCCATATCTGCTCTCAAGTATGACCAAAACTTAGAGAACCTGAAAAATTATTCCACAGCAAACTCCAGAATTGTGGGCTCCTACTGATTACAACTAAAATTGCAATAGTTGCTTAAATTGTAAGGCAAAGGGGCACTGAACTCAAGACTGCCTGGTCCTCAAAAGGGGAAGGAAAATTCAAAGTCCCACCACCTTAACAAGAAAATTATTGGTTCCCTCCAAGGACAAAAATGTCCAATGCTTTCAAATGCCACTGAACACACAGGGAAAAATGACTCTACGAGTTGAAGGGGACTTCATCACATTTCTCATGAATAATGGGGCATTACATTCTCCCATTAACATCACCTTATTTCCTACCTCCCTTCCTTGGAGTTACAAAACTTTACCAGTGAGAGATTTTGATAATTTACCTCATGATTTGCCTCTTAACATTTTACCATTTCTATAGGATCTGTTAAAGCTCTGCACAACTTCCTTTTCAGATATACTATCACAGTAAATCTATTAAGAAAGGATCTTCTCATGAATTCGGATATCAAAATTCATTGTATTCCTCCTCCCATTTATGCTTATGTCCCTTTATCTTACTTCCCCAAGTTCCTCTGACCATTCACCCTAGCACTCATTCAGCTAAGGCCTTAAATCAATTATTAAATAAATTTCTTTATTTGTGGCCAAAAGATCTCCAATATGTACCTATGTCCAATATGTGCCCATTCTAACCTACATATTTTCTAAATGGTTAGAAACGTTCCCTATTGAAACACCTCAGTAATATCAGTTACCAAAGTTTTCCTAGAATGAATTTTCCCTACTTGATGTATTCCTTCTACCATGTCTACTGACACATTTCTCTGGCAAAATAGCACAAGAAATGGAAAAGGCAACATGCCTTAGTCAAAAACTGTACTGCCCTTATCATCTTCAGTCATCAGGTCCCATAAGAAGAATCAATGATATCCTCAAGACCAAACTGCCTGAACTGTTTGAAGAACTGAACTGAACATGGTCACAAGTATTACTCACTGCCCTTATGACACTAAAATCCTCACACCTGCCTCCTCAATGATTATCCTCTTTTGAAATAATTGTAGGAAGATACATGAGAATACTCTACTCATTCTGGCTAATAGAGGATTCCATTCTAACGAACACTGAGATATATAGTCAGGGATAAATTTAATGCACACATAACTATAATAAACAAGACGTCAAGGCTACTCTTCTCCTCTAACACTCTGGCCAGCCCTTTCATGACTTACAAATAGGAGATCTGGTTTTTGGGAATATCACTATTGGAAAACTAACTGAATTTTTTTTAACATTTATTTATTTTTGAGAAGAGAGAGACAGAGTATGAGCAGGGGAGGAGAGAGAAAGAGGGAGACACAGAATCTGAAACAGGCTCCAAGCTCTGAGCTGTCAGTACAGAACCCAACGTGGGGCTCGAACTCACAACTGTGAGATCATGACCTGAGCCGAAGTCGGATGCTCAACCAACTGAGCCACTCAGGCGCCCCTGGAAAACTAACTTTGAACCCAGATGTAAAGGCTTGCATACTGTTTTACTCATTGCTAACACTGCTGTCAAATTTACAGGCTGTTCAAATTTAGATCCTTTTTTAAAGCTGAAGAAATAAACTATTCAGACTAAAAGAACACTCCCACTAGAAGTCTCAGACTAAGGCTCTATCAAGAACCTCTAAAAATCAACTACCACCAGAGGCAGGCAGCCTTCTGAAGAACTACAGAATAAGTAGATGACTGACAGCTTTTACCCAAGAACAAGACATTCCAGAGACTCCCCTTCTTTCCATCCTTGCTAAGTTGCCTAAATATTTTCCTATTTTTAGCACATATTCCTGTATTTAGCACAACACCTTGTCTCCATTTCTAAAAGTTCCTCCTCCTTGTCCCAAATATATCCATTCTTCCATCTTGATCCCCATCTGTTTTCTCATCTCACTCTATCCCATGTTTTCTTATTGGGACCATTATGTCCTCATTCTCTTAGCCCACCAAATAGCCCATAAAACAAACCAAAGAAATTGCTGGATTTGCTCTCATGGCCCCCCACCCTAGCTCTAAAACTGGTATTCCCTTAATAATTGCCTCACTTATGCTTTTATTTTTTTTTTAATTTTTTTTTCAACGTTTATTTATTTTTGGGACAGAGAGAGACAGAGCATGAACGGGCGAGGGGCAGAGAGAGAGGGAGACACAGAATCGGAAACAGGCTCCAGGCTCCGAGCCATCAGCCCAGAGCCCGACGCGGGGCTCGAACTCACGGACTGCGAGATCGTGACCTGGCTGAAGTCGGACGCTTAACCGACTGCGCCACCCAGGCGCCCCTCACTTATGCTTTTAGATGTGGCGCTGGCAGGAAACATCACATACACCAACCAGATAGGTCTCCCTTTTCAAATGATAGTACACTAAGCCATAATTGCTCTCAAGGCAGGACTCTGAATGGCCGCTTTAAACCAAAGAATGTGATGCTTTACTAGCAATCAGTCTAATGAATATAGTTGCTCTGTGGGACACAGTAAATTCTCCATATCCCTATGGCAGGGTAAAATCTATTTTCATGAAACTGGAACTTGTTGTAAGGAAAAAAACTCCCTTTATGGACATCATTTTCCTTTAATGCCCTGTGATATCAAGATCATTTATTTAATATAGAATACAAGTGAAAGAAATTGTTGGTTAAATGAGACCAAAATACCCAATTAGGAGATGGTGGTATGACCTTCTCTTGGGAGCCTACTACCAATTAGCCCTTCAAGACTCTGTTATAACCACTAGAGGTAGCAACCAAGGCTGTTATGCTCTTAAGGGATATTATTTTATATGCAATAAAAAAGCATACCAGCCTATGTAACTGATCCTTGTTTTGTGGCTTATGTTGTCTTTCAAGTGGCTATCTAAAATAAATTTCTCAAATTGAAAATTGGAAACATGAAATATCTTGGAAATGCTGATCCTTAAACTTGTGAACAAATCATGGTAGAGTAGCCTTAACCAGGTCTTTCAGAAAGCCACTGACTCAGGCTAAACTTACAAGGCACTCTGTTCTCAGCATCTTACCCATTATCATTTCAGCCTTCTTCTGTACTGGGAGATACACTATAAGATTACAAATGGTGTTAGAAAAGTTAGCCTAGAATTGGAAGAACAATCTACCTCTAACTTAGGACAAACTATTTTCATTAAACCATGCAATTTTTGAGCTTCACAAAATGACTTTATAAAACAAGTTTGTCTTAATCTACGTACGTACTGGCATCTCAAGGAGATGTTTATGCACTGGTGGGTTCCCAAGGCTGCGTATTTGTAATCAACAGTCACAAAAAAATTCATCAAGAAATAGTCGCAGCAAAGGTGCACATCTGAGAAGCAGCCAACATAACCTACACCCCTCCAGAAAAGACAGTTTCACAATATTTTTAAATGGTTTCCTCCACTTACTGGATAGCTTAGGAGACTACTTAAGGGACCTGGAATCTTTACGTTATCCCTAATGGTCATGCTTTTGTCTTTTGAATGTATCAGTGTCTCCGTGGAACAGTTGTGTCACTGGTTGCCTGACTTGGCAATTTGACCCTTCCTGAATTGCACAATGGCTGGAAGCAAAGGCTGGACCCTTCTCAAAAACACTGACATGATGATTAATAATTGTTATACAAGCAAGAGATCTACTCTCTCCCTTAAACAAAAAGGAATTGAGAACTGCAAACTCTTGGCCCAAATGACTCCATCCAATACCCTACTCACACTCTCACATGTGTGTTTACACACACACACACACACACACACACACAGATTTGGCCAGAGTTTAGCATGAATACTATTAGCTCAAGACCTTATCCTGAGGATGACTCACTTCCCTTAAATACCTGTCTGAAAAGTACAGCACTCCCAAAAGAATTTAGTGTTTGCTCCAGCCAAAACCTGACTATAAACCTCTGACTTCCTTCTCCTTAGAGCATTTACTTTAGAAAACTTGCAGTTATAAATCCTTTTTCTGCCCCATCAAGATATAAAACTTTTGCAAGTTGAAAATGCATTTTGCAAGGACCTAGGAGGAATCCCTTTGAAATGTAATCATCAAGAACAGAATTCCTCTGTTCCAGTCTCTTTGGAAAAGTAGGAGTCTAACTTCAATAAGAGTGGATTAGCAAACACAGATGGCCTAATCACATTGACCAATCTGTCCCTTCCTTCCTTCATTCCCCTCTCTTACATCCTTCAGTATTTTTCCTTCAGTACATCCAGCATTTAAAATGGCCCATGCCTTTTATTTCAGTGGCATTGAGTTCAGTCTTAGTTTTATACCAATGCCTCATTCTGCTATTGCGATAGTCAGAAAAAAATCTGTATTGTCACCTTAAATAAATGTCTCTGTTCCTCTTTGACACATCTCAGTGAGGTAAATAGACATTAACCAAATAAACAGACACATAATGCAATGAATACAAGTAGTATGTAATGTTAATCATGAAAATAACAGGGTGCTATGGAAGAAAGTAAAAGTAATACTTTTTTGTGTGTTGGGTTGACTGAAGAGGTGATGTATGAGTTGAAACACCAAGAATGAGTAAAATCATATAAAGAAAAAGAATATATGGTGGCATAGAAACAAACTGAAAATATAGGGGTAATGAAGAGGATTGGGCATAATGGGAATGACAGATGATTGTACAGCTTGAATATAAACAGAAAGTAGCATAGTAAAGCTGAAATGGAAGCTGAAAAGCACTTCATGCACTACCTTCTTAGTCATTGAAAGTGTTTGTATTTTATTACAATTGTCTTAAAAACCACTGGAGGAAAGAAGTCAATAGATAAATCATTTTCATTTCAAATTTTCACTGTGGACCCTGTGTGCAAAACAGTTGGGAAGAAAGAAAATACATTAGTAAGAAGAGCTGTTAGGTTAGTGGGGTCGTCTAGGTGAGAAGAAAGGTTGTAGTTAAGAATAGCTAGCGGTGAGGTTGCCTGGGTGGCTCAGTTGGTTAAGCACACGACTTCCACTCAGGTCATGATCTCACAGTTTGTGAGTTCAAGCCTTGCATCAGGCTCTGTGGTGACAGCTCAGAGCCTGGAGCCTGCTTCAGATTCTGTGTCTCCTTCTCTCTCTAACGCTACCCACTCACATGCGCTCACTCACTCTCTCTCTCTCAAAAATAAATAATAAACATTAAAAAAATTTAAAAAAGTATAGCTAGTGGTGAAATACATCTTTTGGCTAAGAACCACTGACTGAGTATTGTGGATCAGGAAAAGACAATATGTAAAATATCTCTAAAGTTTCTGACTTCAATAACTGGGGAAATTGTTATTCCAGTTCTTGAAACTTGGCAAAAGATTAGACTTTAAAGGACAAAAAATTAAAGATTTCAATTTTGGATTGGCTAAGTTTAGAATTCTATGAGCTATCCAAGTGGAAATATCAAAAGCTCAGTGAAAATATCTTGGCTGTAGCTACACATGTGAAAGTGTATGGATGGTATTTAAGTGAATGAAATAACTCTCAAGTGATGATACAGGAAAAAAAAATAGAGAAGAGCATACCTATGATCTGAGAATCTGCATCATTTAGAAAAAAAGAGATGCTGGGAAAGTCTCAGAATGGTGGTCAGTGAGGCAAGAGGGATAGCTGAAGAGGAAACCAGCACAAAAGTCAGGAGTAGATTTCTAAAAGTGAGCAATGGTCAATTCTGTCAAATGCTACTAACTAGTCAAACACAACAAAAATTTTGAAAACATATGTGACAAAAGTAGTTTCACTGGAGATTTGGAGAATTGGGAAGCCAGTTGTAGTAATATGTCAGTCCAGACTATTATAATCTAAAAACCTTGCACCAAAATATCTAGGAATACTAACTAATTGATATTTTTAAAAATCACACAATGCTACTGCAGCAAGGGAAAACAATATACCAGAAAAAAGAAAAAAGAAAATGAAACAATACTGAAGATTACTCATAAATTACTGGTATAATGGGGAACTAAGAGAGGAAAGTTACCATTTTAGTAACTGAAGAGTTGCCTTCTAATTCTATACAGAAACAAACCCTCTGCTTTTCTGTATGCTTACAGAACCCTTCCTTATACCTCTTTTTTTTTTTTTCTTTTTAATGTTTCACACCCAGGAAGAGCTTTGGTGAATTCTAAATATTTTCCCAGAACTCTGAGTTATTACTCAGAGCTTATCACAATTACTTATCACAATTACTCTAGTTCACATATTTATTATTTTTAGCATGGAAAATGGCGATCACTTCCTTACTAACCATTCATATCTTACCCCTACTACCAAATGCTCATTATCATGCTTTCTAAATTTCTAAAACCAAATCCAACAAGGTGTGTACTTCTTTAAAAGTCCAATGGAATATTATCAAATTCAGGTTAAAATAACAACTTGTTCATAAGGTGTTTGCCCCCACTACCCTGACAAGTTCAATTCCCTTAATATCACCATAGTATCCTATTTGGTCACAAAAAAACATTTGCCAACATCAGAAATCACTAGGTATCACTTCTCTGGTTGCTATATAGGATAAAGGTCTTAAGTTTTTCTTCAATGAGTCCATATGATAATCAATCTCACCTTTTCATAATTCTTGATTAACTCAAATTACCTTGTAAAATATCTTCTGACTGCTTTCTCCATCTTGTAGGCAGAAAATCCTTCTCTACTCTTCCATAATGCCTTGATCCCCTAATACTTATCACAATTTGTAATATAAAATTACCCAAGTAATTACCCAAGAAGTATTATCTTCTTCAAGGTGGGCCATGTAATTTTGAGCTCAGCTTAGAGTAAATAATAAGTGTTAAATTAACAACTCAAAATATTTAGCATTCATTCATTAATTATATTCACATGTTAAAGTGGTCTCCGTTGAAATCATTATTCTGTGTTCATTTATTCTTGAGTCTGCATTTGTTTCCATCCTTAAAGTTATTTCTTATTCCTTACATCCTTTTAAGTCACTTCTTATAAAGTATATTATTTTAGAAACCTTTAGTTGAATTTAGAAAGAAATTCACATTAAGTAGCTTTAAACACTAAGAAAATTCACAGATAACAAAATTGCAATTCTGACAAGGAACATGCACTGGTAGTTTTGTATCTAGTTATTCAAGATAGCAAAAATTACCCTGTTTTGGGATCTTATTAATATAAATTAGGTCACACATCAACATCTGTTGCTAGGGGCATACAATGCAACAATTGGCTTAGGCACGGTTTCTGTAATAAATGTTTAGGAGGGAGACTGGTTTACAATCATGAGGGTCCAACTTTTGACCTAAGCCCTTATCACTCGTGGTTCTCAGTCAATGCCCTTATCCTAAGCCAGTGAGAGAGCTTAGGGGTATTATTGAAGAGGTGACACAATGTTCACAAGACATGACTCTTCACGTACATCTGAATACGTATATATTTATGTCTGGGTTGTTAAAAAAAATTGTATGTGATGGATGGTAACTAGACTTATGGTGATCATTTTTTGGTATATGCAAATATCAAATTATAATGTTGTACATCTGAAACTCATGTAATGTGTACCAATTGCACATCAAAAATATAATAAAAATTTCTTTAAAATGTTCTTTTTAAATGCAATTAATGGCTGTAATTTCTTTTCGAGGTTACTCTCAAAAATTATATTTAACATGGAAATGGAAACTGTACACTTTGTCACATAGATGATTATTTTAAATTCATTTTAGTATCATACAAATTTTTTTTTAAATATAAAACATCTAAAAATAAACAACATCTAATCTGAACAAATATACTCTCCAGTTTGGTATGAATGGTTAACAGTAATGAAACAACTTTAAGAAAATACCTACAAAGTAAAGATGTGCACTTGCTTTGGAATGACTGATTCTTGCAAAATGTTGATTATTTAATGCCTATAAAAAATACAAGTGAAACAGGTTTAATTTTTTTTTTTGTTGTTTCTGGTTTTTTTCTCTTAAACAATAAAATTCCTTCTCATATTTAATCTGAAGATGAAAGATTATTAAAGATTCAAAAGTCAAGCATTACAAGAATGAGAGCAATAGAATACATTAAATTGGAAGTGTTCTCATTCAAGATATTTTAGTAATTTGTCTTTGCCAGATAAGCTTATTTTTTATGTTAGTAGCAAAGGTGAGTTATTATAAAATAGTTAATTCACAGTTGGCACCTGGGTGGCTCAGTCGGTTAAGCACCCTGCTCTTGGTTTCGGCTCAGGTCGTCATGATCTCACAGTTTCACGGGTTCAAGCACCACATCAGGCTCTGCAGTGTGGACCCTGCTTGGGACTCTCTCTCTCTCTCCCCCTCTCTCTCTCTGCCCCTCCCCCACTTGCATTGTCTCTCTCTCTCTCTGAAAATAAATAAACTTTAAAAAAGTAGTTAATTTACAGAAATAAACTTTTCCAATAAATTTTCAAGCACCAAAAAACACAAACATCAATTTGTGCTGTACAAAATATTATCATACTGTATAGTGATTTATAATTTACAAAGCACATTCATAAATATTGTCTCATTTACTTCCTATAAAAGGCCATTCAAGATAAACTTTCAGAATTAAATACCAAATGATTTGTAGACTATTGACCGCTAGTTCTAACAAATTGCCAGACCTCTACAATACTACTGGAGTTTGCCAGTCAGAGTTAAGACTCACAAATGTCCCACGATCATAGAATTTTGATGAAAATCTACTTCATGTTAAGCACAAGAAGAATCTAAATAAACCAACTCACTACTCCCTGCATTCCTGATTTTGTAGTTGAAACAAATTATTACTCATATTTATGGATGAGAAAATAGGAAAATCTGAGTGATTAAATTGTGTGAGTTAATAATAGGAAGCAGAGCTGAAACTTTAACTTAGACCACTAATTCTCCATCTAGGGCTAATTCTTTTACAATCACATCCTTTTATGCCCCAATTTATAGTTTTGAAGAGGATATTATTCTGTCACATACAAAATTACCAGAAAAACGTGGGGAACACCCGGACACACATGATGTGTGCTTCTTTGGTGGCAATACAGGGAAGCACTGGAGAAAAAGTATGCACAAATATCAAAGGTATGAGGAAATGAAAAAAGATTATTGCAGATGGATGTAGAGGGTGCAGAGCAATTAAGCCAATAACTCCTACTTGCTTAATTATAAATTCTGCCACTGAGAAGCCCATGCTAGATCAGCAGACAACAATACATTGATCCAAGTCTTGGTACAACTTCCTTCTAACGTAGCTTTCCACTAGCTGGAAGTTTAAAGAAGGATGGGGATTTTATGAGATTTTTACCAAGACAATCTGAAACTGCTGATTCCAGACTTGAAATAGTTAAAAGGGAACAGACCTTAAGAACCTATGACCAGAATAGAATGATAGAATGTTCACTGTTTCTACCCCATGGGGAATTCTTGTTACTGAAACTTTTTTTAAGTTGTTTTTTTTTTTTAATGTTCATTTATTTTTGACAGAAAGAGAGAGAGAGAGAGCAAGCAGGGGAGGGGCAGAGAGAGAGGGAGATGAGAATCTGAAGCAGGCTCAGCACTGTCAGTGCAAAGCCCAACATGGAGCTCAAATCATGAACCGTGAGATCACAACCTGAGCCGAAGTTGGAAGCTCAACTGACTGAGCCACCCAGGCGCCCTTTTACCTGGAACTTCTTAATGAGAAACTGACCTTTTCTCCCAGATGAGGTAAAAGATAAATGCCATTGATGTGGCAATAAGTAGAAATATGATCCTGGCTGAATATAAACACACTGGAGCGATGAAAAGAGGTTTGAATATAAAATTACAGATAGAAACCTGGGGCACCTGGGTAGCTCAGTCAGATGAGTGACTCTTGATTTCAGCTCAGGTCATGATCTTACGGGTTCATAAGATCAAGCCCCATGTCAGGGTCTGCACTGACAGTACACAGCCTGCTTGGGATTCTCTGTCTCCCTCTCTCTGCCCCTCCCCAACTTATGTGCACATGCGTGTGCTCGCTCTCTCTCTCTCAAAATAAATAAATAAACTTAAAAAAATAAGAAATGAGTTAACAAGGTAAGTAAAATCAGGCATTTTGCTCCTCCTGGTTGTGCATCATTAACCATAGGATTACTAGAACAAAAGTCAAGAGCAGTCTAGTAAGTGTCCACTAGATTTGTAAAAGAGGGAAGATACCCAGGTATAATGAACAAGGTCATGAGTTGAGCAAATATAAAAATGAGAATTCCTCATCCAAATCCAATTACCAGGTCTGTTCACATACTCTGTGTCCTTTAATGTAATAGAGCCTGGATACTCTATGAAGAAATTTACGGTTATTTTACAAGCAGCCTCTGCAAATCCTCCTCCAAGACTTCTTTAAAAAGATCTCAACTCATTTAAGATAAACTGACATAATTAAATATCAAATGATTTGTAAACTAATGAGCATTCGTTCTAAAATAAATTCCTAGATCTGTACAATGTCACTGGAGCCTACTGGTCATGAAGACATATAAATGTCTCATGTTAATAGCATTTTGGTGAAAATCTACTTCATGTTAAGCACAGGAAGAATCTAAATTTAACAACTTGTTACTTCCCAAGTTCCTGCTTTTGTAGAAACAAATTTATTTAGCATCTTTTATCTTCACAATGATTTCCTATCTTGTGAAGTCAGTGTTGTAACTGAAGGGAGAGCCAATTAACACTTTTGACCTTCTCCCTACCTAAATATCAAATCAAGTAACAAATTACCATGTTCCTGGAAGATGGTGCTGATTGTTGCCAATATCAAACAAATTAGAGATGCAGGAGTGATCATCCTCACTTTCATTTAACTTTCTTGATTGGATTCATGGAAGATAGATAGTTCTTAGGGAAAGGGAGAGGCATTTATTTTAAATTTAATGAGTTAGTGTCACCAATTACATATGTTATTCCATATATAGTCTTCTTACTGGTGTTGCAGTCTAATATACGTATCTTTTTTTTTAATCTCCTATGCAGCATAGTAACAACATAGGATAATTAGGAATAGGATAATTATTTTCCTATTCTTGTAAATAGATGTTTGCTTTTACTGGACAAGAAGAGCAGTACACCTTCAGGGTCATAACTCTTGAACACATCAATTCTACAGCACTAGATCATATTAGACTGAAGTGTCTATGGAACTTTTTTTAAATCTATTACATTGATGATTTCGTTCTGGTATGTCCTAAAGTTTAAGAAGTACAAATATCCTAGATTGTTTCCTAATATACACATATATGTTGAAGACAAATTATCAGAAAAAAAAAGGGTCCTTCAGTTAATTTATCAGTTGTGATCTTAAGAATGCTAGGATATCTCCTCCAAAAAAAAAAGGGGGGGGGGGAGTTATTGTCTCTTATATCTCTACCAAAAAAAAAAAAAACAATTGATGGATCTCTAGACTTTTGAGAAAATAGATCTCATATCTGGGTTTATGCTTCAACCCATTGACCAAGTAGACTCACAAATTCTCTTCTTTGAGTGGAATTCAAAGCAAGGGAAGTCTTACTTGTTAGTTCAGGCTGAAATATTCACAAACTGCCATTTGGCTCCTATGGTCCACCCTGCTGATGCTTAGCGTAAAGAGTGTATGGTGGTTATAAATTCTACACAAATTCTATAGATACTTTCAGTCCAAAGAAGTTGCACCTCTTTTAATTAAAGCATAACTTGCAATGTATTTTTCATAATGGACCAGACTCATTATGATATGCTAAACCAGCTGGTAATGGCCTGCCAGCTATTAGATCAAGGAGATTCTGAAGGTCTATGCAGAAGAGAAATAGGGAAGTCTTGCTATTGGTTAAAATCTAAGCAATGTAAATTATTTCCCACTTTTCTAGTGAAGACAGTATAGGTAAGAATAATCACCAATTAATATGCAGTGGTTTGGCTAGATATTCAGAGACTTTGGAAAAGATCCAATAATTGGGAAAACTGTTAACAAGAAAGTTTGGTAAGATAAAACTGGATAGAGTATAGCATGTAACCAGAAGGGGGTGGGAATATTTGTGTAACATATAAAATCTCAGCCCAGCTTTGCAGAAGCAAAATTAAACAAAATTATCCATTTCCTGGATATTATACAGTCACCTTTCCCTACTAGCCCACTTGCCAAAGGGGTTCATGAAAAGGGACAATAACAAAAATACATAAGCTACGTCTGAGCTCAAACAAGAACTCAACAAAAATGACCCAGAGCGCCTGGGTGGCTCAGTTGGTTAAGCGTCCAACTTTGGCTCAGGTCATGATCTCGCGGTCTGTGAGTTTGAGCCCTATGTCGGGCTCTGTGCTGACAGCTCGGAGCCTGGAGCCTGTTTCAGATTCTGTGTCTCCCTCTCTCTCTGGCCCTCCCCTGTTCATGCTCTGTCTCTCTTTGTTAAACGTTAAAAAAAAAAAAAAATGACCCAGATACCACTTTTTTCGTGCAACTTTCAAGTAGTACTGACCAATGTGGGCCCCAATATTTTATCATACCTTATAATAGCACTGAGACTCTCAATACAGTTTGATTTCTTCATGGATAGAGAAGGAAGTTCTTATTTCTTATAGAAAAACATTTTTTAAGTTTATATTTCACTTCCTGCCTGTCATATTATCTGCCAGTATTTTCATTTCTCTATCTGTTGAATGCTTTCCACACTCATGACTTTCCCCAATAATACTGGCATTGCATCTGATCAAAGAAACTCCAGAAGCTCATGTCTGTCCCTTCTCCTACTTTGTCAGGACACAGAGCAACAACAATCAACTCAAAGGTGGCCCTAGAATATGTGTTAAAGGAAAGATAACAATAACTCCTCTTGGGCTGGAATTTTATCATTTGGTCTTTGTTAGGTCTTTGGATGTGAGAACATTTCTTGTTTCCTTTTTCTATATGGGTTATTTTTTTCTCTAAAATCTTTCATGCAGCACAGCAGATAAGAGGGGGCCCCCAGACCCTTTATTTCAGAAGGCATCTCTCCCACTGCCTCTGAGGAGCACTTATTTATATATCAGGAAGGCCTGAAAAGATAAAAAGGTAGCTGTCAAAATTATTTTAGACCTGTTTCTAGTTTAAGCAAACAGAAACGTTTTGCTCACTTAGGAATCAAACTTGCCCACCAGGAAAAGGACTGGGAAGAGGACCAGGCAGAGTTCAAAGACCCCTGGTAAAAATGAAGCACATTAATAACTTGGTATGGTCCTTCCACTGGGAATTTTCTGTGATTATAAGCAGTCTGTATGGATTTAGGGATGCTCAGTCCTAACTATGTAAGTCATACAACTTCAGTGACATATGACAAATACAGTTTATTGTCAAACCTACAACTCAATGTGAAGGCATACTTTTTTTTTCCATAAAACATTTACTAATAGTTGTTGTAAATGACACAGATAATAGACACAACTGTGGTAAGCCAAATGTATGAATGGCCCTTTGAAACCAATCAAACAAGGAAAGAAAATTAAACCAAGTATTGAAAGTATTAACCCTACTTGTCTATTTGAACCAGATTAAATCCATTTCACTATATGAGGTCAAAACTAGTTAGGTTTGGTTTTGTTTTATTTATTTATTTTTTTTTTTTTTTGCTGTCCTACTTACTTAACCATTTCTGTCAAATATAACCTGAATACTATGCACTTTTCAGTGTATCCTAACCAATTAAACAAGTACATTAAGGAATAAGAAGGCCAAAGTAAGAGAAGACAGAGTACTGATAATGGAACACTGGAAAATAATTTTAAAAAGGGGAATGTCTTTTATAAAATGAATTTATATTGTACAGTAAATTGCCTGTAAGTTTTTAAAAATAAGAACATATGCATATTTTTAATTAATTTCGCACCAACCCTTGTCTATCCAATCCAATTATAAAGTGTTATTATTTTAACTCATTTAAATATTAAAATGTGTTTCATCCCAAATCCCAACAGCCTGTTTTAAATCTTTCTTCCTCTGCATTACTTTCCCTTTTCTTCTCCCTTGCAGTGTTTCCTTCTTCTGACTTGCCTTCTTTGGCCTCTCTTCTTACAAGCTGCAGTTTGTTCCTGTGTCTGTCTATACAGATACACATCTCCTCTTCAACCCCCTTCCCTTTCTCTCTCCTTCTCATACTCTTCCTCCTTAACTATTCTTTTTCCCTTCTCAACTACTTTTAAAAAGTTACATTTCTTTTCTATTTCTCAGTGGAGGAGGAGTATGAGCTATTTGGGGACAGAGTACCAAGAAAGAAACCTTTAACCTCTCCTCACCTGGAAATAATTGAAAATCTTCAGGAAATGACAGTATTTGAATTGTATTTTATATTGAGGTTTATGTTAAGGTCAGAAATCCCAGCTGAAATTTTTCTTGCTTAAGGCAGGAGAATGAAAATGCCAAGCTGTCGCATGTCTTTGCTTTGAATGTAATCTTAACTTACCTGCTTTTGAGATATTCAAATTGCTAAATATGTTTCTAATTAAACTGTACCAAGTGTGATACATTTTTTTTCATCTCCATTTACTGACATTAAATGTTTAAAACTATCCCTGGCTATGTCATCCCTTCCCTTTCTACAATAGACAACATACTGGACTATCTTCCGGGGGGCAGTATCCCTAATGTGAAACCTGGAAATGAAGGTTGTATCATCATCTACTATGCTGCACTTCAATTCAAAAGGCTTTCCAGGTAGCTGTATAGAGAATATAAGATTGAAAAGAAAAAAATCCTAGGTCACCAATTGTACTTGAAAGTTATAATTATAATAACAAGTGACAGAAAAATTTCATGTGAGTGTAATAGCATTAATGATGCCACCTTCTGTCAGGTAGTGAAGGTTTAAATACCACTAAAGCATAGTAGGCCCAGACTTTGTCATGATACTCACAGCTCCCTAGAGAAAATAATAATGAACAAAAATGCTAGCTTGGGCTCCATCATCAAATTTAGGTGGGACAAGTTCCAAACTAGTTCACTTCTTGAACCTGCAACCTTCTTGAGCTAACCATGGTTTAAGCAAAACTAAATTTGAATAGAGACAATTATTTCTACCATCACCTCAGCCACTTCTAATGTATAATTCCACTCCCATTACCACAGCATCAATAAAACTACACCCTAAAAGTGGGAATGATTGTATGAATTCCTGAACATATATATATATATATATATATATATATATATATATATATATTTTTTTTTTTTAATTGTTATTCATTGAGAGACAGAGACACAGAGAGAGCAAGTGGGGGCAGGGGCAGAAAGAGAGGGAGACACAGAATCCAAAGCGGGCTCCAGGCTCTGAGCTATCAGCACAGAGCCCGACTTGGGGCTTGAACCCACTAACCACAAGATCATGACCTGAGCAGAAGTCAGAGGGCTTAACAGACTGAGCCACCCAGGCACCCACCCCCACCAAACATATATAATATGAACATAGCATGCACAATATCCATGTAGTTATTATCATCTTATATGGTAAGCTAACCTTAATGGGTTTATTCAGTTTAATGACCTAGAGATATGGGGCAGAAAACAATTCTTTACTTATGCAAAAATATTTAATTCCTTGCAATACAAGAAGGAAAAGAACACAAAGCATTGCCTCAGGATGTCCTTTCACAGTGGTACCCAGAAACTGCATAAATAAAACTGTAATGTAGCCTCATTCTCATATATACCAACAAAGCAAGTGTTTTCTGAAGAAATTGGAGGGTAGATATAATGCAGACTTTGGAGCTAGAGATTTGATTTATGACTTAATAGAGCAGTTAAGTCATTTAGTTTTTGTAAGTTTTTGTTCCCTCACTTCAAAACACAGTTAATAATATCTAATTTGCACCTTGTTGTGAAAATTAAATATTTGTAAAGCACCAGAAAGTAACAGTGCTCAAAAAGATTCTATTCATATGATTATTAATTTATTATATTACATTAATATGAAGAAAATTATTTGAGGTTGCTAATAAATCAGAAAAAGGAGTTATGTCAGTATTCATATAAATCACACATAATATGCAATCAAGCTAAACCTTTTATACTATCTAATAAAACTACTTTCAAAAAAAGCTATAAAACTTAAAAATTACTACATTGAGGTGAATATAACACTTTTAAGGTATTAGTGCATTAAAAGTAAGATGAGAACACAAATGTATAGCCTTTGTGTTGTGATGTGAATATTTCTTAGAAATGTATTTTTTTAGGGGTGTCTGGATGGCTCATTCGGTTAAGTGTCCAACTCTTGATTTTAGCTCAGATCATGATCTCATGGCTCATAGGTGTGACCCCGTACTGGGGTCTTCACTGGCAGTGTGGAGCCTGCTTGGGATTCTTTCTCTTTCTCTCTCTGCCCCTCCCCTCTTCTCTCTTGCTCACTCTCTCTCAAAAGGAAAATAAACACAATTTTTTTTAAATCCTACTAAATGGATAGATGGAAAGCTCTGTAATTACATATAAATGTGTTCCTGTGAATTAAACTAGAATGCTAATAATATAGTAAAGCCTAAAAAGTCATCTCAGTCTAACCCTGTCACAATTTGAGAATTCTGAATTAAATTTTTCTAACACAGGAATTAGAGACATTTTTTACATGCATTAAATTTGTCATTTTTTTTTCTAATTCTATAATGAGATAACCTAAGAAATACATTCCTTTATGAGTTTAATCAGCATTTATATCCATACATATGTAATATACCTCATTAGTGCCTTCTGTTTTTAACAAAATTAGGCTCCTACAAAGAAAGGAAAGAAAAACTGTTAGATGTTTACTGAATTAGGGAGAAGCCTACAGGGCCATGGGTATAAACAACTTCAGTGCTTTAGCTCCTGAAATGGTTCCAGCATTTCTGAGGCAAATTAGCTCTCTTAAGGCAGGTCAAAATCAGGACAGTCTCTATAACTTTCTTCAGGGATACAATTCTTAGCAGGATAGGACTCCAGGAAATTTTTATATGATGCACTGAAGTAAAGGAATAAGTTGAACATATTAAATACACTGAAACAGTTGACCTGATCTCACCATGTGTTATAGGCATGGGAAACTACAGTGAATAAAGCACTGACTAAAATGTAGTTAGCATTAAACAAAAATAAAAATTAAATACAAATTAAAAAGAACATGTAGCATGACAAGTGGTAATGAATGCTATGGAGAGGCGAAAAAAAGACCTGAAGGAAAATAAACGCTGTGGTGAAGAGTTGTAATTCCAACTATGGTGGTCATATAAGACATTCATGTACGGGTGATCCTTGAGATAAGACACACTGAAGGCAAGGAATTGGCTCATGAAGATATAGGGATGGGAAGCTTGAGTCTAATCAATAGCAGAAACAAAAGCTCCAGGGCAGGTGGGGGTGGTAGGGCAGTGAGTTATGGAGAATTTAAGAAATAAAAAGGAGGCCAGTATAACTGAAGTGAATTGAATGAAAGTGGTAGGGAAGACTCACAAGGTGACAGAAGATGGTATCTTTTGAAATATATACAGATACAGCTCAAGCAGATAGAACTGTTAGGTAGCTTTGGTGGACAGTTGCAAACAGGATAGAGAAGAATATATTTGCTTATTCAAGACCACTTCAAAGCCACTCATAAGTATTACTCATTGTGTCTCTGAAAGTGTTTTGGTCTCTCTTGTTTATTATGTATCTTTCTACAAAATACCTAGATTTCTAAATATGTAATCCAAATAATATATAATCCCCAATATACACTCTGTTTCATATTCACATTTGTAGTTATACACTTGAAATTACCATATATATGACCAGATAGCACGTAAATACTCAAGACAACCTGCATTAAGTTTGAGATCTTCCTTCCAATCTACTCTTTTAGTAAATGAAATGGACATTGATATAGAAAATCCTGTGTGCATAGTCCAACATCCATTCTCCTATTCTCTTTAATACCAGGCCCAGATTTTAGGGGCCTATGCTTACTGTTAGTCAAAGTCAACATTTCTCTAGCCTCTTTTTCCATGAGTTTGGCAGTATGACCAAATTTTGGTGAATTGGATGTGAGCAGCAATGTTATTTGTGTCTGGCTGTTTAAGGTGGACCAACTCCATCTACACTTCTGCTATTACCTCTTCCTGCAATGAGGACACCATAAATGAAGTTCTTGAACCGTAGTCTTAAACCACATGATGGAAGCTTGATAATGGGAGCTTGGTATAGGATGGTGAAATAATGAGATTGACATCTGTTTCATTGATGATATTGCACAAGAACCACAATATCAATTTTGGACTGCTTACCTAATTTTTTTAATGTAATATTAAAAAAAAGTATACCTTTCTCTTGTCTAACAATTTTTACTTTGAATTTTTATTTTAAAATGAGCTGAACATAGACACAGGGTTACAACCATTCTTTTATTGGTCCATATTTAGAATCACCTTTTATTCTGCTTTAATTCATTCTACCTACTCGTTCTAGCAGTTAGCCATCATGTTCTGTTTATTTACCTTTGGCTATCTAAGCTATCTAAAACATCTCTTCTCCAAGCAACTGTTCTGCTCTCATTTTTGGACTGAAGGCATTTTCTTATGGATTGTCTATAGCCAGTTGGAAAAATACATATCCCTACATACAGATCTACTTCTTCTGTTTTCTTGCTTAAAGTTGGGTGCTAATTTTATTAACATAACTTCCACGGTTATCCTAAGACATTTACAACTTACTTGGCAGTATCATGCCCACATGTCTCCCATATCCACTTAGGAATCAATCATAGATTCTTTACATATCTGAAGCTGTCAGGCAAGAATTTATATCTACTCTCAGGAGGCGCCTGGGTGGCTCAGTCGGTTAAGCATCTGACTCGATTTCAGCTCAAGTCATGATCTCATGGTTCGTGGGTTCAAGCCCTATATTGGGTTCCATGCTGACAGCATGGAGCCTGCTTGGGATTCTCTCTGTTTCTCAAAATAAATAAGTAAATAAATAAAACATTTAAAAAAGAATTTACATCTACTCTTATCAATGCCTAAGGTGCCCTTATTTTTTTCATCAAAATATGAATAGAATAAGATAATAAAAAATCATATGGACATAAAACTCATACGGGGCACCTGGGTGGCTCAGTCAGTTAAACGTCTGACTTCAACTCAGGTCATGGTTTCACAGTTCATGAGTTCGAGCCCTGTGTTGGGCTCTGTGCTGATAGCTCAGAGCCTGGAGCCTGCTTCAGATTCTGTGTCTCCCTGTCTCTCTGCCCCTTCCCCGTTCATGCACTCGCTCTCTCTCTTTCTCTCAAAAATAAACATTTAAAAAATTAAAAAAACACACACACACATGCAGTTTAGAATCTTGGGTTAAAGACTTCTTAGCAGTTTGAACTTGGGAAATTTTCTTAATCTTTCTGAATATCGATTTTCTAATTGGCAAAATGTCAACAATGTCTTGCTCATGGTAATGGTTAAAAAACTAAGTTCAAAATGTTAGAGTTGAAGCCATGATGGAACAAGAGGGAGAAGATTTATCGCTACACTTTAAATATATAACATATATAAATGACACATGCTTAATAACTGTTTTCAGATATTGGCCATCAGACAATGGTCTGCTGTGATCCTGCTTGGAAGGGAAACAATTGCTGATACTTTCTCTGCTTCCAGGCACGTTCTAAAGGAACAGGTAAACAATCCCAAACAGTTAATTGCAATCTGAGTTGAGACAGAATCAAAGGTCAGGATGTCTGACCTTTGGACATTTTTCAGCCTTGCAAAAAGGCAGGACATAAACAGTAAAAGGTATCCAGAAATAAGCATAGTGGACTGTTTGCATCTTTGTTGACTACTAAAACATAAATATGTGGGGTGAAATTTCACAATGTCAAGAAGACAACTAAAAGGGAGCTGTAAACTTCATAGTTCACAGAGTTAACACAGGAGTAGGATGCATTTAAGATCTCCCCAGCCAAAGTGTTACTATTCCTTGATTGCTTAAGCATCTAGTAGAAAAGTCAAAGAAAAGACTTTTAGTGGTAAGGTTAAATATTTGCCATGGTAAAAGCCACTCTAGATGTACACAAAAAAACTAGACTTAAAATGAATCACACGTAATTCAATAGATGTGGGTAGAAGAATTGGATAATCTCATAGAAAGAAACTTCAACCTCTACCTTACACCAAACACACACACACAGGAAAAAAATCCTGCAAAATCAGGATAAGCAAAAATTTCTTAGAAGATTAAAAAAAACCCTTAAAACAAAAAATTGATAGAAATGGATTTTACCAAAATTAAAACTTCATAAAATATTACCATTAAGAAAACGAAAAGGCAAGCTACTGAGTGGAAACAAAGTTATCTGCCTTTTTTTCTTTCTCGCTTTGTTCCTCCTTTTCTTCCATTTATCTATTTAATAAATATATCTTTAATAAAGGATTTTAATATGAAATATATAAGCTGTGATATTATACCTCAATAATAACTAGGCAAAATAATGTAAAAATGGGCAGAATATTTAAACAGAGAGTATGGAAAAAGATTAATTAATGGCTGCTACGCATACATGGAAAAATACTCATTATCAGTCATTAGAAAAATGGGAAAAAATTAATATCACTACAAACATACCAGAATGGCAAACATTAAGATGTTGACAATTTCAAGCCTTAAACACAGTTGGAGCAACTAAAACGATCATGCACTGCAAATGGGAATGCAAAATGGTCCAATTACATTGAAAAGCATTTTGGTAGTTTCGATAGAATTAAACATGCACTCACCACATGACCCAGCAATTTCACTCCCGGCTATTTACCCAAGAGAAATGAAAACCTATATCAACATAAAGACTTCTGCACAAAATTTTAAAGTTGCTTTAGGTACAGTAGCTCCAAACTGGAAACAACTCAAAACTAGAGGCAATGCAAATGTCTAATCTGGGTCTTAGCTTTTAGTTACTGGCTCCTTTCTGCGTCTTCTCTTTACCTACCCACCTGAAGATCTTTCCTCGTATACGTCTAAGAGAAAGCAGGTGCTTACCCAATCAAATTTATCTTGATTTTACCAGAACACTTTAAAACA
Organism: Prionailurus viverrinus; assembly: GCF_022837055.1. Taxonomy (NCBI): domain Eukaryota; kingdom Metazoa; phylum Chordata; class Mammalia; order Carnivora; family Felidae; genus Prionailurus; species Prionailurus viverrinus. The sequence continues at coordinate 46,961,271 of NC_062577.1, read as the reverse complement.
GGCTATCTTGTAAGCTGTTGAAAACACAATGGATGGCTGATTTGCAGTCAGTTGTGTATTCTCAGTCCATTCAGCTTGATCAGATTGGCCACATGATCCAGAATATGCCATCAATTCTCTCTGAACATACTAATTCTGCTTTCATCAGTTAGGGCTAAGCTATTTGGTTTAGAAGCATCTAGAAATATCAGATACCATGAATAAACTGTTTAAAACAAAATCATAGATGGAAAGAAGGAAGAAAATAACTTGAATTATTATATAGCAGATTTGCCTGTGACAACCAAAAGGATATGAGTAACTAATGAAAAAGGTCATTTTTCAACTAAAGAAACGTCATTTCAACTAATGAAAACTAGGTCATTCTTCTATTTGCACATAGTAGATTAAACGCATTGAAATAATGAAGGCTACAATAAATGAATTATAATATTGTGGAACTGATGCTCAGTCATCTCTCTACCATATTAACTATTACATAGGATTATATATAGGTTAGTAATTCTTAGTCATTTTAGAGTATTATAATTGTTACTGTTCATTATTACCATATCATTCTAGATACTACGTCCACCAAATAATTTTAATTGATTGCATTATGATCAACACTATTTTAATTTAGTTTTTGAAAATTAGTATGCTATGTACATGATGACTATTTTTCAAGGTACACAAAACAGATACCAACTGAAATAATACAAACTGTCAATATTTTATAGCAAAATTTTATGTGGGTTTTTAACATATTTATACTTCAAGTAGTTGGATATCAGTGTGGAAGTTAGAATAAGTTGGCATAATTACTGAACTATAATGAAGAAAAAATTCAATTAAAAAGGATACATACCTTGCTGTATTTATTTCTATTGCATCACCAATATTATATTTTCCTAAAATTACTCATTAGATGCCATTTATTTTTTCTAGAGACAGCCTATACAAGTGAAATGAAAGAGTCTGACTGCAGCTTATGCCATGAACAAAACATCTCTGGTTATTGCCACTATATAGATGATGGACCATAAAGCATGATGCTTTTGAAAGGCCAAATATAAAACTGAGTTGTTAAAATGTATCACATCTTTTTATAGATTAAGAAAGTGCTAAAACGATATGATATTTCAAAGATGCCATAACAATTAAGCAAAGTGACCCCACCAATCATTTGTTAGGTTTAAAAATGCAGCCCCTCATAATTTAAATCACTCATTTGACATTTTACACAAAACTCAGGGACAACCTTCATTTTTATGAGAAGTATAACTGACTTGTACCTTCCTTTCTTGCTTCAGGAAAATCTGGTGAAGGGGAAGAAGTATAGTCTTAGAAGTTCAAAAAACCTATCTTCAAGTCCCTTACTGCCAAGCACTGACTAGCTATAAAACTTTGGAGGTCAATAATTTCTTTGGACATGAGCAGGAGGAGTTGATATAACAATGTTAAAAGGAATGACATGAGGATTTAAGATACGATGTCAGGCACATTATAAATGTTGTTGCAACAACCTCTGCCCCAGGACCACAATAAAGGAATTGAAATATTTCAGCAGAAGCAAGTGAAGGCAGTAGTATGGTATTCTACACACGTGACAGGTTTTTGTTTGTTTAAATGTTTATTAATTTTAGAGAGAATACATGCACGCTAGAGTAGGGGAGGGGTAGAGAGAGAGGGAGAGAAAGAATCCCAAGCAGGCTACATGTTGTCAGTGCAGAGCCCAACATGGGCTTGATCTCATGGATCATGACTTGAGCCAAAATCAAGAGTCAGACACTTAACTGAGTCACCCAGGTGCCTGCACTGACAGCAGAGAGCCTGCTTGGGATTCTTTCTCTCCCTCTCTCTCTGCCCCTCCCCAACTTGCATGTGCATACTCTTTCTCTCTCAAAATAAATAAATAAACTTAAAAAAAAACAATTATGCCAATTTTGGAATTCCTAGATGTTCATTTTTGAACATCATTGCTTTTGATGTATTTCATACTATTCCTACTTGTCTTTTTCTTTTCTCTAGATCCTGTTTTTATTCTGGGAGACACCTAACTCCACATAGATGACAGATACAATAACCTTCTATATCATGTCTTTGACTTCTTCATTTTTAATGATTTTCATTGCACTCCAATTTAATCCTACTTTTCACAGTCACTGTATTGGTTTCTTAGGGTTGCTGTAACACATTGCCACAAAGCTGGTGGCTTAAAACATAATTTTTTTCTCACAGTTCTTGAGACCCTAAGTCCAAAATCAAGGTGTTGTCAGAGCCCCACTCCCTTTGCAGTCTCCAGGGGAGACCTTCCTAGCTTCTGATGCTTCCATGCATTCTTTAACTTATGGCTGCCTAATTCCAAGCTCTGCCTCTGTCTTCAGGTAATGTGGATCTCAGAAGATTTTTCCATGATCCCCAGAACTCCCTTATCTTTTCTCTTGTGTCTCTTATAAAGGATACTTGCCATTGGATTTAGAGGCCAGTTGGATAAACCAGTAGGATCCCATCTTGAAATCTTTACTTACATCCGAAAGACACTACTTACAAATGAAGCCACATTCATAGGCTCCTGGGGTTAGGATACGGATTTAATTGTGGAGACACCACCGTTCCATGCACCATAGTCACCATTTCAACTTCCTCATCAGCTGTGGCCTTTCTCATTTGCTGTTTTCGTAGTTTGCTCCAGTCCTCCTCACAGAGATACCAGTTACTTTTTCCTTGTGTTCCTATAAAACTATATGATCCTTTCTTGAGTTTTCTTTCCCAGAAAGCTAAAACCTAAGTTTCTTCACATAAGCTGTTTTCTTAAAAATGTCCCCATTATCATGACATTGCAAATACTTAGTAAAGCTCTGACAATGAAACAACTCAACCACTATCCTTCTGACTGCACACAGGATTATCAGAGCTGCTGGATTAATGTGCATGCACACAAACACAGACAGCAACATCTTTATAATCTCATGATTGCCAATGAACCTGGGCTATAGGTACTCATTGGCACACCGTTTATATTTTTCTAGTTAGGTCTCTTAAGTTATACAGATTATTTTTTAATTTCATTTTTCTCAAATATCTTATTCTAATTTTTCCTCATTCTCTTTCATCTGATAACTATTCAAAAAACTTTTAGCTGTCTTTAAGACAATCTGTTATCCTGACCCAATCTCTGTTCCCCAGTTATGGAGGAATAGGCATTCTTCACCTTGTACAACGTGTGCTTTCCATTCCGTGGTGTATCAGGGTCCCCAAGATCACCTCAAGTTTCAATAATTAACTAGAAGAGCTTGCAAGATTCAGCATACAGTTATACTTATGGTTATGATTGATTACAGAGGAAAGGATACAAAGCGAACTCAGTAAAGGGAAGGCAAATGGGGTACATCCAGAGGAAATTGAGAGTCCTCTCTCACTGGAGTTAATAAAACACCCTTAATTCCTCTAACAAGGAGTTGTAACAGGTAGAAAATGCTGTCTACCAGGAAAGCTTACTACAGTCTCAGTGCCAAAGGCTTTTATTTGGGGCTGGTCACATAGGCACTCTCTGCCTAGCATATATCAAAATTTCAGACTCCCAGAAGGGAAGCATGTGTTCATCATAAACCATATTGTTTGAACAAATAAGTTAGGCATAATGAGCCACTTTTATCAGTTCTGGGGATCATGGAAAAGTCTTCTGAGATCCACATTCCCTGATGACACTTAAGGGTCTGAAGGCAGACCTTTGTCAGGATTATAATCTCATACCTTCTCTTTTGTGCACATGTAGGCTTCAGCCTTCCTTTCCTTACCCTTTATATATTATTCCCTTTCTTTCCTGTATTTTCCTGTTACCACTCCCTGTTCCTCTACCTTTGTACATTTGTATCAAATTATCTTAACATTAATATCTTTAAAAAAACAAAAGTTTCTCCAACTCATGTTTCCCTCGAGCTGCTACACTATCACTGTCTTCACCTTTATATATAACAATCTTGAAAGAATTTTCAATCCTACATCTTTCATTTCCTCACCTAACACTCATTCATCTAACCACTCTCTAACTTCATCCTCAAATACCCCACTATAATTGCTTTAACATAAATCACCCATTGATGGTATTCTGGGTGCTAGATAAGCCCAACTTTCTTACACTTTAATCTGTTAGCAGCAGACAAATTGTTGACGCTGCATTCCTTTGAGAATGTTTTGTTTTGTGATCTCTCTGGTCACTTCTCAGGCCCATTTCCTCCATCCAACCTCTAAATGTTTATTTGGCACAGTGTTTTGCCTAAGCCTACTTTCTGCCTCATATAATTGGCCATCTTTTGCTAGCCATGTATAAGTTGCTCCTCTCCTACTCACATCACATGTGGGTGAACATAATATGTATCTTATCTAAAATTTCTCAAGTGAAAGAAATCTTATTAAAAATCCATTTAAACACATGTAAAGGGGCATGCCCTTGTATTAAAAAAAAATCTGTCTTAAGATCATACATTCCCTGAACAAATCCATCAAATAACTACCCTAGGAATTGTTTCCTGTCCATTTCTGGGATCTCATCCAGTCATCTGATTAATCAGGTTTTATGTGCCAGGCTTTGTATTAGCCACTGGTGGCAGACATTTAATTGCTTACACTTTATTCCTTTCCCTTTTCTCCTTACTAAAATTAAGTTATTATGCAATTTCTGTACCTCACAATTCCAAGAGGTATCATGTGCAAAAGGTGACCCTAGAACTGTTGTATGATCCTTTCCTTCCAACCCTCTCAAGTCCTCTAATGCAAACAGGATGTGTGAAAATGGAGCCATCATCCTGAAACAATCAGGTAACAATGATAATGACTACATCCAATACATTGAGGATGGCAGAGTAGAAAGACAGGTGAAGCCTGTGTCCAGGACTGCCTTGTCAAACTGAGCTCTCCACCTACAAACTTGTTGTTGTGAAAAAACAAACAAAAAAAAAATTCCTTTCTTTAAGCCACAATTAATTATGAGTTGCATTATATATACTCTTAAGTACCATTATTTGGTTCCTATCCCGTTTTTGTCAGGCAGGCTGAAGTAAAGTGGAGAAATCCCTTATTGATCTATTCTTTAATAATGCTGCACTCAGGAAATACAAGCAGTTGTGGTCAGGTTACATAAGCAGGGATATGTTGAGAACATGCATGGCACTTGATTATCCTTAGTAGAAAATGAAGCAGTCTGCTAACTGCTAACCTACACTGCATTTAGGGACTCAGAGAATTAGTAGTACCAATAATAGCCACTATTTACTGAGCACTTACATGTACCAGTTATATGCTAAATACTCCACAGGCACTATTTCAATCTAATCCTGACCAGGATTATTTTATGTTCCCCACTGTGGACATAAAGAAACAAAGGGTTGAGAAGAGTAGAATTAATTTGCCCACTGTTTGACAGCCATTAATTGTTAAGGTTAGACTTTGACGCCAGTATCAGTTCATATGCTACTAAAAAATTCTGTATTCCTATCTGGTCCAAATTTCTTCAGTGAATTCCAGAACAGTATTTAGCCAAGTACTAGATACCTCTATTGAAAATCTCATAGATGACAAAAGAAATAAGCATAACCCCAAACCTGAGCCTCCTCTTATTTAAAAAATGAGTTCCATTACCTATACATGTTTCTGAACAAGCATTTTTCCCCCTCTCACCCTCAATTTCTACTTACTGACTTGTCATATCCAATGAATCATGAAGTCACATAGATTTTCTTTTTAAGGTACGACCCTATAAGGGGTCATAAAAATCAGTTGAGTGGGTCATAATCAACATTTAAACAGTAAAATAGATTACTACAAAGCTAACAAATTAAAATCATGTGATCAGATCAATAAATGTAGAAAAAGCATTTGACAGAATTTAACACCTATTTTTTAAAATGTTTATTTATTTTGAGAGAGAAAGAGTTGTGAGTCAGGGTGGGGGTGTGCAGACAGAGGGAAAGAGAAATCCCAGGCAGGCTCCATGCTGTCAGCATAGAGCCTGATGTGGGACTTGATCTCACAAAACATGAGATCATGACTGAGCTGAAATCAAGAGTTGAGCACTTAACCAACTGAGCCACCCAGGTGCCTCAGAATTTAACACCTATTCATGATAAAAACTTTCAGTAAACTAGCAATAAAGGGGAATATCCTCAACATGATAAGGTTATCTAAAAACCCTGTACTATAGGCACCTGGGTGGCTCAGTCACTTGAGTGACTCTTGGCTTCAGCTCAGGTTATGATCTCACAGTCATGGGATTGAGCCCTGTGTCAGGCTCCATGTTGAGCATGGAACCTGCTTAAGATTCTCTCTCTCTCTCTCTCTCTCTCTCTCTCTCTCTCTCTCTCTTTCTTCCTCTCCCCTGCTTGTGCATTCTCTCTCTTTCGCTCTAAAATAAACAAATAATAATAAAATAAAATAAAAATAAACCTGCAGCTATAATCATACTTAGTAGTGAGAAACTCAAAGCTTTCCCACTAAGATCAGGCATAAGGAAATGATGTCATCCCTCAAAATTCCTTTCCAACATTAAATTAATAATTTTAGCTGAATGCAACAATATATATATATGTGTGTGTGTGTGTGTATATATATATATATATATATATATATACATACACATCTTGTCATTATTATATATATTGTCAATAATATATGGCATTATTATCTATTTAGGAATACTGAAAGAATCTACAAAAAATTAGTATAAAAAGCAATTATAGCAAGGTTGTAGAATACAACCAATTAGTCTTAGACCAATAAAAAATGAAACTAGATTAAGGGAACTGAACAACACCATCAAGTATAATAACATTCACACTATAGGGATCCCAGAAGGAAAACGGAAAGAAAAGTGGACAAAAAATTTATTTTCAGAAATAATATCTGAAAATTCCTGAATCTAGGGAAGGAAACAGAAATTCAGATCCAGGAGACACAAAGAACCCACAACAAAATCAATGAAAGAAGGTCCACACCAAGACACATAGTAATTAAAATGGCAACAAGTAGTGACAAAAAAAAGAATTTTAAAAGCAGCAAGGGAAAAAGCAAATAGTTACATACAAGGGAAACCCCATAGGTCTATCAGCTGATTGTTCATAGAAACTTTGTAGACCATAGGGAGTGGCATGATGCATTCAAAGTGCTAGGGGAAAAAATTTGTAACTGAGAATACTCTATCCATCAAAGCTATCATTCAGAATACAAGAAGAGATAAAGAGTTTCCCAGACAAACTAGTTAAAAGAGTGTATGACCACCAAGTCAAGCCCTACAAGAAATGTCAAAGGGGACTTTTTGAGTGAAAAGGAAAGACCATAATTAGATGAAAGGTAGGAAGCAAAAAAGGCAGAAAATTAAATATATCTATAAAAAGTAATCAAGGGATTCACAAAATACAAGGATGTAAAATATGACACCATGTATCAAATACACTTAGAGGAGCTAGAAGTACAAACAAAACCCAGAACCAGAAGAAGTAAGGAAATAATAAAGATTTGAGCAGAAATAGAAAGAAAGAAAGAAAGAAAGAAAGAAAGAAAGAAAGAAAGAAGAAAAAGAAACTGAAAAAAACAATAAACTAGATCAATGAACCCAGGAACTAGTTTTTTTTTTTTTTAAGATCAGCAAAATTGATAAACCTACAGCCAGATTCTTCAAAAGAGTGAAAGAGAGAGAGAGATGAAGGACTCAAACAAAATCAGAAATGAAAAAGGAGAAATAACAACCAACACCACAGAAATATAAAGGGTTATAAGAGATCATGAAAAATTATATACCAATAAACTGTACAACTGAGAAAAAAATGGATTGATTCCTAGAAACATTATTATCTCCCAAAATTGAATCAGGAAGAAACAGACAATTTGAACACACATATTACCAGCAATGAAATTGAGTCAATAATCAAAAACCTCCCATCAAACAAAAGCCAACTGCCAACTACCAACTACCTTCACAGGTGAATTCTACCAAAAATTTAAAGAAGAGTTAATACCTTTCCTTCTCAAACTACTCCAAAAAATATGAGAAGAAGGAAAGCTTCTAAATTCCTTCTGAGTCTAGCATTACCCAGATAACAAAACCAGATAAAGACACTACAGAGAGAGAGAGAGAGAGAGAACTACAGGCCAATAATCTTTGATAAACTTAGATGCAAAAATGCTTAAAAAAAATTAGCAAACCAAATTCAAAAGAACATTAAAAAAATCATTCACCACAATCAAGTGGGATTTATTCCTAGGACACAAGGGTGGTCAATATTCACAGATCAATCAATGTGATATATCACATCAACAAGAGAAAGGATAAAAACCATATGATCATTTCAAAATAGATGCAGAAAAAGCTTTTGCCAAAGTACCATACCCATTCATGATAAAAACCCTCTGGAAAGTAGGAATAGGAGGAACATACTTCAGTCACCCACAACTAACATCATACTCAATATTGAAAAAGATCTTTTAGTCTTAAGGTCAGGCACAAGACAGGGATGTCCATTCTCACCACTTTTATTCAATATATTACTGGAAGTCCTACCCACAGCAATTAGACATTAAAAATAAATAAAAGCCATCCAAATTGGCAAGGAAGACGTCAAATTTTCACGATTTGCAGATGGCATGATACTCTATATAAAACACCCAAGAGGCTCCTGAGTGGCTCAGTCACTTAAGCATCAAACTTGGGCTCAGGCCATGATCTCATGGTTTGTGGGTTCTAGCCCCATGTCAGGCTCTGTGCTGAGAGTTCAGAGCCTGGAGCCTGCTTTGGATTCTGTGTTTCCCTCTCTCTGCCCCTCCCCTGCTCGCTCTCTCTCTCTCTCTCTCTCTCTCTCTCAAAAGTAAATGAGCATTAAAAAAAAAAAACCCACTAGAACTGATAAATGAATTCAGTGAGGTCACAGGTTACAAAATCAATATACAGAAATCAGTCGCATTTCTATACACTAATAATGAAGTATCAGAAAGAGAAATTAAGAAAGCAGTCTTATTTATAATTGCACCAAAAATAATAAAATACCTAGAAATAAATTTAACCCAGGAGGTGATAGACTTATACTCAGAAAACTATAAAACACGGATGAATGAAATTGAAGATGATGCAAACAAATGGCCAGATATTCCATGCTCATGGACTGGAAGAACAAATATTATTAAAACCTCTATACTACCCAAAGCAATCTGCATATTTATCACAATACTTACATATATAATAATGCATATATATCAAATACATATGTATCAAAATACTAACAGTATTTGTCCCAGAACTAGAATGAACCACAAAAGATCTTGAATAGCCAAAGCAATCTTAAAAAAGAAAAAAACAAAACTGGAGATACCACAAACCCAGATTTCAATATATACTACAAAGCTGTAGTAATGAAAACAGTATGGTACTGACCCCAAAAGAGACACATAGATCAACAGAACAGAATACAGAGTCCAGAAATAAACCCATGATTAATGGTCAATTAATCTTTGACAAAGGAGGCAAGAATACGCAATGGGAATAAGACAGTCTCTTCAACAAATGGTGTTGAGAAAACTGGACAGCAAAATGCAAAAGAATGAGACTGGATCACTTTCTCACACTATACACAAAAATAAACTCAAAAAGACCTAAATATAAGGACCTGAAACCATAAAGATCCTAGAAGGGAACACAAGCAGTAATTTCTCTGACATTGGCTATAGCAACATTTTTCTAGATATGTCTCCTAAGACAAGGAGAATAAAAGCAAAAATAAACTATTAGGACTTCATCAAAATAAAAAGCTTCTGCATAGCAAAGGAAACAATCAACAAACCTAGAAGGCATCTCCCATTCCCTACAGAGATAATGTTTACAAATGGCACATCCAATAAAGACTTAGCATCCAAAATATATCAAGAATTTATACAACACCCATGTAAGACTCATGAGAGGAAAAGTTCTGTTAGCTCTGTTCATGATTATATCGCCACTATATGTGCCACAGTCCCTGGCACAATGTAGATTCTCATTCCTTCATTCAGCAAATACAAACTGAGCACCTTCTGTGTGCTAGCCAATGATCTAGGCCCTGATTATTATAAGAGTGAAGAAAATAGTTAATATCCCTACTTCTAGTGAACTTACATCCAGTGAACTTATATTTTAGTGAAGGTTGTCAAGAAAAAATATATAGTCTATGTTACCCAAATCAAAGTTAAAGGCTTAACTGACCTGATATGCATCAAGGAACAGGTAAAGACCAGATAATACACTGAGCCAAAGCATACTCCAGGTTTTATAGGGCAGAGAAGAAAGTGTGTTTCATTGTTGTTTGGATCAAGTTGCAGTTTCCTTTGTGTATGAAGGGGGAACGTTTGGATTTCTCCAGCTTTGTGTCCCTTGCTTGGGATTATAGCAATTTCAAAATAGCTCCTTTGAGAACTTTGTAAACCTTGTAGTTTGTCTTTTCATCAAAGATTCAGGGGAGACACAGGTAGAAAAAAGAGAGGCATTGGGTTGTGGGAAAGGGGAGAGGGGGCATGCTTGTATCATGACTGTTTTAATTATTTTACAAAGGATGATTAAAAATTTTTCTGAGTGTTTTACAGAATTGTATTTTCATGCTAAATGTCTTATAAATTCTATTCATTTAATACAACAACCCCATCAGGAGGGTTACAGATGAGAAGACTGAGTCATAGATTAATTAACTTGTCCAGGGTTACATACCTAGAAATTGTAGAAGCAGGTTGCTAGACAATCTATGCTCCAATTCACTTTGGTTAAGTGCTCCTGAATAAATATTCTTGCATAAATGAACAGTGAGCATTTTTTCCTTAGAAGGTAGAAACAAATTTTCCTAAAATCCCACAATGCTAATCAGGTATTTTACTACCAACCCAGTTTCAAGAAGCTGATTTGTGCACTGCTACATTGCATCTACTTGGTATTCATGATTTGAGGACTGATTCCAATCTCCCTAGAATTCTTCTCTAAAAGACTATCTGAGGAATACTAATATAAATGAGAATTATTTTATATCTTACAGCTTAAAATGGAAAGCATAATACTATATAAATAAAATATTATAGATAGCACTTAATTAAACATAAAAGCAATTGTTCTTTTTTATTATATCATTAATAGACATTGAAATTTCTTGCTTGAAGAAAAAAATGTTAAATGAAGTAGTGACATTTGAGTTTAACTGTAATGTAAAATATGCTTCCACATCAGTAAAATGTAAGTTAATGAGCTAGTTCTTTCTTTCCTACTCTCTTAGATGTTTTGGGGTCCTTCTTAGACTGATCAGATTAGGAGATTGACAAGAAATCACATTCAATGTTCAGGGTCTATTGGCCTGACACATCTCCTGAACTTGTCATCCAATATAGCAGAAAATGAAGAATAATCTCGAAACCTAAATTCTAGTTTTTATCCTATTTGCTTGATGTCGCTTAGGCAAGACACTTGACTTCACTTACCTCTTCTGTGGACTTATCACAGAATGTTGACAAATATTCTATAAAATGTAAAAAGGTCTTATATACTCTAATAAGGTATATAATTTTACACATAAAATGTATACATACATGTACAATTGCAAAATTACACTGGTTCTCACTGTTAAATACATGACCTAAGGAACCTAATGTTAAATACATGACCTCAGTATCTAGTTTTCTTATTTATAAAATAAATGTAACATCTACCACTGAGATCATTTTAAAACTCTAACTTTCTAGGTGTACATGAAAGAAGATCATATAATTTTGAAAAACAGTATTAGGACAAGAGAGTGGCTTGGTTCACTGGGCTTCTATAAGCTTCTACCCACTGGGGTCCACTGCTCCTCATCAGGATCCACAGTAATTTATATCTCAATAATTTATCATTTCAGTAACTCTCCTCATGAGTGTCAGTCATTCAAAAAGGCAAATCTGACATTGTCATGTAAGTTCTTATACAACTGTATTTTCAGCCACAGAGAAAAGTTCAAATTCTTTAGTAAGACATCAGACACTCCTTGTATTATGCCCACATTTCCGGTATCTTCTACTACAATTTTTTAAAGCTTATTTATTTTGACAGGGAGAGAGAGAGTATGTGTGCATGGGTGGGGGAGGGACAGAGAGAGAGAATATTAGTCCACATCAGTAAAATGTAAGTTAATGAGGCTACTTCTGTCAGCACACAGCCCCATGCAGGACTCGATATCAGGAACCATGAGATCATAACCTGAACTGAAACTAAGAGTTGTACACTCAAGTGACTGAGCCACCCAGGCACCCCACTACTACAAGTTTCTAACCTTAGTATTGGGGTGAAATTCCGTAGGGACTTATAGGCCATACTAAAAAGATTAGGTTTAATTATAAGATAGATGTAAGCAATTGGAGGGTTTTATTCCTGGAAGTGAAATAATTGATCAAAAAAACAAAAACCAAAAAAAAACCCTTTGTTTGCCATGTGACCATTGGATTATAGAGAAAGTAAGAAAAAAAAGAAGAGTAGCAATAATTTAATAACCAACTTAGAATTATTGTGGTTTTCTGGGGTGCCTGGGTGGCTGAGTTGGTTAAGCGTCCAACTTCGGCTCAGGTTATGATCTTGTGGTTTATGAGTTCGAGCTGCGTGTTGGGCTCTGTGCTGACAGCTCAGAGCCTGGAGCCTGCTTCAGATTCTGTGTCTTCTTCTCTCTCTGCCACTCCCCTGCTCACACTCTGTCTCTCTCTGTGTCTCAATAATAAATAAACATATAAAAATTAAAAAAAAAGAATTATTGTGGTTTTCCCTAAGATAGTGATAAAAGAGATGGATACTGTGGACAGATTTGGGTTATATTTTGACAGAATACTTGATTTTAGATTGAATGTAACATAAATGGAGAATTGTCTTGAGTATCTGGTAAGATAGTGTCATTTACAGAGAGAGGGAAATTGAACTACTTCTAGATTGGTCATGTGGAGTTTGATGTGCTTTCAGACATAAAACAGAACTTTTAAGTAGACAGTTTAAGTTCAGTGTAAAGATTGAGAAGTTAGGGATGGAAAGCCATCAACATATAAAAGGTATTTAAAGCCACTGAAACACTATGCAGTACAGAGCACACAAGGATGATGACTAGATGAAACCTCAAAACGAAGCCCTGTGGTGCCCCAAGATTTATTTCAGAAGGAGGAGACAGAACCAGTAAAGAAGATATGAAAGTATTGACCAATGTGTAAGAAAAAATAAATCAGAATATTCAGTGTTATAATAACTACATTTGTCTCTTATTGGTGCCGAAAAAATTACTATAAATTTAGTGGCTGAAAATCACACAAATTTACACTTTTACATTTCTGAAGTTCAGAAGTCTAAAATAGGTTGCCAGGGCTACATTCTAGGGAAGAATCTTTTTTTTTTTTTTTGTCTTTTTAAGATTCTAGAGGCTTCCTGTATTCATTACTCTGACTTCTGTTTCAGTTATCACATCTGAGACTGTCCTGCATATCTCTTTTAAGGACTTTTATGACAACATTGGTCCTACTCAGATAATCCAGGATAATCTCCCCATTTCATGATCCCTATTCTAATCTCATTAGCGAAGTCACTTACACTATGTTAATTTATAAACATATGCACAAATTCTGGGGTTTGGATATGTATACTTGGGTCATTGTTTAACCTGTCACATTAGCAAAGAGATTCACGTGTACCATAAAGAGAGACTGTGGTCAACTATGTTAAATACTGTAGAAATGCTGAGTGAAATAAAAAAAGAGAAGTGAATCTTGGATTTGACAATTACAGTCATAGTAACATCAACAATTACCCTTCCAGCACTAAGTTGTAACGGGCTAAAGAGTACTTGAGAAATGAGAAAGAGATGACAATGAGTATAGAAAATTCTTTTGAGATGTTCTCTTAGGAAAGGTGATAGAGAAATAGTAGTTGGAAGAAAAAGTACAGTTAAAGCAAAACCTGACTGTTCTAAAGATAAAAGTTACCAGATGCTCTTTGTATGCATATATACATTATCTACAAAGATGAACAATTTTTGATATGGGAAAAAATAATAAATATAAAAATCGTATCCATAAGGAAAGAAAAGAAGTGTATAACTGCATAATTGGAGAGGTTAGTTTTTTCTAATGAGACACACTTCACTTCTTCCATCTACAAAAACAGGAAAGAGGACAGAAAATATTTACAGATAAAGACAACAGAATTGGTGATTGGAAGATGAGTGCAATCCCATTTATATGAATCATCTTTTTTCAATCTATTTGAAGATGAGATGTTCAGCTGGGATTTTCAAAGTGGGTTTAATTCTGGGGAGGAAGCATATATAATAAAACAGCATTCTCAGATATTGAATTGGAAATTAAGTATCATTACTGACCTATACTGAGTGCTCATTTGACAATGTTATCACCACTTTAAAAAGAGCTCAGCTATATGATTTTTTTCCCCTCTAGTATTTGGTTGTCTCTATGCAGTCACTGATAGATTTAATGTGATCAATGAATTCAACCAAAGTTGGCTTTCAAAGTATAAAGCATTGTGGAGGGAAAATAGAGAAATTAAGTTAATTTTTGCTAATGAATTGCACCAGTATTCACTCAGTGATCAAGCTTCACATCTAATTCACAGTGAAGCCACATCATTATATCCCCAATAAGTCAAACGCATCTTCTTCTAACTGCCTTCTATCTCTATAGGCTAGTCCAACCCAGCATCATCTCTTTCTTGGATTCTTTCTTTTTTTTTTAAATTTTTTTAACGTTTATTTTTGAGAGAGCACAAGCAGGGGAGGGGCAGAGAGAGAGGGAGACACAGAATCCGAAGCAGGCTCCAAGCTCTGAGCTGTCAGCACAGAGCCCCAGGCAGGGCTCGAACCCACAAACCATGAGATCATGACCTGAGCCGAAGTCGGACGCTCCACCAATTGAGCCACCCAGGCACCCCCTGCTTGGATTATTTCAATACCAACTTAATTTGATTTTTCTCTAGTCCATTTTCCATTGCAGACACAACAGAAATTAATAATTTCATCCAGTCCTCCTCCTATGCCTACCAGAAAATGTCTCAAATTATTCCTTATTATGAGTAGGATAAAGACAAAAAATGTATATGTGTGATTTCAATGTTCTATATAGTGTGATCTCTTCCTTTGAATGGTATGTCATCCTTTTCTTCCTTGTGTTATCTCAGCATTCCAGCCACTCTGAAATCTCTTTATTTCTCCAAATTCTCCAAGTTTCTTCAAGGCCTTCAAGACATTGTCCCTTTCTTTAGAAATAACATTGATTTATCTTTGCCTAGTCAACTCTTACTTGGCTACCAGATCTCAGCTGTATTTTGCCCATGGAAGCCATCTCTGTTCTTGTATGTAAATTCAGACCAGTGATCATTTACTTAATAGTACATATAAAGATTAAAATATATACATTTTCATGGAATTATATAATTAATGGCTATCACACCACTAGGTTATATATTGCATAAAAAGACCAGTTTTTCAAATAACATATCTATGTAAATTATAACCATATTTACATATTATATATCATCCCTATTTTATATAGTATACATATGAATTATAACATAATTTTACATATGATTTTACATAGTTATAGATTTTATATACATACATGTCTATTTTTCCCCTATTCCTTGATCCCTACAGAACTGTTAGAAGAATATATCTTGGATCTCAATAGAAAAAGTAAGGAATTATGAAGGCCTGAAAGGAAGCAAAAGCTGAAAAAAGAGTCAATTTATTTACTTTAACTGGTAATATATTATTTCATTTTTCTTTATTTATAATACTTGAAAAACGTATGACTCTCTTATCAACCAGCATTGGAATTTTGCTACTTTTCTTTGTACAAGAATAGTTTCTAAATTTAAGTGTTCTGTTAAATAGTATAAAAGGATGCTTTTAAACATGGAATATCTAAAAAAAAAGTTAAGAACCGATGCTGGTTAAAATTTTCAAAAAAAAATAAATTTTATTCCATACCTAAATTGAGAACATTAACAATTTTCTTCCCACTATAAACAGTTCAAAAACAATTTAAATAGAAAAAGGATAAATCTTAATTAAATATACTTTATATTGTTGATATCTAAATAGTTTTATATAGCTATACTTATGTAGATATATACATATATACACATATACACATATTGTATGTATGTGTGTATGTCTGTATGTATATGTGTGTGTATATAATCAGCAGATATTTAGATATGCTTGGGAGTGTTATTTATTCCTTATACTTTTTATTTATTTTATTTATTTTGAAGGAAGACTTGGCAGTGGAAGGAATTTTGTCAATACTGATTCTAATTCTGCTTCTAAACAAGTCCATTTATTCTAAGCACTATCGAACTTCTGATTTATTGAGAAGATAATCTTCCAGCACCTCCTGGAGTCGCCACATTGTCATTTCACATCACATTTTCAATCCATTTGCTTTTCACCTCATGGATTCTATGCAACTATGCATAGTCAATTGCAATACCCTCCAGCATTCTGGAGTTCCCAATCAGTTAATCAGTTCGTGTTTATAAACATATAACAGACTTCATGACACATCACCAAATGTATTTGAAATAATTAAGCCAAAATGAAAAATGACTAAATGCTGCTCAATTAAAAAGGACATGCATATCCCTTTTAAATATTGGTTTTAATCCCAAAGCTTCAATTTTAATCAAAATCAATGTGGAATCAGTTATATTTGTAACAAAATTTGTCATAGCGTTAAAAAACGCAAAAGCTTTTTTGGTTTTTTTTCCTTACCTTAAGTCAATTGCTCTTAATGATGTTTTGATATTTGGTTTGGTTTAACTAAAGCACCATTGTCTAACAGTAAACATGCCTTATAGTGTTCAATAAAGTGTTAACTTTCAGAACTAAGAAGTAGGCCTGCTACTGAGAGGCTGCATTCTATTTAATACCTAACCGAAAGAGCAAAAAAACCTGGGAGACAAATGGTATGGAAAGAAGGCACATGGGCAGAGGGGAAGGACACATTAACAGGCACACATTTCTAGATTATAACTTGCAAAGCTTTAATTGTTCATTTTTTATACTTTAGACTTTAACTCACTATCACTTTGACAAGAACGAACAGTCACTAAAGGAATGAACTGTTGACCTGAACAGGACAGATAGCCTTGGGGTCTAAAAGAAATCCACCCCTATCCTTGATACTGGCAAGAGATTTTCTTTTCCTAATATCTGTTTCTCATCTATTACTGTCTGATTTCCCACTGTATGCTTTCAATTTCTTTACCACAAATCACTCCAGAATTTAGTACCTGAAGACAACAGATATTTATTACCTTCTAGTTTCTGAGGGTCAGGGAACTTGGGGTGGCTTTAGCAGAGTGATTAGGCTTAGGGTGTCTCTTGAAGTTGCATCCAAGGTGTTGACCAGGACCGTGATTATCTGAGACTTGTCTGGGGTTAGAGCAACTACTTCCATCCTCCTATCTGTGACTGTGACTGAAGGAGGTTTCAGTTCTTCTGTTTGTGTGTCTTTCCACGGCCATAACTCTTTTCTCTATATAACTGATCACATGCTAGATCATTATGAAGTCTTCATCTCATCTAAAATACTGGTATAATCACCAAAAGATGTACTGAAAAGACAACGTGTTGGAATTAGGTATTGTTAGGGGTATTGTCAGAGTCTCAAGGAAATCCATGAATAAGGTACTCCTCAAAAGTTTATTCTAAAAAGGAATGATTTTTCTGAGGCTTGAACCCTCATGAAACTATCCCTTCCTCCCATAATCAATGAAAGAGAATGACATTGATTCTAATCTTATTACACAGTTGTTTTATTTCCTAAATTAATTAGAGAACGAGGTCTCACAACTTGGTTCTTACTTTCTTAAATCCGTAAGAAAATAATCAGAAATTTTAGTTCGAAGTTGTGATACTGTGTGTTTGTGTGTGCTATGCTCATATAGAAATAAACAAGAAAGAGAAAAATATCTAAAACAAATAACAATGAACAAAATACTCAAATTCAAGATTTGACCATTTTGTGGAATTAAATTAACAATGTACATTCACCTTTTCAATTTTTTTTTAACTACTACCCAAAGTCTCCTACTTCCTTCATTCCCAAATTGGGGTTTCTAGACTTTTGTTTTCCGTTCAGTAAATATCTTTCTCTCTTTTAGATAAGTAGAGAGATAAATAAATACATTTTCCCATATCCCGTATGAATATACATCACAGAAAAAAAAAGATGTATATCTAAATAACACAGTAATTATAATGCAACTATATGCAGTTATAATGAACTATAATGGAATGGATAAAAAACTTGTGAAGTGGTTACAGGAGGAGTATAACAGGATAAAGGTGGTGGATCAATCTCAAGCTCATTAATTTTTCTATGTTTCATATCAGGAAAGCAATACGATACTCTCTGTTCTAACAATTTTTAAAGGTGTTAAATAACCACCAGAAAAACTAAAAACAAACTATATACTTTCAATCTAACAGAGAAAGAAGAAAAATACATAGCATGCCAATTAACGAAAAAAATAAGATGACAGAATCATGTCAAACATACATTTGAAAATCTCACTTAAACAAAAAGAGCAACAATCTGGCTTCAAATTACATAAATGAAATATGCAAATCAAAGTTACATGGGAAGCTTGAAATCAAAAACATGGGCATGGAACACACCAACAAAACTCACTCAAAATAAAAATAAAATTAGGATATTAACATTAGACAAAATGAAATAAAAGCTAGTAGCATTAAAATAATGAAGTTAATAAACAATTAACATATTTAAAATGATAAAAGGGGAATTTTCATCAAGATGCTGATTTAAGACTCATAAAATTTATTTTACATCAACATTTGTAAACTGCAGAAAGATTTAAGATTGATCTTCTAAAAATAATATAAGAAAGTGTATATGACATTTTGTTGTTTACAATGTAAAGTACTTTTTTAAAGCATGACTATAAGACTAGAAGACCAAAGGATATGTTTAACCTAATCATGAAAGAATACTGTAAGTGGCTGCAACTTTTTCCAAGACAGTTTGCCAGTATTTGATTGAGCAATTTCACTTCTTAAATATTTGATTGAGAATTCACCATACAGCTGTATTCACCTGTGGTAAGTGAGTAATGATCCCTAAAATATATAATCCCTAATAACTGAAACCTGTGAAGTTAACTTATATGAGAAAAGGAGCTTTGCAGATATGATTAAACTAAAGGAACTTGAGACGGGAGGTTCTTCTGCATTATCTTCATGTGCCCTAAATTTAATTACAAGTATCCTTATAGCAGGGAGATTTGGCTAAAGAAGAGAAGGCCATGTGACTGCGAGGCACAGACTGGTGGCCACGCATCAAAGACCAGCAACCACCAAAAGCTGGAAAAGGCATGGAACACTTTTTTCCCCAGAGCCTCTGAAAGGAGCTGACACCTCAATTTCAGCTCCATGAGACTCAGTTCAAACTCCTTGCCCCCAGAGACTGTAGGAGAATAAATTCCTGTTGTTTGAAGCTACTAAATTTGTGGCACCTTGTTACTGTGAAAAGAGAAACTATTCTATCCCAAACCTTAAAGATAGGCAAACAAAAAACCTTTTCTTAATGATGATTTTTTAAATAAAATTTCAAAACAAAGTAAATATCAACTAAGAGAAAATGAAAATAAATCAATAAAATGGAAAACAGAAAAATACAGAAAAATCAATGAAATACAATGCTGACTTCTCTACAACATCAGTGTAATTCATAAAATTCCAGCCAGATAAGAAAAAAAAAAGTTACAAGATACAAATTATCAATCTTGGGAATGAGAGAGGGGCACCTAGGTAGCTCTGTTGGTTAAGCTTCTGACTCTTGATTCAACTCAGGTCATGATCTCATGGTTCCTGAGATCGAGCCCCACATCAGGCTCTGGGCTGAAGTGCAAAGCCTGCTTGGGATTCTCTCTCTCCCTCTCTCTTTCTGCTCCTCCCCCTGCTCACATGCCCGTGCTAACTCGTGCTCTCTTTCTCTCTCTCTCAAAAATAAATAAATAAAAATTCAGGGGAAAAAAGGGAATGAGAGAGGTAATTTAACTACAGAGTATTTATTGGCATTAAATGAATTGTAAGAGAATATTATGATCAAATTTGTCACAGTAAATGTCGGTTTGCAACCCTCCCAGGAGCTTTCCTATTGCAATCTGAAACTGGCCCTCACGCAGAGAGAGACCAAAGAAAGAGACAGTCACTCCAGGTTGGCAGGTAGCAGTTTTACTAAGCAAAAGGAACTTACATAGAAGGCTTGCCCTGGGTGGCAGCAAGACAAATAGATCACCACAACCAGCCACCAAATCATATAATTATATAGAGGCCCTAACTCAGTTCAGTCATGCAAACTGTGCAGACATTCTCAACATCATGCCGCATCACTATCTCAAGGCTTTGTCTTCAAAGCAGTCTCTGCAAGTGGGAAAAGCAAGTGGAACCCACATTCCAAGGACAGTCGAGACAGTGAAGAGCCTCTAAATGCCTGGGTGCAACTCATGGGTCAATCAGCAGTCACATCCTTTTAATGACATTCCCCAATAGTAAATCCAACAATTTAAATGAAATGGCCAAATTTCCAGGAAAATAATTATTAAAGCTTTCTCAAGATGATCTAGAGTCCCTGCATCACAGTATATCAAAGTAATTGAAATTCCAATAAACAACAAAAACCTTCCCTAAAAGAAAACTCCAAACACAGATCACAGATGGTTTCACTGAATTTTGCTTAACATTTAAGCAGAATACCAATTTATGCAAAATCTTATAATAAATTTTAAAAAATAAAAATAACTTTCTAGTATTGTATCAAATGCTCCAAGTATTAAGACATTTCTTCCCTCTGGCTGATGAAAATGTAATCTCCTACATTATATACATGTAAGCTCTCTTATTACAAGCCATGTGTGAGCTTTGGGAATTGCCTGTGCTGCCAGTTTTTGATGATTCTTTGCTAGCTTGTGGAGTTTCCCATCACTGATGTGCAGATAAGTACTCAGGCAGAAATCTGATGGATCCCTCTGTTGATCTCAGAAGATCTCTTTGCAAGCTTCCTCTTCCCCAAACCATACATCGGGCCTCTCTCAACTTCAATTTCTGTCTCAATAATTCATCTTCAGGACTTCTATTTGAATTCTTTCTCTCTGAGCAGTGACCTGAAAACTGTCTTTGGCCAATACACTGAGGCAATCATGGAGCTAAAGCAGCTTATTTCCCTTGTCTCACAGATCACAGCCATATTGAGTCCATTACCCACAGCGAGAGTTCAATTCCCATAGTACTCAATCCTTCATGAGTCAAAGCAGAAATCTCATTAAGTTTTAAGAAATGAAACCATAATAAAAGATACATGACCCTTTAAGTGGGTATGACCTTAAGAACATAATTGAGAGAGAACCTGCTCTCAACATACTACAAAATGACTAGTACTGATTTGATGAAAAGTCCTTGATAAAGCTGACCTTAATGGGTAAGGCTTTGTTGACAACAATCCAAATACCTCTGCTAGCCTATAGACTATCTGAATTATTGTTAACATTTACAATTAGGAACTTATTATAAAGCAAGATGAATGAACCTTGACCCAATATAATATCTATTTGTATTATAGTAATGCCACCTATTCAAAATACTAATTTTAAAATTATGTGCCAGGGGTGCCTGGGTGGCGCAGTCAGTTAAGCATCTGGCCCTTGGTCTCGGATCAGGTCATGATCTCACAGTTTGTGACTTCAAGCCCAGCATCAGGCTCTGTGCTGATGGTGCAGAGTCTGCTTGGGATTCTGTCTTTCCTCTCTGCCCCTCCCCACTGTGCACACTCTCTCTAAATAAATAAATAAATAATCTTAAAAACTTAAGTTATATGTCAAACAAAAGTCTGATGAAAGGAATAAACAGTTATCTTCAGATACTATGTCATGGGAAGAGACTCTATACAGTTGATTGTTCCCTGGATTACAATTACTGTTAAATGTAAAAGAGAAATAAAAGCTCTTGAAGAGTAGTATTTTCAGTGTCACTTTTGTTAGCATTTTGTATCTACTATACTGATTAAATGAGTTGCACTGTTTCAGTATTCTAAGTCATAAATTATATTCCATTTATCTTCCTAAGAAAATTCTCTATGCTGAAATGTTTTTTTTTTACATATGGCCCTAAGTTAGAAACTGTAATTATAAATACTAACAGTCTCAAGGAACATGATAATCCTTCGTTTGTACAAGAATGCCATCTTGGGATCACTTGCTATTAGAAAACAGTTTTTTAATAGATGAGATTTAGAAATACCTATTAATATGACCTTAAATAAACTCATCCTTTTCTATCTGTGTATCTATGCATATTTGTGTATCTATGTATTTATCTAATTGATCACTTTATCTATATATACCAAGTATTTAAAAGTATGGCCCATATATCATCTGGCTTCACCTATTTCACCTATGAATATTTATTTATGCATTTGTAACCTATATTTTTAAGAATGAAATTCACAGTACCATTTTCATAAACTTGCAAAAATTAACAATCCCTTAATATAATTTGATAATACTTTCTCCCTAATATTTAATAAAGTATTTCCCAAAATAAGGTTCACTTATGGCATTTGATATTTCTTCAAAACTCTTAATCTCTAAGAGCTTTCCCTTTTGAGATGTTTATTTTTTGAAGAAACTGCTCCATGGAATTCTTCACATTCTGGATTTGGCTACATCCTTATAGTCTTTGTTGAACACCTTCTTTCACCTACGGCATTCCCCTCAAACTGCTATGACTCAAATCATGAGGCTTGATTAGATTCACATCAATAATATTTATAGCAATGTAATTACCTTTTAAAAATCCGTTGCAGGGGCGCCTGGATGGCTCAGTAGGTTAAGCGTCCCACTCTGGATTTCGGCTCAGGTCATGATCTCACAGTTGTGAGATCAAGCCCTGCGTTGGGCTGTGCTGGGCATGGAGCCTGCTTAAGACTCTTTCTCCCTCCCCTTCTTCCCTTCCATCACTCTCTCTTCTTCTTCTCTCTCTCTCTCTCAAAAAAAAAAAATCCCTTGCAAATCATGATTCTAAAAGATTTCCATATTTGCCACATGAATTTCTGAACACTGAGAAAAAGACATAATGCTTAGTTAATTGGGTCACTGGGTAATCAAGTATTACAGATGCTGACAGTAATAACTACCATAGCAATAAGCAAAACCTCATTTATCAAAAATTCATCACAGTATAATTTAGCATTAACATTTTGAACAGATTTAAGCAAAAAACATACATAGAGTATGTATGCTTCAGCAAATACTCAACATTAAATAAGCATAATACTTTGACTATAATAATCAGTATATTTAATAAATATATAATGTTACAATGCATGTTATAAAAATAATTCTCAAGTATTACTTGGATGACCAGGCTAGAGTGAGAGGGTACTCTTGAGAGAAGTAGAGGAACATTATTAGCACATTTTACAGGGAATAATGAGGGAAGTAAGGAGAAAAGGGAGAATAAAACAGAATGAAATTAACCTTCATCTCTAATTCTGGTAGCTCTGATATGGATGCAACTTGAAAATTTTCTCTCCACATATATGTATATTGAAGAGTTACCACTCTTACACATTTTGAAGAAAACACCTTTAAATATCAATCTCTGTGGGTTTTGTTTGTTGGTTTGTTGTTTTTTGTTTTGTTTTGGTACTCACTTATTGGGAAGAGAACTTGCCTTGCTAGAATAGAAATTTAATGAGGAAGAAAGGGAAGTATTCTACTTCGGAGTTCCACAATAAGCTCTTGAATCCAACATCAGAAGGAAAAATTGTGAAGGCCCTCTCTGTTTAGTTCTGCTTTACAAAAGCAAGATATGGAAGAGAGAATAAGTTTCTTTAAAGAAGGACAGTGCATAAACATTTGACAAAATATTGCAAAGACACTAGAGGAAAATCCATGCTAACCCACCCCCTTTGGACACCAAACAGATTTCATGTGAGGAGGATGAAAAGAGGAGAAGTGAATAATATGCAAGCATGCCAAAGGCAGGAGGAAACTAGAACAGACAGAATCTAGTGGATGAGATTACAGAAAAATAATGAGAAAAATTATACACAGTAGAGCCTGTAACAATGTGGCAGTGTCCATGTACCAAAATCAGCATCAAGATGTGGCCCAGAACCACCTGGAATTAGAACCAGGAACCTAAATGGAGGACAAGCCAATGCTGGCACTCACTATCACCATTCAAGTGACTACCACATAGCACCTGTGTTGACATTAATCATTCTCATTACTATTTGATGAGACTTTTCTATACTGCTCCTTGAGTACCACCAGTGAGTATATTGTCCTGCAGAAGTGAAATCTGCTGAAGGTAGACATTCACCTGTGATTAAGTGAACTGCTCTAAATGGAAATTCTCAATAGCCCTATGGCCTCAAAAAAAGTATATAGAGTCCATGATTCTCAAAGGCATTGTGGTAGTATGGGAGAGGAAGGTCCTCACCTTGCCCAGTCCCTCCACTTGGACAATATTTGACAGTGGTGAAATCCACTCCAGTTACAATTGTAAATCAGTTACACATCAGACCAGCCAGTCACTCCTCAGTGACCTGTATGGATCACCATTCACCTCCTCTGTTCCACACAAACCTGTCTCTCCCATAGGCTACAAATCAACTCACCCATGATCTTCAATTTTAAGTACAGAAGGCTACTTACTGCTCCTGATAAAATGACAATCTGAATTATACTAATATCATCTCTAATGCTAAGAATCCCACTCATGCTCATTTGACTCTCCCATGCCTTGACAACTTGGCAGTCATACGGACAGTAATAATAAAATTTATGAAATTTATGATGTTATACAATCCGAGAATATTAAGGGACAGTAATAATAAAATTCATGAAATTTATGATGTTACACAATCTGAGAATATTAACAGGGGATTGACAGAAATAGTTAATGACATATAGTCACAGGTCCAAAATCAAATAGAAGTTAGAAGTAAAATCCTGTCACTGTATCTCTATCTAATTGGTATTGCATGAGTAGGCTGATTGATAATATCATTTCAGACAATAAATTAAGGTGCATGCTTTTTATATAATTCAATTCCCCACTTTCTGTGAGGTGCACCTGCTGAACTGGAGCAATAAAGCATCACCACCAAGATGATTTTCATCCCAGTAGATTGTTGTACAACACAGAAAATTAATTATAGCTACTAAGGAGGAAAAGACAAGTGTCCATCAAACTCTCAGACTAGGAATAACTGCCAGGATTGGCAGATAAGATCTCATGGGGAAATGTTGTTGAATCTTTTTTTTTTCCTCTCTGAACATATTGAGGAGCAAGAGAAAACCTAATACCTGGTTCAGCTGTTATACCTAGAATTTGCATAACGGAAAGTTCAATTATTACATGTGCTTTCATGTTAATACAATTTAACTTAGTATTTAGGAACCCAGAATTTAGAGTTTGATAAAACAAAGTTTGAAGTGCCTCTGTCACTTACTAACTTTCAGCAATGGGGTGGGCCTTTTGTCTATTGAACAAACACCTTCTTTTCTTCCTTGGTAAGGGAACCTGAATTCTATTGACTTAGTTTGGTACTGTGTTAGCCGCAGTCCTCTGAAGGCAGAGCCTGAGACAAAGATCTAAAATGTGATATTTGGAGAGATACTAATTGCAGAGGTAAATAAATGTGAGAATGAGAGAGAATAAGGTGAGTGAAAGATTAAAAGCAATTCAATTTTGTGCCAGTGGTGATGGTTGCTTCACAGGAAGCTATGAAGAGACTATGATATAAGTTACTTAGAAAGTGCACTGATTCTATTTTAGAACATTTGTAAAGGGAAATCATCTCACCGAAGTTCAATGAAGGCAGAAGGAGAAGGATTTGCTTTATTCTCTCCTAACTCCCTTCCCTTATTTCTCACTGATTGAACTTTACCTGAGAGTTAAATTCTCCATGTTCTTGTATGGAGCCAGGCTCCATACTTCATCACAATCTAGAAGTACAGGAGTGACAAGAAGGGAACAGAGCACTTACCAAGAGAAATAAAGAAAGGAGGGGAATGAAGGAATCTGAGAAGGTTGCACCAAGTTTTTGTCTAATGCTGTTACATTTTACCAAGCCCCTGTGAATGATTTATGAATGAATCAGGGTTGATATAAGTCATTCATAAGAGTTCCCTCTACATTTTCTGGGGATTGGTTTTAAAGTGGGCAAGTGTTCCATGCCCAACTGTTAAAAGAGTCCTGGAAAATATTTTCTTTTCCAATTTATAAAGAGATAAGCGCAAGGAGATTTCTTATTGTTCTGTCTTTGTCTTGAACACCTAGATTTGACCTAATCTAGAACGTATGAAGAGAAGAGTGACATCATGATTAGGGACACAAGATCTGGAGATTTAGTTCACATCCTGGCTTTGTCATGTACTATGACTTGGACATGTTGCTTAACCTATCTGTGCCTCATTTTCCTCACCTATAAAATAATAATGACGATAATGGCAATCTCATAATATCACAAAGACTCAATGAGCTAAGATATATAAATATGATGCAGTAAATGAGAAACAAAAATTATCTGTTTTATTTTACTGATATATTCTCAGTAATCCTAATGTTTACAGGTACAACTTATCTTCTTGAATACTGTGTAAAGTACTCAACTTTGGACATCTCAGGTTTGCTCAGAGTGAGGCACTAATGAGTGACATGATCTCAAACACCTGGGAAGTACTAATTTACCTGTAAAAGTAAGTACTTTACCATCTATTCTTTGAAAAGAAGGGTGGCAATATAAAAAGTATTTTGAATCCCTAAGAAAGAGCCCTTATAAATCCAAGTTTTTATTGTTTTTTCTCATAGTTCTTTTACCAAGTTATTGGTTGATTTGAAGCTTTTTGAAAAGTAATCGGCTCCTCTCTGAACTTACATTTCCTCAGTAAAATTCATATCCTAATGAAAAATATTGCTAAATATTACCTCTCTGAATCATCCCGTCATCTTTAATGTTAGTGTCCTATTTATCCACATTAGGCATTTCAGTATTTCAGTTGATTTATGTCGTGGCTAAAGTTCTTAGGAAATAAGTTCTTTTATTCATCTATTTATTCTCCTCCTAGCTTTCTGCCTTTTGTTCTGTTGCCTCAATGTTATCAAGAATATAGTGTATTCGTATTTCAGCATTATCACTTAAACTCTTATATTCAACTTCATTTCATATTATAAAAGTGGAATTTAATGGTTTCCTACTACATATTTTTTTCTTTAATAAAAAAATCTCATACATCCTCTTTTAAGGGCACAGATGAATATCAGTCTACCCATCATTGTCTCCTTTCATTATCTTTTAATCCTAGGTGAAATGTACTCTGATAGCAACTATCATTGTCACCCTTTTAAAAACTAATAATTCTATACTCACTCTGAGAAGATTCTTTCTTAAAAGAATGCTTTGAATATTGCTTTTCCCCAAGACAGTTTGAGCCACATACTTCTTAATGGCTTCACTATTCTGATAAAAGATTTTTAAGAGGCCACTTCAATCCTTTAATGAAGGAAAAACTTCATATGCAGAGTCAAGATGTTTAAGGCAATGGTAACACTAGTAAAATCTTTTCTGATGATCATGGTGCACCTTTAAAGAAGAAAGCTGGGTTTTAAGTATATTTAACTTTTTGTTTTACCTTAATAAAGATGATTGTTTAGATTTCAAGGGAAGATGTACAAGATTTACTTGCCTTGTTCATAAAATGACCAAGTAATTCCTTCTGTGCATTACAATTTGGAGCTTTCAGACGAATAATGAAACATGAACGACCAATGCTGAGTGAGCTTCAGGAAAATTATGAATAGACATTACAAAGTTCATTATTACATTAAAGTAATAAGTACAGGAAGTAAGCAGGGCTTCTTAGGAACTTTTCAGTTACGTTAGTGAACATTTTTTGTTATAAAATGTTTATTTCTACAGATTTTGTAGTCTACTTTGAGGCTTTTTAGAGATCTTTAGGTCTCTTTTTAGAAATAACATTTTCCGCTCTTGTCAACTTATTCTATTAATTTTTGACAATTCATTTCAGAGCAATTAATTATCCTCCTTGATAATTAATCTTTCCAGTTGCTGTAGGTTTCCCACAAAAGCTGTATTCTCCCCACAGACACTTGCAAATACCTTTATTCCAGCAGGCATTACGTTGTTCTTTGTTTAAAAATCTGCCCTTCCTACTGCTCAAAACCAAGAATTCTTTATATTCATCTTTATAGCAATGGTTCTTATAAGTGATATTTAAAAATGTTTTTTTAAAATGGCAGAATACCAGAGCAAAATTATTTAAACAAAATAGGAAATGTATTGATTTTCATAAGTAAACATTCTAGGGGTACATCTGATTTGAGATAAACTTTGATCCAAAGGTAAAATGATTTCATTAAGGTATTATTTTATCCCCCCATTTCATTCTCAAGCAGACATACCCCTGAGGCTGACAATGTTCCTGCTTTAACTCTGATTTGTGCACGCTAACCCAGAGACAGTGAGTGTCTTATGTCTCAGTTATTCAAACGAAATTCTGAAAATTGTAGTTGTCTGTAATGAAGTTAAATGTTTATAATGTGTCCAAGGGCATGAAGTATATTGCTTAATTTTAGAACAGGTCCAATGACCTCTCTTGAAACATCTAGTTGAGTCACTTTAGATCTACGGTTCTCTTGTTTTTTCTTTTTTTCTTTTTCTTTTTTTTTTTTGAGGTTTGTTTGTTTGTTTTGAGAGAGAGAGAGCAACAGCAAGTATGAACAGGGAAGGAGCAGACAGAGAGGAGATAGAGAAT
This sequence comes from Prionailurus viverrinus, assembly GCF_022837055.1. Classification (NCBI taxonomy): domain Eukaryota; kingdom Metazoa; phylum Chordata; class Mammalia; order Carnivora; family Felidae; genus Prionailurus; species Prionailurus viverrinus. The sequence goes on along the minus strand of NC_062577.1, from coordinate 46,932,404 downwards.
CCCAAGCAGAATCCATCCTATCAGCACAGATCCCAATGCAGGGCTCAAACTCAGGAACCATGAGATCATGACCTGAACTGAAATCAAGAGCCATACACTTAACCGACTGAGCCACCCAAGTGTCCCAGTTAGGGTTCTCAATTGTAAATAGAATAGCATTATTGTTACATTAAGCAGGAAGTTCTGCTTTTATTGTTTGTATTAGTAAGAAGCTTAAAATACTTTGACTAAGTTCCAGGATGAACTTCTAGAAATGACTTTAAGAACTACAATTCAAAATTAATTTAGCAGGAGTACTAACACTGTTAGCAATACTGAAACTAAGCTGCCTCTACTTCAGTAAAGAGCTGCCAACCCCCCAACTACCCTACAACTATATACCCTGCTGCTAGCTGCACCAGCACAATGGGTCTCACACACTGCCATCTCCTTCCTCAGCCCATTTCGGAATATCAGTCTCAAGCAGGTACATTCAACTGATGGCAACAAGTCACATGTCTGCCCATCAGCATACAAAAGTAATGATAAAAATAGTTGTTTGGTTCTAAAATAGGTAAGCAGAATGAACACTGAAGAAATACCCAGATATTCAGAGGTTGTTAAGAGACAGCAATTGCAAGTTGTGCATGGATATCTCCACTCAAACATGTGGACTAACATTGAGGAATTCATATACCCTATGGAAAATCATAATTTTTCTTTCTTTTTTTTTGTAACCAGTGAATGGATGATAAAAACTGTAGACAACAATAATAATAATAATTATTATTATGATTAGGGTATATTGATTATCTTAATGTGTCTAAAAGTAAACATACAACATGGTATCTGCTAGTTGAATGAATTACTCTCAAAATGAAATTTCATTTAGTATATATGTAAAATAAAACCAGATGTCATAACATCTGGTTTTATAGCACAGAATAGGCAAGCAATGACATCAACATAAACTATGACAATATCGACATAGCACATAGAACATTTTTTAGCTATTATCAGTATCTTTAGAGATAAAGGAAATTACAAAGCATAGGAAAATAGAAATTTGTCGATTCCAAAATGATAAATTTTAATATGACATTCTCCCCAGGGTCATTTAATAGAGATAATGGCATATTTTATGGATTTAGGGGAAATCAGTAAATTTATTTAATTTAGACAATTAATATTATTTACAATTAAGGAGGATACTTGTTAGGATGAACACTGAGTGTTGTATGTAAGTGATGAACCACTGAATTCTACTCCTGAAACCAATATTACACTGTATGTTCACTAACTTGAATTTAAATTTAAAAAATTAACTTTAAAAAAAAGTTTAAAAACATTTAAAAATTAAAAAAAATAAAATCATATACAAGATTTTTAATGTTCTACAGTCACCTATTAATGATTTGCCCCAAAGTAGGGAACTGAAATTTTGGCTACATTCTGACTCCTCAGACTCAGAAATTATAGCAGACTTCAAGACTCATCCTCTCATTTCCCCCTATGATGCAGAAAAACAAGCAAGTCCAGAGAGAAAATGATATCTTCAGAGACAAAAATATATTGGCTGAAACTGGCAATTAATTCTATTCATGTCATGAGAATTGTTTTTTTTTTCTTTTTTGTTTTTTGTTTTGTTTTGTTTTGTTTGCATTAAGTATGAGTAGTAACATCCTGGGTCTATGAGAAAAGGAACATGAATAAAGGGAGTTAAAAACACAGTTACATGGAAAGACATTCCACATTCACAGATTAGAAGATTATTAAAATATCTATACTAACCAAAAACTGAATGTAATCCCAATCAAAATCGTATTGGCATTCTTTACAGAAACAAACTCTAAAACTCACATGGAGCTACAAAAGATTCCAAATAGCCAAAGGACTCTTCACTAAGAACAATAGAGCTGAAGGTATCATATTCTCTGATTTCAAGACTGACTACAAAGCTACAGTAATCAAAATGGAATGATACTGCCATAAAAATAGACATATGAACCAACGGAACAGAATAAAGACACTGAAACAAATCCATGTATCTTCAGTTAACTTCAACAAGGGTGCCCAAAACACAAAATGGATAAAGAACAGTCTCTACGATAAATATTGCTTAGCAAAATGAATAACCATATGCAGAATAATGAAACTGGACCCTTATCTAACACCATATACAAAAGTCAAGTCAAAATGGATTAAAGACTTAAATGTAAGACCTAAAACCATATAAAGCTTCTAGAAGAAAGCATGAGAGAATATCTTCCTACACTGGTCTGGACAATAATTTTTCTTAGATAGGACACTAAAAATCACAGACAATAAAAGCATAGACAAATCCAATAGCACCAAACAAAACAGCTTCTGCATAGCAAACAAGAGACTGAAAAAGCAAACGTATAAAATGGGGAAACTATTTGTAAACTGTATGTCTGATAAAGAGGTAATATCCAAAATATCTAGGGGGCCATACAATGTAGTAGAAAAAAAAAATTGATTCTAAAATGGGCAAAGGACACATTATTTTATTTTATTTTATTTTATTTTATTTTATTTTATTTTATTTTTTTAAATTAACATCCAAGTTAGTTAGCATATAGTGCAATAATGATTTCAGGAGTAGAATCCAGTGGTTCATCCCCTACATATAACACCAGTGCTCATCTCAACCAGTGTCTTCTTTAATGCCCCTTGCCATCCCCCCTCCAACAACCCTGTTTGTTCTCTATATTTAAGAGTCTCTTGTGTTTTATCCCCCTCCATTTTTATATTATTTTTGCTTCCCTTCTCTTATGTTCATCTGTTTTGTATCTTAAATTCCACATAGGAGTTCATGATATCTGTCTTTCTCTGACTAATTTCACTTAGTATAATACACTCTAGCTCCATCCACATTGTTGCAAATAGCAAGATTTGATTCTTTTTGAGGGCAAAGGACATTTCTTAAGAGTATATACAAATAGCCAATAGGTATATGAAAAAGTACACAATTTCACTAATCATCAGGGAAATACAAATTGAAACCACAATGAAATATCATTTCACACCTATTGGAAGGGCTGTGATCAAAAAGAAAGAGAAAACAAGTGTTGGCAAGGGTGTGGAGAAACGGCAATCCTGTATACTTTTGGTGGGAGTATAAGTAGAGCCATTACAGAAAAACAGCATGAGTGCCTCTCAAAAAATTAAAAATAGAACAGATGATTCAGCAATTCTACTTCTGGGTATATACCCAAAGAAAATGAAAACAGTATCTCAAAGGGATATCTGCATTCCAATGTTAATTTTAACACTATTCACAATAGCTAAGATATGAAAACAACATAAATGTCCATTAATAGATGAGTGGATAAGGAAAATGTGGTATATGCATATAATAGAATATTACTCAGAATTACAAACGAAGGAAATACTGCCATTTGCAACAACATGGATGAATCTGGAGGCTACTATGCTAAGCCAGATGCAGAAACCCAAATTTTGCATCAGCTCACTGACATGTGGAATCTAAAATTGGTAAACTCACAGCCCTGGAGAGTAGAAAAGTGGTTATTGGGCTTGGATGAGGTAGAAATGTGGAGATATTGGTCAAGAGCTATAAAGCTTCAGTTACGCAAAATGATTAAGTTCAGGTGAACTGACATACAGCAATATAACTATAGTTGACAATACAGCATTATATACTTGAAATTTGCTGTAGAGCTTGAATATTCTCACCACAGAAGAAGGAGGAGAAAGGGGAGAAGGAGAAGAAATGAGGGAAGGAAAAAGGAAAATAAGGTAAAGGTATAAAGTAATGAATGTGTTGATTAGCTTGGTTGTGGTAAATATTTCACCTGATCAGATAGTCAGGTTATAAACCTTAAATATATACAATTTTTGATTGCCAGTTATACCTCAATAAAGCCAGAGGTGGGGGGGGGGGTGTCAAAAAGGCATGATGGAGCATTCTGCATAAGCATGGATCTTGGAGCTTAAAACACTTTCTTCTCATGTGATCATGTAATTGAAGTATTTAAAGGAATACCCTCCCAGATGTTCCTAACCTTAACAGGCCATGCAATGTCAGGTACAGAGCAAGTAAAGTTAAGACTCTGGTGGTGTTAGGGGATTAAAAGAATTCACTTATGCCATTTTTGCTTTAGAGGATAAGAGAAAACGCTATTATTGCTTTTCTTTTTTCTGTTTTTAGCTTTATTATCCATGTAGCAAGACACTTGATTTGAAACTGCAATGAACAGACTGAATTAAGCATTTATCTTTTGAGGGGAAAAAATGGTTTAAATAGGTGTTACAAGAGGTATTTAGGTACAAATCCTGGAGGGAAGATTTGGACATAGGCCAAAGTATACCTTAAAAAAATTTATCCTTTTAAAAAATTTTATATTTTCCTCTAAGCAAGAAAAGCAGTAGATGATGAGCTTGAATAAGAAAAATGATACTTTGGGAAATACAAATCAAAACCACAATGAGATACCACCTTACACCTGTCAGAATGGCTAACATTAACAACTCAGGCAACAACAGATGTTGGTGAGGATGCAGAGAAAGAAGATCTCTTTTGCATTGTTGGTGGGAATGCAAGCTGGTACAGCCACTCTGGAAAACAGTATGGAGGTTCCTCAAAAACTAAAAATAGAACCACCCTACACCCAGCAATTGCACTGCTAGGCCTTTATCCATGGGATACAGGTGTGCTGTTTCAAAGGGAAACATGCACCCCCATGTTTATAGCAGCACTATCAACAATAGCCAAAGTATGGAAAGAGCCCAAATGTCCCTCGATGGATGAATGGATAAAGAAGATGTGGTATATATACACAATGGAGTATTACTTGGCAATCAAAAAGAATGAAATCTTGCCATTTGCAATTACGTGGATGGAACTGGAGGGTATTATGCTAAGCGAAATTAGTCAGAGAGAGACAAAATCATATGACTTCACTCATATGAGAACTTTAAGAGACAAAACAGATGAACATAAGGGAAGGGAAGCAAAAATAATATAAAAATGGGGAGGGGGACAAAACAAAGAGACTAATAAATATGGAGAACAAACTGAGGGTTGCTGGAGGCATTGTGGGAGGGGGGATGGGCTAAATGGGTAAGGGGCATTAAGGAATCTACTCCTGAAATCATTGTTTCACTATATGCTAACTTATTTGGATGTAAATTTTATAAAATAAAAAAGAAAATTAAAAAAGAAAAAGAAAAATGATACTTTGGGGCACTTGGTGGCTCCATCAGTTAAGCATCTGACTTAGGCTCAGGTCATGATCTCACATTCCTGGGTTTGGGCCCCACATTGGGCTCTGTGCTGTCAGATCAGAGTCTGGAGGCTCTTTGGATTCTGTGTCTCCCTCTCTCTCTGCCCCTCCTCTGCTTGCGTTCTATCTCTGTCTCTCAAAAATTAAAACGTTAAAAAGATTAAAAAGAAAAAACAGAAAAATGATACTTATTCATCTCATGATTTAAGAATTACCTTTATTTTACTTCCATTTAATAAGCAGTCAGTATTTTTTAAAGATTGTTTTTATAATTTTTAAGTAATTTCTAAACCCAACGTGGGGCTCAAACTTACAACCCTGAGATGGTCTACGATTAAGCCATTCAGGTGCCCCAGAAGTATGTCTTAAAGGAGTTTCACATTATCATCATAAAATGGTCTACAAATAAAGTGTTCCATGATTAACTTAGGATTGGGGAAAAGACACATAACACAATCCTCCTGTATAGGCATACATTAAATCCTGCATGAATTCCTGCCAAAAAAGTATTATATTTAGAAAAATTATGAGGTTTTATTTCCTTCACATAAAAGCCCGGGCAAATCTCTGTTTATCTAGCTTTACAAAATTCATTCATTCAAACTAATTTATTTTGAGTCCTTAATGTGACTCATATTAATGGATAATAGTTAACAACAAAAAACTTAATTATTCCATATATTATGTACATTTAGAAGAAAAGCCACCTATAGCTAAATATATTCAAATTCTACTTCCTCACTTATATTTAATCATTGCTACTATATCTTACTATATAAATCTCTTTGAATAAAGAAAATACTTAACAAATTATATTTTTATGATAGCTACTAGTAGTGGGAAATTATTAGGATTCCATAATTTAAACTCTTGAATTCTCATAACTATACTTTGTTTTCAGGACAGTAGGCTTTGATGCAATCATATAAAGGTATAGAATCACATTTTTCTCAAAGAAACCATTTAAAGTATTTCCACTTGACAAAATAAATTTCACTAGAAAGAAACCAATTAACCAAAACATTTTTTTTACTCTTTAAAAGTCATTAGTGATTTTCCCCCAACAAGAACATCTCTCTTGAAATTAATTTTTGATTAAGTGATTCAAATCAAAATATTAAACACTCCGGTGGATATAGAAGCAGTGATACTGGATAGTAGCACTTTTTGAATTTAAATATAGAATAATAAGATTTAAATTAAAGTTTCCAATGATGCATTTAATTTAGCTCTAATAAGATTTTGGTACTGTTAAATAAATGCCAGTGAATTCCCAAAATCATATTTCAATATACAATAATAGCTATGGGTATTATTTAAATGTATTTAAAGTTCTTAATGATGGTTACAAAAATCAGAATCCTCTGAGTGTTGCAGTCAATATGATGTAGTACAAAGAACTCAGGAATGAGACTGGAGGTGACCAACTTCTAGCTGATTTGACTAAATCAGATGCTAGGTTATTCCAAAGAATGTTAAATCCTTCAAATAAATATCAAATTTCTGAATTAAAAGAACAACATTGGCATATTTAAAGACAAATGTTGAAAACAGCTGCTGATTTCTGCTGACCATGGAACTTTTGAAATCCATTCTCATTTCTCTTAAGGTGTTCTCAAAACTCTGTTCCCTAGCAAAACAGATGCACTGAAGATATAGCACTCCTGTCTCTTTTCTTGGCCTGGCTGGGCATGTCTGGTCATATCAAATGTGCTTCTACTTTAGAAATATGCCTCAAACTTAAATTAGACAGGATACATGGTTAAATGTTCAACATCACAAATAATTCAGTTATGTAGTTCCATTGAATAGTACACTATACACTTAAAGGCACAGTTTTCACATTTCTCTTAAAATGTGAACAGTTTAATTTTCAGGAACTCCTTTTGACCACAGGAAGCACCAAATTAGTTGACTAGGTGTTCCTACAACCAATCAGAAATGACAAGGCAATAAAAAACTGATCCTCATCAGGATCTGAGGTACTCACATCTGTATTAAAGTCAAGGAAACCACACCGCTTCCTCACCACCCACCCACACATGCATACAGTTTACTAAAACAGTAATGATGGGATAAGGCCATTTTGGGAGGTCCAGGCTTATCAAGCTTCTTTAAGTTCCTCTAAGAAGAAATCCTTCCCTGTCTAATGATCTTAACAGTAATATTTCCTCTGCTGGGCACATTTTCATTATGTGTCATATTCTAAAACTCCCAGAACATAGCAGGTTTCACTTAGAAACCAATTTCTCTTTAAGGTTTCAGTTTGGTCATCACTGGTTCCAAAAAGCCCTTTTAATTCCCCAAAAATCTCCTCTGTGTTCATAGAGTACCACACACTCCCCTAGCATAGCGGTTACCGCTTTACATTTTAACATCTTGCTTTCTGCTGTTTGTCCTACTACTGTGTCGTACTGAACACCAGACTATACACCCTAGAAAGGTTGGAGTCTTTTTTTTTTAACTCTACCCTCAACATGGGGCTCAAACTCATGACCCTGAAATCCAGATTCGCATGCTCTACCGACTGAGCCAGCCAGGCACCGTGAAAGGTCGGAATCTTGAGTGTTATGTTCATGGTATATCAACAACACGTAATTTTATGCTAAATGAATGAACGCATGAGTGATCAAAGTGAATAGACTAGAAAGTCTGAGACAGAAATAACAGAAGTACAATGGTGAGTGAGACCAAAGTCTGTCTAGTGCTGTTAGCTAATTTAAGGACTAAAGTATCTCATAAGGCTTATAAAAGTAAGTTAAAAAAAATGAGTATAATTTGGATACTTTTAAAAGACTCATTGACTTTTGCCCCAAAGAAATTCTGAATTACTCACATTTCATAAGAAAAATTCACCGATTAAAGAGTAGAAAGTACAGTATATTCATTTATGATGAGAATTTGTGTGTGCCATTTCTTCAGTAGGTCACCAAAAAGTCAAATGTTTTATAAAAGGCGAGTCATTTAAAACAATAAATAAATAAAAGGCTGGGAGGACTACAAACACTCTTGAATGAAAATAAATAGATGTGTGTGTATACATAAACATATGTATATGTGTTCTGTGGAAGAATTTTAATTATTCCAAAGTACGGGTGATATTGAAAGACTGTGTCTGGAAAGCTAATAGAGACAATTTTAGCTCTCTTTCACGTATACTGACCATTGTTCTGGATATAATTCCATGGTAATGTTTGCTCTGTTTGATGAATTATTTAATTGTAGAAATCTACTGATATTTGATGCTGTCTACCCTCTTCCATTTTGCTAATCAGTTTGATTTTAATTTTAATCATATAACTTACTACTAATTTTCATTTATCTGTTTCAGTAGGTTTTCTCTTCTTTAGCTTGCACATTTTTCCTTCATTCATATCATAGATAGTTTTACTAAGAGGGGCTAAAAAACTATATGAATTATTTTAAAAGAGCTTGTTGAAACTGAGACAAACAATTAAATGTTAGCTCCCCAAACTCACGATATGCAGTACATATATTTATATGTATATATACATATACATATATATGTGTGTATATATATATACACATATATATATAGTGTGTATATATATATATATTGTGTATATATATATACACACAATATATATATATATTGTGTGTATATATACACATATATATATATTGTGTGTATATATATATATACACATTGTGTGTATATATATATATTGTGTATGTATATATACACATATATATATATAGTGTGTATATATATATATATTGTGTGTATATATATATATACACACAATATATATATATTGACATTGATAAAACAGATTTTAGAAGTTATTTTAGAATATTTTAGATCTTTGACTTTATTTTTTTTGTTTCAAGTTTTTATTTAAATTTCAGTTAGTTAACTTGTTGTGTAATAATGTTTTCAGGAGTCGAATTTAGTGATTCATCACTTACATATAACACCCAGTGCTCACCACAAATGCCCTCCTTAATCCCCATCACCCATTTAACCCATCCTCCCACCCATCTCCCCTCAAGCAACCCTCAGTTTGTTCTCTATAGTTATAAGGCTATTTTCATGGTTTGCCTCTCTTTTTCCCCCATGTTCATATGTTTTGTTTCTTAAATTCCACATGAGTGAAATCATATGGTATTTGTCATTCTCTGATTCACTGGTTTTGCTTAGCATAATATACTCTAGTTCCATCCACATCATTGCAAATGGCAAGATTTCATTTTTTTTGTATGACTGAGTAATATTCCATAGTATATATTTATACCACCACTTTATCCATTCATCAGTCAGTGGACATTTGGGTTCTTTCCATACTTCGGCTATTGTTGATAATGCTGCTATAAACATTGGGCTGCATGTGTCCCTTAGAATCAGCGTTTTTGCATCCTTTGAATAAATACCTGGTACTGCAATTGCTGGACCATAGGGTAGCTCTACTTTTAAATTTTTGAGGAATCTCCACACTGTTTTCCAGAGTGGCTGCATTAGTTTGTCTTCCCACCAACAGTGCAATAGAGTCCCCCTTTCTCTGCAACCTTGCCAACATTTGTTGTTTCTGTGTTGTTAATTTTAGCCATTCTGACAGCTGTGAGTTGATATCTCATTGTAGTTTTGATTTGAATTTCCCTGAGGATGAGTGATGTTGAGCATTTTTTCATGTTAAGTGATATGAAATATCTAGCTATGGAGATTATTCAACTTTTTAAAGAAAATCATGCTACATACAATATCATGGCAATTTAAAATCGTTTCCTCAATTGTGTCTAAATCACACATATGCACACACAGAAACACAGATATACTATCAGCAAGAATAAAAAAAAAGTTATGATTATAAAGAAGTAAATCTGATTTTGAGCAGATATCAAACAAACCCTAAACTAAAAGCAATATTAAAAGAAATATTATCAAAAATATAAGCTAATATAGCACTACATAAGTATGCTTCCCATGGCAATTACTTTTCATGGTAATATATATGACTTTTTCATCCACAAAATAAAAACAAAACACTATTTTAGTGTACTTCATATATTTATTCATTCCTAATATTGATTTGATTTCCCTAGAGATTTAAAAAAAGAGTCTACTTAGATTAAGCACATTTTAATTATTATCTTAGGTAAACTGACCTTCTATCTTTATTCCTCAATCTCAGTCATGGCTAGCTGAGCTCAATTGGCTGTGGAACATTTAACCTAATGTTAGACATTAAATAAGATATTTTTGAGAAACTGCTGTGGCAAAACTGACTTTGTTTCTTTATACTAACATGCTCTGATTTCAAGTTTGTTATTTTAATATATACATATTAATCAAGAGATGATTTCAATTAATGCAGTAGTATCTTAAGGAAGATTGCTTGGTCTTTAGGTCTTTATTCTTTAAAAAAAAAAAAGAGAGAGAGAGAGAATCACTGAAGAAAGCCTGAATTATCTATAACAGTTTCTGATTACAGAAGTTCTTAATTGAAATTATACTCAATCAGATTTAAAATTTGCTGGTAGAGTAATTCAAGGTAACAAGCTTCCTAATTTTTCTTGTAATGTGTGAAATTTGGATACAGATCTCTCATTTTTTACTTTTTTCTTTGTTTTTCTTAATTTTTCTATAGTAACATCACAAGCAACAGACAAAATATTCCTAAACCACTCATAAGAGATTTCTATTATATAACATCAACTTGGAATTTTATGCAAGGTAAAATTAAATTAAATTTTACAGTATTAAGAGCACTCTAAAACTATAAGGAAACATAATATGTCATGCCCAAAGGCCTTCTGAAATAAAAGTAGACATAAAGAGTGCATTAAGAAGACAAATCCTTTGAACATCATATCAGAAAATAGGGTAGTCTATTTCTGTAGGTCCTTAAGGCTAAAATTTAAACATGACTGCTACTGTTAAATGACTCTAGCAATTACGGGCAAGAAGTACAAAGAAACTAGACATTGACCAAAAAAAAAAAGGGCAACTAGCAAATTTTATGTAAAATTATTTTAAAGAAATCATTGCCTAATACCTCTATTCAATAATAACCAAGTTAATTTAGTATCTAATACATGTCAGGTATTGTGTCCAACACTGGTGAGACAAAGATGAACATGGCAATCAAACAATTTTACAAGAACCAGAAATAGACAAATTAATTATGTAATGACAGGAAACCTTTTGAAATACATACATATAAAAAAATGATGAAGGAACCTAAACTGGTTTGCAAATGAGGTGTGAAGGAATAGTGAATGAGTGCACAGATTCTTTTAAGAAAAAAAAGTTTTTCAAGAAATGAAATATAGCAAATATGATTGAAGTACACAGAAAAGGAAAAAGTTGTGTAAAAAGGAGTTTCAGAATTACATGGTGGGCAGATCCTATAGTGTTTATGAACGTTTGATGAGGCGTTTTGTTTTTTATTCTAAAGGTAATGACAAGTCACTGAAGTGTGTTTCAGCAGAGCATGATAACAAGATTTATCTCTAATCTCTGCATCACTGTGGTTTGGGATTGAGATTAAAGTGGATGATCAAAGTCCAGCTAGAATATACTTATTTTATACTAATACAGGGAATTGATAATGGTATCTTGGGGTGTCAAAAACACAGGAGGTAGAATGGGCAGGATTAATAATTTGAACTGACAGGCTTTAAAGGATGATATAGAGGGAGCTTTTAAAGATGACTCACAGGTTTCTATCATGACCAACTGGAGGTAATTAGTAAGGTGGGGCATGATCATGAAATGATAAAAATCTTACTTTCTGCTTACTTTTATTCACAACAAAGTTATTATAGATTCTTCCCAACCAATAAGTATGAGAGATTAGCCCAATATAAACATATCATCCAATAACTAATAAAAGTCTTTGTTTCCTACAGTTAAAATTTAAGAAAGAGTAAACAAAATTTCAAGATTTTCATTTTAAAAGATTTAGTTAATCATTAACATACAATGAGAATATACTGATACTATTAAGAAGAGTTGTTTTGTAAATTTCTATTTTTACATATCCTACCATTAGCCAAGTGAAAATGTTGGTATGTGTTCTGATGCCTACAGTATAGTTTTAATTATATCTGCTTATAAGTGGTTTTCAAAAGCATGGATGTGGCTGAGAAATCCTATAAGGAGAATATAGTGTGAGAACAAAGGATAAAGATGGAATTACTCTTAAAAAACACAACCGAAGAAGTGAACAAATTAAGAGGAGCCCCATGAAAGAGAAAAGCCCTAGAGTTTGAAAGAGAGATTGAGTTAATGATACCTTTAAATGAAGGGAAGGTGAATTCCAAAAGGCAGCATAGACAACTGTGTCATTGTGGTAGACTGTCCACAAAAATGTCTGCAATTATTCCCTTTCCTGTATCTACAGTCTTTTTTTCATCTCTTCCCATTTAAAGTGGATTCTTTTCCCCATTCCTTGAATTTGGACTAGGTCTGTGACTTGCTGTGATAGAATGAAGGAAAAACATCACCATGCAGTTTTGTGTTCATGACTCAACAGATCTTGTTTCCTTTATTCCTTATCTTCTCCCTTCACAATGTGAAAAAGTCAAGCCAACAAAACCCTTCTTCTTTTTTTTTTTAACATTTATTTATTTTTGAGAGATAGAGCACTAGCACAGGAGGGGCAGAGAGAGAGAGGGAGACACAGAATCAGAAGCAGTCTCCACGCTCTGAGCTGTCAGCAAGAGCCCGACGCAGGGCTTGAACCCACAAATCATGAGATCGTGACCTGAGATGAAGTCAGATGCCCAACTGATTGAGCCACCCAAGCACCCCCCAACAACATCCTTCTAAAGTCAGAGAGCCTAGAGCTTGGACCACAAATGCATATAAATGTATGCCTGAGTTGACTGTAGACAAAACAAACAAACAAACAAACTAACTAACTAAACCCACCCAGTTAACATAAAAACTTGTGACAAATAATCACTATTGTGCTACAATTTGGTTAATGATCTAATCATGTATTTCACTGAGCTTGAGTAAGATGAGAAAGAAAATTGACCAGTGAGATCACCGTGTTTATCATTTTTGTGTAATGGTGATATAAACAGAAGTCAGACTTTATTAGTTTGCAAAAAAAAAAAAAAAAAAAAAGGACATTGGGGAAATGGATATAGAACCAGGGGTCCTGGAACATTTTTTAGAGAGTGAATTTCAATCACTGGGGATTTGGAGAGAATTTCCTGGTAATATTAAGTGCTCTCCAAGCAATGTACAGAGACTCTAGACTCACCCCTACTGATGACTAGTAGATGCTGGGATGGATGTGACAAACATGGTTTTAATTGTGTGAACAATGAAAATGTAATCTTCTAATGCAAGATGAAAAGAAAAAAGTTATTCAAAGAATGGATTCAAAAGAAAGAATTTAGCTTAAAGGAATGAAGGGGAGTGGATGACTTGGATATCAATATAGTTAATAAGTGAAAAAATAACATATTAATAGGTCCCAGTATAAAAAAAAATGTTAAATACTTGTGAAAATATTCTGAATCTGATAATCATATAATTCTCTTAACTAGAGAAGAAAACTGAGAATCAGTTATGTTATTTATCTTTCCAAAGTTTATACAACTAAGCAAAAATTAGGAATGCATCCCATAAAATTCTTTTTACTTTATCTTCATTTCCATCTAAGAGCCCATTCACTGATGGTTGTTCTTATAAAATATTTACTGAGGGGCTGTCAAATAGTTCACTAATCAATGTTTCTTCTCTAAATAATATGTGTGTGTGTGTGTGTTAAGACATGTTTTAAGTACATCCCCATATGTGTAACAAGTAGCACTGAATAACATTAATGAAAAGTTTATAGAAGTTTATGTGCATTCTTAATAGCAATGATTTTCATATCCATGGCAATACAGTTATGACACTAAATTCCAACTCAATTTAAAACTACATTTGATTGGTATTTCAGTTCACAAAAACCTGTTAATTACCATTATTATTTTCAAAATTTCAAAAACTATACATATTTTATTAACATTATTATTTTTAAAACTATACATATGAGAAATGCTTTCATGTCCTTTTTCTTCATTAAAATTTGAGCTTTCATTCTCTTTCATTCTCTTTCAAGCTCAGAGAACATATAGTATATGTTCACAACTATAACATTGCATGAGCCTATCACTCTGAGGAGATGTGAGGTGACAATTGTGATTAGGGAAGAGATAACACTGATGTCCCCCCTTTATTTGCATTTGACTCAGAAAACCTCGGGAGAGAAAAAAGACAAATCTGCTTCAGGAAAGAGTTAAAACTGATTCAATTGTTAGAATTAGTTTGTTCAACACATCCTCCAGAGACATAAGTTATGTCATGAACCTGAATCATAGAGTAACAGAGAGCATTCACTGTGCACCTCTAATGTGCAGTTCAATGGTTATTTATCTTAATAATAACTCTCTGGTTTGCTAAAAGAGGCTGTGTGTTAGGCAATATGATGTATCATCCTCAAATGCAACTATTTAGAGAAAAACGGGTATAGAATTTGCAAATCTTATCCTAATGTGAAAACAGAATGAAATTGGTTTTCAGTGGAAATATTTGGGGCCAAAGGTAAAGCATAAAATTTCACAGGGCAAATACAAATATTAAATGATTAAACAAGAAAAAATATTCTAAGACAAATTAACATGTATATTACAAAGTCTTCTCCAATTCTAATCATTAGATTACTTGGCACATAAATCTTATATAGTTATTATACAACATACAAATTGATTTCCTTCTACAGGAACATTCCCATCACAGGTGATACTACTCAAAATCATTAGTAGTTCCTATTGTTTTATTTCATGTTTAATGCCTGGTATTTTCATAGAAATTTATTTTCACCATTTAGCAAAATTTTGTCTCAGATTTAATTCCTGCAATCTCACTGATGTATATAAGTAACAATAGATTAAAGACAAACTTTTAAAATTTTTTTAGTTGTTTTTAGGAATAATTAGTGGATGTTCTATGATAAAACCAATGTGCATATTATACCTCTATCTAGGCGATATACAATGCATAATAACTCTGAGAATGATTTCATTAAAGAAATCTGTTTGATTAACCAATTTTCTTCTCAAATTATTTAGTGATGGAATGCTATACCTCCACCCCCTTCTTCTTGCCACAAGTTACCAATTAACATCTTGCTGAAAGATATTTGTCAGAATATTACTGTGGTAAAATCTAGTTTAAAGTGTTATCATTCATAAATAATAGCTTCAAATGGGCGGAATACTTCTAAATTAAGTAAATGGAAAAGGAATTTATAATTACTGAACCCCTGCTATGTTCCAGATGCTGTGATGAGCACATTTTTTCCTAACATGGTTAAAAAAAAAATGGTGCTTTAAAAAATTCTCTCTTGGAGATACCACAAGCAGAAAAGGGTGCTATTCCCACACTTATAATGAGAAAAAGAAACTGAAAACAACTTTTACTATATTCACTAGAGAACTGAAACTGTAGGGCAAACAATTTGACCCAAAATACATAGTGAGGCATTCGCCTACAGGTAGAAACAGGACCAGGATACTTATGTACTTGGTATCATGGAATTCCATAAAAGCCTGTAAGAATTCCCTATGTTCCATTATGGGCTAGTGTGAAACAGTGAAGCATCTGGGACTATAGACTGGGAAGGGAAGTTCCTACAGGAACTCTACTAGATGATTAATGAGAAAAATGAGAGTGATTTCTGAAAATAATTTCTTGTGATACTGGCTGGATAAGAGGAATAGTGGTTGATGTGGGAAACAAAGGCAAAAGAAAAAATTAAATTTTCTTGCTACTTACAGACCATTGAAACAGAGTAATTCAGCCACCTCTATGTGGCTCTCAAGTAATTCAAGTAATTCAGCCAAGTAATGGCTGAATTTCTCAAGTAACTCAGCCACCTCTATGTTAATACTTGACTAGAAGCAAAAGGCAGCCTTAGCTTAACATTATCCTGACTTCCATGATCCTGTAAGTGTACTTTAACACATAAAAATTCCTTTGGAAACTTCCTTTATCTCTACCCCCCAAAACATGTTAGCATTAGCAATCATCCTCCAAGCATATGTATGGCCCATTGATATACATCTGAAGGGTCTCAGGACTAAGGTTTTATTACACAGTAATAAATGACCTCTTCCTAACAATAGCTAGCCCCCTCAAGGTCCTGGAAACTTTGATTTCAAAATTCCTTAGAGACTTACACTATCCCTGACCCCCTCCTAACTGGAAAGTATATAATCAATTTCTCTTCACAATCTCAATGAAGCTCTTTCTGCCCACAACCCTGTCCCCATGCTTCAAAAAAATAAAAACAAAAACAAACAAACCAAAAAACACCTTTTTTGCACCAAAGGTGTCTCAAGAATTCTTTCTTGGCCATCGGCTCGGAACCCCATTTCCACATCAGCAGCCACTGGCAAAATCCTCCCAGAATTGTCTCTGTGATTTCCTCTTAGAACAAAAGCTTTAATCTAAACAGGGGAGAACAATGCAACTACCTTGAGAGCTCTAGTAGAAACTCCCTATATCTAGTATAGAAGAGAAATTCAAAAAATTAATTAATTAATTAATAATAGGTAGATAGATGTTCTGTGGGAGAGGAGCAGAATCTCTACCTCTGAGGGGAAGCAGAGTCAGCATCATATCAGTAGCAGATGCAGAACACTGAGAAGGCCATGCCCCTGAGATCCACTTCCACAGCACTAGCCGCAGACCAAGGTTTCATCAGATCATCAGAGAAATTTCCACCAACCCCTCTACCACCACGCTAACAAGCTTTAAGGAAGATAACATTGGAATTCCAGTGCAATGCAAAAAACATTCTCTTTGGAAACAGTACAAAGGGAAGACCAGAAGTCAAGTGGGCAGATTCAAAGCCAAAAGTAATTAGACAAATCCCCTGAAATATTAGCCCATACTGTAAGGTATGACCAGGGGAATTTGTAGCTTCTCAGCCACTGATAATAGCCTGAGCTGTAACAAATGTCAAACACAAAACATCTTCTGACTGAGATTAACACAAATCCCCACACAAAAGGCCTTACAGAATGATAAGAATCCAGGAATGTGAAGATAGGTGCACAAAAATGTGAAGAAACTGAAATGCAAATAGAAAAAGTAAAACATACACATAACAACACCATTATTTATGTAGTACTTTTACCAAATTGATTTCAACACTGAGAAAGCTATCAGAGAAATCTAGAACATGAAGTATTCTACAAGAAAACTTAGACTCTTCCAAAATGTCAAAGTCATGAAACAGAAAAAATGGTTGGGAAACCTTTCTGGCTAAACAAATTAAACAACCAAAAGCAATAAATAAAGCTTGATTTTTCCTATTAGAAAAAATGTGTGAGAGAACAGAAAGAGGAAGACGAGGAAGAGGAAAAAGAAAAGGCAATAACACCATCACCATCACTGCGGTCAGATGTCAAATGTTACGTGGATGTTATTACATTATTCTTTCAACTTCTCTGTAGGGCTAAAAAATTTTAAGATAAAGAGAAAAAATTGTTGTTGTTGTTGTTATTTTCTTTTGCCTGGCCTTCTTTCTACAGAATTTCTAGCACCAACTTAGTCTCATAGGAGGAGATCAAATAAATAATTGCTGAATGAATAAACGAATGGGTGAATAAATAATATACAATAGTTTTCTTCTAGGCTCCTTATTAAAGGAAAAGAGTTATACTGGATCAGTCTTTCTCTGTTATTAAGGAATAAAAGCACAATTTTTGAAAACCCTTTTAAATCCATGCCCAGGTATCTCAAAACTTCAAACACAGAGCCATCTCAAATGATTCAAATGTATACTTGATGAGTATGAAGTCCAGCCAGTAGTATTAGTTTCCACTTTGCTTTTCAAGCTTTAGGTAGGAATGGACAGTTATTAAATAGTAATAATATTAAGGATATGTTTATACATGCAAAATGCATTGAATGTGAATCCACAGGAATTGAACAACTGAATAATTATTCAATGAATATAGACTAGATCTAAGAAAAAATTATTCCCAGTAAAATTTACACCCCAAGCAAAGAATTTTAGAGATACTTATATGAAGGAGAATGAGGGAAATTTTAAAGTGAGAAGCAGAAAGTACTGTCAAAAGAAGAAACCAGATTGGTATCCTTGGAATATTACTATTCAAAGAAAACACCTTCTAACATAATTTTATTGCTAGGATTGTTACTACTTTTTAGAACGGTACAATAATTTTCAAAATGGTTATGTAACTTCACTGGAACAGATGATACAATTTCAAGAAACTAGGTTGGACTCTACCTTACACACAAAATGGCCAGAGCTCAGCTTCTTATGTATGGTTTTGTATGCAAGAGAAATGCTCCAAAATTGTTACTCTTTACTCCTTTCCTTCCTTTTTACAGAGCCTTCATCATATAAATTTTTGGGGGGTTGGATTTTATTTTTGATTTGTTCTTACCTGGTTGTGTTGGCTGATGGTAGATCTTCATGCAATTAATTAGCTCTGATATCAAAAAATGATTTATATAATGATGGGCCATCCCATACTGTGTGTATAATTAGCTGAAGTGTTAGGATGCTGGAAAAATCAACCTTTTCTCAGTGTACTGAAAAGGAATGGCCTAGAATATAATTTTTTTTCATATTCATTCTGAAAAATTATTGTAATTATCATTCATTTTGAAATTATTTTTTATTAGTACCAGTATCAACACAGTAAGCATGTTTATTTTACTGGTTTTCGTTTTGTTTTGACCATTTGGAAGCAACTTAGATTTTATCTAAGTTATCATTTGTACCAACATCCTCATAACACTTTATAAATAAATGGGCTCTACCTGGAGTTTTTAATGAGGAATGATTCCATTCACAGCAGCTACCTCAGAACATCAGTCCAAAGGATTGTGTTTGGCACACCAAGATGTAAAATTTTCCTACCATTTATGTGTTTTTTAAGCACTGCCTGTGGCTTTACTGTTCATTATTAAAAGCAAAGCACCCTTAGAATTTCAATTGGTTTCTTCTTCCCAAATACCAATTAAATCCTGTTTAATACAACAGTGGAAACCACTTCAATTTATGACTTTGTAACAGAATATGTAGAATTAGATCTGATTAGAAGAAAAATCAAGCTATATATATTATTTGTCTAACCAAGAAAGAAGGAAGTTGGTATTAAGTCTATCGTTTTAATTAGAATTGTATGAGGTAGCAGTGAGTTATGAACTTGAGTCTGCAGACAATTGGGGAAACAATTGAGGAAATCCATTAGCATGTGATTCTGTGTTGAATTAAAGTGATAAAGAAAAGGTCTAATAATAGAATACCATAAAAACACACAAAAACATATGGCAATTATCTATGGAAAGTAATATGGAGAATCCTCAAAAAAAAATCAAAATAGAGCTACCATGTGATACAACAATAGCACTTCTGGGAATATATCCAAAGAAAATAAACATTAACTTGGAAAGATATCTTCATCCCAATGTTTATACTACATTATTTATAATACTCAAAATATGGCAACAACCAAGTGTCCACTGGTGGGTAAAACATATAAAAAGTTCTCATGTATATATACAATGGAATATTATTTAACCATTAAAAAACAAACAAACAACAACAACAAAAAAAAAAAACAAGGAAACCCAACCAGTTCCAACAATATATATGGATGTTGAAGGTATTTTTTAAGTAAAATAAGTCAGACAAAGATAAATACTGTATTATTTCACTTATATGTGGGATCTAAGAAAAAAAAGAAAAAAATTCAGAAAAAGAGATCAGACATGTGGTTGCCAGAGGTAGAGGGTCAGGGGAGAGGGATAAGGAGAAAGTTGGTCACAAGATATAAGTCATATCCATATTTACATACACACACACACACACACACACACACACACACACACACCTTCCATATAACAATTGTGAATATGTATGCACTCACCATAGGATCACCCAAATACATAAAACAATTAATAACAAACACAAACTAATTGACAATACAATAATAGTAGGGGACTTTAACACCCCAGTTATATCAATGGACAGATCATCTAAACAGAAAATAAACAAGGAAACAATGGCTTTGAATGACGCTGTACCTGATGGACTTAACAGACATATTCAAAACATTTCATCCTAAAGCAGCAGAATACACATTCTTTTCAAGTGTACATGGTATATTCTCCAGAACAGATCACGTATTAGGTCACAAAATAGACCCCAACAAATACAAAAAGATTGAAATCATACCATGCACCTCTTCTGAGCACAATGCTATGAAACTAGAAGTCAAACACAAGACAAAATCTGGAAAGGCCACAAATACATGAAGGTTAAACAACATGCTACTAAACAATGAATTGGTCAACCAGAAAATAAAAAATACATGGAAACAAATGAAAATGAAAACACAATGTTCCCATACCCTTGGAATGCAGCAAAAGCAGTCCTAACATGGAAGTATATAGCAATATGGTCTGCCTCAAGAAGAAACACACACACACACACACACACACACACACACACACACACACAACCACACACACATAACCTAACCTTACATCTAGAAAAAGAACAAATGAAGTCTAAAGCCAGAAGAAGTAAGGAAATTATAAAGATTAGAGCAGAAATAAACGACATAGAAACAAACAAACAAAAACACAATAGAACAGATTAATGAAACCAGGAGCTGGTCCTTAAAAAATTAATACAATTGATAAACCTCTAGCCAGACTTATCAAAAAGAAAAAAAAAATCACAGTTAAGAAGAAATAACAACCAACACCACAGAAATACAATTATAAGAAAATATTATGAAAATCTATATACCAATAAATTGGACAGCCTGGAATAAATGGATAAATTCCTAGAAACATATAAACAAAACTGAAATAGGAAGAAATAGAAATCTTGGACAGACCTATAACCAGCAAAGAAATTGAATCAGTAACCAAAAATCTCCCAACAAACAAAAGTCCAGAGCTGGATGACTTCACAGAAGAATTCTACCAAACATTTAAAGAAGAGTTAATACCCATTATTCTCAACCTATTCTGAAAAATAGAAATGGCAGGAAAACTTCCAAATTCATTTTATGAGGCCAGCATTATCCTGATACCAAAACCAAATTAAGGCACTGGAAAAAAGGTCAATATCCCTGATGAATACAGATGCAAAAATTCTCAATAAAATACTAGCAAACTGAATCTACCAATACATTAAAAAAAAATCATTCACCATGATAAAGTGGCATTTATTCCTCCGTTGCAAGTATGGTTCATTATTAGCAAATCAATCAACATGATACATCACATTCACAAGAGAAAGGATAAGAACCATACAATCATTTCAATAGAGGCAGAAAAAGCATCTGAGGAAATACAACATCCATTCATGATATAAACACAACAAGTAGGTTTAAAGAAAACATATCCGAACATAATAAAGGCCATATATGAAAAACCCATAGCTAATATCATCCTCAATAGGGAAAAACTGAGCACTTTTCCTTTATGGTCAGGAACAAGACAGGGATGTCCACTGTCACCACTCTTATTCCACACAGTACTGGAAGTTCTAGCCACATCAATCAGACAACACAACTAAATAAAAGTCATCCATGGAGAGTTAAGATGACAGAGTAGTATGGGGATCCTAAACTTGTCTCATCCTTGAAACACAGCTAGATCAACATCAAACAATTTTGAACACCTAGAAACTTGATGTGAGGATTAATGCAACAATCTGCATAAACTGAGCGACAAATCTTGTAAGCTTCTCTTAAAAAGAAGACCAAAATACACCTAGTGTTTAGCTTACATTTTTGTTTTATTTTTAATTTTTTTAAACTTTTTTTTTAATTTTTTTTTAACGTTTATTTATTTTTTGAGACAGAGAGAAACAAAGCATGAACGGGGGAGGGTCAAGGAGAGGGAGACACAGAATCTGAAACAGGCTCCAGGCTCTGAGCTGTCAGCACAGAGCCCAATGCAGGGCTTGAACTCACGGACCACGAGATCATGACCTGAGCCGAAGTCGGCCGCTTAACCGACTGAGCCACCCAGGCGCCCCTAATTTTTTTAAACTTTTTTAAAGTTTACTTTATTATTTTTTTTTTCTTTCCTCCAAAATGACAAGATGAAAGAACTCACCCAAAAGGAAAGAATGGAAAGAAATAAGAGCCAGGGATTTAATCAATGCAGATATAAGTAGGATGTCCTAACTAGAATTTAAAACCACAATTATATGAAGATTACCTGGGGTTGAAAAAAGTATAGAAGATACCAGAGAATCCCTTTCTGTAGAGATAAAATAACTAAAATCTAGTCAGGTTGAAATTTAAAATTGCTATAACTGACATGCAATCTTGAATGGTTGTCATGACAACGAGGATTGATGAACTAGAGCAGGGAATCATTGATATAAAAGATACAATGATAGAAAATAATGAAGTTTAAAAAAAGAGGTAAATAAAGGCAAAAGATCACAATATAAGTCTTACAGAACTCAGCGACTTAATAAAGAGGAATAACTTTCATATCATAAAAGTCCCAGAAGAAGAGAAAGAAAAAGGGGCAGAGGTTTATGTGACCAAATAATAGCTGAAAATTTCCCTAATTTGGGAAAGGACACAGACGCAAAATCCAAGAAGCACAGAGAACTCCCATTAAATTCAACAAGGCATAACATCACTCAGCCATATCACCAAGGCAATCATAGTCAAATTCACAAAATACACAAAGAATCATGAAAGCAGCAAGAAAAAAAAAAAGTCCCTAACTTGCAAGGAAAACAGATCAGGTTCACTGCATATCTGTCCACAGAAACGTGGGAAGCTAGAAAGGAGTGGCAGGATATATTCAACATAGTGAATGGTAACAACATACAGCCAAGAATACTTTACCCAGCAAGGCTGTCATTCAGAATAGAAGGAGAGATAAAGAGTTTCCCAAACAAACACTAAAGGAGTTCATGACCACTAAACAAGCCCTACAAGAAATTTTAAGGGGGACTGTTTGAGTGGAAAACAGAACAGAACAAAACAAAACAAACCAGACCAAAATCAAAAGGCTAGAAAAGGACCAGAGAACATGACCAGAAACACCAACTCAACAGGCAACACAATGGCACTAAATTCACATCTTTCAATAATCACTTTGAATGTAAATGGACTAAATGCTCCAAGCAAAAGACATAGAGTATCAGAATGGATTAAAAAACAAAACAAAACACCAAGCTCCATCTATATGCTGCCCACAAGAGACTCATTTTAGACCTAAAGACTCCTGCAGATTGAAAGTGAGGGAATGGAGAACCATCTATCATGCTAATGATTGTCAAAAAAAGCTGGAGTAGCCATACATATATCATTCTAACTGGATTTTAAAATAAAGACTGTAACAAGAGATGAAAAGGGGCATTATATCATAATTAAGGAGTCTCTCTAAGAAAAATCTAACAATTGTAAATATTTATGCCCCCAACGTGAACACCCAAATATATAAATCAGTTACTCACAAACATAAACTCATTGATAACAATACCATAATAGTAGGGGATTTCAACACTTCACTGACAGCAACAGACAGATCGTCTAAGCAGAAAATGAACAAGGAAATAATGGGTTTGAATGACACACTGTACTGGATGGACTTAACAGATATACGAGAACATTTCATCTTAAAGCAGAATACACATTCCTCTTGAGTGCACTTGGAACATTCTTCAGAATGGATCACATACTGGGTCACAAATCAGCCCTCAACAAGTACAAAAAGACTGAGATCATACCATGTATATTTTCAGACCACAATGCTATGAAACTTGAAGTCAACCACAAGAAAAAAAAATTGGAAAGACCACAAATACTTGGAAGTTAAAGAACATCCTACTAAAGAATGAATGGGTTAACCAAGAAATTAAAGAGGATATAAAAAAAGCACATGGAAGTCAATGAAAATGAAAACATGGCAGTCCAAAACCTTTGGGATGCAGCAAAGGTGGTCATAAAAGGAAGAATACAGCAATCCAGGCCTTCCTAAAGAAGGAAGAAAGGTCTCAAATATACAACCTAACCTTATACCTAAAGGATCTGGAAAAAGAACAGCAAATAAAGCCCAAAACCAGCAGAGGAAGGGAATTATAAAGATTAGAGTGGAAATCAATGATATTGGGGGGAAAAAAACAGAAAAAAAAAACCCAGTGAAACAGGATAACAAAACTATGAGCTGGTTCTTTGAAAAAAATAACAAAATTGATAAACCCATAGCCAGACATATCAAGAAGAAAAAGACCCAAAGAAATAAAATCACAAATGAAAGAGGAGTGATCACAACCAACACCACAGAAATACAATAATAAGAGAATATTATGAGCAATTATATGCCAACAATTTGGGCAATCTGGAAGACACAGATAAATTGCTAGAAATATTTAAACTATCAAAACTGAAACAGGAAGAAACAGAAATTTGAACAGACCCATAACTCAAAAAATGAATAATCCGATTAAAAAATGGGCCGAAGACATGAATAAACATTTTTCCAAGGAAGACAGATGGCCAACAGACATATGCTCAATATCACTTACCATCAGGGAAATGCAAATCAATACTACAATGAGATACCACTCCACACCTGTCAGAATGGCTAAAAATCAACAATACAAGAAACAACAGGTGTTGGTGAGGATGTAGAGAAATAGGAACCCTCTTGTACTGCTGGAGGGAATGCAAAATGGTGCAGCCACTCTGTAAAACACTTGGAATTCCTCAAAAAGTTAAAAATAGAGGGGCATCTGGGTAACTCAGTAGGTTAAGCGAACGACTCTTGATTTCAAACTCAGGTTATGATCTCAGGGTCATGGGATCACACACTGCATGGGACTCTGTGCTGACAGTGAGGAGCCTGCTGGGGATTCTCTCTTGCTCCCTCTCTCCATGCCCCTCTTCTACTTGTGCTCACTCTCTCTTTCTCTCTCTCTCTCTCTCAAAATAATCTTTGGGGTTCCTGGGTGGTTCAGTCAGTTAAGCATTTGACTTCAGCTCAGGTCGTAATCTCAGGGTTTGTGAGTTCAAGCCCCACATCAGATAAGCTCCAGCCCCACTTCAAATGAGCTTGAGCCCCAGTTCAGGTGGGCACAAGCCCCACTTGCAGTGAGCCCTGCTTCTCTCTCTCTCTCTCTCTCTCTGTCTCTCTGCCCCTCATGCGATTCTATTTCTCTCCCTTTCTGCCCCTCACTCACTTGCACCCTCTCTCTCTCAAAATAAATAAACAAACAAACTAAAAAAAAAAAAAAAAAAACAGAACTACCTTATAATCTAGTAATCACACTACTGGGTATTTACCCAAAGAATACAAAAACACTAATTCTAAGGAGTGCATGCACCCGGTGTTTATAACAGTATTATCTACAATAGCCAAATTGTGGAAACAGCCCAAATGTCCATCAATTGATGAATGGATAAAGAGGTGATATATATATGTATATATGTATATATGTTCATACATGTATATATTTATATGTATAATTTTTTATATTTATATATGTATATGTATACACACACACACACAATGGAATATTACTGAGCCATCCAGGGGGTGTCTGGGTGTCTCAAGAGATTGAGCATCCAACTCTTGACTTTGACTCAGGTCATGTTCTCATGGTTCACAAATTCAAGCCCTGCATCAGGCTCCATGTTGACACTGTGGAGCCTGCTTGGAATTCTCTCTCTCCCTTTCTCTCTGTCCCTCCCCTTCTTGTGATCTCCCTCTCTCTCTCTTTCTCAAAATAAATGAATAAAAACTTTTAAAAAGGAATATTACTCAGCCATCAAAAAGAATGAAATACTGCCATTTTCAAGGACATGCATGGAGCTAGAGAGTATCATGCTAAGTGAAATAAGTCAAAGAATGACAAACACCTTATGACTTCACTCATGTGGAATTTAAGGAGAAAAAATGAACAAGGGGAAAAAGAAAGAGAGGCAAACCAAAAAACAGACTCTTAACTACAGAGACAAACTGACGGTTACCAGAAGGGAGGTTGGTGGGGTGATGAGTTAAATTGGTGATGGGGATCATACTATATGCCTGAAATTTATACAGTGACATATATCAATTATTTTTCAATTAAACTGGAAATATATGGTAATTAAAAGACAAAGTAATAAAACAGCTACTAAATAATTTCAGAAAAATACTATTATCTTTGCCTTTAAAAGGCAGATTAAGATGTTCAGGACTATGAAAAATAAATTAATGCCTGGTTTTTAATGGGATAACTCAAAAAATTACTGAAAACTACATAGTAGTTAACATAATAGGACATCATGAAAAATATATCAAAATATAATAAATACATCAACAAGGGTGATATAACAGATGCGTATGGGGGAGATAAAAACAAGTTCTAAATTCTTAGAGAAGTTTTTTTTATAAGTTTTAAAAGCCTCAAAAAAAGTAATGCAAAGCATTTTCTGGACTCCTTTTTTAAAAAACTCCTAAAATTGGTCCATATAAAGGTTAAATTATCTAAAAAAAATCTAAAAGTGATTTTGGAATTCATATGTAAATGAGTGTAACTAGCTAAACAGCAAAGTCCATCCACGTACTAAGCAAAAACATTTACTCAGCAGCTCTAACTATTGGACTTTTAGAGAAAAACAGATGTTGTAGATATACGTGTTTGTGTGTGTGTGTGTGTGTGTGTGTGTGTGTGTGTGTGTGTGTATAAAAGATCAAATATATATTTATAAGATCTACATACAAATATAAGATCAGTATCAATATAGAGATACAGAGATACAGATAAAATTCTGAATTAACTGGAAAAAAAATCTTTTAAGCACTGTTATACCTGGATTTTGACTTAAGCAAATAACACTGCTTGCTGAGATCAAAAAACCTGCGAGAGAATGGGTTTAGGAAAAGGCTTGAGGGGAATTAATATTTTGTTTGAGCCATATTACATTTGATTGCCCTTTAAACATGTAATTGGAGAAGTCCAACAGACCACTGGACAAAAAGAGTTCTGGAGAGTGTTGAGCTTTGAAGATGTGTATGTGAGCCTTAATACATAGTTGGGATGGAACATTATGAGAATGGACAAAATCTCCTAGGATCCAGAGAAGAAGAAGAGATGGAAAAGAGAAGATGGCAGCCAAAGAATCAGGTCAGGGCTATTCCATTGTTTGTTAGAAAGAGGAGGCTGCTCCAGCAAAGGAGAAGAACAGACTAGGAAAAGTAGAGTCACAAACAAAACAAAACAAAACAAAACAAAACATAAAACGGTTTTAAGAAACAAAGCGTTACGTTTGTTAAATGCTGGAAAGACTTCAGTAATGACAAAATAACAGAACATCAGATATGGGAACATGAAATGTTGGTGACTTGACAGGAAGAGACTGCAGAGTTTGGGCACAGAAGCCCAGCTGGAATGACGTGGAAGTACAAAACTCATTTGAATCATTTGAAGGACAGCAGGAAAAACAAAAAAAAGGCACAATAGCTGGATAGTATTATAAGATAAATTTAGGATTATTTAAGGGATGAAATATGAGAGTAGGTTTTTGTGCTAACAAGAATGCTCAAAGACAAGTCATGACATAAAAGAAATGGGAGAATTAATAAACACAAACAAAACTTGCTTGTTAAATATTCAGAGCCATGTAAAGATAGAGTTATCTTTTTATCTTTACAAAATATCACCCAACAGATGGTAAACTTTTGCAACTAGCTTTGATACGAAAATAACCAACCTGAATTGCAATACCATGGACTTTTGACTATAGGGTTCAGAAGCAAATTCTGACAATTTCAAAAGTAACACAATGACCTATAACTAGAATGGGGGGAAAAATGATTATTTTAGTATGGTCAAAATAGATGACACTCTAGTTACACCTGACCAACAGTTTTACCAAAACCTCAGGGAGAATTTGTAATAAACTGTACTTTATAATGTAGTTTATGTTATGTATGCTACTAGGCAAAATATGTGTAATTAATCCTGAGTATATCTTCAGGGAAGGCATCACTATTCTTTTGCAACCTTTCTAAGTGAATGACAATCAAGAAATTTCTTCAGGAGTTTTAAATGAATTGTAGTCACTTTTTTTTTTGTTTTTTAAGTCATTTGTCTGTAGGTTTTCAGAGTCCAGTATACATTTATTACCTCATAAAAAGTTTCTGTTTGAGTGTGTTAAAATAGGACCACAATGATAGCTACATCGTCCAATAATTCCCTTTAAAAATATTTGGAATGTGCTCCTATTGCAATCCAGAAATATGATAGAAAATGTGACTGGATACTTAAATCTTGACAAAAGAATCATTTCACAGAACCGTCCTAACTTGTATTCATCAATCGCTTTTGCATTCCATAGTATTTATCTTTTGCAACTTCATTTCTTTTTGCCTATTCTACCTCCATGTAGCAACGTGAATCCAGACATCTCTCTGATAGCCAACAGGCACTTCCTTAGGACATTCAAAGGAGCTAGCCTTAAGTGAACAAGCAGGAAAAAAAAAAAGAAGCACAAAAAATGAAAAGATTTTATTTTTTGTCTTTATTAGATCTGATCTTACTTTCCTGCCCCTTTCTTTCCTTCTTTCTTTCTTTCTTTCTTTCTTTCTTTCTTTCTTTCTTTCTTTTTTCTTTTTTTACATTTTGGGACAATGTCATGACTTTTCCAGTCATCTTCAAATATTAAAAACTTATTTTTTACTTATTAAATATTCAAATTCAGTTTAATAAAAAGCCAAGTCTTACTGACAACATGAAATGCTGACAAAAATGTGGAGAAACAGGAACCGTCATCCATCGCTATTGAGATGCAAAATGGTACAGCCACGATGGAAAACACTTTGGCAGTTTCTTACAAAACTAAACATGCTATCACCACATACTCCAGCAGTCATGCTCCTTCACATTTACCCAAATGAACTAAAATCTTATGCCCCACAAAAATCTGTATCCAGATGTTTACAGCAGTTTTATTCACAGTTGCCAAGGCTTGGAGGCAGCCAGGATGTCCTTAGTTAAGTGAATGGATAAAGAATCTGTGGTGCATACAGACACAAATTTTATTGAGCACTAGAAGAAAATGAACTATAAAGTCATGAAATACATGGAGAATCTTAAATGCCTATTAACAAGTGAAAGAGGGCTGTCTGAAAGGTCAACATACTGTATGATTCCAACTCTAAGACATTCTGACAAAAGCAAAACTATGGAGAGAGTAAAAAGTGATTTTTCTGCAAGTACTATTCATCACTCTGCCCAGTTGGGCAGAAGAATTCCTACCCCAGGAAAACAGAATTCTAACAACTCCTTCAAAGAAATTCTCAAAGATTTATTTTTCTGCTTCCCTAACTCACATATAGG
This sequence comes from Prionailurus viverrinus, assembly GCF_022837055.1. Classification (NCBI taxonomy): domain Eukaryota; kingdom Metazoa; phylum Chordata; class Mammalia; order Carnivora; family Felidae; genus Prionailurus; species Prionailurus viverrinus. Next base: position 46,902,775 of record NC_062577.1, on the reverse strand, counting down.
ATGGTTTGAGTGATGGGCTGCTGTTAGCAGGAATAGATTTGGAAAATCCAATTTACAAGCCATGAATAGATCATCTGGAATCTCAATTTTGTAGGATACAGTAGATAGCAACTGTTATTCTCAGCTTTGGGGCCTCAGGTAAAAGTTTAAGAGGAAAAGTTCCACTTAACAACCTATTCCATTAACATGCCTGATTTTGCTTGTCATCGTATAAACTAAAAATTATAGACAAATGCCATTACTCCAAATAAAGCATCTTAGAGATTCAATATTTGCTATCTTAATACTAGATTATATACAACTTGTTCAGCTTTTTCTAAGTATTTCTCAAGAAAATAAAATTTTTCTTACTGATCTCCCATTTATATAATTGATTAGTAAAATATTATTTTGTCCAGGTTTTTTCTTGAAGTTATAATCCAAAATTAGTAATTATATATTTTTTGTCATGCCAAAGATTCTGTACAAAATGCCCCAAACTTATAAATGGATTTGTTAGGAAATTAACTCAACTTTTACATAAAGTACACATAACTATTTACAAATATGTTACATATCGATATATTTATATGGCCAAAGAATATAGGTGTGCATGTGCAAGGTATTATATTTAATTTGATTTTTGAACACTTGTGAGGATTGAGAGTTCATTTTAAAATATGAAAAATTAAGTTACCTACCACCTACACTTGATACATTAAAATCTGAGCTATTCTCTGGGGCATCTGGATGGCTTAGTCAGTTGAGCATCCGACTTTGGCTAAGGTCATAATCTCAGGGTTCACGAGTTCGAGCCCCGCATCGGCTTGCTGCTGTCATGGTAGAGCTTGCTTTGGTTCCTCTGTCCCCACCTCTCTCTGCCCCTCCCCCACTCACTCTCTTTCTCAAAAATAAATAAACATTAAAAAAAATATTTGAGCTGTTCTGGTGAACTGGAAGGATTCACAAGAATACCTGAAATATTGGTATAGGAGATATAAAAATTTAGGAAGAGGTACTGAAATGTTAATAGATGTGTGAAAAAATGATGTAAGTGGAACCATTTTTAAATAGAGCTAAACTATCTATAGGAAGTATATTGTAGGAGACCTGTTTTCTAAACCTTTGAACTGAATCAAACTGCCAACATTCGTAAAAGTCAGCAAGAATGAAAAACTTCTGTTGGAAAAGACTGATAAAAGTAAACTTCTGCTAATGACCACTTCACCTGACCTATCAGTGAAGTACAAGTCTATTCCCTGCTTGCTAGCACCAATGAACACTTCTCAAAAACGATTTGCCTAATCTTCACCTTTTTTCAAGAAAATGTCTAATCCTGTAATAAGGACACTATTAGAATTCTACCTAAATCTATGCACCCCACAGTGTACTTTTTTGGTCCTAAATAGATGCATTGTCTCTTGAACTGGTTTCTTGTTTTTAGGTCGACATTCCTGCTATCAGAGGAGACACCAACTTTTTCCTAACAGATTTTCTGAATGTAATGGAATACCAGATGCAGTGCAATATCTTCTATTGTGAGTTACAGCCATACTATAAACAAGTTTTGGTGTATGAGAAAGTAAATAGAATTTGACCATTGCCTCTGACCATATAGACTAATATTAAGCTGGCTAAAAAAAATTGAGAAAAGAGTTTTTTTTAGCCTATTAGTTGTTCTAGAAAAAAAAAGGGTATTTTTGTAAATGTAGACACATTTGTTTAGACCATGTATAACCTCAGATTTAAGACACAGTGATAGTTCCCTGCAGTATTGTGTTATAATGTTACACTTGTCAAATCACCTGTGTAGATAGTAATATGGAAGTAACAGAGGTCATGGGGATATAATTTTATTGTTATGTTTACTAGAGTTGTTCGTCTGTTGAAAAATCAACAATTCTTTCTATTATGTTTGTTCTATTCCTGTAAAAATCTTATCTTAGACTGACAGACATGTTCCTTACATTTTTCACTTGATTTGAAAACCTCTTCGTCCTGTCTCTCTTATTTAATGGCTCAGTGCTTGAAAACAGAATAAGATTGAAAATCTTGAACTAAGTGTGGAATTTACACAAATACTGTATATGGTTGTGCCATCATAGCAGGCAAACATGTTGATTGACTATATAACTGGAACTTGTAGTCCTAAGAGAATAGGATTTTTCTTTTTAGCCATTAATCTATTTACCATTTCAACCATTAGGCAAATATTTATTTCCAGAAATATTTCTTGAAAATATTGTATCTTACAAATTTTTTTACAACAGCAATATAAATCAATATATATCTTTTAAAAGCCCTAAGAAGAAATACGCACACACAAACACACACACATATACCTACATACTAAATTGTGACATTTTAAATGACACATAGAAATTTTTATGCAAGTTTAAATAATAAATCCAACTGTGGATGAGTTCTCTAAAACTGCAAATACACATCATAAATACAAAAATGTGTCTATTTGGCACGGGGATTATTTTTAAATGAGTATTTTGTAACAAACAGTAGACAGGTAAAGCTCTGAAAACCGAATGGAGGTTACCCTTTTATAAGATACATTTACATCTAATAAGGGAAATCTCCATTTGTAAAGGTGTTCCTCCTCCCCCCCCCCCCCGACCTCCCTCCCCCCACTGCACCAGGAAGAGGGGGATGTCTCAATCTTTAGAAACTCTCATCAATAAAAAGGCAGAGGCAAATCTGCATAACAAACTCACCCTTGTGTTGTGTATGGGTTTGAAAGAACTTTAAATCCACTTGTTTGTGACTTGACTGAAGTTGTTTCAATCCACTTGCTTATGACAAAGACAAACAAAAAGTTGCTTTGATGTAAAAATGAAGCTGTGCCAGGATGTCATCATCTCATGCATTCTCACCCATAGGAACTCAGTAGCTCAGCTGCTAAGGGGCCCCCACCAGGTGCTTATCACTAAAACATATGGATTTTGGCTTGTGAAACTCTCACAGTGAACCTGTGTTAAACAAATCGTTGGCACAGACAAACTCAGTCTCTGAGTGTTAATTTGCCCTCCCTGAACAAAACAATTGGCATAGTTGGCAACCTCACCCAAAGTAAGAATAATTAAAATGGGTTGGCGCTATGGGATATATCATACTCCATGCCAAATTTGAAATACATGCTGATCAATTACACTAAATTTATAATTGACCCAAATTTGGCAATGCCCATTACTGGATTAAAAAACTTCAAACTTTACTTACTATTTACCATCTATGGCATCCTACTGAAATTATAAATATCCTATGAATAGACAATATTGATAGGGCCATTATACTTTGGATGCTAATACTGGCCACAATAATTATCTTAATATTCCTCTACCCTATTATGAACTATTTGGAATACTCTATTAAATGTCTCTACAATAAAACATTTTGAACACGATTGTGAAAGGTAAGAGGACAACAGCAAATATACCTTGCCTATTAACGCTACCAAAATAACTCAAGCAATGTTTTAGGGGTAGAATGGATTATATATTAATTTCTGGGAATCCCTGGATATCTATTGAAGATTTAGTCCTAATGAAACTTAAAATTAAGGAAATTCCAGATGTTGGCTTCATCACCTAACCCATTTAGTTATATCCGATATTAAAAAGAATAAATAAGGAAGAAATCTTTGCACTCTTTTTAAAAGCATTAAGTAACATAGATGCCAATAGGCAGAAAGGAAAAGTGCTAGTATAGAAAATAATCCCCACAGTAGGATGAATCCAGACCTCTTTGCTCCAGACCTATCTACAACCTGAGGATGACAATTATTTTAAATCAACTGATTCTGGAAATTTCAACTTACTAGAAGCTAGGCCCATGAAAATAGACAAAACTATAACAAATGATAATATGGACTCAATCAGAGTTACTGAAGAGAGAGCTTATATTAAATAAGAAAGGACAAAAATCAGAATGGAATTCTAACAAACTGATTTGGTCTCAGATACCCAGTGGCTGTTAGATTTATGACCCAAAAGAGGACATAACCTCATCCTCTTAGGAGAAGTAGTTATACAATTTGGACCTATTACCACTGATGCTAAACTTAATCAACACCTTAGAGCATTTGGAGAAAATAATATTAATAAAAAAGAATCTTTGTTTGACTGGGTACCAGCAACCTGGAGATTCAGATGGCCTATACCTAATATATTATCCCTTAAAACATCCCCATGGAAAACCGCAGGAGAAGCTAATAATGAAATTAGGGTTAGCAACTATGATTTATAAGATGAGACAGACACCTTAAGTGCCTCATGCAGAAGCAACAGAACAAATTCAAAAGGTCAGTCTAAAAGCTGTGCCCCCATAGGATGAGGGCACATTTTTATTATTATTATTTATTTATTACATTTTATTTATTATTATTTAAAATATTTATTTTAAATAATATTTAAAAATTTTTTTAAATATTATTTGGGGCGCCTGGGTGGCGCAGTCGGTTAAGCGTCCGACTTCATCCAGGTCACGATCTCACGGTCCGTGAGTTCGAGCCCCGCGTCAGGCTCTGGGCTGATGGCTCAGAGCCTGGAGCCTGTTTCTGATTCTGTGTCTCCCTCTCTCTCTGCCCCTCCCCCATTCATGCTCTGTCTCTCTCTGTCCCAAAAATAAATAAATGTTGAAAAAAAAATTTAAAAAAAAATAAAATATTATTTAAAATATTTGCGGACACTAGACACATAGAAGAGTCATTGACTTGACAAGAGCAGCTGAGGAATAAAATTAAAAAAAAAAACACTATAGTTTTAATGTTCATTTATTTGAACAAAACATGTCTATAGCTAATGTAAATAGACCCAGTCAAAATGGACCACACAGACCTAAATCTGTAAGACGCTTTTGACTGCATAAACCACTTAGACCACTAACCTATATTCCAAATTATAAAAATAGAAACTCCAGAAACTACTTACAGTGGCAGAGAGACAGAAACAACCAATCTTTTAGAGGAAATTGACCTACTGAAAATAAACCCACATACAGACTCATTAACCCAGTTACTGTAAATACTAACCCCCTTATAAAATTCAATCCCATTAAGAGACAAGCCCCTGATAAGCAAATAAAAGAAAACCCTATGAGCCCTCTACTGGAACAGGCTTAAGCCAGAGACAATTGCCCATATGTTCCACTGGCCATATCAATAGAATCGCCTTTGTAAAGAAAAATACTACACACAATACATTGTTATACACAGGGTCCCAAGTAACAAAAATATAAATATTAATACATTCACTACTTTACTACTAATTTAGAAAACTTTAACAATAAAAAGGGACTAACTGAAGGATTAGGAAAAAAGTAACCGAGGGACATGAAGCACATAGATTAAAAAAAAATTAGTAGAACATGAATTCAAAGCTATAAATGCTTATAGGTCCCAACTTAGAAAACATTGTTGGAATGGACATAGTAAGACACCATATAAAAAATAAAGATGCAACAATTCCTAAAACTAATTTGGCTATGGCAAAATAGACTGCAATTAAACTGCCTGTCCCATCTTAAATAACAAACATACCCTAATACAATCTAAAGAGAGGACATACTCAAATTGAGGAAGAAATTCAGTAACTTGTAGAACAAATTATTGTGCTTACTCTTTTACCATATATAATAATCCATCTGACTTTTTAACAGATTTTAGGAATTTAAATACACATGCCCCCAAAATTGAGGGAGCATTCCCAGGCACAGACACTACCATAAACAGTATCACCACTGGATCCAGAATTTGTTATATGGTGATAGACTTATATGACATATTCTTTGCTATTTCAATTGACAAGTAGACCCAACCCATGGCTGCATTCACATGGGAAGGTCAACAGTATCCACTTTACTAGGCTACCACAAGGATACTTTAACAGCCCAGTAATAGCCCACAACCTCCTACAAGTCATCCAGGCCTTTCAGGAAAACACAACATACACACAAAACATTTTTTTCCTATATTGATGACATCCTTATCTATGGTGATAACTTGGATGAACAGACTAGGGTCAAAATACAGCTAATTGAATTCCTTACCCTCAGAGGATGGACAATCAACCCAAGCAAGGACGAAGACCCCCACACTACAGTAAAAATTTCTAGACACAATTTCATCCTCTGAAGGTAGAAAATTACCAAATTTAGTCATAAACAAGAAAGATTGTATACCACTCTTCCCACAAAAGCAGCAGCTCATAAAATGATAAAACTGTTTGATATTAGAATTAGTTCATACTACATATGGGGATTATATTAGTAACTGGTAAAAATACAGGATTTGGAAATACAGAGACTCAAGAGGCAGCCTTTACTATTTAAAAAGTGCTGTCAGAACTCTTTTTTTTTTTTAATTAATTAATTTTGAGAGAGAGAGCAAGTCATGAAGCAGCACAGAGAAAATTCGAAGCAGGCTCCACATTGCCAGCACAGAGCCCAACACAGGGCTTGATCCCACAAACCATGAGATCATGACCTTAACCAACTGAGCCACCCCGGTGCCCCATAAAAGTGCTGTCAGAACCCTTAATACATTGGCACCAGCTAATGAGGACTCCAAATATAAACTAGAATGCTTATATTCACAAGGGTTTGCAGCATGTTCACTGTGGACTTAAACACTTCAGTACTCAAATTCTACCCAAGTGGGTTCTGGACTAGGAATTTCTCATGGTCTAAATAAATAGATAAACAAAACAAAACAAAACAAAATAAAAAAGGAATTTCCTATGTTTTGAGAACAGATACCAATCAACTGAAAAGCTCACCTGGGCACTCTATGAAGCCCTACAAAACAGAGCCACTAACAGAAAATAAACCAATTATATATACTTAAATTATAATAGCTTATTCTGAAGTGGGTAAAACAGATCCATGACAAACAGATGGTAAGTACCTCTGACCATAAAGTCCTAACATGGAAATGGTATATTTCCTAGTGGGACATAGATGTATGACCAACCCTCTAAATGAACTAAGAAATCTCAGCAATGCCAACACTGAACATGCCAAGATATCCAAGGGGTGAGCCTATCCAAGCTTGAGCAGTTGGGCAATGAGAATCACTGTGGTACACCTCACACAGTAAAGTGTGGTTTACAGATGGATCAGACTTCATGACACCATCCAAAGGACACTGGCAGGCAGCAGCCATGAGGACAAATAATTGTCTAATCCTGACAGAATCAGGCTCAGGAAAATTAGCACAATATGCTTATCTAATAGCCATATAAGTGGCAATTTAATAATCTATTAAGAAAACTCAGAATGAGATATATCTTTTCTCAGACTCATGGGCATTGCTAATGGAATAGCTTTTTGGTCAAGAACATGGCAGGAAAGTGACTGGAAAATAGGAAATGAAGACATATGGGGTAAGGACATATTGTAGAAAACAGCACTGGCTGTCATCTTCATATTTATCACATATGACTCTGCATATCAAAAGGACAACTCTGAAGTATCTGACTTTATTTATTTATTTACATTTTTTAAATTTCTTTAATGTTTATTTATTTTTGAGAGAGAAACACAGACAGAGGGTAAGCAGAGGAGAGACAGAGATAGAGGGAGACACAGAATCTGAAGCAGGCTCCAGGCTCTGAGCTGTCAGCACAGAGCCCAATGTGGTGTCAAACTCACGAACTGTGAGATCATGACCTGAGCCAATGTTGAACTCTTAACCGACTGAGCCACCCAGGTGTCCCATGAAGTATCTGAATTTAAAGATGAGGTAGACAAACTCACTAGGAAAACTAAAGAGACAATGGTTCCTAAAATCTAACTTAAACACAATGATTCATGACTAAAGAGGAAACCAATCTGAAACATAACCATACATAAACAAGTGCAATGGAACATGAAACCTGAACAAATATACCATCTGATATGATCACTGCATGGGCACATTACCAAACATGTCATGTTAGCATTAGAACATGGTTAAAGAAAAGAAACATGTATATACCTAACAAAAGCCTCCTATTTCAAATTAAGAAATGTGAGAATTGCCCAAAGTTTAAAGCTTGGAATTACTGAATACTTCAGATTAGGTCAAAGTTAACCTTTGCCTATATTAGAGAATAAACTATATGCGTGCACTAATGTAAATACATGGTCAGGAATAAGATTACCCCATCCTTGCAGAAAAAATGATCCAAGATGCACCAGCAGAGCATTAGAAATCTGGATTGCTTGTTATGTATCCCAATCATCACAGAATCAGATCAGGAGAGCCACTTCACAGAAAACCTAATACAAGAATGGGCTAAGAAACAAGGCATACTGTGGAAATTCCACTTACCCTACCACCCAACTTCCTCTGGATCAACTGAAAGGTTACAATGACTTCCTCAAGCAAAAGCAGCAAGTTGTTCAGTAAGAATCCAGATATAAAAGCTTAGACTAAAGCAGTCTAGGAGACAGCAAGATGTCTAAACCACAGATATAGAATGGATGGAAAAGCTCGTATTGAATTAATATTTCAGACACCGTCAGAGATAAGAATCAGCACTAACACCACCCCAGAATCTAATCGAAATTAAATGGGGAAATATTAAGAAACAATGAGATATATAGTACTGGTGAAACTATAGCACCTGCCACTAATAAAACCAACTGGGTGCTCAAAGGAAAAGTCACATTACATCAAAGTAAAGCTATAAATATTTCAGACATGAAGAGCACCTTATTTTATTGTTAACACCAGATTAATACCTAGTATATACCTTAGCATGATGCAGGGCAATTATGCTTAGAACGATATTGTAGTGTATTGACCATAAAACTTAAGGTTTTCTTGAGTGGTAAGAATAGGAAGAATTAGAAATTTACAGGACGCTATCTTTATTTTGAGAGAGAGAGACACAGAGTGCAAGCAGGGGAGGGACAGAGAGAGAAGGAGACACAGAATTGGAAGCAGGCTCCAGGCTCTGAGCTGTCACCACAGAGCCCAAAGTGGGGCTCGAATTCACGAACCATGAGATCATGACCTGAGCTGAAGTCGGATGCTTAACCCACTGAGCTACCCAGGTGCCCCAGGACACTATCTTTATTTTAAAGGCAATAAATCCATTATGCATCTTGAATCCAACAAATATTGATAAATGGGTCGATGTGGCATGCTGCCTACTGGCGATACTATGTTGCTTATTGCTCACTACTGGGTCCCATACTCAGATAACTATGGATACTCCACTGATAGCATCAGCAATACCAATTGTACTACCACTCCATCTAGAACACCTGGCAGTGCTCCAGACACAGCTGTACTCCATTGTCTCTGGCATCTTCAACTTTCTCCACAAATCACCATTCTGGTCACCTTCTTGCAAATGAGGACTCACAGCATCACCAAGCCCAAGCTCTCCATCCTACTCCATCAGCGTGATCTACTTCCTGGGAAACCTTTGATCAATGGAGAAACCAAGTACTCAGGGAAACTGACAAAGCAGTGGAAACCTCCACTTTCATCTCAACAAGAGTCAACGAAGATCCTGAACAACACACCCTATTAGACATTAACTCAGAAAATGAAGATTGGCCTGAACTAGTACCTGGCTCTCAGAATAATAACCCACCATATATGTTAAAACAACTTTTAATATATGACTTTTGTACCTTTCCCTTATCTTACTGAATTAAATGCAGCAATACATATTTTCCATGGACTCTGTGAAAACAACACCAATTTACTTCTTGATTTACTTTGTATGCTGCCATTTTACTGTAAAAGAGCAGATGTTGAATATGCAGATAACAATTTTATCTTTAAATGTAAACGGACCACAAATTTGATCATTTACTATACTCCCAACTTACTCTGTTTAATCCATAGCCATATTTACCTGTTAGAAAATTATGATATTTAGGGGCACCTGGGTGGTTTAGTTGGTTAAGCGTCTGACTTCGGCTCAGGTTATGATCTCACAGTTTGTGAGTTCGAGCCCCGCATCAGGCTCTGCGCTGAGAGCTTGGAGCCTGGAGCCTGCTTTGGACTCTGTGTCTCCCTCTCTCTGCCCCTCCCCTGCTCATGCTCTGTCTCTCTCTGTCTCTCAAAAATAAATAAATGTTTTAAAAAAATTTAAGAAAATTATGATATATAGACACTATGCCCAAAAGAACAAGGACACCTTGTAAATGTACAGGGGACACCTAAGACATTTAGCATAAAACATACAGCATCATCTTTGGTGGTAGACAACAGGTTTCTATCTCACACGAGACATTACTTCCACCTCAAGAACACGGGAACCTATGCTAATAAAACTTCTTGTGTTCATTGGAACCTACAATAGTACTCCTATCAGGGAAATTTTATATTCAGGACTTCCATGCCAGTTATAGATCCCCAAATTTACTCAGTTTGACCCATCTTTGTTTATGCCCAATCTATATAACCTATCCCCAAAGCAGACTCAGTATAAGGAAGGAAACTCTTACAGCTCCATGCTGGATGGGAGGTTGTTTAATTGGAGGAGCAAAGGCAGCCCCTTTTTCTCAGGAACAAATTGGTCAAATCACATTAAATGTTAAAAAATTTAAAACCAATTTGGGGCGCCTGGGTGGCGCAGTCGGTTAAGCGTCCGACTTCAGCCAGGTCACGATCTCGCGGTCCGTGAGTTTGAGCCCCGCGTCAGGCTCTGGGCTGGTGGCTCGGAGCCTGGAGCCTGTTTCCGATTCTGTGTCTCCCTCTCTCTCTGCCCCTCCCCCGTTCATGCTCTGTCTCTCTCTGTCCCAAAATAAATAAAAAACGTTGAAAAAAAAAATTTAAAAAATAAATAAATAAAATAAAACCAATTCAATCTCAATCCAACATGCATGCAATAGAAGCTTTGTCATTGTTGGGTATATAGATGGATAAAATTACCAATATATTACAAAACATGAATGAATTTCACACAGAATAAAACAATGGAAAGTCTACATAAAGCAATTGGAGAAAACACTAAAAATAACAAAATACTAAAAGATGACATAAAAATGTTTCTCTACCATAGCTTGGCAATTATTGCAGTTATAATTGATATGTGGAATAGTTTTAGAGTGGCTGTAATCTCAGGAGCAATATTAACAAACTAGGATAACAGCCCAATCAGAAGTAAAGTAGATAACTCACATCCTAATGGCTGTAATTCCTTGGGGAAGTGTGAAATTCGAATATGGGCCCTTAGAGGACACATGACACTGGGTTTCCACACTTTTGTGGTTCCCCAGTATCAAAAAGGAGAGTGGAGCCTACAGGCCACAGAAAGCCCTCTTACATTGCAAAGAAAACATATTTCTAAAACTATGTTAGTGGAATGGAAACAAAATACCATTATTATTCTTAGGTCTTTGGCTATAGCTATGGTACAAGTACCAACGACTATGGCTTTGATGCCTCCTCACTTGGTTATATATAGTATGGGAAATTTGACCATGACAGTATGCTCTAAGCCAAACCTCACTCTAACCTATTACAGTCAAGGGAAAAATAGGGAACACAATATGAAGAGATGTGCAAAAATAGAACGATAATGAATGTGACAATAGAAGGAAAAAGATACTATTCAAGGTTAATAGAACATAGAGTAGCTATTAAAAATAACTAAGGAAATATTTCACATTTAGCCTCTCAAAATTAAATAAATGTAAATCATACATAAGAAACTTAAGTGAAAGAACATCTGGAAAATGAGACTAATGAAGTCAAAATAACTTTGCAGAATTGAAAAGAACAAAAACTTGCATTCTCTAAAATAATGACAGCCTTGCATTCTGATGTTATATCGATTCAAAGTGTGGTTGAGAGTGCTATGCAAGCTTTACCCCCTGGAGACTTATAAAAATGGCTTTTACATGGAAACACAATTGTCAAAGAAACTTAAAGGAGTGTTTTAAAAAGTTTAACTTTTGGTGGTTTGGCAATCAGATATTGTATCATAGAAAAGAGTTCTCTGTTATTCTTTTGTTAACTGGAAATATGGCTTCTTAAACTGGTCATTAAAATCTGATGTAAAAGAATGTGTAGTAAAAAACAAAACAAATCAAAAACTCCCAAAATACCGTTGTGATTAAGACTGTAGATGATGTAGAATCACAGAGTGTTAGATTTGTACAGAGAATTAGGCCTTTAGGATTAATGAGTGTATGAGTGATATGAAATCACAAGATCAGTGATTGTTGTACTCATTTGATAGTATCTCAGAGCCACTTGCTTATGGCTTAACTGAAGTTGTTTTGATCCACTTGCTTACAACAAAGACAAAAAAGATTTTTTGATGTAAAAATAAACCTGTGTCAGGATGTCATCTCTCATCTGGTCTCACCCATAAGAACTCAATAGTTCACCTGTTGAGGGTACCTGCTGGGGGCTTATCACTAAAACATATGGAGAAGCAAGTATGACAAGGAGACACTTTCACTATAAATACCAACCATTTGTGAAGACTATCTGAAGGTGTTCCACCTGGGCAAGGTGACACTTTGCGGATCTAAATAGTTCTCTAAAGACCTTTGGGGCAATTAGGTCCTGCCAAGGTAAAGGAAACTCTTTTACTGGCAGTGGAGAAAGCCTTGCAGTCATCCCACTAAGATCACCCTGCCCATCGACACCTCCTCCACTGGTCCCAACAGAACGCTGTGTTCCCCCAGCAGGGAACTATACATCAGCTCTCAGTTGGCTAAGCCATCTCTCCTGAGTACCAACCCTATCAAGTTACACCTGAACTAAATTTGGACTTTATTCCTTTCATGTCCCTTGCCTGGAACAGTACTATGATTAATCTATCACTGATTTGGAGTACGTTATTTCTTTATTGGCTTATTAAGAGACATCATCCTACAGGATTTTGGCTTGTGAAACTCTCACAGTGAACCTGTGTCAAACAAATAGTTGGCACAAAACAACATGAAATAGATTGTTTACTGTGCTTTTCCTGGTAACCTCCTGTAGCTGATTCCCCAGCCCTAACATTTTTTGTCTTTAGTTGAAAATGGTTTTTAAGGTGATGAGTTCAACCATTTCAGAATTACTCCATTTTCTTGGGTCTCTCCTATGGATAGAGCAGGTAAATTTGTTATTAAACTTGTTTTTCTCCTGTTAATCTGTCTTGTAGCAATTTAGTTACTAGGCCAACCAAAGAACCTAGAAGGAAAGAAGGGAAAATGTTTCTGCCCCTACACAAAGAGTTTACCTGTCTGCATTGTGAGCCAATGATGATAGTAAAATTAATCAAGCTTGGTAACAGATTTTTCCAGCAAAAAATGAAGGCTCTCAAGGTTAGAACAAAGGAAAAACTTAACAAAAGATAAAGAGGGTTATAACAAAATAAGAAAGTCAAGTCATCAGTGATGGGGTTTTGAGGTGATGGTGGGGGGTGGTCTGGAGCCAATGGCTAAGAAAGAATTCTTGAAGATGTCTTTGGTGCAAAAAGGTGACTTTATTAAAGCAGGGGGACAGGACCCATGGGCAGAAATTGTTGCACTGGGGTCGTGATGGGTAACTGATTATATCCTCATGTTGGGAGGGTGTTAGGCGTAGAGTGAGTCTCTAAGGTATTTTGGAAGCAAGGTTTCCAGGACTTTGAGGGGCTAGCTGCTGTTAGGAAATGCCATTTATTACCATTTAAAACCTCAGTCATGAAACCCTTCAGATGTATATGAGGGGCCATAAGCTTGGAGTATGATTGTCACATATATCTTGGAAGAGTTGAGATAAAGTTTTCAAAGGAATTTTTATATATTAAAGTAGACTTACAGGATCCTGGGGTATCAGGATAATGCTAAGCTAAGATTCCCTTTTGCCCCCAGCAAAGTGTCATCATCAAGGCAGTTGAGCTCCTAGAGGAAGGTTACTCTGCTGGCTTCAAGGACTCAATGAGCTGTAGGCAGTAAGGCAATTTAATTTTTCATTTGTCTTAGTTTTCCACATCACCCTGGCAAGCACTTAAACCCCTTTCCTTTTTCTTGGATAGCCAGGAGTATCTGAGGAATATCACATGTATGTCACCTAGGAGGGGAGGGGAGTGGTGCTGTTACCCTATACTCTGCCCTCAGCTTGCCCCCCCCCCACGCTCCCTCATCATTCAGTAAGATAGAAACACTAGAAATGTGTGTGCACTTACTAAATGCAATCTCAAAATATGTTTGTAACAAAATAGTTAACAAAAAATAAGGTAAAAAGACAAAACTGCATTCATAGTGAGAAATTTTAACACATTTCTTTCAATAAACGATAGGTTAAAACAGAAGTGTATAGATTTAAGCAACACCATCAATAAGCTTTGTGTACAGGTAGTTTTTAGAAGGCTGCATCAAAAGTATCAGTATACACGTACTTTTCAAGCACACAAGAAAAAATTTCAAAATGAACTCCACATCTTGACTTATGTTTTATAATAAAGTATATTTACTGATGTGCAGAACAAAAGTAAAAGAAATAAAGAAAAAATTAAATTTCCTTTGCAGCCCATTGAAAAGTACTTGAGACAGGCAGAGTAACCTTAATACTTTACTAGAGGCAAAAGGCTACCTAAGCTTGATATTAGTCAGGATCCTATAGGATCCTGTTAAGTCTTCTTTACCATATGAAAATCCCTTTGGAAACTTCCTTTATTTCTACCCCCCTCCCCCAAGATATATGTTAGCAATCATCCTCTGAACACATAGCCCTAAATAAACATCTGAAGGCTCTCATGACTAAGGTTTTATTAGACAGTAGTAAATGACCTTTTCCTAACAATAGCTAGCCCTCCTCAAGGTCTTGGAAACCTTGCTTCCAAATTCCTTAGAGCCTTTTGCTATCCCTAAACCCCTCCCAGCTTGAAAGTATACAATCAGCCACTCCTCACAACCCCAGGGCAGCTCATTCTGCCTTTGGGTCAATGTCCCCTTGCTTTAATAAAACCACCTTTTTGTACCAAAGATGTCTCAAGAATTCTTTCTGACTGTTCGCTCCTGAACCCCAAGATTTCACATCATTTACCACCTGATAAAGTATAATAAGGCTCTTAATGGAGAAAAATGGAAAGTATTCCAAATAAAAACAGGAATGAAATATGAATATTTGCTTCTCTTGAACATTTTACTGGAACTCTTACCTAGAAGACAAGTGTATGTGAGCAGAATTTGTCACCCCAAACTATGCCTCTTTGGCATGAGGATTATTTTAGGCTGATTTTTTTTTTTTAAATAGACATAGGAGAGGCTTTGAAATACCAAGTTATCCTTTTGTAAAAGAAATTTGCATTTTTTTTACTGTAATCTCCATTTGCAAGAACATCTCCCTCTCTAGTTGGAGAAAGGGGATCTTTCTAAATCTGTAGAAACTCTTATCAATGAAGAAGGCAATGACTTAAATCTACATAACAATATTACACTTGTTTACTTTGCTCAAACCTCCCGTAAGGCACTTCCTACCCAACACCTTCTTTTGTCTTTAGTGGGAGGTCCTGTTTTAGGTGAGGGCTTGGGCCATTTTAGGGAGTTACTCTGTTTTCCTGGTTATCTCCCATGCATACATGAAGGATACACGTTATTAAACTCCAGTTTGTTTTTCTGTCTGTTTAAATTTTGTTAAATTGCCCTTTTATTTATTTTTTTTTTAATTTTTTTTTTCAACGTTTATTTTGGGGACAGAGAAAGACAGAGCATGAATGGGGGAGGGGCAGAGAGAGGGAGACATAGAATCAGAAACAGGCTCCAGGTTCTGAGCCATCAGCCCAGAGCCTGACGCGGGGCTCGAACTCACAGACCGTGAGATCGTGACCTGGCTGAAGTCGGACACTTAACCGACTGCGCCACCCAGGCGCCCCGAAATTGCCCTTTTATTATAGGAGAATTTTAGCTGAGAATCTGGAAGGGCAAAGGGAAAATTATTTTTCCTCCTCTATACATACAAGTTACTAAAAAATGAGTATTGAGAAGAAAAAAAATAGCTATTTATACATTATAATTTTCTGCAGTCTACATAAAATCTACAAATAAAATGAGTTTTGCAAAGTTAATTATAATATACATAGAGATAAATCAATTGTATTTCTATATGGCAGCCAAAAAGATTTCAAAATTGGAATTTTAGGGGCACCTGGGTGGCTGAGTCGCTTAAGCATCAGACTCTGATTTCAGCATGCAAACTTTGAAAGGGTGGGCCTACACCAGCCGACTCCATCTTGTTCTGTGTCCTTCACCTTGACCACGCCTCCTCCCCTTGAGTAACCTCCCGCTCACCCGTTCAAACTTCCAGATCAAAACACGCCCGGCGACCTGCTTAACAGGACTCCCACCCTTCCCCAGCCAATTGGCTGAGTCCACACCCATTACCTCATCAACTGCCCCTAGACCCCTATAAAACCTTTGTGCTTTTGAAACTCGCTCTCTCTCCCTGGTATCTCACCGCTGCGTCGGTGCAGGTAGGAGATTGAGCTCGAGCTAGCTCGAATAAAGGCTCTTTTGCTTTTACATTGGACTCAGCTCCCTGGTGGTCTTTGGGGATCACGAATTCTGGGCATAACAACTTTTTAGCCTTTTTTTGTGGTGTTTTTGCCATCTTTAAGTCTGAAGGAATATGGTGTTCACTGGAATAAATGAAAAGGGTTCACCCACCAGGAGATGTGGCCATGGAGAGAGAGACATGGCTGAGGAAATAAGGCTGCAGAGTAAAAAGAATACTTTGACAGAGTGAAAAAATAAAAGACCAAAGTATTACCTTTCCTATTTCCTTTTGCCTGCCATTGGTTAAACCTAACTAAAAGCCACAGGAAAAGGAAGCTCATGTAATACAGTTCATAAAGTCTGCTTCTGCAGGAAGCAAAAAGGGTAGAGAAGGGCAGACTACTATTCCAAGCACATAAATGGTAAAAAATAATAATAACTATAAGGCTCAATATAGTTTGGAATATAGAAACCAGATGTCATGCCATCTTAACTCTTTGCACAGTAATGTGTCACAATGCTCACAGATCCTGTTGTTGATACATCCTGGGCTGCTTGGCCGTGCTCTCTTCAGTTTCATTGTTCTGTTTATTTTATGACAATATTGAACTATGTTAAATTCTTTAATTTTGACCTATCTTTTTATATGATAGGACAATTCTCCCCTCATGGGTCTTCAAGTGTGCCAGGTATGTTCGTGAATTTTAGTATTTTTAGATATAATTTCTGATAGGCCTTTAACTTTTCCAAACACAAAAACAAAGAAGAATAAATAACTGGTGGTATTTGAATAGAGTCACATAGAATTTTGTATCAATTTTGGAATTTATATATTTATAACTTTTAGTCTTCCAAAGTTCTTATTAATGTCCTTAAAAACAATTTAATTTTTTTTTTTCTTTTCAGGACAAACATTTTTGTTGAGTTGATTCACGGCTGCTTTATACTTTTTGATGTAAATATCATAACGATATGTGATATACATGATATTGAAAGGGCGGGCCTACGCCAGCCGACTCCATCTTGTTCTGTGTCCTTCACCTTGATCACACCTCCTCCCCTCGACTCCATCTTGTTCTGTGTCCTTCACCTTGACCACACCTCCTCCCCTCCACTCCATCTTGTTCTGTGTCCTTCACCTTGACCACACCTCCTCCCCTTGAGTAAACCCTCCCTCACCTGCCGGACCCTTCCCCAGGACCCCTCCCCAGCCAATCGGCTGAGGCCATAGCCATTACCTCACCAACTGCCCCCAGGCCCCAATAAAACCTTTGTCCTTTTGAAACTCGCTCTCTTTCCCTGGTATCTCACCGCTGCGTGGGTGCAGGTAGGGGATTGAGCTCAAGCTAGCTCGAATAAAGGCTCTTTGCTTTTGCATCGGACTCGGCTCACCGCTGGTATCTCACCGCTGCGTGGGTGCAGGTAGGGGATTGAGCTCAAGCTAGCTCGAATAAAGGCTCTTTGCTTTTGCATCGGACTCGGCTCCCTAGTGGTCTTTGGGGATCACGAATTCTGGGCATAACAACATCTTTCTAAAATTTTCAATTTTTAAAGAATGTTTATTTATTTTGAGAGAGAATGCACATGCAGGGGAGGGGCAGAGTGGGAGGGAGAGAGAAGCTCCAGCAGACTCTGGTGTTGTCAGCGCAAGGCCAACACAGAGCTCAATCTAGTGAACCATGAGATCATGACCTGAGCCTAACCATGCCCTTTTTTCTTCAACTCTGTAACAAGGCTCTAAATTAATCTCTTTGCCAAATCCAAACTGACTGTGCCTTTTCTCTCTGCCGGTTCTCAGATATAGAACTATAATATGCTATCTGACTCCATTTTTTGGTATTTGATAGCCGATAGCTCTTAAGCTTCATTGCTCCCTCTTGTCCTAAGAAAGCCAGCAAGAAAGCCTAGATGCTCCCTCCTTCTATAATGACAGGTATTTAAACCATGCAAGCCCTGCCCATGCATGGGAACTCTTATTCTAGTCCCATCCCTTAACGACAATAAAACCCCAATTCAGTTTTCTCTTTCTACTCTCTCGAATTTCAGACCTACATGACAGATATGTTATGTTCTCTAAACAAATTTCAATATGTAAATATACCTTTTAATATCCTCTTAGTGTGTATGTGATGTCATTAATCTCAAAATCTAAACCAAGTTTCAGATGGGGTTCATCCCAACTCCACAGGGTAGTCCCAACAATCGGTGTGGTGAGCAGGATGCCTAGACAAGGGTCACTAACACCACAGATCTTAATTTTCTCGCTTTGACCTGCTTACTGGCTCCACTGATTGCAAACAAGCATGCACTTTAAGCTACAAATTGCTGGCTAGCTTGTCCTTTCTTCTGAGCTGTTTGTGTTGCTTTAGTGAGTCCCACTGAGTCTTTGTTATAGAGTTAGCTGACTTAAATCTGCAACTCCCATGTCTGACATTTAGAGAAAGGATATGGGATCAGAATCATCCTTAAAGTATCCCTAGGTCATCTGTCTCAGCCCAGCAATCTCTGTGTCTTAAAATTAATCTGTGACTCACACTAGGCTCAGAGGAAAGATTATACCCTGCAATAGGTTCTATCTCTCAAACAAGCATTAACCCTGATCTACAACATATTGCTAGGAAAGACTCCCCACAAGGAATATGGACCCATTGAGTGGTCTCTTACAAAAGAGAAATCCATAGGGAGGAGGAAGAAGAGAGAAAGAGAGGGGAAAAGAAGGATGGGGAGGGGAGGGGAGGGGAGGGGGGGAGGGTGGAGTGGGGGAGGATGAGAAAGCAAGGGAAGGTAGAGCTAGACAGAAAGGGGAAGAGAGAAAAGGGAGAAAAATAGAGCAGCCATTATGTAATGTGCTGAGATTCACACTTCTAAAAGCAGATGGCTCACCTGTATCCAAAATATCCCTGCTGCTGTTGCAATGCCTCTTTTGTGACCAAGATCCTGACCCTCTTGGTCATAGGGAAAACCATCCATAGCACTCCTGTAGCACAGTAATAAATTTATCTAAACTCAACTATTGTTTGGAGTCATTGAGCTCTATAAAATAAACATTTCTTGATATACTGATTTGATATTTTTGGAGGAAGAAATTTATAAATATGAGCATAACAGAGTTCCCTCCACCATGAAATATATCCAGTGAACCAAAATAAAAATTAAAAAGAAGGAAGAAAAGGAAGGGAAGAGAAATTGATTAATTCTCTTTATCCAAAAAAGCAACCAAAGAACTAGAAATTGTTAAACAGCTTTCTCTCAAATATTCTCTTAATTAAAAAAAGAAAACACTTATAGGGGCACCTGGGCGGCTCTGTTGGTAAAGCATCCCACTCTTGACCTTAGCTCAGGTCTTAGCTCTGATCTCAGGGTCATGAGTTCAAGTCCCACATTGGGCTTCATGCTGTATATAAAGCTTACTTAAAAAACAAAAACAAAAAAAAACTCCAAAGTCTATAGAAACTCCTTAAAAGTTCTTACACTATTTATTATAAACAACCAATGATGATATAAATTTAAGAATAGGAAGTGTATGCTCAATGAGATACTGTAAATGGATAGGCAGGGCAGCATTTGGGGAAAAAAATGGTTAACTCTCAGATTGCCTGCTCCCTGTTAAAAAAAAAAAAAAATCTAGTGAGGAGTTACTCTAGATATTAGTAAAGACTCTATTAATGGTTTGTGTCTAGGTTGTTGCTATTTATCTGTTGCTGGCTACCTATGTTCAGCCTGCTTATTAAAGACACTTGAAAATACTAACATTTAGTTAAAATTCAATACACTTCAGGTCTCAGGGTAGCCATATCTTTTTAATACATGATCCACTACAGAGAATATTATTTTAGAAAGCATTTTTTCAAGTTTTCAGAATAGTCTACAAATATTTAAAAATGTTATTGTCTCTCTCCAAATGTCTTGGATTCATACTCTGTTTGTAAAACTAAACTATCTTCGAGTTCATCTGAGAAATTCACTTGCCTAAAATTCACCAGAAAATACTTCAATCAAAAAGAAATTAAACAGTGTAGGATCAAGTAAGAAAAATACATTAGAAATGTTAGTGTCAAGTCAAATTGCATGATTTGATCTTCTAACTAGCTACCAAAGGTAAGACTTTCCAAGTTTTCTTCTCAGCTCTCTCAGATGTGGGGCAGAAAAGAAAGTGGGAGCACTGGGGCTTAAAAGTTATCAAGAAACACTAAAACTGGCATCACACACTTTAATTTTCCCTTCCACCAGATAAAAATCTTTTATCAGTCTTGCTATATTGAAACTAGTGAGTCTCTGAGATATGCCTCCACCCTACCATATTTGCAGGTATTAAGCACTTTCTTTGTTTTTGTTTTTTTTTTTACATTTTCAAATTAAAAACAACTATTCCAACAATATCAGACATTCCTTAAACCTTGACTTTTCTTAAAATCAATTTCATTCTTTTCTAATGGAAAAACATCCTGTGCTATGCTTTTTTCTTACTGGCAGCTTTATTAGTTCAAAAATATGCACTTAACATTCAACTTCTGAGAAAAATTCTATAGGGCAATGCATGCATATATTTTCCTAGGAAAATAACATTCTGATGGAAAAGAAATTAAGGTTAAAAAAAATGAAATCTAAAGCAGTACCCCAGAATCCAATAGTTCAAAATAAATAACCTAAAGATTTATCTGACTTCAACACATTCAAGCAAGAGAATGTCAGGGAATATCAGATTCAAAGAAGGTATATTTCTGGTTATTGATAGAGGACGATGAGTTTACCTTCAAGACATTAATTTTTTTGTGTGAATCTATACAGATGTGCCCAACCCAATTTAAAGTTTGACACACATAGCATGCAATTACCTTCTGAGAATCAAATTCCAAGTAACTTGAATTTCATACCTGTCAGCACCCTTACTTGGCACTTTACGAGACATATTAGGATTTTACATTTGAAAAGTTACTCAAACAAGTAATTCTGAAGATGTTTTTATTTTGTAGCAAAAAAGCAGAGAAACTTCCTATTTAAACTTTTAAAATAGTAATTATTGATTTATGATACAGATTAATGACTTTGTAGCTTTGGAATTATTTCTCCCATTAAATTAGCCATGTATAACTAACAATAGCATCGGCAATGAAAGTTATCTTGGCACCATATGTCTATATGTGTGAATTAAGGATGATATCTTTTTTAAAAATTATGACCAAGAACAGGTATCTTAGTGAAATGAAATAATCCATTTCAAAGCTAAGTGATGGATCCTAGTAAGATTTCTTTGAAAGCCAGGGAAAGAGCATGTTAAACCCCCTAGAAGTATGTAAACTTCATGCAGAATTTTGTTTCTTATTTTCCTTCTCTTCCTCAGTACCTAGAATATTGCCTTAAATATAATTGGCATTCAATAAATATGTATTAAATGGCTAATGGGAAATGAATGTTTCAAAAATAAAATCATAATCTCCATTACCAGAGGAATGGAGGAATTCCTGCAGAGGAATAAAGTAACATCAACATGAAATAAGAGATGACATTTGCTATTGCTTCATATTCAGAAATTAGCCTTTGGTTATGATTTGGTTCAGAAGATATGTCTAGTCTAAGTAGGTATTTGTGGAAAGGGGCTTAACACCAGTAAGAATTAAAATGACCCCATTCAATTTTTAAGAATGGTAGAGTCAATCTGTAGATTAAAACATCTAGTATCATATAAAACTCATAAGATGGCAAGCTGGTAGTAGTAGAGATACAGTGACTTAACTGAATAGTTCAGTCTTTCTATAGATTCTTACATTATTCTTCTATATCCTGAGCATCTAAGTCTACGGCCTTGCACTAAAATCTCCAGTAAAGAAACACAAAGAAGGAAACTGGGTAACCTCACATTCACTGGTTTAATCTAGCTTGTGGTAAAATATGTGCACAATAAAAAAAAGGCAGAAAAAAAAGTTCCACCTGCAGGGAGAAATCATGGTCCAAAATAAATATAGATCTATACTGAAATGTTATTCATCACAATAATCCAAATCAAATAAAATTGTGTAAGCTTTAATATGGGATGTTTTTCCAAAGTACCTTTGTAATTCATGTTTATTAAAAAGAGTGTTTTCTGATAAAAGAATCCTATTATTTATATTTAATTTCTTAATTTAATTTACAAATTAAATAGTTGAAATAGTTTATTAATAATGTAAAAAAAGATATTTTTTTAATACTTATGAACGAGAATAGTAAAAGGTACATTTTTCATCATTTATTATGAATACTAAATTTTCAAAATCTGAGTTTAATCACAAATATTAGCAGTTTACTTGCCTAAAAATTAATATTAATGGTGTCATGAATTTATATCCTTGATGTTACCTATAGGAAAACAACTTAATTCCTTTATAAGATCACTTGCTGATCTCCAACATGCCACAGTTATTCACTTCTGTGCCCTTTTTCACATGTGCACTTTTATGTGATTAAAATATCGTTACACCAATAATGAAGCAGCAGAAAAAGAAATCAAGGAATCAATCCCATTTGCAATTGTACCAAAAACCTTAAGTTACCTAGGAATAAACCTAACTAAATAAGTAAAAGATCTATATTCTTTTAGTATTAGAACACTTCCGAAAGATATTGAAGAGGACACAAAGAAATGGAAAAGCATTCCATGCTCATGGATTTGAAGAACAAACTTTGTTAAAATGTCTATACTACCCAGAGCAATCTACACATCTAATGCAATCCTTATCAAAATACCACGAGCATTTTTCACAGAGCTAGAACAAACCTAAAATTTGTATGGAACCACAAAAGACCCCAAATAGCAAAAGCAATCCTGAAAAAGAAAAACAAAACTGGAGGCATCATGATTCTGGATTTCATGCTATATTATAAAGCTGTAGTCATCAACATAGTATGGTACTGGCACAAAAACAGACACACTGATCAGTGGAACAGAACAGAAGAAACAAAATGGACCTATAACTATATGGTCAACTCATCTTTGACAAAGCAGGAAAGAATATCCAATGAAAAGATAGTTTCTTCAACAGTTCGTGTGGGGAAAACTGGACGGTGACACGCAGAACAATGAAACTGGATCACTTTCTTAAACCACACACAAAAATAAATTCAAAATGGATGACTAAAACTTGAGACAGAAAACCATCAAAATCCTAGAGGAAAACACATGCAGCAACCTCTTCGACCTCGACCAGAGCAACTTCTTACTAGGCATGTCACCAAAGGCAAGAGGAAAAAAAAAAAAATAAATAAAAATAAAGTATTAAAACTTCATCAAGATAAAAAGCTTCTGCAGTATGAAGGAAACAATCAAAAAACTAAAAGGCGGCCTATAGATTGGGAGAATATATTTGCAAATGACATATCTGATAAGAGGTTAATATCCAAAATCTATAAAGAGCTTATCAAACTCAATACCCAAAAAACAAATAATCCTGTTAAGAAATGGGCAGAGAACATGAATAGACACTTTTCCAAGACATCCAAATGGATAACAGACACACAAAAAGATGTTCACCATCACTCATCACCAGGGAAATACAAATCAAAACCACAATAAGCTACCACCTGATACTTGTCAGAATGGGTAAAATTAACAACACAAGAAACAATAGGTATCAGCAAGGATGTGGAGAAAGGGGAACCCTCTTGTACTGTTGATGGGAATGCAAACTGGTGTAGCTACTCTGGGAAACAGTATGAAGGTTCCCCAAAAACTACCCCATGATCCGGCAATTGCACTCTTAGATATTTACCCAAAGGACACAAAAATATAGATTTGAAGGTGTACATGCACTCCAATGTTTACAGCAGCATTATAAACAATACCCAAACTATGGAGAGAACCAAAATGTCCATCAACTTATGAATGGATAAAGAAGGGTGGAGTATTACTCAGCCATCAAAAATAATGAATCTTGCCATTTGCAACAGCATGCCAGAATACATTATGCTAAGTGACATAAGTCAGTCAGAGAAAGACATACCACATGATCCCACTCATATGCAGAATTTAACAAACAAAACAGATGAACACTTGGGAAGGGGTGGGGGTAGAGATGAAAGGGAAACAAACCATGAGTGACTCCTAATGATGGTTAACAAACTGGATTGACAGAGGGAGGTCGGTGGGAGTTGGGACAGATGGGTACCAAGGAGGGCACTTGTTGGGATGAGCACTGGGTGTTGTATATAACTGATGGATCACTGAGTTCTACTCTTAA
Source organism: Prionailurus viverrinus (assembly GCF_022837055.1). Taxonomy (NCBI): domain Eukaryota; kingdom Metazoa; phylum Chordata; class Mammalia; order Carnivora; family Felidae; genus Prionailurus; species Prionailurus viverrinus. The sequence continues at coordinate 46,878,152 of NC_062577.1, read as the reverse complement.
ACCAATATTGCAATGTATGTTCACTAAAATTTAAATTAAAAAATATCCGATCTTCTCCATAGTCGATAAAACCTTAGTTATACCTTACAAAGCCTAGCTCAGATGCCCTGTATTCAAAATATCAAGTTTTAAAACTTCATGATAAAATTTTCACTATAGTAGTCCCCCCTTTTCCTCAGATAATATGATCTAAGACCTTGACTGAATACCTGAAACCATGGATAGTATTGAACTCTACATATATGTTTTCTTTCTCCACACAAACATGCCCATGATAAAGTTTAATTTATAAGTTAAGGACAATAAGAAATTAACAATAAGATAGATCATTTATAACAGTATACTATAATAAAAGTTATATGAGTATGATCCCTCTCACAATACCTTATTGTACTGTACTCACCCTTCTTGGATGATGGGGGATGATAAAATGTCTATGTGCTAAGATGAAGTGAGGGAAATGAAATGGGTATCGTCACATAGGTTAGACTACTACTAACCTGACGATTCATCAAAAGGAGAACCATCTGCTGCCAGACCAACAGACTGTGGGCAATTCTGCTACCTCAGGCCTAACTTTCATGTATGATGACTGTTTTATTATGTTTCTCTATAAGAGCACAGGATGTTATCCATATTTATATTCTTAGGCCCTTTAATTGAGCACCACATGTAGTTGGTTTATCTGATTAAGTTATATGCAACTTTTAAATTACAGCCCTTTATCCTCCAGTAAAATATTGTACCAGGAGATCAGCTGAGCTGGGAGAAATTGCTAAGCTGTCAAGTATTACAGTAGCTGATTAAGACAACAAGGTAAAAATGAAAGAGTTAATTAAGCTTTTAATCACTTACTAAGAGAGTATAAGCAAGTTTCAACTGGAGAAAGCACCAATTCCCTTTGTTTCATTTTTTCCCCAAGAAATGGAACACTGGTCAAATGTCAGGTGGATTAGGGAAGATGTGGGTTTTGTCCTACTGTTGAAGATCCCCAAACAAGTCTCTGTGAGTTTTATGCACTATGAGGTCATGGAGAGTGTGATGGAGAAGGGGCAGGTGTGGAAAAGTACTGGTCATGAGTAGGGAAAAGTGCCTTCAGTTTCCCCCTTCCTGCTCACCCCTTGTAACATGGAAACCTCTGAAAAAGTCCTGTGCCCAAGGCCTGACATAAAAAGGCTTAGAAATAAAGGCACCTGGGCTAGGAATGCAAGTACGCAAATGCATGACTGGTCAGAGGGGACAGAGACTTTGGACTACAACTCCCTTCAGAGACCACAATACGCCGGCTGTGCAGCATATCTGATGTGGGAAGTGTGGCTTTCCCCCGTGAGGCCTGTCAGGTAAAGCCTTTATAATTGTGTATGGTCCGACCTGAAAAATCACACAGAGGATTTTAACCAGGAGCCAAACTCCTCATGCCATTGTTATAGTCTCATGACATCACCCATGGTGACACCAGAGATTTTCAGTTTTCCTAATGTGTGATGTATTTCAAAAATATATTTTTAAAAAGAATGACAATACTAAGTGTTGATGAGAACATACAGCAACAGAAACCCATACACTGCTGGTAGGAATATAAATATTCACCATTTTTAGAAAACTGACACTATTTACTAGGGTTGAACAAAAGCACAGCCTGTAGTAACAAAGCACCTTCTGGTGTGTCACAGAACCATGTGCACTTGTGCATCAAAGATAGGCAATCAACATTTACGGCAGCATTACTCAAAATGGCTCAAAATGTAAAAAAAAAAAAACTAGATGTTTATTAATAGTGGGATGCATAAATTATAGTCCTGCAGTGGAATATTTGACAGTAAGAAAAATTAATGACCTACTATAACACAAAAGATTGTGTTTACAGATGAATCTCAAAATATCGAATCAAAGAAGCAAAACAAAAAACATATTTTATATAAGCCTGTTTGTAAAAAGTTTTGAAAGGTAAAACCATGGTATGAGATGTTTAGCTTGGTAAAAGGGAGGATAGTAACTGAGAGAGGTCACCAAAATGTCTTGTGTGGTGCATTTACCTGAGTAGCGATCACTATTAGCCATCGAGTCCTAAATTTGTATTTTGCACATTTTTTCTGCATACGTTGTACACACTTGAGTGAAAAACTGCTTTAAAGTATATAATAAATTTCATCATGATTTTGATTATTTATTGTTTCCACTGTTACAGAAAAAAAAGACTTAACTATCCAGGCAAGAAACAATTCACATGTAATAAAATAGTAAGAGTACTCTGGTGAAAATGATATTCTGTGAGAAGAAACTTAAGTTATATAGAGAAGAACAACATAAGTAGCTAGAGGAGAGGAAATCTGGGATGAGATCAGAAATGGCAATCACAGATTATTGTTTTTGTTGGGAATGGGGACATAGTGATTTTGAGTGAAAAGAAAAGATCTTACAATTGACTATTTACACCTATACAACAATAGCATGAGATTTTATGTCATAGAAGTACCTTATTTTAAAAACCATTTGCTTTTCTAGAATTAACAAAAATCACTGAATAAAAATATCATTTTAAATTATAGTTACATATATTAAAAATATATTTGGTATAATTTAGGCACATACATTATTTTTGGTGTGAGAAATAAAAACTTTTTAAATAACTCAGATGAATATTTGCTAAATATTAAAAAATTAAAACATGTTTCTTCTTGAGATAGATGAATTTATTTATTTTTTCAACGTTTTACTTATTTTTGGGACAGAGAGAGACAGAGCATGAACGGGGGAGGGGCAGAGAGAGAGGGAGACATAGAATCGGAAACAGGCTCCAGGCTCTGAGCCATCAGCCCAGAGCCCGACGTGGGGCTCGAACTCACGGACCGTGAGATCGTGACCTGGCTGAAGTCAGACGCTTAACCAACTGCACCACCCAGGCGCCCCTTGAGATAGACGAATTTAAACGTAATACTATACAGCTGATGTTAATGAAATAGTGCCTTATGCTTAACCTGCTACTGATCAGGTTGATTTAGGTATAATGTGATGGAAAAGAAGGGACCAGAAACTAAAATCTATGCACTCTTTGTCATGATTTCTTGTGGATACTTCTCACAAATCCTGAAAGTAGAAAGATAAGTTTTACTGAGAAAACTAACAGTATATTCTATCTTTTATTACATAAATGTGTGCTTCACTACAATGTAGGGTGACTGTCAATTGAGAAAAGTACAGAAAGTTGCTCAGTGAAAGAATAACTTAATGGCAGGTGCACTGATGGGTGAAGACTTTTGGAGATAGACATGCTTTGACTCCAAAGGCCTTGTCCTGGTCCCTTACTTGACTCAGCCACTGAAAGTATGTAAAGTGTAATTTCTTGAACAACAGCTACATTTCAACAGAGGGATTAACCTCACGAATCATTCAACTAAGGGATCATAAAATAGCAATCAAAGGATGGAAAACCTTCAATTGTTACTGGAATGTCTCATCTCACATCTCCTCATTAGCCATAAGGCCAGTAAGGAGAGCCTATTAAATGGTGCAGTATGGCTCTTTCTTCTCCCATGGATGAACTAGTAGAGAAATCAAGCTGAAGTTTGGAGGTTCATAATGTGTTGGGGAAGAGGTATGGGAATACTTATTTGTCACACATTTGTCATGGAAGAGTTATTCCTTTAAGAACCATTTAGTTTATAATTGCAGCCACATTCAGCTGAACTCCTTCAGAGCGATCACTGATCACTGGAACTAAGTCAGCACTTCTGGAGAACCATTAACTCTTTGGTCATCATGGCTACTTAATGCATGAATATTAAGAGCTTACGAAATAGGATCCTAGTGCTCCAAAAGAACCAAAGTGGAATGCACTGGAAGGAAACAGTGATTTATATATAATTTTCTTCATTTAAAAAATATATTTGTCAATTTGTGAAATAAAAATATTTCTCTGAAGGAAAGAAATGTAATTAAAACTAGCATTTTGTCACCATTTTATGACATTTGCTTCGTTCTTACAAATCATTGTAAGCACAACTTACTTGTTTTAATAATTTTTATTTCCTTTTTGCTTCCTTAAAATAAAGGCTACGTTATATTTTGAACACAAATGAAAATGAAAAACCACTAAATATATGGAATCTGCATTGATTAACAGTCTGGAATACATGATAATCAAATTCTTCACATACTTCAACAATCCCACATTTTCTTTGGAAGCCTTAACGTATGGGATTACTCTGGGTAAGTAGATATACCAGGCTTCCCAGGGCCAGTACTTTTCATTTTTCTTGGCTCTCCACTGAAGAATTCACTCCTAAGGACCTTTTAGTGACTTCAAACACACTAAGGACAAGAAGCAAGAGCACCCATGGATTACCTTCTTTTTCATTTCTCAGGTTAGCAACTTTTAGATTTTGAACTGGCATCTGTGGTTAGCATCTCATCTTCCCAGTAAAAATTTGAGCTGATAATAAACACTATTCTGTTATACTTTAAATTTCTAAGAAGTTTTTTGATATTTATTATTCTGAGAGAGAGACAGAGAATGAGCAGGGGAAGGGCAGAGAGAGAGGGAGACACAGAATCCAAAGCAGGATCCAGGCTCTGAGCTGCCAGAACAGAGCCTGACGTGGGGCTTGAACTCACAGAAGGTGAGATCATGACCCGAGCTGAAGTCAGAAGCTTAACCGACTGAGCCACCCAGGCACCCCTATTTTGTTATACTTTAAACACTTTCACCTATCCTGTTTCTTAAAAGTACTTTAATTTTGTGTTTTTGTCTTATCAAAACTTAAAATTTTCATTTTCCATCATTTTGTCTTCATTTTGTATTTTTAAAATTTTCTATCTTGGTTAAGATTAGATAAGTAAGGCACCAGACATTTTATTCCTATTTGTATATTTTCCATATGTCATTTGGAATAAAATTCACTTTTTTCTTTATTCCTTTGTATGTGGCATTCCTTCCCCCCTTTTAAGTCTGTGGCTTATATTTATTTTATATTACTATATTAATTTGTTCTTCTAATCTTTTCTTCTAAACCAATTTCATTTTTGTATCTTATAGTTCTAATTACATATTTACTCATGTTAAAGGTATTTTTTAAATCTTTTGCTTATTGTGAAATGAGCAGAACAAAATATAGGCATTTGAGAATAGTTATAGTAATGGCTTCTACCTAAGGTAGGAAGGAAAATTTTTATTATCCTTTTTTATTTGACTCTATAGAGGACTTTCATTACCCTGTTCACAAGGCAACAAAATCTTTGAGAAAATATAATAAATTAATAGGACAGTATTTCTCCACTGGTATTTTTCAGGGACTTTCAGCTTTACATATTGGGATTTTTGTTTTTTCTATAGTGAACTCATTTAATTTTTTTTAATCCAAAATTCTTCATTACTACCTTATGCAGTTATACAATAAGCTAAATCATACAGATGATATTTTATAAAAGAAATGGAATTGGTAGAAAGATACCAGAGGGAAGCTCTCATTTCAAGTTCCTATCTTTAATCTTAAGGAAAAGTAAGGCATTACGGAAACATACAGTTAGCAGACCTGCCCTGCAAAAACTATTTTTTTAAGTTCCCCAGAATTGTTATTATTAATCAAAAAGATAACTGTTTGTAGTGACAATGTATTAGATGATTAGAGAGTATGTAGATAAGTAAAATAAATGACTGCAATGTCAAATGAGGCAGGAGGGAGATACTGGGAAAACAGTCATAAAATGTCCAGACTACACTTGAAGAAAAATAGGTTATTTAAAGATAAATTATTAAAATAAATATGCTTCAAAGTCTAGGGCAACCTCTAATGATTTTTTAAAGAGAAGTATAAATAATATGCTAAGAGAGGACATAAAAAGGTCATTTTATGAATAGTCAAACCAGAGACGACATAGAGAGAAAGAAGGAACAAATAACAAATGAAATGAAAGCAGAGAAAAACACTGTAGAAACCCTTCAAAAAATGATATTGGCAAAACTAGACATCCACATGTAAAAGAATGAAGTGGAACCCGTATCTTCTACCATATATAAAAATTAACTCAAAACAGATCAAAGACCTAAATTTAAGGCATAAAATTTGAAAACTCTTAAAAGAGAACGTAGGGGAAGAGCTTCATGATATTAATTTTGGCAATTTAATTTTCTTGAATGTGACACCGAAGGTACAAGCAACAAAAAAAGAATTAAAATGAACGTTAAAACTTTAAAAAATAATTTGCATAAAGGGCACTATAAACAAAGTAACAGGAGAACACACACAAAATGGAAGAAAATATTTTCAACTCAGTTATCCGCTAAAGGATCGATATCCAGAATATATAGAGAACTCCTAAAATTCAACAAAACACAAACAACCCAATTCAAAAATGGGAAAGTACTTGAATAGACATTCTCCAAAGATATACAAATGACCAACATAGTTCAATGTCACTAATCAAAAATTCAACAAAACACAAAAAGTCTACAAATGAGCAAAGGACTTGGATAAGACATTCTCCAAAGATATATAAATGACCAACACTGTTCAATGTCACTAATCATAAGGGAAATACAAATCAATACTATAATCAAAACTATCAAATACCACCTCACTCAGTAGGATAGCTATTACCAAAAAAATAATAAAATAACTAATATTGGTGAAGATGTATAGAAATTGGAACCCTTGTGCACTGTTGTTGGAAACATAAAATAGTGAAACCACTATGGAAAACAGTACTGGAAGCTCCAGTACTTAAATTAAAATTAAAATTAAACTTAAATTTAAACTTAAACTTAAAATTAAAATTAAAAAAACTTAAAATTAAAAAAATTTAAAAAATTTAAAAAAACCTTAAAATTAAAATTAAACTTAAAATTAAAAATAGAATTACCACATGATCCAGAGATTCTGCTTCTAGGACATCACCACAGATCATGCAGCCTCTGGAAAAATCCTCTGTATATTTATGATAGAAGAAAATTTAAAAAAGCAAAAAAGGTCTTACTACAAACATAACTTTGACATCGCAAACCCTCCAAATAGTTCAGAAATCTGCAAAGTTCCCTGGATAATGTTTGGAGAACCACTGGCCTAAAAATATGCCAGATGCATATTGGCAATAAATTCATATGTGTTGGATAACTTAAGTAATGAATATTCTTCTTTATAAATTATATTAAAATACATATGGTTATCAAAAATGTATTCACCAAAGTGTTTAATAATAAACCTTAATCTTAAATGTATTCACTAAAGTGTTTTTATAAATGGTAAGATTTAACATAAAGAATCTAAATATATTTCTGTACATTTCTTCTATATAATACTATCTCTGTTTTCTTTTGTATAAAATAAAGCAGTCATTAGGATACAGATTCATTGTCATTTCTCAAGTTTAAAGTAACAATAGAAGAGCAAAGAAGAAGTAGATATTAACACAAGTCATGTAAATCTTTTAGAAATCCTTTAAATTCTTATTTATAGTAATGAGTAATGTATATACTTGGATTTTGGAAGCATTTGCACAAATCTCACAAACATGGTAGTATGAACTCATACCATCAAGTCATATGCTTGGTGATTCAGTGATCTTAACTCCTAGAAGATCCTCATATTCTGATTCACCATTCTTCTGTGACAAAATGATCACAAAGCATCTGTCTACATCATCCAGCTTCACTGCCTTGACTACCATGAAGAGTCTATTCCAGTCATAAGATTCATGAGGTCCAAGCCTTATCTACCTAATTCATCACTGTTCCTGCACCTAGCACAGTTGTAAGACATAGCACCCACAATGAGTTTTTTTAATGAATAAACCTTTAGATTTATTGAATTGCAAAGTAGTGATTTTTCCATAGTATGGGCCAAAATAGGATGTCCTTTCCTTTCATACATCCAGCACTTTTTTTAAAATTTAATTTTAATTTTTAAATGTTTATTTTTGAGAGAGAGAAGAGAGAGAGAGAGAGAGAGAGAGAGAGAGAGAGAGAGAGAGAGAGAGATTGAAAGCATGAACAGGGGAAGGGCCGTGAGGGGTGGGGTACAAAGGATCTGAAGTGGCCTCTGCACTTACAGCAGAGAGCCCAATGCGGGGCTCGAATTCACAAACCTCAAGATCATGACTTAAGCCAAAGTCCAATGTATAACCCACTGAACCACCCAGGCACCCTCATGACACTTTTGATAGTATGTTTGAACTTTAGAAGACACTTAATAAAAATAAAAGGATATCATAAATTAACTCCATGTAACATTGTTATTCAATGCATTTAAACCATAATGGCTTATGCCATTGTTACTACAGAAAAGAATACATATGTTTGAGGAAGATAAAATGTTTTAACATGTTACAGGGAAAAAAAATAAATCATTTAGTGTTAGAACTGAAAGTTTGTAACGTAACCAATTATATAAAGACAATTTTTTACTTATCATTTGATTTTAGAAAAGTGATGATAGCCATGATAGTCTCCAAAGCAGGAGGAAGTAACTTAGGTACTAAAAAGTGTAATACCAGAGTTAAAATAAAGAAAGTAGCACCAGCCAGATAGGAAATTAGATCCCAGGATACCGACAATCTTAGGTCATCTTTCTGAGTATCAATAACTATCTCTCTTCCCTTGGAAATGTTACTTGCCACAAGTAATTTTGTAACCAATGACATTTTTGGCAGAGAAAGAAGAAATAATTGTTTCTCCTCCACACCGATAATTGGATTTTATTTAATGAGAGTGCACGGCCCCTGAAATACCAGTTAAGTACACATCAGACAGGGATTTAACTAAGAGTGAGGTTTTAATTCTTTATTAAATGACAAAACTGGGGGGCCTGGGTGGCTCAGTCAGCTGACCTTCCAGCTCATGGTTCATGGGATCCAGCCCCATGTTGGGCTCTACACTGAAGCACAGAGCCTGCTTGTATTTGCGCTCCCTCTCTCTCTCTCTCTCTCTCTCTCTCTCTCTCTCTCTCATCCTCCCTGGTGCATGTGTGCTCTCTCTCAAAATAAATAAACTTAAAACAAAAATGACAAAACTCCTTTTGAAGACTCAAACTTTGCTTGTACAAGTTTGATTTCACTTAAAAATTCCAATATAGCATGAATTATCAAGAAAATATATAGAGAACTACGTTATGCATCATCCATATGACCAAACTCCTGACTGTGAAACATTTCAGACCCTAGGTATCAGTTAAACTATTTCTTTGAAATAATAAGTTGAAGTAAACTCACTGATAATTTCACATAACTGTTTTCTCAGAGCTGAATATAAAGCATGTGAAATTACTACCCTGTAGTCATTTGTCCTTTGCACAGAAACAAAGCATTTATATTAAAAATGATATATTTAGATGTATATATGGATTTTTTAAAAGTAAAAACTAACCTAGAAACAAAGGAAATATGTATGCAGGAGGTAATAATAAATTTTGCTAAAGAGAAGGACCACAACACCACAATAACCACAGAGAAAACCCCACACAAGCACATCTGACCTAATATTTTGAATAATATTCCACTCAGATTATAAAGATCTTTAAAATATAGAAATTTCTGAAGCTCATGATATATACAGAGTAAAGCATGAATATTTTCCAAGGTAGGATGTAAAGGAAGATGGTCAAGGGCCTCTCCTTGTCACCCAGGATAATCAGTAGTCAGGACTGACATGAAATAATAGTTAATTTCCTTTGCTTAGAATAGTCTTCCAGGTCCAAAAAGTCTATGGGATTGTTTCCTCCTTGATTAAAAAAAATATTTTTAGTGTTTATTCATTGTTGAGAGACAGATCGTGAGGGGGGAGGGGCAGAGAGAGGGAGACAGACTCTGAAGCAGGCTCCAAGCTCTGAGCTGTCAGCACAGAGCCTGATGTGGGGCTCTGACTCATGAAGCTGAGAGATCATGACCTGAGCCCAAGTCCAACACTTAACTGACTGAGCCACCCAGGTACCCCATCTGTTTCCTTCTTCAAATTCAATGGAAATGTCAAGTAATTTGTCTCTAATATAGGACATTGGGAAACCACACAGTTCTAAACAATAAGATCAAAGTTACATTTGAATTGGCATTTCACACACAATAGAAAGGAAAAATATATCCAAAATTTATCATGATTACTTTCTATTTTAAGAAATGCTTATTAACATATGGGAAAAATGATTGCTATTATTAGCAATTGGCTAACAAAGAGTTGTAAGAGAAGTGTCAAATTTGTGCCACATCCTACCCAACATTTAGAATTGTAAATCCATTTTTTAGTCATTCTAGTGGATGTATAATAGTGCATAATCATAGATTAAATTTGTGTTTCCCTGAATAATATTATGAACATCTTTTCATGTGTATACTAGAATTTAAATAGCTCAGTGAAGTATGTATTAAAATATTTTGTCTATTAATGTGATGTCTGGATTATTATTGAGTTGTAAAAGTTTTATATTCTAGACACAAGTCCTTTGTCAAATATCTATGTCAGATATGGGTGTTTTCCCTTATCTTTTTCTTACTAGTAAATATTAAAAACAAATTTTAATTTTTATAAATTCTAAGCTATACAATTTTTGGTATTAATCTTTTTGTGCCCTAGTCCAAGGTCACAAACAATTTCTCCATTTTATAATCTGATTTAATTAATTTTATTTATAATTTTATATTTTCTTTTAATAATTTGATGCAATAAATTTTTGTCAAAACAGCCACACTATCAACATTAATACACTGTATATTCATTTTCATGTAGTTTAAAATATTTTCTTTCTTTTTTTAAACTTTTTTTTAATGTTTATTTATTTTTGACAGAGAAAGACAGAGCATGAGCAGGGGACAGGCAGAGAGAGAGGGAGACACAGAATCCAAAGCAGGCTCCAGGCTCTGAGCTGTCAGCACAGAGCCCGACACAGGGCTTGAACTCACAGCCCGCGAGATCATGACCTGAGCCAAAGTCAGATGCTCAACCTACTGAGCCACCCAGGTGCCCCAATTTTCTGACTTTCTTACCTACTTTTATATTTTCTTAGAAATTATGTGTTTTATTATTTTCTTACATTTTGTAAGAGAAAAATGCTTTTATATTTTACTATTTTTCAATTTATTGAGAGTTTATATATGATATACCAAATGGTATATCTTATTAAATATTTCATTGGCACTCGAAAATAATTATTATTCTGTTGATATTGGGAAGTGTGCCCTGTATTGACTACTAGGTGATGTTTTTGATAATGTTATTCAAATAGTTTATCCTTACTGAGAATTTAAATCTGCAACTATAATTTTGGATTTATTCATGTCTCTTTTCAATTAAACCAGATTTTACTTCATGTAAAACAATTTATCTTTACCAGATCTCATATTTTTAAGTATAAAGATTCATGGCTTTTATCAATTTATTTCTGGGTCTTCTATTAAATAAAAATTGAGTTTTTCACATTTTCAAAAGAATTATCCTTTCATATTCAATTCCCCTGATCACTTTATTATTATTTGCCATTCTTGGATAATTTCTTCAAATATTTCAATTCATAATTCAGTTTTTTGCTTCAATCTCATTTTAACATATAAAAACTTAACTTCCATGATTATTTTTCTCTTTAAAAATTTTATTTCCAAAGCTGCTCATGATTTTCAACCAATGTGTTCGTTTTAGAGATTTAATCTGTATTTGAACATCTTGTTAATTTTTTTTAATTATCTAAATATATAGTCATGTATTTCCAATGTTTTTAATGTTTGCTAAGTTTCACTCAGAAATTATTTGTGGATTGTGCTGTGCTTTTTATTTTTATATCACCTCAATGTTGTGAACCTGTGGCTTTACCCACTGAAGCATTAATTAAAGGATTTGTTTTACATTTATTTGCCCATAGCAATTCAAAGCAATTGCCACCTGAGACCAATTTTATAGTAATTCGACAAGGTGATTTCCATTTCACACTAAATTAACAGGACATTACAATTACAGTGACATTTTGTATTTTATATCTTGTGTTGTTTTTGTTTTTTTTAATACCCAAAACTATAGTTTTTCCACCCAAAACTATTTAAGTTTCAACCTCTCTCTTTGGCCACATCTGCATTTATCAGTCTAGTTTACCTTGGAATTATATTTTAAAAGTGTTCTGGATTTACTGAGATTTATTATTGTTCACTTCCCATCTTGTTCTGGTCTGAGGTCTCTATCTGCTTTGGGATAAAACCCAAGCTGTGGGCAGTTACTATGCCAATAGTCCCAGGTGCTGCCATGAGGAAAGATTCTAGAGTTCTTCCTTCCAACTCCTTTTTTGCTTAGGGAAACTGGATATTCCCTTTTCTTCTCTTATCTGTTCAATCGTGCTTTTAAAACAATTGTGCCCCAGTTTATTAAAACATTTTTCTTTGTTGTAAGAGTGTTTCATATTAATAAAAGTAAATATTCAAGAAGCCTTTCATTATAAAATTTTCTTCCCATAGATATACCTTTTGGGGAGGTTCTGAAATTCTGAATAGAATTTCAGTTAGTAGAGCGGAAGTTAAGTGCATCTTGTTTAAATTTTTTTTTTTTGAATGCTTATTTATTTTTGAGAGAGAGAGGCAGAGTGCGAGCGGGGAAGGGACAGAGAGAGAGAAGGAGACACAGAATCTGAAGCAGGCTCCAGGCTCTGAGCTGTCAGCACAGAACCTGACATGGGGCTCAAACCCACGAACCGCAAGATCATGACCTGAGCCATAGTTGGATGCCCGACTGAGCCACCCAGGTGCTCCAAGTGCATCTTAAGTTTAGAAAATGACTTTAAAACATGGTTGTCAGGAAGTACAGTATATTCAGTATACAGACATACTTGCTAGAAAAGTGATTACTTGAAGAGATTTTGACGGTGGAAATAAGGTGGAAAAAATGTATTTTTCATGCTGTTTTGTTGTTGTGATTATTATTGGTTTTTACAATAGGGGGATGTCACTGTTCAGTTTGTAATTAAACCAAACCTAAAAACCAGGCAACAAATCACTTTATAGCAGTGTGCATGATGACTGTGTAGCAGGATTCTCACACAGAGAGACGGGACACCTAGACTTTTCCGTCCAGGAAGCAACTTTATTTGTCCCGCCAGCGCGGATTCAGTGGGTTCGTACCTGGAAAACTGAGTCCTGAGCATGGGGTGTAGCCTTTTCTGTAATTTCTACTTCTTTGCCTCCCATATATGGTGACATATAGCCTGACTAGACACGGTCCAAGTTATGGAGTCATGTCAGGGCTATGCATATGTGTATAGGAGTTGATTGGGCCACGTTGCCTTCTGTTCTGAGGAGGCCTCCACCACATTCCTTAGGGATGGGCTATACCACATTCCCCCCTTTGATGCTTGGACCCCCTATTTTGGGTCAAAGAGCTTCATCTTGGTTTAGAGGTTTATATTTCCATAACATGCATGGCCGTTATCCTTTCGACTGTTGCCTCAATGAGGCTGGTGACAGACTGTATAACCAGGGGAGCTAGGCAAGCTCCCCAAATCAAGAGAATAACACCTATGAGGGTTCTGAATCCCTCGAGAGTTGTAAACCATCCTTCTAGTAACTCCTCAGGGTCCCAACGTTTCCAGGTCTGAACTGGGCAATGAGCAACCTTTCTCATTCAATCTGCGATCTCCTCTATCATTTTTCCTTCACCATCTATCTGTAGGCAGAAGTTGCTTAGGTTAAACTTTCCACAAACTCCTCCCTCAAAAGTAAGCAAGTAATGTAAGGCCAAGTGCTTTTGGATAGATAGCTTTGCACATTTTGGTTTGTGGCTTGGCTAGATAGCTTTGCACATTTTGGTTTGGGACTCTGGCAGTTTCATTGGTTATAATTTCTGCAACTGCTTGCAGTATGATTATGTGATTTAGCACGTAAATGGGAGTGTGGTAGCCCCAGGACCTATCCTCTGCCCAGGTGGCAGGGCCATAATATTGGATTATACACTTGAGAGGCGATTCATCATTTTTCCAATTGCCAATTTGTAGGGCACATCATTTCCTTCAAGTCTCCCTGTTCCCCTACACCTGGACTCCCAAATGTTCCTCTCTGGCAAGTGGGAGCAGGAAGAAAGATGGATGAACAGTTCCCAGCACGCACATAACCCAAACCAGCCTGAGGGAAGTACTGTATAGGCTGTCCTCCCACAAATCCAGTATAGTCCACCTGAGGCCCGCCATTTGATGGCTGCATCGACATTTTCCCAGGCCTCTTGGAGATGAGAGAAGTAAGACAAGGGTGGGGATCTGGCTCAAGGTGCTCTGGGACACCCACCATTGGGTTTTCCAGGCAGTTGAGTTATAAAACCTTTGGCCTAGGCATGTTGAGCTTCCAAGAAAGATGGCTAACCTCTTTCCCCACCGGGAAAGGCAGGTTTTTGTTTTTTCTTTTTCCCAATAATTGAGGTTTTGAGGAGCCAAACTCTGGTAGTAGGACTGGAGTATTCTGTTCCACTATAAGGTTCGTGGGGATCTAATTCTCTAGCCTCCCATGACCATTGATCTCCCACATTGACTCCCCCACACACATAACAAGAAGAAAGTTTTAGACTCTGGGCTATAGTCTCTGTTAGGGCTAGAAACAATTTTTCTTTGTGATGGAGACAGGAGGAGGACTCTTCTCCATTTCTTCATAAAAGGAATGAAAGACCTGGTGGGTCATGGCCTTGTGTGACAGTAACTCTCTTAAAATAAAACACAGTTCCTGGGTCTGTGCCCTGCCCATAGATAGGTATACCAACCTGGAGGTCCATTTTCCATTTTGAGTCTCCTGGGTCAAGGACGGTAACATCAACGAGGTTACAGGTTCCCGACTGGCAATCTGACTCAGCCACGCCCTTTTGGAGGAGTGCTGTTTTGTCTTTAGTCTTCCAGGTGGCCTATGTGACACAGCTCCAATAAGGACAGAAGAATTCAGGTGCCTGGGGCCAGGAACCACACATACCAGACCCCTCACACATGTATTTATCATTGAGTCGGTACTCTTGTTCCCATGCCAGACCTTCACCTGACAAACCATATGGTAATATGTCACCTATGGCTGTACATACATCAAAGAATATAGACACTGGCCAGTTTGGATTGGTAATTTGAGTTTGGTCAATGCATTGGCCCACACCAGCAGTGCCTGTCTTGGGGTGACTCCAGACCTCTAACCATTCCTTAGGTGGGGGGTACTGTGGGTCAAAACAAGTGTATTGACTCTCCCGTTGGCAGACGGAATAGGTGGTCTTATTGTGTATGCAGGTCCCCAGGATCTTGCCCTGGCAATGAGAAGTGGGTATGTATAGTAAGGTCTAAGTGACTCCCTGGCCTGACCTGGTTATGAGAATACATAGGTCACCTGATAAGGAATCTAGGTCTACAGAAGGGATGCAGATTAGAAGCAACCAACACCAATGAAGCATCCTATCCACAAAAGGAAGGTGAGTGCTAACAGAAACCTCTCACCAAACTCTCAGTCTGCCAGGGCAGCCTCTGCCAATCCTATGGTGAAAAGTAGATCAAGAATCACAATAACAGCAAGAAACAAGGGGTGACAGTGTTATCACAGTAAGGAAACAGATATGGAAAATAAGGACAGTCTATTCCACTGAACCATCGATTCCTCAAGCTTCTGCTGTGCCTAGATTAGTTAGCTTCTGGAGTGACTAAAGCAAGGCTGCAGTCTCCCAGAACCTCTGGAGTTGTATATTGCTTCATCCATATGGTCAGCTTGCACCGCGTTGATGGATCAGGAATGCACTCCCAGTTTCCAGATCCCGATTTCATTCTGCTGTGGTAAATCCAGGGACCCCCTTTGGCTACCTTTACTGCAGTAGGAGTGGGCAAATGACAGTGAATGGGCCCCTCCAGAAGGGTCTTATGGGTTGGATATTCCATTCCTTCACCCATACAGCATCTCCTGCATTAAAGGGGTGAGCGTCTGTGATCAGACTCACAAGTAATCACTCCCTAACCCAGGTATAAGGTGGTTAGGGTACAGTCAAGGGCCCACATCTATTGCCTTTGAGTTAGACTGAATATCTCATTTAGATTCCCTCTTATGCCCTTGATAATGGGGGGAGGGCATAAGATGATTTCATAAGAGGAGAACCCTATCTGCTTCTTCAGCCTCCCACTTGCAGCTGCAGTCTGCCTACCTGAAGGTCCCTTATCTCTCTCTGCCTAATGTTAACCCTTTCCCTATTCATTTCTCCCCCTGGAACAGGGCCCCTAACTGCCATGAGGGAACAGGGACAATGACTGTTCTGGCTTCTTCAAGCTGATAAGGGATGGTGTGGGAGTACAGCAGTTAGAGTCTACCCAAAGGTCGGTACAGTGGCCCACGGTATGGTTCTACAGGAAGGCTGGCAGGCATGAGGCAGCACAAACATTGGCAGAAACAAAGAGAAAAACACAAACTAAAGATTATACTGACCAAGATGGCAGCTTAAGATAATGTCCCCAGTTCCCAAGCCAGTCAAACAATCCAGGAGATACCCTGACTTTGTCCAATTATGCCTGAATGTCATCTATCAGTTCTAAGACTCTGTGAGAATTATCGGTTATGTTGAAATAACGCATGTCGGAATCTCTCATAACCTAGGTGATGGAGCAGCAGTGAGTAATCAATGGTGGCTCTATTCTTCAAAAGCCCAGTCCTAACTTGAATTTTTTATTTAAAGCACCTAATGCTTGTGAGGTGTTAGAGTTTTGCGGAGTATAAGCAGGTAGTTTGCTTTATTTCAAGTGCAAAAATTTTTTAAGAGCTAGGAGTCCTAACAGAGAAAGAGTCAAGGCAAGTTTATTAATTTGCAAAATTTTAGGTAAGCTGAACCTGGGTATTATTTTATAAAGCAGAGCTTTTATTATTTCTTATACCTTTTCTATTTTTTCCCCCTTAGAGGCATTTTTTGTGCCTCTTCCCAATGAGTAAAAGTATCAACTCATACCAAGAGATGTTGTAATTCCTTTGACCCTGGCATATGAGTGAAACCTAACTGTCAGTCTCCCCTGGATAACCTCCAGTTCCTTGATTGCCTGGGAGAGCAAGTTTGTGGTTGAGAGGATTGTTCCTAAGACATATTTCACAGGCTGATACTACTTGCTGAACTGCTCTTGACAAATTTTTCCAATAAACATCTTTTGGGCCATTTGGTAAGTTTTACCCTCCCTAAATGAAAGGCCTGATGCAGTACTTTAATGATCTTTTAGCTCTGTGAGCTAGGTAGTGGTAATTGCACCCTGCTCTGTTTGTAACCATCCCAAGGGCCGGAGACATTGTCCATGAGTCAGACCCCAGTTTACTTCCTTGGGAGAGTAGGTGGGATTGAGTCTTCTTTGATAATTGATATGGCAGGAAAGCTATTTTCCTGAACCCTGTTATCTACAGTTTACAATATCCAGTAATTCCCCAAAACTCACACAATTGTTTATGTGTCCTAGAGTTAGTAGCACTATAGTCGCTAATTCAGTTATAATGTCCCTTCCTAGCAAGGGAGTAAGGCACTCTGGTGTTATCAGGAAAGAATGAGGAAAAATTAGTTTTCCCATATGCATCCCAGGGGCTGAGAGAAAAATTTAGTTATAAGTTTTCCAGAGATGCCTCTAATGGTTATGCTGCATTTGGGTAGTTGGCCTGGAGTAGAAAGGAGGACAGAAAAGGTGGCTCCCGGTATCAATAAGGAAATGAACCGGCTTTCTAGTTATCTGAGTTTTCCAGAGTTACCTGAGGCTCCAATAGACAGTTGGTTCCAGCGAGCCACCCCAAAGAGCCCCAGGCCCCATCAGTCCCTTTCCAGGACACTGGTTATCTAAGCCCTAGCAGATAGAGGTCCCCAAGGGCATTCACGCTTCCAGCGACTGT
Source organism: Prionailurus viverrinus (assembly GCF_022837055.1). Lineage (NCBI taxonomy): Eukaryota > Metazoa > Chordata > Mammalia > Carnivora > Felidae > Prionailurus > Prionailurus viverrinus. The sequence continues at coordinate 46,860,347 of NC_062577.1, read as the reverse complement.
CTCCACACAAGGGCATGGCTTGTGGGGCCTTGACTTCTGTTGTCACTTCTGAAGGTAGTCTCATTTCCAGTGCCCTCACTGGCCACATAAGTGGCATTCGGTGCCAGGACCTCCAGAAGTCTGGTCTGACATAGTGTGTAAGACCACGACTAAGGCTTCAGATATTTCTTAAGCCTCCTTTCCTTATGTATGTATGTATGTATGTATGAATGTATGTATGTGTATGTATTTGTGTATGTGTATGTACGTATGTGTGTGTATGAATGTACACATGTGTTTATTTTGACCTCAGTTGTATACACCCAAATGGCAGTTCATAAGAGCTCCTCCAGGATCCCTTCCAGGCCAACACCCAAATTTTTGCATTTCCTCTGAATATCTAAGGCTGATTAAGTGACAAATTTGTCCTTTAAAATCATCTCAGCCTTAGAGGTGTCTTGGGAGATAGCCATATATTTAAGGAGAGCCTCCCTCAACCTCTCCAGAAAGGCCATAGGGCTCATTCTGTGTTTATAAAATAGTGGCTAACTTAGTATAATTTAAGAACTTAACCTTAGACCTCCTTAATTTCTTTACAGCCCAAGCTCGGAAGTGGTTGCAATACCATTTCTTAAGGGGATGGTCATAGTCCCAATTACAATCTTGGGATGGAATTACCTGGGCACTAATAGAAAAACGTAAGTTCCCTATAGGGCCTCCAGCCCCATCATAATTAAGGAGTTTTTTGTTTGTTCATTCGTTTGTTTTTCAGAGTTTATGGATCAAAATCATCCCAGCTTCTCAGAATGCATCCCAAAGGAGTACTGGCCTTGGTTGGGGAATTGCCCTTCTATAGGAAAAAGGGGGAAGAGGTGTCTCTTATCTTAATTTTCCATAGTCGGCCAGGAGAAGCCGTATCTCCTGGCCCCTTGTTTTGGCTGGCTATTTGAGTGGTAGACAAAAGCTTTGTCCTTCTTGTGAGGTGCTGGCAGCAGTCGCTCTTATCCAGGCTTGACCTTGCCTCTGAGAGTTGACCTTGTCTTCCCTGATTTCTCCTATACCTCTGTTTTCCACCTGTGGTACTTCGGGGTACTGACTGTAGCCAAACAAGACTTCCCTGATTGTAGAAGCATGCGCTAATTGTATTTTGTTCCAACAGTAATACTCTTTACAAATATATTTTAAAAGGCTGGGGAAACATTGTTTATAAGGATAAAATTGACTGTCAAGGGGGATAAAAGGGCAAAGTCAAGATCTGTTCCCTTGCCTTTTTTAGCAGTGCCCATATAAATATGTTCCAGCCATGTGAATATCCATTTTAGAGTATCTAGGTTGTTACAAATTGGCATACACTGGGCTAAGTGTAGCAAAATGGCACCACCTGTATAACACTAGAAAAATCCAATTTGGCCTTTAAGATATAAAATTATGCTAAAGTTTTTACATGTGTCTATTTCAAACTTGAACCCCAAATTTTCAATTATACTAGTAAAACAAATGATGCATTAAAATGTTTAAAATTTTTTTTTTACATTTTTAAAATTTCTTTTTGAGAGAGAGAGAGAGCGAGCATGCACACAAGTGGGGGAGGGGCAGAGAGAGAGAGAGAGAGAGAGAGAGAGAGAGAGCATGCACACAAGTGGGGGAGGGGCAGAGAGAGAGAGAGAGAGAGAGAGAGAGATTGGGAGACACAGAATCTGAAGCAGGCTCCAGGCTCCCAGCTGTCAGCACAGAGCCCGACAGGGGGCTCAAACTCACAAACTGTGAGATCATGACCTGAGCCGAAGTTGGATGCTTAACTGACTGAGCCACCCAGGGGCCCTAAATTTTTTTTTTTAATGTTTATTTTTGAGAGAGACAGAACATGAGCATGGAGGGGCAGAGAGAGAGGGAGACAGAATCCGAAGCAGGCTCCAGACTCTGAGCTGTCAGCACAGAGCCTGACATGGGGCTTGAACCCACAAACTGTGAGATGATAAACTGAGTCAAAGTTGGACGCTTAACCGAGTGAGCTGCCCAGGTGCCCCTACAAATGATGCATTTTTAACAGTAAACATGCACTTAGTTCAGGCAATAAATGCAAAATCACAAATTGTTTCACTGTCCTATTTATAATAAATTACACTGTTGTCCCATTGAAATCTGGGGAGCCTAACTACAATTTGAGAATCAAAGGATAACTTCACATACAAATATGCTTCTAATAATATAAGCAGATCCTCTGATTGTGAGACAACTGGAGCAAATTTTCCCTAGATAATCTGAAGCTCAAATTTCTACCACCGTGATCAAATTGTAACATAATTTTATCTTAAAATCAAGAATAAAAACAGCCTAATACTGTAAATATTTTCCTTATGGCTTATTAATAGCTCAAACTTAGTTCATTGGTATGAGTAATTAGGAAATTCAATCGGTTAAAATTAGTTAAAAGTAATTAATCTTCACACACCAGGAGAAATCAAGAGTCAGAATCAGCTTTCCAAGCTGCGGTCAGAAACATTTTGATTTTAATTAGGGGACAAGTAGAAACGAAAAAAATTTTCATCAAACTGAAGAGTATAAAAGATTAGGAAGAAATTTTCAAACCAGAACTGTAAGAAACAACTCAATCACTATTCTAAGGTCAGATCCAATTATTTGTGGAGCAAGAAACCATAGTGGTTGGAAGATGATGGGACTGATTTAGACACAACTTTCACAAACAAAAATAGACCAAAAAAATGCATGAAAACCCTATGTATTTTAGAGTAATTTGACATTTCTTTTACTCAAAAATTTCCATATCAATCCACTTCATAGTTTATTAGCAAAACTTCTTTCCAATGTCTAGAAATCTGTTACAAGGACCCACAGCTGAGGATGACTATACCACTCATTTTTCACTCTAGTCTTCAGCTAGTATACAGAACTCAGTCATCTTGGAATTGATATAGAACAGTTTTACACCTTCAAAATTTCAAGAGTTCCTATGAATACGAATTTTAAAAAATGTTTTAAGTAACTTGAAGTTCCTTTATCTCAATTCACCATTCAAATAAATAATGAACATGAAAATAAACTTTAGCCAATAGAGATTTAAACAAAACTAGAAATTATGGAAGTTCAAGATGGTGACCCAGGAGGATCCCAAACTCAGCTCCTCCCACAGATACAGTCTACAGCTACATATGGAATCATCTCTTCTTAAAAAAAATAAATTAAAAATAAAAAAAACAAAAAAACTAAAGGCTGGCTGAATGGCAACTACACATTAATCAAGTGAGAGAAAACCACACAAAAACAAGTAGGAGAGACTGGGACACTATCTTGTCACAAATCTCACCCCAGCTGCAGCAACCCACAAGTGAGAGGAAACTCAAAACCCAGAGCTTTGTCTGAAGAAGGAAGGATTTAAAGCCACCATGAGGAATGCCTACTTTTAGGACACACAATAGAGAAACAGGCCTCCTTTGACAAACAGTTGGAATACAGAGACCCACAGGTTGTAGCCATCTTGAGAAACCACTCTTAAAAGGGCTGGCACTCTTGATCTCACCCACCCTGGGGACCCAGCACTGAGGCAGCCCAGGGCACTCAGACTTAAATGAGGGAGGCTAACACACTTACAGTAAAGTGTTGGCCTGAGAGGCATGCACCTAAAACCTATCTTTCAGGCATTTAACATCCAGATTTCTGTGGCTGCCCTCTAGGATATGCCTCTGGCTCTAGAGAACAGGGGAGGTTCCATTCTCAGTCTGATGGGACTATAATGTTACTCAAAAGTTGGTTTTCCAGTTTTTGTGACTCCTGTTGGATTAGCATTACATCATCTGGTTCTTGCAGCCAGTGGAGCTTAAGCTTGTGTCTCCCAGAACTTTAACAAATAGAGGGAAAGTTCTTAAACAGCTACCACCCCTGGGATACAAGCAAGAGGCTACAGACCCACGAAACAAACTCCCAAAAGAAACTCCCGCTTTGTGTGAAAGAGCCCTATTAACGAATCATCATGACTGTGGCCTGAAGGGCAGCCTTCTCCACAAACCAACATCTGGGACCTGACCGTAAGCCTTTGCAGAAAACTGGGAAGGCAAGTATCTTTGTGCTTTGTGCCATGTCCCCTATGTCAGTATGCCAGTGTCTCCTGGAAGGGAGCTCTAAACATGATTGGTGACCTGAGTTGTTGTCGTTGGTGTTTTATGTCCCTAGCTACAGTTTTTGTGGCTGCTGCCCAGGAGACACCCCTCAATCATCCACCTTTGGATGGACTGTGGGTGGGGGGATGCACTTACATTAGTTCCTTCCTGCTTGTTTTTACCACTTTATTAATGATGATCCTGAGCCACAAAGAGGCTACAAAACAGATTCAAAATTACCTGCCTAGTAAATGACATAACTAAGGTTCAAACCCAGATGGCTTGGCTCCAAACTATGCCCACTTCCCCACAGACCAGACTACCAATCCTTCCAATCGCAACATGGAGACATGAGAAAATAATATAAAAGCCTCATTTGATAATGAACTCCAAGCTTTACCAACAACTACAGGCAATCAATGTCATGTACTCATCCATTCCTTTGTACCATTACAAGTAGACTGTATTTTATATAATTTAGTGTTTTATTCATCCCCATATAATTTAAGCACAGTACTTGTCACACAGTTGATACTCAAATAATATCTGTTGAACGGGCTGCCCCAGATATTGGCGTACATGATGGAGGCAATATATGTACTGATGATCCTAAGCATAGGTTCACGATCTGGGATACTGACGCTTAATTCCATTTCTATAAGTTACTAGCTGTGTGAAGTTAGGCAAGTTACTCTTGATGCCTCAAGAGTATAATGGGGACAAAAAAACAAAAACAAAAACAAAAAACAAAAACAAAACAAAACAAAAACTTAAAAAGTCAAATGCAACCATTCTTTGTTTTTCAAACTTGTGTCTGGTTTTTGTGTTATCAGTTTCTGCTAGAGTTTAAGATGTTCAGTTCATCTTAACATGGTGTTAACATTTTCCTACTGGTTCTGGACTTCTGCTGTGTATTTGCTTTTATTCTTTACTTATATGTGTTTATGCTGCTATTCATTAAGTGGCAAGCAGTCTGTGAGCTATAAACACAAATAGGAGAAGGAATTGATCCTGTTTTCAGAAAATTATACACTTTTTACTCAGATAACCTTAATTACCAACTCTAGAAAATGGTCTTACACTGAGTCATATATAATTCAGGGTTTCCAATATGGACACATAAGAGGAACTGATTTTATATAATTTTTGAAAATGTTTAACTCCATGACATCTACGTTTATGTTTTGTTTTAATGCTGATTCTCCCATGGCAAAGGCACTTATTACTTTAAAGTTTATTTTTATCGATTTATATTTTTAATGTATTTTAAAATAATATTTCTTTAGATCAGAAATCTCACATGTTTATAAACATGCTGAACTGGCAGTTTAGTACCAATAATATTCCCCTAATATGACAATTGTTTTCTGTTTATAAACATGGTCTTAAAATTTTAAATCAAGTGTAGATATAGAATAGGTCAGAAAATATTTTTTCTCTTCAACAAGAGATAATCTATACCTTTCCATAAATCAGTTCATAAGACATTTATGTTTGAGACAACTAAGCAAAATAAGACATTATCCAATGACAATATTTGCCACGTTTAATATGAAACACAAATAAAGAACTATTATAAAAAGCAGAGAAAGCAATAACCATTCTTAGTCATTGCCAGTATTTTAACAACAAAAGCAAAAGAGAACAAATGAGAGAAAATAAAAACCAGATATATTTTTTGTCTGTACAATGTGTGCATCACATAGGTGCTGAATGAGTAATATATCCATTATTTCTAGAGGCAGACCATTGTTATATCTCTAGAATGGAAAAACAAAAAGTAACACAACAGATTATGTTAGAATAATTTACTGAGATTGCTGATCTGTTGGTTCTAAAACACATAGCTTAGAAGTAGCAGATATTAACTGTTCCTGTCTATCCTACAAGGATGATCCTGAAAAAGAATAACATACTAACATTTCAAAGTTAGATAATGCCATTTACTTTAAAATCTTTAATACTGAAATATTGTGTCTTAAAAAATATAAAATATATTTAAATAAGAAAGCAAACCAAACAGCTAACACCAAAAGAGATTTTAGAAAATATCTGCATTGGGTGTGGTAGCATGAGTGAGACCAAGGAACATCAGCATGTCCTAAATTTCTTGCCCTGATAGAAGGAAATTGTTGGCATCTTATTTTGTTGTTTCAAAATTATATTAAAAATTTTAATGTAGATAGAACATAACTCTCCACACCTTCAGTGTAGACTACTTCCCAAGTGACTTTCTTCCAAAAGGGGTAAAAGAGTGTAATTTTTGGGGGGAAATCTGACAAACACCACCTCAGCCAGGAGATCAAGGTCAATATCAAGCTATAAATCACCTCAAGAGTATGTACCCTGTATATTAAATGATGGAAAATGGCACATCACCCCTGCTTCCTCCCAAAAGCCCATAACCCCAATCTATGAGAAAACACACAAATGCCCACAGAAAGACATCTCATAAATGCCTGACAAGTGCTCCTCAAAACAGCCAACTTCATCAAATACAAAGAAAGTCTAAGAAATGGTCACAGTCAGGAAGAGCCTAAGTAGGCTAAATGTAATACGATACCCTGAACGAAATCCTGAAACAGAAAAAAGGAAATTAGGTAAAAACTAAGATCTGAATGCTTAAATAATAATGCATTAACAATAGTGGTTTACTAATTGTGACAATGTAGCATATTCATATAAGATTAATATTAGGGGAAACTAGATATGGAATATATGGGGCAACTACTATTTTTGTACTTTTTTCTGTAAATATAAAGCTATTCTGAAAGAAAAAGCTTATCGTAAGCAAAACAGAAAAGAAAATGTAGAAAAACGAGTAGACATTAAAATACAAATTAACTTAAACAATTATAAATGTTTCATTCATCTAACAAACATGAATAAATTGCATTTTTCATTTAAAGATTGTCAAATTGGCTTCAAATAATCCAGTAATATTCAGTTTTAAGACACACAAACATAGGTCTAAAAATAAAAGTAAGAAAGAAACACTGTATTTTACCGATTCTAGCCAAAAGAAATCTAGGATGTCTAAATTTGTGGTAAAGGATTTTATTGCAGCAAACATCTTTAGTAAGGAATGTTGTAACAAAGTGATAACAGATTTATTTCACCAAAAGGAATTAGCAGTTGTGAACATGTATGCATTAAGAGTTTGTACAGAAAAATTTAATGACCAACAATAAGAAAATGACAAACCAGTATCAGTATATTTTAACACAGATCTTCTAAATGTAAAAAATAGCATCTGGGGGCACCTGGGTGGTTAAGCTGCTGACTCTTGATTTTGACTCAGGTCATGATCTCACTATCTTAAGATCAAGGCCTGATAGCTTCACACTGGGCATGGAAACTGCCTGAGGTTCTCTCCTCCTCTCCCTCTGCCCCTCTACCCCATAGGACAAAAAAAAAAAAAAAGGTTGGGGGGCGCCTGGGTGGCACAGTGGGTTGGGTGTCCAACTTCAGCTCAAGTCATGATCTCACAGCCTGTGAGTTCAAGCCCCGTGTCGGGCTCTGTGCTGACAGCTTGGAGCCTGAAGCCTGCTTCTGATTCTGTGTCTCCCTTTCTCTCTGCCCCTCCCCTGCTCATGCTCTGTCTCTCTCTGTCTCAAAAATAAATAAAAACATTTTTAAAAATGTAAAAAAATATAAAAAAATAGTGTCTGATAAAAATTAAACAAAGGTAGAGAATATCTGACTATCAAAAACAACAAAAAAACTAATAAATGGACACACAGGGGATTTTTTTTTACATTCGACACTTAGAGATTATAAGTTCTCTTTTATCATAAATGGAAATTAACAGTGGCAATCATCTTGTATATGTAAGTATATACCACATTGTATACCTTAAACAAAATTAGCTTAAAAATATAATATTTACTGGGGCGCCTGGGTGGCCCAGTCAGTTAAGCATCTGACTTCGGCTCAGGTCATGATCTCACAGCCTGTGGGTTTGAGCCCCAGGTCCAGCTCTGTGCTGACAGCTCACAGCCTGGAACCTGCTTCAGATTCTGTGTCTCCCTCTCTCTCTGCCCCTCCCCTGCTTGTGCTCTGTCTCTCTCTCTGTCAAAAAATAAGTAAACATTAAAAAAATAATAATATTCACAAAAATTGTCACATAATAGCCATAAAGCAAGCCCCTCCAAATTTTATGAAAGAGGGTACAGTTAGAAGAAAAAAACAATTTAAAGAATAGAATTTTAAAGATTAAATGTCTAAAGAGCATACTGAGTTAGAAGTTAATGACAACAGTAAGTATATAAATATTCCTATTAAATTTTAAAGTATGTTTCTAAACTATCTATTGGTCAAGGAAAAATCATAGGTGAAATTTTTAAATACTTTAGTTCTGAATAACATTTTTAAAAACAAATGAAAACTTATGTAGACAAATGTTCACCGTGAAGCTGTGATGTTTCCATAATTTTATACCTACATAATTACACCTGGAAATATGAACGGTTAAAAATGAATTAGTAAGAAGTTAGAAAACAATAGGAAATGGAGAAAGGAAGCCATACCACCAGATTCAAATCAGTGAAACAGAAAACGGGAGCTAGTGTTTCAACCAATGATAGATTTAACAATAAAGCCCTTACTTGATTAACCCCCTGCAGAAAACAGGCATAAACACTGAATTACACCAACAGGTATAAATACCTTGACATAATACCAAAAAAGTTAGCAGGTGAAGGCACAGAGGAGGTGATAACTAGTTGCTGTTTTTTTGTTTTTGTTTTCTTTGCAGCTTTTAGCCAGAGGCTAACTGCAGTTGATGATACCAGAGTACCAGTGTGGTCTTTCTAACTGGGGGAAGCCAGACATGCCCAAGTAATCCTAGAATTTACTAAAAAAGCAATAAGCAAAACATATGCAAACAATTTAAAATATTTCTACAAAGATGGCTTTACTAGCTTCAAGCAACAAATCATCTCAATCTTATAGAAAATAGGAAAAAAAGCCTACTTCATAATACATTCTAGGAGGCCAGCACAGTTTTGCCAATGGCAATAAAATAGAAAAATATTTATATTTATTTCATTTATTAAACATTTAAAAATCCTACACAAAGTATTAGCATAAAAGGCAACATAACAAAATGTGAAAGATTAAATGAAGCACTGAGAATACAAAATTTAAGACCTAAAGCCTTATGACAATAAAATGTTAAGGTACAAAATTTGAACCTCTCGACAGACATAAAATTTACAGAAATCATTATGGATCTTTGGTAAAATTAAGTAAAACGGGAACAGAGGCTATTTTGTCTTGTCCAATTATGTCATTAGAAAACACTTGCACACACCATCCAAGCTGGCTTAAAAAGCATTTCTTAAAATCAAACAAGATAGGGACACAACCGCATTTACCTTTGTTGGTGCCAGCCTAAGAAGGCAGAGTAAGAAATTAAAGAATTTTTTTTTTACTGCTTATTTATTTTTGAGAGAAAAAGGGAGAGTGCAAGTAGGGGAGGGGCAGAGAGAGAAGGGGACAGAGGATATGAAGCAGGTTCTGTGCTCACAGCAGAGAGCCTGATGCAGGGCTCAAACTCACTAACCATGAGATCATGACCTGAGCCAAAGTCAGACACTCAACCGTGCCACCAAGGTGCCCCAGAAGTTACAGAATTTCTTATTGGAATGTAGAAAGAAAAACCTGAACTATTAACCTGCAAACATAAAATCCATTTTACCAAAACAAAGCACTAGAAAATATGTAAGAGGATACAACTTAAAATAGCATAAAAAGCCAAGTAGTATATCTAAGAATAAATCTAACAAAGGAGATCATATTCTCTGCGAAAAATTCTGAAGCTTAATTCTGAGATATTTTTAAAAGGCCAAACATGAAAATCCTACTTTATAGGAATAATAAAGTATACTATGATGCCACAGTGCAAACATAGAACATAGACTTTGGAGACCTAAAACCTGAAATGTTCGTCATTTTTCCTAAATTTTCTTGTTTGATGTGAAGAAATCCTGCCTTGTGGATTGCTGAGATGATAAAATGGTGGTAAAGCAAAGCTCACAGTTCTCGAAACATAGGAAGTTCTTGTTTAGCTCAACTATTAACATTAAAAAGACAACTTATAAAGTTTGAAAAGTAACATGAAAACCTGTTTACGAAAAAAAATTCTAAGGAAATGGGCTTTTGAGAACACTAGAAATCTGAGGGTCAAAGATATTTTTGAAGGGTTCTTAGCCACCGATTTTATTTAATTTCTAATTTAAAGTGAAGATGTGTCTCTTTGCTAAGGTTGAGGTTGTTTTAGGAAACAGGAAAGTCAAGTGACTATAAATATTTCTTTAATGGACGCATATAGATTTTTTTAAACCTCAGTGATGAAAGTGCATTGACAACTGAGCCCCTCCTATCTAGCAGGTCACTTTCCAGATCAATGTAACAGCAGCAGCATGCCTTCTTTTGGAACTCTGGAAATATGGGGGGCCATGACATACCAAGTCTGTTCTTGCTCAGTGTGGCCACCTTGATTCCGTTACTTTCTATACTCTTACTTAAAATATCAGTGAATTGATGTTATCTTAAAGGGGGTATGTGTGTGATGTCAGTCACTAGGACAAGACATTTCATATATGAAATGATATCAGGGGACAATGGAATAATGTTTGCAAAATGATTGCAAATTATACAAAGAATGAGAATTTTTAAGTTTTTTATTTTTTAATGTTTATTTTTGAGGAGCGGGGGAAAGAGGGACACATAGCACCAGTGGGGGAGGGGCAGAGAGACAGGGAGAAAGAATCTGAAGCTGGCTCCAGGCTCATCAGCACAGAGCCCGACGCTGGGCTCAATCCACAAACTGCGAGATCATGACCTGAGCCGAAGTTGGACGCTTAACTGACTGAGCCACCCAGGCGCCCCCCTTTTTTTTTAAGTTTTTTTTTTTAATGCAAAGATGAGAATTTTTTAAAACTTAAGGCATATATGTTATTTTGGCGGTTTTATCAGTTATGTAATTATAATGTATATTAAATTTTAAATGAAAATATGAATAATTCTATATATGTTTGAAAATAAACTGTTTCTTCAAAGGAATCCCTTAAGAATATGTCAGATAAACACATTCAAAAACAACAGAAGTGACTGGTGCAATTTTATTCTTCACTGCTCTTTCTTGACAAATTGGATCACAAACTATCCCTGCCTATTAAGTTGCTGATTTTCACCCAACAGCACTGTATAAACACAGAGTTCTCTACAAGGATTCTTATAAAGAGCAAGGACATCAACCAAAAGTACCATTAATTTGAGAAGTTTGACAAATGACATTTTGGAGTAGGTAACATTAAACAACGTGATGACTTTATGAGAGAGATCTCTTTGTTGTCTTCAAGAACATGATTTACATTCTACTTTTATGTGTCTTTTGAATAAATATTCCAAATGATTTTAATTATTCAGGCTAGGGCATTTTCACTTTGTCAGTTGTACTGGTGCTGGGCATATAATCAAATGATGGCAGGGAGCAACTCTTGATTCATTCCAGATCATAGACCAGTGGTCAGGACTTTGAGACAAAGAACACAAAACTGCTCCTGGTATTCTTCATGAATGTTGAATCAAGGGAGATATTCCACCCATATTGGTTTTGGCTGAAGTTCTATAGCTCTAAGTATACTAGGATGATGAATGAAAAGTCCATTAAATTTCAAAATGTGGTTTCTGCAACTATATGAAACTTTAACAGGGTTGAGTGTAATGTTGGATTATATAATAAAATCATTATTAAGATCAAGCTATAACTATTCTGATAATTATCTGAATTGTGCAGCCTTCCATGCCCAGTCCCTGCACTTCTAAGTCTGGAAAAGAGCCAATACTTGTATAATCAATCGTCTAATGTCTTCCTAGCTCCAATATGGTGAAATAAAGTATCTGTGCTTTTGATAGATCTACAGATATAGAAATAACATTTAGTAAGACACTATATTTAAATATGTTAAATTCTTTCAGGGCATGGTTTTTATTAGGTTTCCATAATATTGGTCAACATAGAATGTCTTCAGTTTGCAAATTATTTTTCAAAATAAAACAAAATCATATTATCTGCAGTTTATTTATTTCCATATCAAGTTTATATTGCCCTTTAAAAATATTGGACTGAAAATAGTTTTACATTTTCCTGAATTGGGCTTTCATAATTATTAACAAGTTTATTTAACTTTGGATAAAAACCAGACATAGTATATAAATTTAGAATGATTCCATTCATGTATTCATTCAACAAGATGTTTATTGAGAACCTATTATATGCCCAATATTAATATGTTCTATATTTTCCTCTCTAGTCAAGATGGCTGACAAATAAAGCCAAAACATGTAAAAAAAAAAAAAAAAGGTCTAGCATATATATATATATATGTGTGTGTGTGTGTGTGTGTGTGTGTGTGTCTGTGTATATATTTGTATATGTCACATGTATATAAGGCTATTATGAAGAAAGTTATCAGTAACTAACTGAAGGAAGAGAGTAGGGAGTCTTCAGACATGGACACAGGAGGCAGAGAGCATTCCTAAAAGCACTGACCCTTAACTACCTCAGCAGTACTCCAGTATAACCACTGGAAATGGAAGGGAGGACTGAGAGTTACAATGTGGGCAGCAGCCTGAGCATAAGGAGTTCTGGGTAGTCACAATTCAGTATTTATGACTGCTATCTCTATAAAACAGTTTGAGAATCAAACATTCAACTCAATTTTGATTTGGGCAGGAGACTTTCAAAGGGGATTAGAGTAACAGACAAGTTGAAATACTTAGATTCTTATGTAAATACAAATACATATGAGGATATTAAAGGGAATGCACTCAAGCTAGAGAAAAGTCAAACACTAGTGGCTATAACAATTTTAAAATAAACAGTGACTCATACCTTCAACAAGTATTTCTTCATATGCACACGGTCTAGGTTATGAGCAATACAACACCATTTCTGCCTTTTTCAGTCTCCTTGTAAAGATACAAGTGTATTGATAATACAAACACATTTACATTCGCACAATGGGGAAAGCATCATACACAAAAAGTATAGGCAAAAATATAATATGAATTCCTGACTTTATTGTGCAAAAGTAAATAGCTCATAGAGATAGTAGTAATCAAACTGAAAAGTAAGGATAGGTAGGCAGTAGCTACAGAAATAAAGTGATAAAGAAAATTATGTCTTAACCTGGGAAAAGGCATTATCAAATAGGTATCACTGATATTTTTCAAAATTTACTGCTTTAAAAAATTAAATTGGAGATTAATAAAATAAAGAACTTTTATAATGACTAAACATTTTCAGTCAATTTAATTGGAAACTGAATTTCACAAGTTCAACACTCTGTTACACGACTGAATTTGAGAATTTCTCCACTGGACAATCTGGTAGTTCCCCTTCTGTTTTCTTTCATTAAAGATCTATTAAATTCCTGAAGAGCCAAGAATGCTGCTAAATGTGGAGGAAATGATCCCTGAATTTATAGACTTCAGACTATAGCACGGGAAACAAACAGGAAAATGTAAGGGTGTTAACGCTGGAAGTGCCAATTATATATGGTCAGTAAAATAAGCAGTTGCGAATTCAGTTCTTGGGTTAGCAAGAAAGTTTAGAGCTAAACTTACAGTTCAGAATGGCCAAAAGGCACATGAAAAGATGCTCAACGTCACTCCTCATCAGGGAAATACAAACCAAAACCACACTGAGATACCACCTCACGCCAGTCAGAGTGGCTAAAATGAACAAGTCAGGAGACTATAGATGTTGGCAAGGATGTGGAGAAACGGGAACCCTCTTGCACTGTTGGTGGGAAAGCAAATTGGTGCAGCCGCTATGGAAACAGTGTGGGGGTTCCTCAAAAAATTAAAAATAGATCTACCGTATGACCCAGCAATAGCACTGCTGGGAATTTACCCAAGGGATACAGGAGTTCTGATGCATAGGGGCACTTGTACCCCAATGTTTATAGCAGCACTTTCAACAATAACCAAATTATGGAAAGAGCCTAAATGTCCAACAACTGACAAATGGATAAAGAAGATGTGGTTTATATATACAATGGAATACTACTTGGCAATGAGAAAGAATGAAATCTGGCCATTTGTAGCAACATGGATGGAAATGGAAAGTGTTACTCTAAGTAAAGTAAGTCAGGCAGAGAAAGACAGATACCATATGTTTTCACTCATATGCGGATCCTGAGAAACTTAAGAGAAGACCAGGGGGGAGGGGAAGGGGGGGGGGAGTTACAGAGAGGGAAGAAGGCAAACCATAAGAGACTCTTAAATACTGAGAACAAACTGAAGGTTGATGGGGGTGGGGGAGAGGGGAAAGTGGGTGATGGGCATTGAGGAGGGCACCTGTTGGGATGAGCACTGGGTGTTGTATGTAAACAAATTTGATAATAAATTATATATATATTATAATATATAATATAATATATATATATAAATAAAACACACACACACATATGCACAAAACAAAACAAAACAAACAGAATGGGTACTGCAGTTGAAGGTATGGAAATGAATGCATGTCCCTTCCCAAATTGTGTTAAGCAGAGGTGAAATATATAGCCATTCCCCAAATGTACCTGTCTAGAATAAGTCCAATTCCTAGTAAAATCCTATGTATAATCTTTACACTACCACTATAGTTTATTTAAAAGGCTTTAAATAATCTGGCAAGCCTTGTGGCAGAATGCTGCCCTTGCCACGGTAGACTTGATGTCTTTGAGGGAGGTTGCAGTCAAGGGCTCAGGCCACCTTGGCTAGCCATACTTTGATGCATTTCTGAAATACTAATGCAAACATTTCCATTCAGAAGGAGCCTCCATTACCAAGAAGCCTCCTTACCATGCCCTGATGGATGCCTGGATTCCTAGTGTAAGCTCCATTCAGAAACTTCCTTACCAAGGGGCTTTGGTGTTCCCCAGACCCCTCTGCTGAGACCTTATTGGAAGTAAGGGGGGGGGGGGTGCTTAAAGATACTCTTAGTATTCAATACTTCTCCTTTGCTAGTCTTACCCCTTTCTCTACACCAGGGCCAGGGGTCTATAAAACAACAGAAGCCTTTTGTTAGATGTTCCCTAATCAGTAAGACAATCCTCATTGTATGCTAATACATCTGAATCTTCTAGGCATATTCTTTTGGTGGGGGAAGGATTACTGAGGGAGTTGGTGCTTCCTCTTTTCCCTTAAACTAGCACAGTGATTAAAGGTTTCAACGTTACTTTTGTTTTGGTTTGTTGTCAAAACCCACAAGACCTAGCAGCTCTTCTCTCCAGAGCAGCTCTTCATACACAGCACATATTTATAATTAATCATGGCACTCCTTCAAGTGGGCTTTGGATAAGCTCTCAAAACTCTTCCCAACAGTTCTTCAGTCTATCAATATCAATTGTTTAAGGTGGGCATGCAAATTAACATCTATTTATTCTGGATACATAAAGTAAAACTGAGGATGGAGTCCAACAACACATTAATATTTAAATATTTGGAAAATAATAGTGGGAAGTACTATCTTGTTTCAGGACTGAAATTGCTGGCAAAGTAACTCCATGGTTTTCTTTAGAAAACCCCAATTAATGTCAATGCTAATGATGTTAAATATATATAGGGGCTTATTTCTTACAAAGTACTTTCCAATCAGTTTCCTCATCGACACAGAAGTATATTTCCCAGGGAGAAGTGGAAACTGTCCAATAAATGGCTTGAGTTGAGTGGACACAGTAACATCATTTAGGCTATTCTACAGAATTCTGCTCTTGCTTTGATATTTTAACTATTCAAGCCAGTTCCACTGCAGTGGCCCTTAACTGTAACAAATTAATTATGAAAATATTAGAAGATTTCATCAGGTGACCATCAATAATGATCATAAAGTAAGGTTTCATTAATTCAAAAATTTAAGGTATAGGGATATGTATGAGTGGTCCAGAATACAATGGATTAAGAGTAAAAACTATGAATGGACATGGGTTACTTCCTTCTAATTATAAATGTGAGTTGGTTTTCATCCAAGGGGCAAAGAAATTTAATTGAGATTTAAAAGAAGTTGTATTGATTAAATCTTGTATCCTCTAAAGCTTTATATGGAATATATATACAGTTGACTTTTGAACAATGCAAGGTGAAGAGCATTGACCCCCTATATAGGCAAAAAAAAAAATCTGTATAATCTGACCCCCCCCAAACTTTACTAACAGCCTACAGTTAGCCAAAAGTCTTCCCAATTGCAGCCAATTAACATATATTTTGTATGTTATATACATTATAAACTGTATTCTTACAGTAAGGTAACCTAAATATGTTAAGAAAATCTTAAAAGAAAATACATTTACAGTACTTCATTGCATTTATCAGGAAAAACACACAAACCCATGTGGTTTGAGGATTAACTGTACTTAAAATGGTGCCAAGGATATATCATCTATAGATATGGTAAATAGAAATGTATATGTCAGTGCATATGTCAATTCTTTAACAATAATACATGCTATTTTCTTGATGTTTGAAGAGTACAATAGAGTTAAGTGACACAAAATTATACAATCGCATATTAAAGGTACAGAGCGATCATATTTAATGAACGGATAGGGAAGACTTTCCTAATGGGTATATTAAGATAAGCTTTGAATGAAATGAAGCATTTACCTATCAAAATACTAGAAAGAACACTGATAAGGAAACAGCATGGGCAAAGGCAGGAATACTTCTGGCATGGCAGAATAGCAGCAATGGTAGAATACTACTTTGCTTCAAGCTTTTTCTTAATTTGTTTTTATAAAATGATTTAACTGCACATTAAAAATTATCATGTAATTTCACAAATAACTAAGTAAGTAAATATAAAGTGGGCCAACAATCTAGATATGATTTGACTCATCTATTCAATAAATTAGATAAAGCAGTAATATAAAACTCATATCCAAGGTATCATAATTTGCATTGTTTTGGTAGCTGTGTGATTTAGTTTTAAGGAACATATGCTTTAAAAGGTAATTTTGAATGGGGCGCCTGAGTGGCTCAGTCGGTTGAGCCTCCGACTCTTGATTTCAGCTAAAGTCGTGATCCCAGGGTCGTGGGATTAAGCCTCACATCCGGCTCTGTGCTGAGCATTGAGCCTGCTTGGGATTCTTTCTCTCTCCCTCTGCTCCTCTCCCCTAATCACTCACTCTCCCTCAAATAAAAAAATAACAATAAAATAAAATGAGCGCATATTTAACAAAGAGAACTGTTTAAAAAAAAAAGAATTTTGAGAAATAAAAAAATGTTGGTGTGGATATCAATATTTAAGGAACATGGGTTTAAACATTCATTATAGAACTGATTATTAGATACCCACTTTGTTTCTATGCTACCCATTTTCCTTGTATTTTTTTTATTATTTTCACTTTTTTTTACTTTATATTACCAGTAGTGATTTATCATCTCATTTATTCAAGGTTACTAGTAACTATTATTTTAAAATGAAATAGGAAAGTGTTGAGGTTGTTTGTTTTTAATAAGAAACATTTCTATTCATCCAGTTTGAGAAAATCATAGTTATGTGAAAAATAATGATTTGTTGCTAAATTATTTTAAAAATATCATTTCATGCTTAGAAATAATAGCTTTCATTAGCATATACTTTATGCTGCAGCACATAACTTCAATATTCAAGACAAATTATATGTTGACAAAATTGGCTGAGTTTCCTATTTGAAAAAATGAGCCACAGTATGTTGCTTTCAAAAGTCATTACCTTTTAGATGGGCTCCTTCCTTCCTTAAATGCATTGACAATAATCTCAGGGCACAATATGTGGTAAAGTACATGGGTAAGCATTAGCTTTCTATTCAGAAAAAAACCAAACCTACATTTCCCAGAGATCCATATCATGGATAGCTTATGTGGGCCCACCAGACAGAAATAAAATGATGGAAAATAAATGGAAAGAAATAACTATAGAACCAACACCTTGTTTTTACTCTTTAAGCAAGGTCACGATGTGTTATGGGACTCGTGACTCTCCTTAGGGACATGATTGTGGCACATTTCTCACATCAGAAATCAAATAAAAATGCCCAGAGCTGTCTTAGCAAAGAAAAGTCAGTTGTGATTATGAGACTACAGATAACGTATTTAAAAAATGGGGGATGGAAACTAAGGAACTGATTACAGGACTGCATGAAGGTAATTAAATCTAAGATACTTTTAACTTTTTCCAGATACACATGTGTGTGCGTATGCATGGATGCATGTATGTAAAACTAAACTACACTCTTTTTCTGAATGATTGCTTCTCCAACTTTCTTCCCAGGTACACTACTACAATCCCCCCAACACCACTTTCCAATTTATCAGCTTAATTCAGAGAACTCCAGAAAAATCTGCAGATTTCAAGGAGGAAAGAAAGGAAAGGAAGGTGTTAATTTTACTCTTACTTTGCCTCAGTATCTACCGATTGCTTTTCTAAGGAAGCTATTCCAAATGATGTTGGTATAAGGTAAATGTCCTTGCAAGTATAAAACAAACAAATCTACAGCTTTGTTAAGGTTTCATAAGGTCTGCTTGCCATATTAGAACGCCCAGTGTTCTCAGAATGTCAGATCAGCTACACTTTACTTCAGCCAAGTGCATTTATGCTCCTACATTCTGGCACCCCGCCACAATCGAGTTGCTTTTCATTCATCAAACACTGCAGCAGAACACTCTAACTAGGCAACTGCTCCTCATTTCTGCCCAAATCTCTTTATCATGGAATTGGGTTCCCTTCAAAAAGTTTATCATGTTGAAAAGGGCCTGCAATGCAAAAACAATGCCATTTATCAGCTTAGGCAAGGAGACTGCGAGAAAATGATAAATTTTCCATACTTGGCTGTAGTTTATCACCAGTTTATTTTAACTTCCCCTTGTACTTGCTGGATACATTTGTATGACAGGTAAACTTTAAGTGCCTCATGCTCCTTTTCACTGATGAATGTGCTTAATAATGCAGATGTGCATTTATAAAGTTGACTCCTACCACGGAGTATACAAGAAAGGCAAACTGTAAGAATTATACAATGTTTTAAGAATATATGATCTTAAGGATTATTCAGTCCAACCTTCTAATATGTAAATAACATCACTGAGTCACTGATGGTCAAATAAGCAATATAAGATCACGAAGCCAATTTATGACAGAGCCAGGAACTCAACCTGGAAAAAATTGCTTCCTATTATCTCACATGAATAAATTGATATACTTTGATAATTACTTCATTAAAAGATACTTGTTGAGGGGTGCCTGGGTGGCTCAGTCGGTTAAGCATCTGACTTCAGCTCAGGTCATGATCTCATGGTTCATGAGTTTGAGCCCTACATCAGGCTCTACACTTAGTGTGGAGCCTGCTTGGGATTCTCTCTCTCTCTCTCTCTCTCTCTTCCTCTCTCTGCTCTTCCCCCACTTGTGCTCACTAGCTCTCTCTCAAAGTAAATAAACTTGAAAAAAAAAAAGATACTTATTGGATCTTTATTTGGTATGAGATCCTGGTCAGACAACAAATGAAATATATATAATATATTCATGTCCTACTGGGATTTTTAGTGAGTAGTAGAGATGCTACGTAACTACAAAAAAAAATTGTGATAAGTACTTTCAGAAGTACAATGAGAAATAATAGGCAACTTAAACTCAGTTGGAAAGTGTGGATAAATCAGCACTGATGGCTGGTGGTAAAGGACAAAGTCTTTGCAGATGTGATATCTGACATGAGACCTAAATGATGTTTTTTGAAATAAAAGTTTTAACTTCTGTGTTCTTGACCATCTCACACTTCTGTGTTCTTGTTCTTGCCTAATCTCACTTTCTCCCATGATAATACTTCACTCATGCTTCAATTAGCTGAACATTTTACAAAGCATTAAGATCCAGAATCTTATTTTCTGGCTGTGAATTCTCAGGGCTTCAGCTAACTTATAGTGTCCTTTCTCCAATAATTCTTGGACACCTCTGGGACCTCCCCCAAAGTCAAAATTCATATAGCCATTGCTTGCTAAATATATCCATTTCAATATCTAATAGGTATCTCAACATTTACATATGAGTCAGATTCTAGAATATAGGGAGAAGACAAGGTATTTCTAAAAAAGTGGAATAACAGGAAAGAAATTCCATAGCAGCCACTGGAACTTACTAAGAAGTTATAGAACTGGTACCTACTGGCATCATGTGATCAGTGGTACAAAATGGCCGAGAAACAGCCCAATATCCACACTGAATTTCACTCATGACAGAAGAGTAGTATAACATCATTTAGGACAGGCAAGACTAGTTAATACATAAAAATTAGAAAAAACTAGCGAAAACCTAAACTTAAATTTTTAGAGGATAATAGAAAATGCCAGGCTGAGATACAAGAAAAGGAAGGAATAAGAAAAGAGCATAAAAGAATGAAGGTGTTTTCAAAAGGTGTAAGATACATGTAATTGGAATACCAGAAGGAGAAGAAACTAAGAAATATTTATAATAATGACTTACTTTCCAAAATTCTTGACAGATGCCAAACCACGTTTACAAGAAGCTCAAAGAACATAAAACAGGATAAATTTTAAAACACCAAGCAAGCTACAACTATAAATATTATATTCACATTTGTACTAAAGCTTCTGACATTTTTTAAATGTTTGCTGAAAACCCTTAAGCTGTGTCCCCCCTCTTCACATTCGTTCTCAGGTCCAGGCAAGATGAGAAAGCCGTTTTCCCTCCTTTGGTGCCAAAGGGAGATTCAACCATGTAAACCTCTTCCCATTAGCCACAACTCCTGCTCATTAACTGCCATAAAAATTCCCAAACAATCTCCCTTCTCTGATTCCTCAAGCCATTCTTGGACTAGGTAGAAGGGCGACTGCTTTCCACAAGAACTCGTTACGTGAATAACAAATCTTTTTATACTTTCTTGGTGCGTGTATATGTGGCATCACCAGTTCTGATAGTTGAACCAAATTCTAAGTGTGGATCCTCCCCATCATTGCAGGGTGGCCCACACAAAACTATAGAAGCAAAGACAGAAAATCTTGAAAGAAACCAGGCATAGATGGGAGAAGAATAAAACCAGATTACATGGAACCCAGATTAGAATTATGATGACCTTCCTGTCAGAAACCACGTAAAAAAGCAGTGAGTGCAGTTTAATATTAAAATGTTGAAAGAAAAACAAATGCCAACCTATAACCCTACATCTAGTGAAATTATCTTTAAAAGAAAAATAAAACTTACTTTCATGAAGAAACTGAGCAGTCATCACCAGCTGATTTTCCCTTGAAGGAAAGGTGATAAATTCTTCAAGAAGGAAAATTACATGGATCAGGAACTTGAATCTGCTTAAAGAAAGTAAGAGAAACAATAAGTGGAGGGAAAATATTTCCAATTGATCTAGGTTGATGTAGGTTGAGCATCTAACTTTTGATTTCAGCTCAGGTCATGATCTCAGGGTCATGAGATCATGCTCACCACAGATCTTCCTTAAAATTCTTTCTCTATCCTTCTGCTCCTCTCCCCTGCTCACACACTCTGTCTAAAAATAATAATAATAATAATAATAATAATAATAATAATATACTTTATATATTATATAAATATACTATATATACTATATATTTATAAAATATATAAAATATATACTATATGATATTATACACATTATATGTAAAATATATACTGTATATATTATATATAGTATATATAAGATAAATAATATATATATTATTATATATAAAATATATAATATAATAGGTTATTTAAGGTAATAACAGTAAAATGAGTTAGGTCATTATAGTATCTGAAGGTATGGAAGTGCTTAAGGAATAGACGTAGGATATACAAAAATACAATCATAGGAAAATACAATCAAAGGAACACAGATGCCAATTGAAAGAACTTCCAATGTCCAAAGCTGGAACACCCTAAGCAACAACAACAACAAAAAAAAGCTTGTGGTATTGGATTATAACCCAAAGTATAAAATAAATAACCATGAGTCCATACTATTGTAAATAAATGACTGAATACATAAATAATGTGGGAGAACAGAAATTCTCCTGAGGAAAAATTTCCAAATAATTTATGTAGATATTTTGCCTTCAAACAGGTAGAGCACACATTCTTATTCTTTAAGAGTGAGCTATGTGTAGTGACCTCCTTTCCAAAAGTACAATATACAAAGGAGAGGTAAAGAGTAAAGTTACACTCAAGAAACCTGGAAAACCTCATTCAGCTTATGAAGGTGATACATCATGTTGATAATATGTATCCTTGATATAAGGTGATGAAAATTACACTTTAGTAGTGGGAGCTAAGATGGCAGCATATTAGGAAGACTCTAGGGTCCCCCTGTCCCTCCAACACAACTAGATAACTAGCAAATCATTCTGAATACCCAAAAAATCAACCTGAGGATTGACACAACAAACTCTACAACCAGAGGGAAAGACACGGCCATGTCGAGGAAGGTAGCAAGTAATGACATAGTGTGGAGGAGAAACAGATCACAGGTACTGACTGTGGAGGAGAGGGAACCCTACCTGTGTAGCAAGGCCAGAGAGAGAAGAACACACAGGGGAACACATAAGGACAACATTTTCCCAAAGCCACTGGCTGGGAAAACAACAGGGGTTGATTTTTGTGAGTTTCTGCAATCAGCTGGGCTTTAAAGACTGCAGTTTAAAGGTCGGTGGGGATGGCTGGGATAGAGCCCTGAGGGCGCAACCCTAACTCCTGGGCAGAAGTCAGGCAAACAATCCCTGGACAGACAGTGTGGAAACAGCAACCTGAAAAATGCCTGGGACACACAGGGAGGAGATTATTTGCTCTTCTCAGAGTGCTTCCCTGAGAACAACAAGCATGGAGACCCCTCTCCAGGGACAGTGGAGTTTGCTGGCATCATTTCCCTCCCCCAACCATCTGCATAAACACAGAAGCACTTGTGATAACACTACAGCACTGAAACTAGATGTCTAACCTGTTCGTACCAGGTCCCACACCCCTGTGTTCTGGCGGTGTTGCCCTTCTCTGTCAAGTTTGCCTCAGTTCCAGTGTGGTGGGCCCCTTCCCCAGAAGACCAGCAGACACCCCTGCCCACACCACATCTCCCTCACCAGAGAGTTCTGAAAGGCTTCAGCTTTAGGAGAAGTAGTATCAGGTCTCATTTAATAAGCACTAAAGCATACCTAGTTAAAACTCACCACACTCTGGCCAAGGTCCAAACACTGTGCACAGCAGGAAACCTCTGCAGAGGACTGGCCTGAAGGATACAGTAGCCAAAACACAGCAGCACAGTGCATACACCACACACAAGAGACACTCCCTGAAGCATCGGGCCCTGGACACTATACGGCCTGTTCTTCATAAAGTCATTACTCTGACAGGCAGAGAACATAACAGGGTTTCCAAATACAGGGAAGAAGACAGAGACCTAGACAAAATGCCAGGATGGAGGAATTCATCCCAGATGAAACCACAAGAAAAGGTCACAGCCAGAGGTCCAAGCAAAACAGACATAACTAATATGTCTGATGGAGAATCTAAAGCAATAATCATAAGGTAAACTGATACCAAAATGAGATAAAGACACTACAAAAAAAAAGAAAGAAAAGAAAATTACAGGCTAATATCCTTGATGAACATGGATGCAAAAGTTCTCCACAAAATGCAAGCAAATCAAATCCAACAGTACAGAATTATTTACCACAATCAAGTGGGATTGAGTCCTGGGTTGCAAGGGCAGTTTAGTACTCACAAGTTAATCAATGTGATATACGACATTAATAAGAGAAAGGATTGAAACCCCATGAGATCCTTTCAATAGATACAGAAAAAGCATGTGAGAAAGTACAACATCCATTCATGATATAAACCCTCAACAAAGTAGGTTTAGAGGGAATGTACCTTAACATAATCAAGGTCATATATGAAAAACTCACAGCTAAAATCATCCTCTATGGGGAAAACTAAGCACTGTTCTTCTATGGTCAGGAACAAGACAGGGATGTCTACGCTCACCACTGTTACTTATAGTATTGGAAGACGTAGCCACACCAATAAGACAGCACAAAGAAATAAAAGGCATCCCAACTGGCAAGGAAGAAGTTAAACTTTCACTATTTGCAGATGACATGATACTCTATATAGAAAGTGGTGAAAGTGTTACACCAAAAACACTGAAAACTGATAAACAAATTGAGTTTTATATTCTGCAACTTCACTGAATGCACAGAAATCTGTACCATTTCTATACACCAATCATGAAGCAGGAGGAAGAGGAATTAAGAGAATAATTTCATTTAAAACTGCACCAAAACTAAAATGCTTAGGACTGAACGTAACCAAAGAGGTCAAAGACCTATACTCTGAAAACCATAAAACATTGATGAAAGACATGGAAGAAGACACAAAGAAATGGAAAAGCATTCCATGCTCATGGGTTGGAAGAACAAACATTGTTAAAACATCTATAGTACCCAAAGCAATCTACACATTCAATGCAATCTGTATCAAAATACCACCAGCATTTTTCCTAGAGCTAGAACAATCAATCCTAAAACTTGTATGGAACCACAAAAGACCCCAAAGAGCCAAAGCAATCCTGAAAAAGAAAATGCAAAGCCAGAGGCATAACAATTCTGGACTTGAAGTTTTATTACAAAGCTGTAGTGATCAAGACAGTAGGGTACTGGCACAAAATCAGACATATAGATCAATAGAAAATCCAGAAATGAACCCACAACTGTTTGATCAACTAATCTTAACAAAGCAGAGAAGAATACGCAATGGAAAAAAGACAGTCTCTTCAACAAATGGTGTTGGGAAAACTGGACAGGAACATGCCAAAGAATAACAGTGGACCACTTTCTCATACCACACATAAAAATAAAAAAATCAGAGCTAAGTGTGCATTAGGAAACCATTAAAATCCTAGAGTAGAACACAGGCAGTAATCTCGTTGACACTGACTGTACCAACTTCTTACCTGATATGTCTCCTGAGGCAGGGAAACAAAAGCAAAAATAAACTATTGGGACTTCATTGAAATAAAAAGCTTCTCTACAGTGAAGGAATCATCAAAACCAAAAAGCAACGTTCAGAATAGGAGAAGATATTTGCAAATGGCATGCCTGATGAAGGGTTAGTATCCAAAATATATAAAGAATTTATAAAATTCAACACCCCAAAAACAAGTAATCCTTTTAAAAATGGGCAGAAGATGAGAACATTTCTCCAAAGAAAACATCCAGGAGGCCAATAGACACATGAGAAGATGCTCAACATCACTCAGCATCAGAGAAAAAGAAATCAAAACTACAATGAGATATTACTCACACCAGTCAGAATGGCTAAAATGAACAAGACAGGAAACAACAGCTATTAAAAAGGATGCACAGAAAAGGGAACCCGTTTGAAGTGCTGGTGGGAATGCCAACTGGTGCACCCACTCGGGAAAACAGTGTGGAGGTTCCTCAAAAAAGGTTAAAAATTCTAGTTATCGCACTACTGGGTATTTAGCCAAAGAATACAAAAACACTAACTGGAAAGAATACATCCACCCTGACGCTTAACATTTATGGAAATTAACGGAAAGAGCCCAAATGTCCACTGACTGATAAGTGGATAAAGAGGAGGTGGTATTATATACAACAGATTATTTATTACTCAGCCATAAAAAAGAATGAAATCTTGCCATTTGCAATGATGTAATGGAGCCAGAGAGTATCACACTAAGTGAAATCAGTCACAGAAACACAAATATCATATGATTTCACTCATATGTGGAAATGAAGAAACAAACAAATGAACATGGCGGGGGGAGAAAGAGAGGAAAACCAAGAAACAGACCCTTGCCTATAGAGAACAAACTGATGGTTACTAAAGGGGAGCTTCATGGGAGAGGGAAGGGTTAAATAGATGATGAGGATTAAGAAAGGCACTTGTGATGAGCACCAGGTGTTGTATGTAAGTGTTGAATCTCTAAATTCTACACCTGAAATATTTTAACTTTATTTTTTATTTTTTTAAATTTACATCCAAATTAGTTAGCATATAGTGAAGCAATGATTTTAGGAGTAGATTCCTTAATGCCCCTTACCCATTTAGCCCATCCCTCCCTCCCACAACCCCTCCACTGGAAATTAATATTACACTGTGTGTTAACTAACTTGGATTTACAGAAATACTTGGAAAAATATTACAATTTTTAATGTCAAATTTAAAAAAAAAAGAAAAAAAATGGTATTTCATCTCTGTGGTCCTCCTTTCCCAAACTCATAAACACCATCTAATTATGGAGAAAAACATCAGTAAGACAAATCTCAGTTGAGAGACATTCTAAAAATACCTAATATGCTTCAAAACTGTCAAAGTCATCAAATACAACAGTTAAGTCTGAGAAATTGTTGCAGCCACGAGAAGCTTAAGAAGACATGACAATTAAATGCAAAACAAGGCATCCTGAACAGGATCCTTTCACAAATAAAGGTTATTAGGTAAAAACTAAGGAACTCCGAATAAAGTATGTTCTTTCATTAATAATATTGTATCAATATTGGTTACATTAACAGTAACAAATATACTACATTAATGTAAGATGTTAATAAAAATGGAAACTGTATGGTAGGGAGGAGATATGAAACTGTACTATCTTCACAATTTTTCTGTTTATAGAAAACTGCTCTCATAAATTATGTAAAAATTTGAGTTTTCTTAATAAAAGAATGGGTAAACATATTGTGGCAAATCTCACAAAGGAATATTCCATAAAGCAGAGGAAAAATAATGAATCAGAGCTTCTTTCAACAAAATATGTGAAATCGACTCACAAAAAAAAAATGATAAAAGACAGCTTTTTACAAAGTGTAGAAATAATTAAAAGCCAAATATATATTTTAGACATACGTAAAAACATAACAATTATCAAGACAATGGTCCTCCCAACTTTGGGGCAGCTTTGGGGCAGCATGTAGTACATGCTACAAGTACTTAGTAGCCATGAAGCAAGGCAAATGTCTAACAGTCTTTTCAAACAAGGAAAAGGGGGTTGATGGAAGAAGAGAATACAATCAGGGGCCAAAAAAAAAGAGTAACTCCCAGAGACCAGAATCAGAGTATATATATGGCAGATATATATATGCTGCCTATATATCTCAGATATAAGGATGCAAGCTGGTTATGTAAGAGGAGGGAAATACTTGCATGTATGTGATTTTCAGTTTTTTTACACTTGAACTGGTTTATATTTGTGGATGTGTATCACTTAATAAGCAAACACATTTATATTAAAATAAATATAAAGGTCTCTACATAGACCAATACTGATAGCAGGTAACAAACAAGCACTGTCATTAATCAATTCTGTGCACCTGAGTTCAACAGCAGCAATTAGTCACATGTAAATGAATGTTTAAAATATTTATGGCATATGCATACTTTAGTTTACCGTTAAATTGTGATAGCAATACTGATTCCAGTACATTTCTAATGTTATCATTATGCTTATTTTCATAGTTTTCATGTGTTGTGCCAGACCAAAACAGCCAAGAATATCAAAGGAAAAACGGCTTGCAACTTAACATTTTATATAACTACATAAATTGTTAGAAAATGTTAAATGTTAATGGTATAGTCCAAATCCAGACAATATTTAGGCTTATAAATGAGCCAGTATTTGAATGCATACAGAAACCCACTCTGTTAATGAGAAAATATAGTAACATCATATGACAAGATAACTTACAAAAAGTAACGTTGTTACTAGGAAGCTTCCAGAAGTACTGTAAGTTCAAGCTACTCCATCAGAATCAAGTACATTTCAGGAGTGGTTCTTGATGAAACATCAGTGACACTCTCACTAGGCATAGTCTCTAACTGTGACACTTTAGCCCCCCAAAACCAGATGTCCCTGAAAGCTGGATTCCCAGGAGGACTCAGTGAAGTTCGTTCTTTATCCCCTACATCCAGCTTCTATACTGCAGTTCTGGGTAAGTTCATTTGGCTGGTGGAACTTAGTTTGCCTGTATGGGCTCAAATGCACTGACGCTCGGAAAGAGTTTCTAGCTTCCATTTATGGAGTACACGAACATTCACATGATGAAAAATTCCTCTGAACAGTTTTTAAAAGAGCCTTGCGAAACAACAAAGGTACACACTCGTTAGAATGTCTCAGGCAAAATTTACTTTGCAATTATTTATCTAAATACTGGCAACTCATAGTTAAAGACAGCTAAACTGTGCTACTTGTATATTTCAATTAACCTGGATGATATCAAGTTATTAAGAAATAAATAAATTCAATGGAATAGGACCAGAATCCATTCTTATTTCATGCCATTAGACACTATATCATATGTTAAGAGATTTATCCTAATGATACCACCTCTGATGGTATCACCATCTTAATGAGGAAGCATGATTTATAATGAGCTTATACAATTCAGTTCATAATTGATTCCTGACAATAAGTCAAAGTTCAATGAAAGCTCAAAACAATTATGGTTCTCATAATAGAGTTCTCTACAGAATTGTTGCCTCTAAAGCTTCATTGCTTTTAGAATTTTGCCTGATAACCCTTGAAACTGATCAAGTAATTAAATGGTATGAATCATTTTACATAAAAAGCTAGTGTGTAAGTGTATCTAAGAATGGAGAAAAAGGCTATTCTCTTTTAAAAACAAGACAAAAAGCACTGTTGGTTTATTGCAGAGAATGCCAGGACACAGAAGTTCACATTAGGATATGTGTTTTGAATAAAACCGAAATCTAAGACCATTATATTGTAGTTTGGGTCTTTTGGCAGGAAAAGAGCAAAAAATAAAAAGGGGAGGGGGGTACATAAGCAGTTGTATGGCTGAAGTGGCACACTGCTTAAATGGTTACCTGAGATAACCCCAAAAGCAAACCTGAGATCTCCTGGGAATTTAAGTCTAGAGGAAGAGATGGGAAGCAATGTTACTGGTGTGTGTTCCTTGCTATTATTGCTTTTGTTGACAAGATATTTATAAAAATAAACTGGTTATTAGCAGGAAGAAATAGAGAAAAATAGAAAGGTTCTAGAAATCTGGGAGCTTGGCAGTCGGAAAAACCAGCTGCCTCTAAATTCCAGTGAACAATTTAACAGTCTGAAAAAGATTTTAAGTTACAAAAACCAAACCAGAGTTTTCACTGAGCAAAAATTCTTTACACAGTTTAAATTACAATTTTTTAAATCTAATGCTTTAAGATTAATCTTAAGATAAATATCATTGAGAAGGAGGAGGAAGAGTGGAGTGGGGAGAAGAAGGAAAGGTGGGGCAGAGAAAGGGAAAGAAGCATGTTGTGTAAAAGTACATCAAAAATTTGCAAGAAAAACTTTGGATTTGCTAACATAGCACATGGGACTAACCAAAATTCAATAAATAAGAAGCCTAATAATATTTTAAGAGAATTATATTCCCAAATAAATCATAAAAGTGGATAAAGAATTATATGCTGATAATTTCAACTTCACTGACATTAAAAACATCATCTCTTTTAAAAAGCACTGTTAAGAAATGAAAATGCAAGCCTCAATTGGGAGAAAATATTTGTGATTCATATGTCTGATGAAGGAATAATAGTCATAATATAAAAAATTCAAAACTCAGTAAGAGATAAACTCATGCCCTAAAGGACATGAGACTTGAACAAAAACTTCACAAAAGATGATAGTCAAATAGAGAAAAGAAAACAGAGATGCTCAACATAATTAGTTTCCTAAGTTTAAACCACAATGGAATTCATTTTATTAGAAAACTTCAAATTAAAAAGACTGATCAATTATTGCTGAGGTTGAGCAGTAACTAGGAGCTTACTTGGTTCTGAAGGAAATTCAAAATGGTAGAAACTTCAAGAAACTATTGAAACTATTGTGTTTTTTTTGATAAAATGAAATATACACTTAACATATGACCAAGCACTTCAAACCTTAAACATTTCTTCCTATGAAAATGTGTATTTATACAAAGACCTGTACAAAGACCTAGGAGTTTTACTCATTGTAGTCAAATTGGAAGCAATCCAGAGTTTCATAAATCAATTTTGGTCTATTCATACTATTGCACAATTTCTGTAAACCAATCTTGGTCTATCCATACCACTCAGAAACAAAAAGAAACAAACTACTGACACAAGTACTGATACATGGATAAATCACATGGCCACATAGATACAACATTTGATAAAAACCATCCCAAATCCTTAAAATTACTCAGGATGGAAGCATGCTACAAGTACTTAGTAGCCATGAAGCAAGGCAAATGTCTAACAGTCTTTTCAAACAAGGAAAAGGGGGTTGATGGAAGAAGAGAATACAATCAGGGGCCAAAAAAAAAGAGTAACTCCCAGAGACCAGAATCAGAGTCTACTCATGGAAGTTCTGTACTACCAAGGCAGGAGCCTTCACTTCCCAATAATTTTGGTTAAGTAATTCTTCTGGGTCTTCCATTATTCCATTTTTGGAATGTTACACATCTGTTTACTGTGTGTGTGTGTGTGTGTGTGTGTGTGTGTGTGTGTGTATAAAGGGTTGGGGTCTGATAGAGGTAAGTTATTATTATTACTTCATAAATGTGAGAACTATCCCTAATATAGATGAGAACACAATAGCCAGAGCTTTTAGCCTTTGAGCAGAATCCAAGAACTGGATGAGCCTATGGTATGCCTCTTTTGATGAAGAAGAGAATGTACTTTGTGAAGAAGAAAACAAGTAAGTACTCAAAGAAGGGTAATCTGTGGCAAATAAATAAATAAATAAATAAATAAATAATAAATAAATAAATAAATAAATAAATAAATAAATAGCGTTCCTCATCCTCTGCCTATCTTCTTTTTCTTTCATTGGCATGGAGGTAAAATATATTTCTCAGTCTACCATTATTAAGTGAAGCCCCAACACTGGGCTCTAGCCAATGGAATGTTGGCAGAAGTGATATATGCACATCTCAGGCCAACTTGAAAATGACTCATGCAATCTTCTATGAATTTTCTTAACTCCTATCTGTTAATTTAATGTCAACCCCAAGGGGACCTTGAGAGTCACTTTTTTTTTTTTAACATTTATTTTTGAGTGAGTGAGAGAGAGAGAGAGAGAGAGAGAGAGAGAGAAAGAGGAAGCGTGAGTGGGGGAGGGGCAGAGAGAGAAGGAGACAGAGAATCCGAAGCAGGCTCCAGGCTCTGAGCAAGCTATGAGCACAGAGCCCGACACGGGCTCAAACCCATGAACTGTGAGATAATGACCAGAGCTGAAGTCGGAGGCTCAGCAAACTGAGCCACCCAGGTGCCCCAAGAGTCACTTATTGAAGGAAGTACCACAAAGTTGAAAAGTAAATAACCTTGACTGTATGCAGCAGAGCTCTCCCCACAATCTGCATTGGACCATGATATGGGTGAAAAATAATTTTTTATTTTGTTAGGCAGTGAAAAATTTTCTTTAGTGCAGCACTTAGTATTATTCATTCTGATAATTTCAGTGTTAAATCATAATTATACCAGAAAAGTTTATAGAAAGTATAAAATATTGTGATATTTGAAATCTACCATTCAAAATCCTTGAAAAGCTATGAGGGCAAATATTATATGTATGTATATCTTTCAAGTAAATTGCATTATGTGAAAGAATTTCCTGGAACTACTCAAAAAAAGCAGCTGAAGTATATTTAACCTTGAATTGTAAAGCTGAGAAAGAGAAATATCATTGAAAATCTGAGTTACTGCAATAGCATTCACGAAATTCATCCTCTAAAACATTGGTCTTAGACTTTTTCCTTATTATCACTCTATTAGCAAACTCAGGTCTTCACATTGAAGAGGAGGTCTAATTTTATTTTTTTTCAAGATTTTGAAGCAAAAAACATTTTAGAGTATGATTAAATCATAGCATGCTGAGTTCCTCTTCTGATTTTTGTTTTTCATGTTTTTAAATTAACATTTTCAGCATTTGGTTATTTTATTGCCTAAATGTTTTCTAAAACCACAAGACCATTCCTAACATCAAATTTCCAGAGGCAAAAGCTAGATGAAAGAGCCTTTTCAAGGATGTAAAGCCCACAGAAAAGAAACTCTGCCTTGACACACTTGAGGTAGGTTTAAAAATAATTCACCATAGAAAGTTTGTTTTAAAGTAATGTACTCTTCACCAAGCATAATTATCCAGTCTAATCATGAAGACCGAGTGCTTCAACTGTACTCCAAAAGTTAAAATAAAGCAGCATTATCAATTTATTACAAGTCAAAAATAACAATCTTAAGAATGACAATGAAGTAGACAGACTATATAACATAGCCGTCTATTAGAGAATCCAGCTCTGACAGAGTATTTCACTCTGGGTCTTGAGAAAACATGGGTAGGTTTTCCTTAGGGAAACAGATTCACTCAAGGGATGAGCGGTATCTAAGGATCCAATAACTCAGTTAAATAAGGCATAAATATGAATTATTTATGAGCTTGGGCTACTATAGTTCCAGTCACATAGGTTCATTCAAGGGTAGCATTCACCCATTTTGTTGAGTCCTGAAAAGCAGAAATACAATGGCAGAGAGCTTACGTTGTAAGCAAAATTTTTATCAGTAAGGAATCAGTCACTCAGTGAATAGAAACATGGACCCTGGTGAACAACTGTGTTTATAAGGCAGCTGGATTTACAAGCTCTTGAACCTCCTATGTAATTTTGACCAAATTATTAAACATCTGTATCAACATTCTATCTCCCAGTAAGGAATAATGGTAGTATTCATCTCATCAGAATTTTGTGAAATTAAATGAGTTAATACATGTAAATGTTTAATAAAATGACTTCTATTAGATCATATGCTCAACAAAATATAATTTACATATTTACTTGTCTCTTAGTTGGAGAATACTTATTAAGCACCTATATTTTCAAGTACTGGTCTACATGGTGGAGATGTAACAGTGAAGATCCACCCACAAATTTATGTTCTCATTCATATCATATTGTACTGGGAGATAAACAATAAGTAAAATATGTACCATGTGAGACCATGATAAATGCTATAGGGTAAAATGAACTAAAATTAGGAAATGATGGAAGAAATCAGAATTTTTAAAAAGGTAGGAGTGTATAGTAGTTAGCTCAGGCTGCTCTAACATAATACCATAGACTAGGTAGCTTGAACAACAGAAATTGATTTTCTCACACTGTGAAGCTCAAAGTCCAGGTTCAGGATGCTACCATGGTTAGGTTTGGGTGAGGGCTCTCTTTCTGGCTTGTAGGTGTCTGCCTTCTTGTGTCTTCACATGGTGAAGAGCACTTTCTGGTGTCACTACCTCTACTTATTAAGGGCAACACTTCTATCAGATTGGGGCTCCACCTTTATGATCTCATTTAGCTTCAATCACCTATTTAAAGACCCTATCTTCTGCACAGTCACATAAGGATTAGCATTGCAATATATTCAAAGGGACACAATTCAGCCAAAAGCAGACAGCCAGGAAGTCCTCATGGAAAAGATAGTATTTAAGGGAATATCTGGAAGTATGTAGTAGAATGACCAAGAGATTATGTGGGGAAGAATAATTCAAGGAAGAATAAAACGCAAGAACAAAGATCCTGAGTGGGGAAACATGCTGAGCAGGTACCTGTAACAAATGAGGGGAAGAACAGCCAGAAATGAGATAGAAGGTAAGCAGAAGGTCAGATTAGATTCAGCTGTTGCACCATTATAAATATATTAATTCTTAATTATGAGATAGGAAGCCATAGTAGCAAGTAAGTGACTAAATTTTAGTAAGTCATTCCAATTACTATATAGAAAATATACTAAGGGGGGAGATGGGAAGTATGCAGACCAGGTAGAAAGCTATTAAAATAATCCAGACATTACAGGTGCTTGGGACAAAGTTGAAGCAGTGCAGAAAGTGAGTAACAACAAAAAAAATCAAATTTGTTTTTAAATTTTTTTATTTATTTTTGAGAGAGAGGGAGACAGCATGACAAGGTGGAGGGGCAGAGAGAGAGAGAGAGAGACACAGAATCTGAGGCAGGCCCAGGCTCCAAGCTGTCAGCACAGAGCCCAACGCGGGGCTCAAACCCATGAACTGTGAGATCATGACCCAAGCTGAAGCCAGACGCTTAACCAACTGAGCCACCCAGGCACCCACAAAAAATAAGACTTTTAAGGAATGCAAACAGTGGTGCAGCCGCTGTGGAAAACAGTTTGGAAGTTCCTCAAAAAAATTAAAAATAGAATTACCATATGATTCAGTGATTCCATTACTGGCTATTTACCCAAAGAATACAGAAACATTAATTCGAAAAGATATGCACCCCAACATTTATAACAGCATTATTTACAATGGCCTAATTGTGGAAGCAACCCAAGTGCTCATTGATAAATGTAGTTGAATGGCTAAAAGAGATGAAGTATGTATGTTTGTGTGTACATACACACTATGGAATATTATTCAGTCATGAAAATGAAATCTGGCCATTTACAACAATATGAGTAGATCTAGAGAGTATAAGGTAAGTGAAATAAATCAGAGAAAGACAAATACCATACGATCTCACTCACACAGGAAGTTTAAGAAAGAAAACAAGTGAACAGGAAAAAGGAGACAAACCAGAAAACAGACTGTTAACTATAGAGAACAAAGTAATCGTTACTGGGGGTGGGGGATGGGTGAAGTAGGTGAAGGAGATTAAGAGTATACTTATGACGAGCTCCAAGTAATGTATAGAATTGGTGAATCACTATATTGCACACCTAGAACTAATATAACATTGTTATGTTAACTATACTGGCATTAAAATTTTTGAAAATCATTTTTTTAAAATAAATATGTAAAGATCTTTTGGTACAGGAGATATAGGCTGTGAGAAAATAAGGAAAGTCAAGGATGGCTCCAAAAAACATTTAAGCAACAGGAAAGGTAGTCATTTAATATTCAGGGCAATATTGTAGAGAAATAAGTTGGAAATAAAAATCAGACTCACAGTTGGATATGTTAAGTTTGAGATGCCCATTAGGAACCTAACAGGTGATTTTGAACAAGCAATTGTATACAAAGCTCAGGGAGAGAAGTCTGGCTATTTTCAGCATATAGATTCATCATCAGCATGATACTAGATGAGTTCATCAAGAGAGTAAATTTAGATAGAAAAATAAATCTAGACCCAAGCACTCACGTTATGACATTGTAACTTTAGGAAGTGAGAGGAGGAGGTGTCAGCAAAGGAGACTGAGGGAGACAGGAAAGAGACAGAGCACAGTGTTTTGGAAGTCAATTTGAAAAGGAGGGGTTAGGGGTTCTCAGAAGGAGGGAGTGAGCACTTGCGTGAATTACTACCAGGAGATGAAGTCAGAAGAATTGAGAAACTGCCAATGGATTTTGCAACCCAGAGGTCACTGTATACATTGACAAAATTGTTCCAGGAGAGTGGTGGGATCAAACTGATGTGACTGGTTTCAGTACAGAAAAGATGCAAAAAAAAAAAAAAAAAGTACAAAAACAGCAACCATCAAGCATATACCAATATGTCAAAGAATTCAGTTATAAAGTGGGGGTGGGAGGGTAGAGAAAGATAGGCAGTAGTTCCAGGGGTAAGTGAAGCTAGGTGGGAACTTTTTTACCCATAAAGTGGGAAAAATAAATTATGTTTACATACTGGTAGGAATATCCAACTATATTGAAAGTATAATGCTAAGTGAAGTCTTTTCTTTCATTACCACAGTGAGAAATATGTTGACAAGGCCCACCAACCAAATTATTCTCCCCCAACTATGCAAAGAAGGGAAATAAATTAAGTCAGAAATACACATATTACGTGAGAAACACGTTTATTCACACGAAGTTCAAGAACCAAATCATGAGCTCTACAGTGGCTTCTTCCATAAACAGCCAGTGGATTTCACACCACTTGGTTTCTCAAATGTTGTATCAAGGGTATTGCCTGATAGGCCTCTCCCTAGGAAGAAAGGTTCTTGATTTTTAGATATGATTTCCTGAAATTCCAAACTATGTGATGAATCCCATATATTCCAAGAAGAGAAGATCCTCATCTCCATAATAATGGTTTGGAATGTCAGGAAGGGATGCCACTTCAGCAATCAACTGGGAATTTACAATATGTGTATTAATTGTTGATCTGAGCACCTAAGTCACCTGGAGTTTTCAAGAAAATAAAACTAGTACTTGTATAATTAACCTACAGTGGGGCAGGAAGTAGTGGTTGCAGAAACATTTGCAGCAGCAACACTAAATTTCTCCTACTTATACTCAACACTTTAGACCTAAACATACTGATATAGGAGGCAGGGGGAGATTAAGTGACACACAAAAAAGATACAGCGAAGATGTAAAATAAGAAATGGAAAATTAGATATTAAATATAAGAAAACAACTGGGGCACTTGGGTGGCCCAGTTGGTTAAGGGTCCAACTTTGGCTCAGGTCGTGATCTCACGCTTTGTGAGTCTGCTCTGACAGCGTGGATCCTGCTTGTGATTCTCCATCTCTGTCCTCCTCCACTTGCACTCTCTTCCCCTCTCTCAAAATGAATAAATAAACTTTTAAAAAAATGTGTTAAAAAACGAGAAAAAAGAAAGGTAGGAAATTTAATTTTAAAATGAAAATGAATTTAAAACAAAAAACTAATATAAAACATATGTAACTTTTTTTTTAATGTTTATTTATTTTTGAGAGAGACAGACAGAATGCAAGTGGGTTAGGGGCAGAGACAGTGGGAGACACAGTATCCAAAGCAGGCTCCAGGCTCTGTGCTGACAGCTCAGAGCCCAACTCGGGGCTCAAACTCATGAGCTGTTAGATCATGACCTGAGCCGAAGTTGGATGCTCAACTGACTGAGCCACCCAGGTGTCCCTATGTAGCTTAATATTTTAAAAATTTATTAAAGATATAGAATAGGAGTGCCTGGGTGGCTCAGTCAGTTAAACATCTGACTTTGCTTCAGGTCATGATCTCACGGCTAGTGAGTTCGAGCTCCACATTGGGCTGGCTCTGTGCTGACAGCTCAGAGCCTGGAGCCTGCTTCAGATTCTGTGTCTCCCTCTCTCCACCCCTCCTCTGCTTGTGCTCTCTCTCAAAAATAAATAAACATTAAAAAAAAAATTTTAAAGTGTAAGCGATGAGAAAATATGTTAAAAACAGGAAAATAGGGGCGCCTGGGTGGCGCAGTCGGTTGAGCGTCCGACTTCAGCCAGGTCACGATCTCGCGGTCCGGGAGTTCGAGCCCCGCGTCGGGCTCTGGGCTGATGGCTCGGAGCCTGGAGCCTGTTTCCGATTCTGTGTCTCCCTCTCTCTCTGCCCCTCCCCCGTTCATGCTCTGTCTCTCTCTGTCCCAAAAATAAATAAACGTTGAAAAAAAAAAAAAACAGGAAAATAAAGGATGGGATATACCTATACAAGAATGGTGCTAAAATTCATGAAAATTTCCACTATAAAAATAAAAGAAATTATAGATTGAAAATAAGAATGACTGAAAGATATGTCAATGCTTTGTAAAATAGATTAAAAATGACTAAACGCAGAAAGTATGCAGGATTAGAGAAAGAGATGTATACCAAATACACTAACAAAACAAGAAGGCAATTAATACAAAAAAAATCAAAGTAAAAAATATTTAAATTTTGTAAATGTATTCCAACATATTCCTTTGTTATTAACATGTGGCCTGTTATGAATCACATTTTCCTAGATTACAATAAAGATGCCTATTGTCTCTTACCTCCAAACTCCCTTTTAAAGAGTCCACCTAATGAGACCAGGGACCCAAAGGGGGATCTCTCTTTTGATTAACTCCCAATCAACGGATTAATGATTTTAATTATATCCGAAAAAGTCCTTGTTCTTTGGCATGTAATATAATCTGACCATGGGAGTGAAATCCATCATATTCATGTAAATCCCATCAGCACTAAAGAAAAAAGGATTATACAGGGCCTGTATATTATGCAGCAAAAATCTTAGGGGTCATTTAAACTTCTGCCTGGCATGGGGCTCCAGGGTGGCTCAGTTAAGTCCCTGGCTCTTGATTTTGGCTCAGGTCATGATCTCAAGGTTCACGAGATCAAACCCACATTGGGCTCTATGCTGACATCATGGAGTCTGTTTGGGATTCTCTCCCCCACATCTCTCTCTACCCCTTCCCACCCTCTTTCTCTCTCAGAATAAACTTAAAAAAAAAAAATCTTCCTAACATGCTACTCTTTCCCTTTACAAAAACCTTAGTGAATATTGAGAACATTCTTTTGTGCTTTCACATATGACTGCAACTCTGAGAAGAAATGCAGAATGAGTCTGAATAGGGTTCTTAATTAAACGAAAAATAGATGAGTAAGCATTAGGTCTTTCACATGAACCTTTTAAAACTACTTTGAGTAGTAAAATGAAATGCTCCTGCTTTCCTCTCTCTCTTACACACACATATAGATGTTTTCAAAGTAAACTTGGGATGGGCTCTCCAACAATAAAGATTATTGAAAAGACATATAAGGAAAATTACTAATTTATCTAGTTCATTATCAGTATAAATTTAGACTGTTTAAAAATAAGTATATTAATATATATTATATAATCGGTTAAGCATATAATTAGTGCAGATTATTGACAAAAATTTCAATAGAAGTAATTCATAACTTCTTGGTTTTTAATAGATGGCTATATATAAATATAAAATTACATAATAAATTACATTGTAAATACACTCTCTTATTTATAATGTCTATATAACAAATTATTATTTTTGGTACTGGTATTCTGCTAGATGTTTAAATTCTAAGCTCAGTTAATAAAAATACAGAAGAAAGGCTTTGAATCATTTCAGAGTATATTCAAAGCTGTATGACTTCTGTAAAGAATAGAGGTGAGGACCTGTATCATCCTTATTTTCTTAGTCTAGCAAGTATACATGATTCTGTAAGCATAGACAACATGCTCCATTGATGGAAATTAAAGTAGGTACCTGTCTTGCACAAGCTTAGCATTAATTTGCAATCCAGTTTACCACTGCCCTTAAAAATTGCAGTGTAAGATGTTCTTAGTAGTGTAAATAGTGACAACTTGTTATGAGGCCCTGTGAAATTCATATTATATTTTTGACCCAGCTAAAATCACAGCATGCTGAAAATCTCACAGAATTTACAGTGGTTTGGTAGTCTTTGAGCTTGCATATAAAACTAAATTCTTTCAGTATTTGTTTTCTTAGATTTTGCCAACTACACATTTTTAAAGATAAAATGTATAATTGCCAAAGTATTAAAAATAGTAAGATATTTTTACTGACTTTATGTTCTGATGAGTAAATTATTTACTGTTTTATATCTAGATTTTAATTACCACATAAGTAATTTGACAAAATTTTAGTCCCTGCTATAAAAGATATATGAAATTTCAATGTAACAAAATATTAACACTTAAAGACATCCAAACTGAATCCGGTTTCTAAGAGCAACAAGGAATAAATTTAAACAGGATATAGATTCATTATAAAATATTTTAGCTAATATTTGTTTAGCACTTAAAGAGTAATTGGCTTTGTGGTATTTTACATTTGATATTTCATTTCTACTTCAAAACCACCCTATGATGTAGGTATTCTTTAGATTTAGAAATAACTACAGGAGACAAGTACTTATATCAAGGAGGTAGCAAGAGATAATTATGAGATCTCGTCCTATTTCTCTTTGATTCTAAAGCCTGAACCAGGAACCATAAAGTAATATTATTACAAATTCTTTGAAGTATTTTTTGGTATCATAGAATATGAGAATTTTCAAAAAATCTAAAATCTCTAAGTAACCTGTTTAGAGGTGCTTTATGTGAATCTAATTCAATCACTTAGAACTTCTGTTTTATGTTTAAACCACATTTTGGGGGAAATTCAGTGCTTTATCATATATGTATGTATATGTATATGAGGTATACATTTATGTGTGTATTCAGTGCTTTATCATATATGTATGTATATGTATGAGGTATATATTTATGTGTATATGTATATATACATATAGATGTATACATAGATATGCAAAGATATGTGTGTGTGTTGTATATATATATATATATATATATATATATATATGTATATACATATCTTATGGGTTCTTCCTGGTTATCGTCTAGTATATATTATGGCTGTGACAACTCTTAGACAGCAAGACAAGAGGAAGAATGGGGATGTATCTTCACATTGATCACTGGAGTTGATTCACCTGATCTAACAGGGTATATAAGCGTCTCATTTTTTCTATACTCCATGGAGGTACTTCCTCAACTAAAGTGCTTTCTTGAGAAGTATTACCTTCCAGTGAAGAGGAGAATATCCTTCAATCGAGGACATTTTATTGCATTATCAATGCTTTGTTTCTATTTACATTCTCCCCAGTCTCAAAGATATAAATACATAGGTCTTTAAATAACAAATGGGAATCTATGCTTATCCTAGATATCATGCTCAGTCATCCATCCGCACTAAACTTGAGCTATGAGCTGCACTGACGCAGCTGCTCGGTCTCCTGGCTTGGCATTTTTTCTTCCCTTGCCTTTGAGGCTACTACGTTCT
Organism: Prionailurus viverrinus; assembly: GCF_022837055.1. Lineage (NCBI taxonomy): Eukaryota > Metazoa > Chordata > Mammalia > Carnivora > Felidae > Prionailurus > Prionailurus viverrinus. The sequence goes on along the minus strand of NC_062577.1, from coordinate 46,819,674 downwards.
TTTCAGAGTTAAGACTGTTTTCTTCTCTCTGTCCACTCTTAAACATTTTATTTGCTATTTCCCCTCCATAAAATTTTGACTGCTTCAAGGCTCAGCCTTTGTACCTTTTCTCTTCACTAGTTATAGTCACTTTCTAATTCATTCAGTCTCAGTAAATTCCCTAAATATTGGGGCACCTGGGTGGCTCAGTCGGTTGGGCGGCCGACTTCGGCTCAGGTCATGATCTCTCAGTCCGTGAGTTCGAGCCCCATGTCGGGCTCTGTGCTGTCTGCTCAGAGCCTGGAGCCTGTTTCAGTTTCTGTGTCTCCCTCTCTCTCTGACCCTCCCCTGTTCATGCTCTGTCTCTCTCTGTCTCAAAAATAAATAAACGTTAAAAAAAAAATTTAAAATTCCCTAAATATGATGATGAATTAAACTTGTATGTCTAATCTGGACTCCTACGAAACACAGACTCATATTCCAGTACCTACATTACCACTCAGATGTATACTTTCATGTCAAATTTAAAACTGTCACAAGGAGGGGCGCCTGGGTGGCTTAGTCAGTTAAGCATCCGACTTCGGCTCAGGTCATGATCTCGCGGTTTGTGAGTTCTAGCCATGCATTGGGCTCTGTGCTGACAGCTCGGAGCCTGGAGCCTGCTTTGGATTCTGTGTCCCCTCCTCTCTCTGCCCCTCCCATGCTCATGCTCTGTCTCTCTCTGTCTCTCAATAATAAATAACTGTTAAAAAAAAATAAAATTGTCACAAGGAGATGAGGGAAGTAAAAAACAGGTTTTTGTTTTTGTTACAATTATTCCCATCACTACTAGTGGAAATTCTTCCAGTTGTTCATGATGAAAATCTTGGGTTCATCTTTGTTATTCATTTTTCTTTCAAACCTTTTATCAATCCATTGGGTAATCTTGTTAGCTCTATCTTCAGAATGTATCCAAAATCAGAACAGTTCTCATTTCATCTACTGCTATCTCTGTGCTCCTAGTTACCAGCATAGATCACTTGAGCTGTTAAAATAGTCACCTCCTGATCTTCCTACATTTACTTTTACAACCTTTATTCTCTTTCCTATTCAGTTGCTAGAGTTGTGAAAATACAAGTTAGATTGTGTTACTCCTCTATTCAGAAGTTTTCTCTGGCTTCACAGTTCATAAATGGTAAAAGAAAAATTTAATAGCCTAATTATCTGAACAATTTTTTATATCCTTTTCCCCTATGACCTCATCTCCTTCTACTGAACTCCTTTCCCTCTAGGTTGAAGCCATGCTGGCTGGCTTCCATGCCCTTCCTCAAACATGCCAAGCACACCCCTGCCTCAGGACCTTGTCACTTGTTTTTCCTTTGAAAATACTGAAATACTTACTCTCTCATCTTGCTCCCCTTTACTTCAAGTCTGTGCTGATCTCTTCCTTATGAAATCTTCCCAGGCCACTCTTTAATAAATTGCTATCCTAAAATAATAATCTCTTTTATCTCTCTTTGATTTTTCTTAACGCATATCACTAATGTAGTATTTTTTTTTTTTGCTCATTTATCTTGTTTATTCTGTCTCCATCTACTAGAAAGTACTCTCCATTGGCACAAACATGCTTATCTCCTTTATACTGTTCAATCACGACAACTGAAATATTCATTAGAGTATAATACTTAACATATTTGTTGAAAGAAACCAAAAGGTAACAATGGAAAGAAAAACATTTTCGATATGTTTATTCAGTCAACAAGTATGTATTGAACCCCTACACTGTGATATATTCATTGGAAAGCGAAAGTAGTGTAGGAGCTGACAAAGCCCAAGCTCTTCATGGGGTTACAATTTAGTCAGAGAAAGGGTCAAAAAGGCAACAAGTAAATTTTTTCTTAAATCTGTTCAAATGGTAGTAATTACTATGAAAAAGATTACACAGAATTCTGTGTTAGAATGAGGTTTGGCTATCAGAAGCTGTGTTAGATAGCCTCTTCACTACTTCAAGAAATGTATTTAAACGGAGACTGAAAGGATATAAATGAGGCAGCCGAGGCAAGGTGTGTAAATGTCATTATTTACCAAGGATAACGCAAGAACAAAATAGAACCACAGGGCAGGGCAGCATAGATCTAGGAACCAAAGGGATTGAGTGTAAAAAGACCTTCAGAACCAAGGGAAAAGCAGAAAGGGTTTAGGCAGGAAAGTGATAAATTTGGATATGTTAAAAGTTCATTCAGTGTGTCTCATGGAAAATGAATTGTAGTAGAACAGAAGTGGTAGCCGGAAGGTGACTAGGAGGCAATGCTCTTATTTAAGGCTATGGATGCCAGTTTTGAAGACTAAGGTGGTGGTAGTGGAAACTAAGAAAAGCGTATACATTTGAGATATATTTTAGAAGTAGAGTCTACAGTACTTGCTGATGGATTGTATGGGAATAAAGGAAAGAGGCAGATAAATAATAAATGTTCAATTTTTAGGCTGGAGCAACTCTGAATTTTAGTATCCCCTTTAGGGAAAAATTCAAGAATTATGTTTAGTATACATCATGTTTGAAACGTCTATTAAACATCCTAGTGGAGATGTAAGTGGGCAATTGTAGGCATCTGGAACTAAGATGAATGCAAAACTGTACCTGCTGTAAATATTTGCTACTCCATCCCCACTGACTAGATCAATGCCTTGCACATAGCTGAAGATCAATAAATATGTTGAATGAAAGACTGTTCCTCACTCCTCCAAATATGCATGTGGAAAATCTTATCTTTGTTTACAATTCCTAATATTTAGACCGTTAGCGTTTTTTTTTTCTTACTGTTAATAATAGGATTAAAATCTAAATCATTTGTTCTCAAATTATTTTCTAGAATAACTTAAAACTATTTCTCTAAGCATAGTGAAATTATGCTAATGTATGTCTAAACTACTTTTTTCAAACAGACCATTTGTAAACTCCGAAACTATGTTAATTAATGCATGTTCTAAATCTTTAATAATCAAATATCTTGTTTGAAACTCTTCGTTTGGGACAAATATTTATGTTTTTCTCTGAGGTTTTTTTTTGGGGGGGGGAGATTTTGCTAGAGGTTTTACTCTTTTAAATATGATAAAAGCTTAGTATAAATGACAACAACACAACACAAAACTTCTATTTTGCTTCAGGGTCTAAAATCCAATTATATTTGATTGTGAGCGTTGGAATAAACAAAAAAACAAAAAAAACAAAAGTAGAAAACACCAATACATCTTGTAAGTGAAACAATTTCCCTAGAGACAAGAATAACACGTATTTTCCAACCTCATCTATCTTAGCATTCAGAGTACTGTGTACAAGATTTTAAATAAAGCCAATATGCTCATCTTTCTTTTTTCCCATGTGTTACTAAACCTTAAAGGACTTCATTAAATGTTCTTAAATGTATAAAATGACTTCCTGCCCCCTCTTCAGATTAGGCACTTAATCAAAATTGTTGAATAACAAATAATTTCTCTGTCAAGGTGTTATTTATTAGCTTCTGCTTTAGTGGGCCGTATACTTTTAGATGTGCACCTGCTTTGATAGGGGTTTGTCTAACTGCCACAAGCAATATCACACAATCCCATGATTAGAATGTCAAAGTGGGACAAAAATCAAAGGAAACTGGAGAAAGACAACAGATATTATGAATACATACACATACATTGGTTATAAACGTGTTTTTCATGCATACTGTTAGAAATAAAATACTATTGTATTGAAATATTTTAAGACTCTTCTAGACATTGTCATATTTAGAACTTTTAATAGGCTAATTAAGTGGGAGAGGTAGGCTTATCTTATGCACTTTTACCCGATTTTGACGAAATAGATCAATCTGATATTATATTACACATACAAACCACCATTCTTTTGTTGTTAAAGGACTGAAGTCCATACATTTAGTTTTTTTTTAATAAAAAAATTTTTAAATATAATTTATTGTCAAGTTAGCTAACATACAGTGTATACAGTGTGCTCGTGGCTTTGGGGATAGACTCCCGTGATTCATTGCTTACATACAACACCCAGCGCTCATCCCTACAAGTGCCCTCCTCAGTACCCATCATTCATTTTCCCCTCTCCTCTTGCCCACATTCCCTCGACCCTCAGTTTGTTCTCTGTACTTAAGAGTCTCTTATGGACAAACCACTATTCTAATTTATGAGAAACAATATATTCCTGAAATGTTAAAAAAAAAAAAGCAAAATTAAAGGAAAAAAAACCCACATGGATGGATATATTAGAAAGGTAAATGAAATTTAAAACCTCAAACTGCGTAATAAATTATGTTTGTTTTGTTATATCAAAAAACAACTATCTTTTCTTTGCAGTAAATATTGAAGTTTCAAAATCATCTCTAGTGCATACTGCTTCTCTCTGTAGCCTCCTCTGTCTCTATACCCAGGTGCACAGGGTCCTTGCCCTCATAGAATGCCTTCCTTTTTTTCCCTATTTCAATCTTTCCTATCCTTAGGATAAGCAAAAGTTCACTTTACTCTGTAATGCGTTTACATTTCTTACTGACTTTCATTTCCTCAATCCTATAGTACATTATTTTCTTCATGTATTTTTCGTAAAAAAATCCTGGAAGAAGAAGGAACATAAAGATTATTTAACTCATACACCAAGTGCTATGTATATTCATTGTCCTCTGTAACATTACTAATATACATTCTACATGGATAATCATACGAACTTTCATTCACATAATTCACGAGGCATCTCCTTTAACACAGTTTAAATGCTTCTCCCCCCTTGTGTGGATTTAAACTCTGCTCTCTAGTTGCTAAATTCTTATCTCATCATTCACATAACAAGTATGTGAAACTTGTTTATCAATTTCTAGATGGAAGGAACACAGTGATTTTACTTGAAAAATGCCTGTGCAAAATGGAATAGATATTTGTTGACCTGTGTTTCAAAGTATAGGTTCTAATTTTCTACCCAAAGCTACAGGTGATGTCTGACTAGCATGTATGGTAACATATATAGCACTTGCTTTGTGACGAACACCATACATTTATTTATCTGGACAACAATTTCGCTAGACATTTTGGCAGGCCCACGACACCACCATTAAATTGTATTGAACCTCAAAATCTTCCTCATGTTTTGTGATAGGTATGTAGCTTTGCATTTCTCAATTTGAGTTGTTTTAGCATAGAGTTACTATTTCTTCTTTACATAGTGCCTGATATACTGTGGAACCTCCATACTTTTACAGAATGACCTCAGAATCAAAGAATTTTTTTTAATCTTAGAAATAAATGAAAATTCTTTAGAGATATAACCTATGAAAAGAAAGCATCCAGCCTGTTCTGACTTTGGACTTTCTCATAACTTCTTTTCATTTACCATACCCTAAACCTCATTTAAAAATAAAAACTAAAATACAGAAAAATAAATAAAAGTAATCTTGCATGCACTCAGTAAAAGGATATATAAAACATTTCCAACAACAACAACAACAACAACAAAACAAAGTCTCAGCCTCAGAGAAATATCACCAGAGCCTGAGAGAGCTGACAAGTATAAAAAAATTAAAAACTCGTTTCTCACTTAAGAACCTACAAAAGTGGCCATCAGTTGAAGATCTAGGTTAATAACCCGTAAAGAGGAATCTCAGAGAAAGCTGAGGAACATAAAATTTCCACAAACTTTCGGTCATACAAACCAGTTGGTCATCAATGTCAGATCTTTGTCAAGCTTCAAAAACATCTCTCTTATGCTATTTACAAAACTACATGAAATCCTTAAAAGTTCTTAATGCCCTAACTAGTACTTCCCCAACTGATATATTTTGTTTTTTTGTTGTGAAGCCTAAGAGCTGTGTGTTATGAATTTTCATTTCAATACAGATCAAGAAGTACTGTAATTGCCAATCAGAGATCATCTCAGACGTTAACTTCATCTTCTGAAGTGTTTGTCAACTCTCCAAACTATTGATTAGTACTTCAACTTTTTTAGGTCAATGCTTTAGAAAAAAAGAATTATTAAGCAAGTTAGCAACTTACTGGTAGGGAGCTCTTACTAGAATAATACACATATGCTAAATCTCACAATTTGGGAATAGCAATTCAGTTACACAAGCACCTAACTCCATTATCATCCTGTATTTATCCCAAAGAGAGCATGAAATACTATCAAATACCTTGCCAAAATCTGGATCAGTGTACCCATGTAATTCCCTGATTTACTAGTATCATAACTATATTCAGAAAGTCAACAACATCATAAGAAATTTTCACTCAAATTTCCTCTTCTGTTGGGGACTACAGCCAAACCCTAACTTCTTTGGGGGGTGGGGTGGGAGGAATGAGATATTAATAGCATAATAGAACTAAATGTAAAAAGATGGAAAAACATTCACACATATCTTGCTCTTTGGTCCTTGGAGAATGGGTACCTTAGCCTTAAGAGTGTATCACTAAATAATCTAGATCAAAGATTGAGATGATGTGAGGGATTATTCTATTTTAGCTTGATGAAAAGTATTGCCAGTTGTTTCACTATATAAGATACCAATGCCTCGAGGCATTGGTATCCAAACCCACCTGAAATGTTCAAGTACCTGTGGGTGTTGGAAATCAGGATTTACATTAGATCAACTTTTCTTTTTTTATGGCTACACTCCTGAGATTTATCAAGTAAACATCAAGAGAGTATCACAGGGAGATGCATGTTGAATTTGGGAGCAAAATCATTCCTACATAGTTCTTTTTTCATTTATTCAAAAGTTCATTTAATCATATGCTTAAAAACTATATAAAACTCTTTATATATTGTTGTTCAGATGAAATATTTATGGTGAGAGTTTGAAGGTTATGGTATCTTAATTTTATTCCATGATGCTTTCAGTTATGATACATTACTATTAAAGACTTGGTTCCCTACTGAATTAAGTCCATTTATAGGGCTTGATCCGGTCATCTTATTTTTCACTCTTTGTGACCTCACGAAAGAAGTGTCTTCTGTTTCTGAAAATACTTAAAATTACATATAATCTGTCACATTAGAACAGGTTCTTTGCAGTTATTTTCTTAGGACAACTGGTTACTAAATATAATTTTCTTAGAATTTTTTTCAATCTTAGCAAAGTGTGAAGTACAAGACAGTTGTTAACTTTTTCCAGGAATAAGAAGCCAGGCAATAAACAAGCAGCTCTGAGGAAAAATTAACTCATTCAAATCAATGCTCATTTGTGAAGCTTTTGTTCCCAAGTCAGAACTTAGGAATGGAGAGGAAGTAAATCTCCCTCCTCACAGTATTTATTCTTGACAGTGATCTGTGGACAGAGAAACTTTGGATTGTTGTCTTTCAACTTTCTTTTGAAAAGATTACTCAAATTATTTGCTATTAAGAGTAATTTAGTAGTGGGTCAGTGGCCTATTCTCAATAAGCTACTGAAATCTCATTTCTAGTCCTAAAAGGTTTAAAGAGATAAGAAAATATCAATTACCAAATTAGAAGTTTTGGAAATATATAGGGTGCCTGGGTAGTTCAGTCGGTTAAGCATGTGACTCTTGGTTTCAGCTCAGTTCATGATCTCATGGTCATGGGATCAAGTACCATGTAGGGCTCTGGGCTGGCAGCATGGAGGCTGCTTCGGATTCTCTCTACCTTTCTCTCTGCCCCTCCCCTGACCACAGTCTTTCTCTCTCTCTCTCAAAATAAATAAATGAATATTTTTTTAAAAGTAAGTTTTTGAAATACCTACTTCTAATTTACTATGACTTAATTGATAGTAATCTGAAAACATGGGGTTGTATAATGGATGTTAACTTGAAATATAATGAGCAAATTTTAGAAGATGAATAGAGAACAGCAAACTGCTATGAATAAGTCAGTTAAGGTCAATTTTAAATATCACTTTTAAAGATCTTAGAGTTTATGTCAAGCTTTATTTTTCCATAGTGTGTGTGTGTGTGTGTGTGTGTGTGTGTGTGTGTGTGTGAAGATCAGTAAGTCACTGGTAGTGATTTAAATTGTGTGTGGGTGTGTTTAAATATATAAAATACTTCAAACCTAGCCATTGGCTTATATACTCAATTACTCAGAATTATGTGTAAAATTTCATCTCTATCACAAGAATATATTTGGATTAATAAAGTAAACTAGAATTTTATAAAATAATACTGAAATGGTTTTAAGTATTATAAACATTCTCATATAAATCACTGTATTCTGGATTGAAAAGTCTATGTCAGTTTCTGGAGCTAGCATGTTTGTTTGTTTTTTTACCTTTTTCGTTAGGCCAGTGAGATTAAAGGAATTAAACAAATGCTTAAAATATTCTTCTAGGGGTGTCTGGGTGTATCAGTCAGGTGAGTGTCCAATGTTGGCTCAGGTCATGATCTGTTTGTTGGTTTGACCCCTGTATCGGGCTCTGTGCTGACAATGCAGAGCCCGCTTGAGATTCTCTGTCTCCCTCTCTCTCTCTCTCTCTCTCTCTCTCTCTGCCTCTCCCCCGCTAACACTCTTTCTCAAAAATACACATAAAAATTTTTAAAATATACATATATATATATATATATATATATTTTTTTTTTTTTTTTTTCTTCTAGTTTGAGTGTTTCAGCTACAGTTTAAGTTAGGACTAGATTTCACTGCAGTCTCATACTTGCCATTAAGGGTAAAAAAGAAAATATTCTCAGACACAAAATAGGAAATCTTGTTTCAATAGATAGAATATAAATTTGATAACAAAGCAGGACTATCTCAGGACACAGATATTCATTTAAAAATTACACACAAAATGATGAGGGTGACCAGAAAATGCTAAAATTTGACTACGTAAAAAAAGCCTATTTATTCGGTTGTTTTAAGCCCTTTGTGTCAGGGTGTGGAAGGGGAACAAGCAAATCCAACAGCAAGGGACAGTGCAACAGAATGGAGAAACTATCATGGGTTCCTAATCTGGAGATTACAGGGATCAGTGATAAATAAGCAGTTGTTAGGAAGGTCTAAAAACAATTAACTAGGATTCACAACAGGCAAAATATCAGAGCCAAAAAATAGGAAACCTAGGTGTAGCCAAATATAAAGAAACAGACTCACATTAGGCTTCAGAAATGTCTATTCTGAAAAATCTAGGACTGAGCATAGAAAAATTTGAAAAATCACATTTACTCTCTCACATCATTTATTAAGTGATAAGTAATACACCTTTCAGTTCTGAAAAATTAAACCCCACTCTTAAAGTGTCTGTGTTTTTTTATTTTTTTTAATGTTTATTTTTGAGAGAGAGAGACAGAGAGAGAAAGTGTAAGTCAAGGAGGGGAAGACAGAAAGGGAGACACAGAATCCAAAGCAGGCTCCAGGCTCTGGGCTGTGAGCGGAGAGCCCAATGCAGGCTCAAACTCACAAACCTTAAGATCATGACCTGAGCCAAAGTCAGACGCTCAACCGACTGAGCGACCCAGGGGCCCCTAACGTGTCTGTTTTAAGACAGCTGTGTTCTAATAAACACTAGATGATGGGGAATAAAAAAACCAACAAAGCTTCAGACCTATAGGAACCTGTGCACTAAGGTAATAATCAGAAAAGGCATTCAGGCATCAAGGAATAAAACTGGAAGAGAAATGTGGGATAAATTCTGGCCCTTGGAATAAAGCAGAAGCCTCTATCTAGAAGAACTAAAGGGCAGAGCAGGTTAACACAGAACTATCCTGGATAGCCGACTGCAAAAACTCCCTTAAAAAATGATCCCTGGTAAAGTCAAGATTGTTTTCAAATCCAGTAATCAGATTGGGCTTGGAGGGTGTATATTAATCATGTGATCACAGCCTTCAGAAGAAAAGGTCTAGGGAGGCAGGAAACCAGATGGATTATGAAATTTAAAATGGATTTTACTATCTATTTTCCTGGTGTACATTTTTGGCTTATTAGGAACTGAAATTCTTCATAGATTTTAACTATCTACAAATCCAACATACCTCTATATCTTCCAGTTTTTTCATGTTAAACTATAGAGGAAGAGAAGTTGCTCTTAAAAGGATTTTCATCTTCGTCCATAGGGTGACTCTGAAATTCCCACAGAATATAACTCCATCTATCCCCTTGTTTTGGTATTTCTGTACTTCATTGTGCAAACCAAATTGAACATGGAGGAGGAATAAAGAAAACAAAAATAAAAAAGGCATTGTAATGCCCATTTCATCTACAAATTTAAGTTGGAACTACAAGAATATTTAATTATATTACCTGCTTGCTGCAAAAACACATCAATTAAATTTACTGCAATAGTTATTGATTGATCTATTATCAGGGCATTCTGAAATAAATGAGGAAAAGTCAAAGACAAACATTTCCCCTAATATTTTGCATTTATCTAGAGGAGAATTTTGATACATTAATCTTTATCATAACAAAAGTTATAAATGCTATAATAGATGGGATTAAACAAATGCACAGTGGAGGAATCAGCAAACTTTATCCCATGTTGGTATCTTACTTATTGTAAAGAATAAGATTTCAATTATTTTAGAGAAAAACTATGTAAAGAAAATAAGCACTGTCAGAAATACACAAGGCAGCAATTTAAATCAATCATAATTAGTCAGATTATCTGTGTTGGAGAGATCAATAAATAACAGGATTTGTAACTTTGGAAGTATTTAGAGACCTTATAGTTTGAATGTCCTGTTAGAGTAAGAGAACTGGACAGAGGAAATACTTGCAAAGATAATAGCTGAAAAATGTTTTCAGAACTGCTGAAATACAATTCATAGACTCACGAAGCTCAAATGATCTCTAGGACAGGAAAATACCAACAAAAACTATGATAAAACCTTCTAGATTACTCATAGTGAAACTGTCCTACATCAAAAGAAAAAAATCTTAAAATAAAATAGAGAAAAAACAGATTGTTCTTAAGAAGAGGGTCAATTAGTCTAGCAAAAAATTATCTCAATAATAAAAACAAGAAAGTAGAAGGATATGCTAAAAGAAAGTAACTAGGGATTGATGGCGCGGAAGATGGTGGCGTAAGAGGATGCTGGGCTCACCTCGTCCTGCTGATCGCTTAGATTCCACCCACATCTGCCTAAATAACCCAGAAAACCACCAGAGGATTAGCAGAATGGACTCTCTGAAGCCAAGCATAGAGAAGAGGCCCACAGAAGCAGGTAGGAAAGGCAGAGAGGCGGTGGGTGCTACACAGACAGGTAGGAGGGAGCCAGGGCGGTAGAAGGGCAGCCCGCCCAGCAAGGCAGAGCCCCCAAAGTCTGGCTTGCAAAAGCGGAGGGGCCGGATGGAGTGTGTTCTGACAGCCAGTGGGACTTAACATCTGGAACGTTAAAAGTCAACAGCTCTGCTCTCGGAGAGCGGGGAGGGAGAGAGCATGCCAGGAGGGAGAGTTGTTGAGCCCCAGAAGGACAGACATCTGTAGGGAAACAAAGGCACTGGCAAATGCTATTTCCTTCTCCCATCCCCCCCAGCCGAAATCCCAAAGGGAACCATTTCCTGTTACCGAACTTGCTTGCACTGCACAAACGCCCAACACTGTGCTTCTGTGGATGCATCCCTCCAAGGGGCCTGCCTCCCTCCCAGTGCTGCAGGGCCCCTCCTGCAAGGGACCACTGACGACAAAGCTAGCTAAGCCTTCCCCTCCCACCCCTGTGCACCTTGCAGACCCACCTTGGCTAATACACCATTGGCCAGATCCCATGGAAGCAGCACCATAAGCCTAGCAGTGTGCAAACAGCCCAGACAGGGACCACACCACTCCACAGTGAGTCCTGTCCCTGGGAGATGGGAAGATAAGGTACATACCAGTCTGACTGTGCCCCCAGTGGTGGACAGGGGGCAGACATCGGGTCTGACTGCAGCCCTGCCCACCAGCACAAGTTATTCCAGACAGCACGGGGGAAATGCCCTGCAGTTTGGAGCTACCACAGGGACTACCCAAAATGACGAAATAGAAGAATTCTCCTCAAAAGAAACTCCAGGAAGTAGCGACAGCTAATGAATTGATCAAAAACAATTTACGCAGTATAACGGAACAAGAATTTAGAATAATAGTCATAAAATTAATCGCTGGGCTTGAAAAAAGCATAGAGAACAGCAGAGAATCTATTGCTACAGAGATCAAGGGACTAAAAAAACAGTAATGAGGAATTTAAAATGCTATAAATGAGGTATAAAATAAAATGGAGGCAGCCATAGCATGGATTGAAGAGGCAGAGGAGAGAATAGGTGAATTAGAAGATAAAATTATGGAAAAAGAGGAAGCTGAGAAAAAGAGAGACAAAAAAATCCAGGAGTATGAGGGGAGAATTAGAGAACTAAGTGATGCAAACAAAAGGAAAAGCATCTGTATCATAGCAATTCCAGAAGAAGAGAGAGAAAAAGGGGCTGAAGGTATACTTGAACAAATCATAGCTGAGAACTTCCCTGATCTGGGGAAGGAAACAGGCATTGAAATCCAAGAGGCACAGAGAACTTCCTTTAGACGTAACTTGAACCTATCTTCTGCAAGACATATCATAGTGAAACTGGCAAAATACAAGGATAAAGATAATTCTGAAAGCAGCTAGGGAGAAACAGGCCCTAACTTACAAAGGTAGACACATAAGGGTAGTGGCAGACCTATCTACTGAAACTTGGCAGGCCAGAAAGGAATGGCAGGCAATCTTCAATGTGATAAACAGAAAAAAATATGCAGCCAAGAATCCTTTATCCAGAAAGTCTGTCATTCAGAATAGCAGGAGAGATAAAGGTTTTCCCAAACAAACAAAAACTGAAGGAATTCATCACCAATAAACCACCCCTACAAGAAATCCTAATGGGGACACTATGAGTGAAATGTTGCAAGGACCACAAAGTACATCACTACAAGCATGAAAACTACAGACATCACAATGACTCTAAACCCATATCTTTCAATAAAAACACTGAATGTAAATGGACTAAATGCTCCAATCAAAAGACACAGGGTATGAGAATGGATTAAAAAAAAATACAAGACCCATTTTTTGCTGTCTACAAGAGACTCATTTTAGACCTGAGGACACCTGCAGATTGAAAGTGAAGGAATAGAGAACCATCTATCATGCTAATGATTGTCAAAAGAAAGCTGGAGTAACTATGCTTATATCAGACAAACTAGACTTTAAATTAAAGGTTGTAACAAGAGATGATAAAGGGCATTATGTAATAATTACAGGGTCTATCCATCAGGAAGAGCTAAAATTTATAAATGTCTATGCCCCGAATATGGTGGCCCCCAAATATATAAAGAATTAATCACAATCATAAGCAACCTTATTGATAAGAATGTGTAATTGAAGGGACTTTAATATTCCACCTACAACAATGGATAGATCATCTAGACACAGGATCAATAAAGAAACAAGGGCCCTGAATGATACATTGGATCAGATGGACTTGACAGATATATTTAGAACTCTGCATCCCAAAGCAACAGAATATACTTTCTTCTCCAGTGAACATTGAATATTCTCCAAGATAGATGACATACAGGGTCACAAAACAGCCCTTCATAAGTATAAAAGAATTGAGATCATACCATGCACACTTTCAGAACACAATGCTATGAAACTTAAAATCAACCACAGGAAAAAGTCTGGAAAACCTCCTAAAGCATGGAGGTAAAGAACACCCTACTAAAGAATGAATGGGTCAACCAGGCAATTAGAGAAGAAATTAAAAAAATATATGGAAACAAATGAAAATGAAAATATAACAATCCAAGGGCTTTGGGATGCAGTGAAGGCAGTCCTGAGAGGAAAATACAGGGCAATCCAGGACTATTTCAAGAAACAAGAAAAATCCCAAATACAAAATCTAACAGCCCAGCTAAAGGACATAGAAGCAGAATAGCAAAGACACCCCAAACCCAGCAGAAGAAGAGAAATAATAAAGATCAGAGCAGAAATAAACAATATAGAATCTAAAAAACTATAGATTTCAGATCAATGAAACCAAGAGTTGGTTTTTTGAAAAATAAACAAAATTGATAAACCTCTAGCCAGGTTTCTCAAAAAGAAAAGAGAGATGACCCAAATAGATAAAATCATGAATGAAAATGGAATTATTATAACCAATCCTTCAGAAATACAAGCAATTATCAGGGAATACTATGAACAATTATATGCCAACAAACTGGACAACCTGGAAGAAATGGAAAAATTCCTAAGCACCCACACACTTCCAAAACTCAAACAGGAATAAATAGAAAACTTGAACAGACCTGTAACGAGCAAAGAAATTGAATCAGTAATCAAAAATCTCCCAACAAATAAGAGTCCGGGACCAGATGGCTTGTCTGGGGAATTCTACCAGACATTTAAAGCAGAGATAATACCTATCCTTCTCAAGCTATTCCAAAAAATAGAAAGGGAAGGAAAACTTCCAGACTCATTCTATGAAGCCAGCATTACTTTGATTCCTAAACCAGACAGATACCCAGCAAAAAAAGAGAACTACAGGCCAATATTCCTGATGACTATGGATGCAAAAATTCTCAATAAGATACTAGCAAATGGAATTCAACAGCATATAGAAATAATTATTTACCATGATCAAGTGGGATTCATTCCTGGGCTGCAGGGCTGGTTCAACATTCACAAATCAATCAATATGATACATCACATTAATAAAAGAAAAGATAAGGAGCATACGATCCTGTCAATCAATGCAGAAAAAGCATTTGACAAAATTCAGCATCCTTTATGATAAAAACCCTTGAGAAAGTCGGGAGAGAAGGAACATATTTAAACATCATAAAAGCCATTAATGAAAAGCCCACAGCTAATATCATCCTCAATGGGGAAAAACTGAAAGCTTTCCGCCTGAGATCAGGAACACGACAGTATGTCTACTCTCACCGCTGTTGTTTAACATAGTGTTGGAAGTTCTAGAATCAGCAATCAGACAACAAAAGGAAATCAAACGCATCATCAAAATTGGCAAAGATGAAGTCAAGCTTTCACTTTTTGCAGATGACATGATATTATACATGGAAAACCCGATAGACTCCATCAAAAGTCTGCTAGAACTGATACATGAATTCAGCAGTCACAGGATACAAAATCAATGTACAGAAATCAGTTGCATTCTTATACACTAATAATGAAGCAACAGAAAGACAAAGAAACTGATCCCATTCACAACTGCACCAAGAATCATAAAATACCTTCCTAACCAAAGATGAAAAAGATCTGTATGCTGAAAACTATAGAAAGCTTATGATGGAAATTGAAGATACAAAGAAATGGAAGAACAGTCCATGCTCATGTATTGGAAGAACAAATATTGTTAAAATGTCAATACTACCCAAAGCAATCTACACATTCAATGCAATCCCAATCAAAATTGCACCAGCAATCTTCTCGAAGCTAGAACAAGCAATCCTAAAATTCATATGGAACCACAAAAGGCCCCGAATAGCCAAAGGAATTTTGAAGAAAATGACTAAAGCAGGAGGCATCACAATCCAGTCTTTGGCCTCTACTACAAAGTTGTAATCATCAAGACAGCATGGTTTTGGAACAAAAACAGACACATAGACCAATGGAATAGAATAGAGACTCCAGAATTGGACCCACAAAAGTATGGCCAACTAATCTTGACAAAGCAGGAAAAAATATCCAATGGAAAAAAGACAGTCTCTTTAACAAATGGTGCTGGGAGAACTGGACAGCAACATGCAGAAGAATGAAACTAGACCACTTTCTCACACCATTCACAAAAATTAACTCAAAATGGATGAAGAACTTGAATGTGAGACAGGAAACCATCAAAACCCTAAAGGAGAAAGCAGGAAAAAACCTCTCTGACCTCAGCCGCAAAATTTCTTACTTGACACATCCCCAAAGGCAAGGGAATTAAAAGCAAAAATGAACTATTGGGACCTCATGAAGATAAGACGCTTCTGTACTGCCAAGGAAACAATCAACAAAACTAAAAGGCAACAAATGGAATGGGAAAAGATATTTGCAAATGACATATCGGACAAAGGGCTAGTATCCAAAATCTATGAAGAGCTCACCAAACTCCACACCAAAAAAACAAATAATCCAGTTTAGAAATGGGCAGAAGACATGAATAGACACTTCTCTAAAGAACACATCCAGATGGCCAACAGGCACATGAAATGATGCTCAATGTCACTCCTCATCAGGGAAATACAAATCAAAACCACACTCAGATATTACCTCACGCCAGTCAGAGTGGCTAAAATGAACAAATCAGGAGACTCTAGATGCTGGAGAGGATGTGGAGAAACGGGAACCCTCTTGCACTGTTGGTGGGAATGCAAACTGGTGCAGCCTCTCTGGAAAACAGTGTGGAGGTTCCTCAAAAAATTAAAAGTAGATCAACCCTATGACCCAGCAATAGCACTGCTAGGAATTTACCTAAGGGATACAGGAGTACTGATGCATAGGGGCACTTGTACCCCAAGGTTTATAGCAGCACTTTCAACAATAGCCAAATTATGGAAAGAGCCTAAATGTCCATCAACTGATGAATGGATAAAGAAATTGTGGTTTATATACACAATGGAGTACTACTTGGCAATGAGAAAGAATGAAATCTGGCCATTTGTAGCAACATGGATGGAACTGGAGAGTGGTACTCTAAGTACATCAGGCAGAGAAAGACAGATACCATATGTTTTCACTCTTATGTGGATCCTGAGAAACTTAACAGAAGACCATGGGGGAGGGAAAGGGAAAAAAAAATGTCAGAGAGGGTGGAAACCAAACCACAAGAGACTCTTAAAACTGACAATAAACTGAGGGTTGATGGGGGGGTGGGAGGGATGGGAAAGTGGGTGATGGGCATTGAGGAGGGCACCTGTTGTAAGGAGCACTGGGTGTTGTATGGAAACCAATTTGACAATAAATTTCTAAGAAAGA
This sequence comes from Prionailurus viverrinus, assembly GCF_022837055.1. NCBI lineage: Eukaryota > Metazoa > Chordata > Mammalia > Carnivora > Felidae > Prionailurus > Prionailurus viverrinus. Next base: position 46,802,811 of record NC_062577.1, on the reverse strand, counting down.
AAGACAGACAGACAGACAGAAAGAAAGAAAGAAAGAAAGAAAGAAAGAAAGAAAGAAAAGAAGAAAGAAAACAACAGAACCAGGAACCTAGAATCCTATTACTTTTGCAAGTGTCTTTTAAGGCACCATTATGAAGAAATGAACAGAAAGCAATTTCATCACCAGATTATGCCAAAAGAAAATTAAAAAGCATATATTTTAAGTTCAAAGGAATTGATCCAATATGGTAAACTAATATAAAAGGTAAGATTAAAGAATTTAGAAGGCAGTAAACATGAAATAAACAGACATGGATCATAAAGAGTAATAATGTCTATTGATGTGAAAATTAGATACAATTAGAATATATGACAACAACAATATAATTTTAAACAGTAGATGGAGTTTTTAAAAGTGAATGCATACTCTTGTGAGGATGTAAATATTAACTTTGGACTCTGGTAAATTATTTATACTTATTTTGGTGACTTAGGAAGAGAAAACATATAACTCATCAGTTGATATCCTATTCCTCCAGAAATCAACATCTCTCTTCATACTGGTGGTTTCTTATTTAAATTTCCACCTGAGTTTTTCTCTGGCTAAAGAAAGCAACTAATCAACCATAATTGGGACAGTCAATAAATAAACCAGTTTTCTTGCCATGTGAGTGGTAAAACTCATTTTTTTACAGATTTGCAAGAGGCCCTCACAAAAACTAAGCTCCAGTTGCTCTCAGGATTATGATGCTCAGTAGTAACTCATCTATGTTGACTTTCTTCTTTTCCTGTCTCATTTCTCCACTCTCTACTACCTTTCCTATACAACCTCCCTTATAAACTACTAATTCATCTTATTCTCAGAAATGATTCTGAAAGAACACAACTTATAACAAATTCAATCAAGTAAAGGAAAAATAGAGCAAGAAATACTCAAACATGAAATGGTGGTAGGGTAATAGTAAGAAAAGGAACATAAACCTGTTACAAAGAAGAAAATAATGTATTGTTATATTTTACTCAAATATACTGTTTAAACATATTTGATGGAAATTGACTGAATATTCCAATCTAAAAAAATGTTACGAGGCCAGTACACAAAATGATCAGTAGGTATATAGAAAATTTAAAGTACACTATTAATCAATATGTGCTAATTAACATTTATGGAAAACTATGTCCCCAAACAGATGATGGACCATATGTTGAACCTTAAATGAGCCTTGATCAATTTTAAAATATGTAAATACTCTATTATAGTCTGAGACACAAATATAATCATTTAGAAATTAATAAAAATGAGATTCTAGGAAAATCTCAACTATTTGGAATGAAAAAAAAACATGCTTAGATAACCAAAGAGGAGATGGTGGTAGGAATTAGAATATATTTTGAACAGAATAATAATGAAAATATAACACATTAGGTACTTTAGATGCTTCCATAATGAAAGATTTAAAAGAATGAAAACAAATAACTAATTTAAGAAGCTAAGGGAAAAAGAGATAACACAATTGAAGCAATGGGGTAATAAAAGGGGAGAATTAAATACTAAATATAAATCCATAAAGAAATGTTAGAAGTCAAAAGTTGGTTTAAATTGATAAATGCACAGCAAACGAGAGTGATAGAACACAAATTGCAAATATCAGGAATGGCTATTACTACAATTATAAAAGCATTGAAAGTATAACAAAAAAAATATTAAGAACAACTTCATGGCAATAATATTGACAATTTAGATAAATGAGATAAACCCTTTAAATAATGTAGTTTACCAAATATGACCTGGAAGTAAATAGAAAATGCAAATAGCACTCTTTTAATTTCTAATTACAAACATTTCCAAAAAGAAGACTCAAAGTTCAAATGGCTTCACTGGTGAATTATATCAAATAGGTAGTTAAGAAATAGCACCAATGTTAAAAAATTCCCACAGAGGAATTCCTGTAAGAGAAAACACTTTCCAATTCATTTTAAGAGAACCAAAAAGCCGATAAAAATGCTACCAAGTAAATTATAAACCAATATAGCTCTTCAAATTAGAAATAAAAATCCTCCCACATGGGCAAAACAAATCCAGTAATGTAGTGAAAGTATAAAATGCATAATGAAGTATGACTAATTTCAAGAACAGTTAGTGTGACAAGCATCAGTGTAATTTAGCAATACTGAATAAAAGAAAAATTATAATTTTAATAAATTCAGAAAAAAAGGATACAATTCAGGACCTGTAACCATTTATGATAAAAATAAATTTCTGTGCAAGTTAAAAATGAAAGAAGTTTGTTCATGCCCCATAGGAAGAAGAGGAAGTCCTCTCTTAGCATTTGCATCCATCATAATGGAAATCTTAGGAAACGTAATAAGGCAAGCAAATAAAACCAAAAGTAAAATATTAGAAAGGATGCAAACCTGTGATTCATAGCAGACATGACTAAAGAGAAAATCCTAATAAGCCCTAATAAATTTAGAAAAGTTTACAGGATACAAGTTCAATACACACTTCAATAATATATATACTTGAGCACTGAAACTTAAGATAAAACCACTGTTTAAATAGGGTCAATAATAAAATATGGAAGGATAAATTTAACCAAAGATGTTTAAGACTTCTAAACTAGTAACCATAATAGTTTGCGGAGAAAAACAAAAACAAAATAAGACAAATAAGTAAAGAGATATTTTTAGCTCATGGACAAGATGACTCATTTTTTTGAAATATACTTATTTTGAGAGAGACTGAGCGAGAATGACCACAGGAGGGGCAGAAACAGGGAGACAGAGAATCCCAAGCAGGCTCTGTAGCTGTTAGCACAGAGCCGAACACAGGGCTTGAACTCACTGACCGAACTGTGAGATCTTGACCTGAGCTGAAGCCAAGAGTCGGAAGTGATTCAGCCACCCAGGTGCCTCAACTCAATATTGTTAAGATGTAAATTCTCCCAAAGACTGATGTATATATTTTAATTCCTTTTAAAAATGCCAGAAGTTTTTAGTTGATCAGCTGATTCTGAAACTTACATTTTAAGGACAAAGAATAGCCAAACAATCTTTAAAAAGAACAAATTTGGAGACTTTACTCATCTTGATTTTAAAACTTACTCTCAAGCTGCAGTAGTGATGAGAGTGGATCTGAAGAAAAAATGTCAAGCCTATAAAAGAGATTATACACTGCAGAACAGTCCCTTTTTGACAAAGGCACCAAGACTATTTATTGGTACGTATAACATTTTGTTTTGGTTTTCAGTAAATGGTAGTAATTAAACAGGACAAATACAAGGGGAAAAAATCCTTGGCCTCATACTATACACAATTATTAATTTATGATAAAATCATGGGCCTCTGTAGAAAAACACAAAATGTGTAAAGATTATATTTTTTGTTTTGGAGAATGCAAAATTTTAAGCTAGAAAAATAATCATCAGTGAAAAATCAGATGGTTTTCAAGGTACCAAAATCAAACACTTCTGCTTATCTAAAAACCATAAGGAAAATGAAAAAAAAAATCAAGACTTAGAAAAAATATTATTTCTACATATTGATGTAACATCTCTACCTATCATATATCCTATCTATAGTCTGACAATGGCTTATATATGGAACACATAAAATCCTACATATCAGTAACAATCCAATAAATTGGATGACAAATTTGAAATGTTCTTAACATCAACAACAAGGTATATAAATTGCTAAGAAGTTCATGAAAGGTGCTGTCATTGATAATTGGGGAAATGAGAATCAAAATCAAAGCTGGGTAGCATTTCACATTGCTATCAAAGATAAAATGACTGTCAACAAAAAAAAATCATAATTACTTTAGCAGTTTCTTAGATAGGAAATATGTAACACCCTATGACCTACCAATTCCACATCTAGGTATTTACTCAATAAAAATGTAACATTTATTGATAAAAGTAATTATACAGTAATATTTATAACAACATAAATCCTAATAGGCCAAAACTAGAAAAAACTCAAATACCTATAAAAGGAGAACTCATATACAAATTGTGGTTTATCCATGTGGAATACGACTCAGTAAAAATAAAAAAGAACTATGGCATATGCCACAATTATGAATGAATCTCAAAAATAATAAGTGTAAGAAGCCAGATATAAAAAGTATATATTATACAATTCCATGAGTTCAATAATAGGATAAACTAATCTATGGTTGTGGAAATCAGAAAGGTGATTTAGAACACTATTTGAAGAGATAAATGCTGTATCTTGATCCAGGTAATTATTACATTGATGTATGCATTTGCCAATACTTACTGAATTGTACCTTGATATCAGAATATTTTACTCAATGAAATTTTATCTCAATTTAAAATATTTTATCAAGGTATTTGATTCAGCAATATTACCTATTAGTAAATTTGATTAAAAATGTATTTCCCACACCCGTGATGACATAATTTGCCAGCATTAATTTTATGATACTACTCTAGTTATTTTACAACCTTTGAGGAGATATAAAAGTTACCTTCCCTGAAAAAAAAATGCATTGATACTACAAAATATTACTCAGAAATAGGCAGGGTTTGGTAGCATATCCTTTCATTGTCACACTGAGTCATTGTTCAGTGAGTTCACACAAGAGTTAACTTTAGTAGAAGATAACTATGTTTGTGCTATTCACTCTTAAGAGTATGGAATCTGTTGGAGAAAGTAATTGAGAGGATGAGAACTGCTATTTGACCCTCAAGCTGGACCCAGGCAGTCAGAGGCTCCTCACTCCTTGTCCTGTCCTTGAAAGTTACATCCCACCCACTCTTTCCAGTGGGAGCTGTTTTCAAAAATGCAGCCTTGGTGGGGGGTGCCTGGCTGGCTCAGTGGATGTGACACTTGATCTCAGGGTCATGAATTCTAGCTTCACATTGGCCTACTTAAAAAAAAAAAAAAAAAAAAAAGAATGCAGCCTTAAGAGTTAAGATGTTGCTGAGACCATCTGGGCTGTAGAGGTGACTAAACTCCATGAAGGCCTCTATGTAAACTTTTAGGATTCTGGGAGGCAGGTGTGTCAATGTAGTCAACTTGTAGGTGCCCATGACAAACCTCTTATCTAAGTCCTCCTATTACACTTGCTACCAATCCCCTCTGGAGTGATAGCGATCTTTTAGTCTCCGCCTACTCTGTGCAAATGGGAGCCAGCTTTGTATTTCACCTAGGAGCTCCTAAGGTTATGTGAGCCAACAGAATGTATAAAGTTACATCTTAACATGTAGATTTCTCTACGGTTACAATTATAATGTCCTTTAGAATACTAATCCACTTTTATCTCTAATTCAACAAACATTTTATTTTTTTTTTTTTTTTTTTTTTTTTTTTTTTTTTTATTTTTTTTTTTATTTTTGGGACAGAGAGAGACAGAGCATGAACGGGGGAGGGGCAGAGAGAGAGGGAGACACAGAATCCGAAACAGGCTCCAGGCTCTGAGCCATCAGCCCAGAGCCCGACGCGGGGCTCGAACTCACGGACCGCGAGATCGTGACCTGGCTGAAGTCGGACGCTTAACCGACTGCGCCACCCAGGCGCCCCTCAACAAACATTTTAAAATTTATTTCCTGGTGAACTATACATGTCCTGTTACACAAAAATATCTTGAAATAAGCTTTATCAATTAGGCTTTGAATGAACTTTACCCTAATGACTAAATTCTTTCAATTTTGCTAATTCTATATAAACATGAAAGTCATGTTTTTAACTTTTTGAAAATTATGTTTCAATAATGCTCATATAGAAATAGTTTTTTTTTTTTTCAACGTTTATTTATTTTTTTGGGGACAGAGAGAGACAGAGCATGAACGGGGGAGGGGCAGAGAGAGAGGGAGACACAGAATCGGAAACAGGCTCCAGGCTCTGAGCCATCAGCCCAGAGCCCAACGCGGGGCTCGAACTCGTGGACCGCGAGATCGTGACCTGGCTGAAGTCAGACGCTTAACCGACTGCGCCACCCAGGCGCCCCTAGAAATAGTTTTAATGTATTACTTTATTCTAAATTTGAGGAATTCGTTCTACTAAATTTTCTGTAAAATGTACACACCAAGATGTACTTTCCATTTAAGGAGTAAAATAATCTCCATGATTTTTTAAAAAATTTTTCAATGTGATGCTCTTTTACTCCCTGAACTTTGCTTATGAAGTCTTTTTTCAGTGCCCTCAAAAACAAATTAAAATAGGACTTCTTTAGATGGCAACATAGCAAACCAAGAATATTTTAGTTAAAGTATCAAAATAAATTTATGAATGAGTATAACCTAGAACTCAGGTGGGCAAATGTGGGAAGAGAGGATACAGAGTCTAGAAATAACAGGTGAGAGTTTTACCTTGAAGTATGGTTTCTTCTCATGATGTTAAAACCTCAGGAAGGTTAAACCCACTAAATACTTAAAATCATTGGAATTATGAAGAAACTAGTAAAAGGGCTGTATATCAAGATCAAATTCATGTAGACAAATGTAACTGCCACTCGTAGTCAAGAACGTGGGTTCAGAGAAACAGAAGGTAGCATGCACAAATTCACTGAAAAGATTTTTGTTCCTTTTCCTGGAAATACTTATAAAATTTTGGCTCCAGATGTTGTTTAGATTAAGAAAGTCAATTTGTGTGTTGGGGAAAATAAGACTGTTTACATATAAGTAACAAACTATTTGAAAATTCAGTATTAGACTTACCAATTGCTAGAGAATCTTAGGCCATTTCTACAACTTGGAAGTCAACCAGCTGCTGTGTTGTTTTTCTCAGATCCATCCTCTTATCTTTCCTTCTCCATTTCTCCTTATCTTACTGTCTTCTCCATTTTAGTGACAAGTGCCAGCACACACACCCACTCCCCCTTTTCCTCCCTACTCTCTTCCTCTGAATGCCTCTCAGCCTCTTAGACTATAAGATAGTACACTCTGGGAAAAATAAAATGCACCTTGTGTTGTAGTTCTTTGAAAGGATTAACTTGCATTCGTAGAGGGAAGCTGGTTCTGAATTTCCAGTTATATTCATCTATGAGCTGGTCTCTGCCCTCCTAACCAACACCCTCCCTTCAATTTCTGTTCTAATTATAAGTCCCTTGAAGGCAACAACAATGTTTTCTTCACCTCAACAAAGACATGACCAGCTAGTTCACTTAACGGCTTGCCACCAGTCATCATTTTTCAGATGAACATACGGGGACTTAGAGGGATGAGTTTTCTTAATATCAGCTTCTAAACATATTGTTGAGCTTGTATTTGAATTAGGGCAATGTGACTCCAGAATTGTTGTGTTCTCTATACATTTTGCCTCTGACAACTATTGAATGAAAAACACTTTTCCATTCCAATACATATATTTTCCCTTTTCGCTCAACCCATCTGAATCTTATGCCTGGAAGTCTTCATTCTTGATTATATTCCTCTAACTCATTATGATTTCCTCTTTCTGATTTTCCATACTGCTTTTACACACACTTGTGATATTTTATTGCCATCTGTATTATATTTTATCTCTACTGATTAATACAATGCTAAAACTTATGTTTATATAGTACTTAGCAAATTTTCTAACATCCATATACATTACTATATTGATATTCCAACTAAATTATAGTACTGAAAATATATATATATTGTTATGTTATATCCTGTAGCATGAAGCAGGTTTAAGATACACAGAAATTACTAAGTATTTTTATAGCAAAACCATCAAAATTACTTCAAATAATGATTTATTTGAATTATGTATGATATTAAATATGTAAATCTTTTATTTCCAACTTTGCATAAACAACCAATATTTAATTGGGCATTCTGCCAACACTTACTACTTTAGAATTTATGATAGTAATAAATCTAAGAGCAAAGTATTTTTTGGTTACAAGAGTGAACAGATCAACTCATGCTATTTTTCTTCATTCCATCTATGTGCTTTGCTGTATAAGCAAAAAACATCCTATTTGGATGTCAGAGAGAGAACATGAATAAAAAGCCATTAGCTATAGCTGTTCCAAATGTATAATAGGCTGGGATTATGAAACCAACAAAACATCTGTTTTTCCTGTGAGGTTCTGACAACTTAAACTCTAGTTGTGGTGGACTGCTATTAGATACCATTAAAGCCTGTACTGAATGCACATGCCATCTGTCATTATGAAGCTGCATTAACTCATCATTTAATTGTGTGCCCTTTTCAAATTGTGTCCTTTAATGTTAACTTCACAAAATTCTACTAACAGCTTTTTTAAAAAACTATATATCCTCTATGTAACAATGAGAAGTATTCACTGAGGCAAAAAGTCTTTTCTGTATGTGGAATATACGTAGCTTCGTCTCCAGTGACTCATTATTTCCCTTTGTTTTTTCCCTACCCTCACTGAAAGAGATAAATATTTATCTGCTCTAGGAATCTAATCACAATTATTCACATGCTCCTCCCTAGAGAATTCCTAGAGAAGCAGTGTGTTTGCCTCACAATCTACCCATTTCCTCTTTGATCATATCATCCGTACAGTAACTTTTTCCTTTCTTCTTACACTACTTAACTTAGCATTACACATCCCATTTACTTATGATAGTTACAAAACCATTCCTTTTAGAGTTTATGAACTTCATGTTTTGTCTCTATATGAAAACTTATGCCACTTGAAGTCAGTTGCAATCTTTCCAAGAATCATAGTATCTTGTTCTAAGTATGTAGTGAATAATGGAGAGTGATTTATAGGTGAAATCCAGTTAATCCTAGGTAACTATAATAAATTATATAAAATAAGTTATTTGACTAGATGTAAGCATCTTGAAATCAATAAATGAACATAAAGACTAAGTATAGCAATTTACAAGAACACAGGTGTTCTCAATATAATTTCACAGAATGCACCTTCTGAATTATTTTTGTAAATAAACTCTGTTCTGCCTGACAATACTGTCAGATTCCAGATTTATTATGATGATGCCTGCAAGTGCTCTAGAAAAGGAAAAAATGGCAATAAAAGACAAAATGGGTATCTACTGATTTTTGCATCTTAAATTTATTGAAAGCGTCACTGTTTTCAGGATGTATAGAATTAATATCCATATTTAAGTCACTGTTTCTTGCTATGCTGTGTACTAAAAATAGTGGGAGGTAAATTTATGTTGTTTTCATAGCATGCCAGATACAAATGTTTATAGCATTTTATTCATAAAATTATGTACCTGTCATATAAATTTAACAGAGAAAATGTTGAAACATTTGACCAACCTGATAGCTAGTGATTTTCCATGACTTAACTTATGTCACCTTTTGAGCTAAATAATGGTATTGTAGCTCCTCCTCATTGTACTACGTCATTTTAAGTGGATAGTTAATATAAATACATCATGTTCTCTGTTATTTTTGAAGCTATTAAACTAATACTTAAAATTGTACATTTTAACTATTTTCTATTAAAACAGTTTTCTGCTTTCTAATATTTCTATTAGTGACAACTGTTTTAACTGATTAATCAAGTCAATGTATTAAACATCAATCAGTAACTAGAAGTCAAAATAATGTGTTGTCGGAATATGTAAAAATAGAGCCTATTAAAATGAGCATGTGTCTTCTCTTCCTAATCCTCTGCTATTAGAATTGTTATATTATTAACTTGTTTGAAAACATCTGTATCAAGAGTTATAATGACATTCAACTTGTTATCACAAGTAGTGAACCTTAAACCAAGGCATTTATTTGATCATTACTGGATACTTTAAAAATTAATGGCATATACTTAATATCAACTGTTCCTGAATTTTTTCATGCTTTACAGATTTTAACATTAATAAATACAATGTTCAATTTATTTAGTTCTAAGACCCCGGGAAGTCTCTCTTGTTTCCAAAATTAAAACCGCATTAATATGATAAAAAAAGAACATAATGCAGTGCTATGGATAGTATCTCTAATTTATACTAATAACTCCTTACAAAAATTAGTTTTGAAAACTTGGAATTAGATATGATTTCATATTTTACTGATTTCTTTACAACTCCTTTCTTGTATATAAGCTTGATTTACTCCTCATCCATTTCATCTTTATTAGTTAAAATTGAATATTTATTATTTTCAGACTAACATATTTCCATTCTCTTTCACCTGTGGTTTTGAATAAAAACAAGGCAAACCCCCTTCCCCAAGCACACACACTAAGCCAAAGCCCAACACCATGTATGTACCAAACAGAAGATAACATTCTATTACAACTTAAAGAATATATTATACTGCTATTTCCAACATGAAACAAATTCAGAAAGATGTTCTTCGAAAACACTGCACTTTTATAAAAAAATTACTCTCATGATAAAATTACTTATCACCTTATCATTACTTAACACCTTTCATCACCATATAATTTAGCTATGCTGTATTACTTAACATATGAAAAAAGTTAAAGACTATTTAGTGAGTTGAAAAATCACCATCTATTAAAACAGATGTGTTTTCTTACCTTGTTATGCATATCACTAAGTTTAAGAACAATTTCTACAAACTCATTTATTAAAACTTTATTTTTGTTTCAAGGATTCACATGTTTTTCATTTTGAGACTATATTTTTGTGTGTGCATACTTTTTTTTTATTAACATTTTCCCTTGTATTACAAATAAATAATTTGGGCTTTAAAAGCCCTTATATAATAAAAGAAATATTTATTCAAAGTGTAAATTTTTTTAAGTTTATTGAAAACTATAATTTCATGTAATCTGTTAACATTTGGGAACTTTGAGTTTATAGCTAATATGTAATTATAATAATGTAATGTGGGAAGAGTTTACAAAAGCCTTATAAATAGAAGAATCAAATACATCAGACAGGAAATTTGGAAACAACTGGATACACTCTTATGCCCATTTAGTTAGCTAAAAAGGAAAATATAGCAAATTATTTGTTACATGCCACTCAAAATGGTTTCAATATGTTATACCTAATCCTAATAAAAATATTTATCCTTACAGAATCCTAAAATATGATTTTCATCTTTCTTTTTTAAAGAAAAATTACATTTTAATTCATTATTCTTTGTTCCTTAGTTGCCATAACTATTGATCATTTAAAAAAATTTTTTTGTTTAATGTTTATTTATTTCTGAGACAGAGCATGAGTGGGGGCGGGGCAGAGAGAGAGGGAGACACAGAATCTGAAGCAGGCTCCAGGGTCTGAGCTGTCAGCACAGGGCCCAATGCGGGGCTTGAACTCACCAACCGTGAGATCATGACCTGAGCTGAAGTCGGTTGTTCAACTGACTGAGCCACCCAGGTGCCCCAAAATATATTTTGTAAATATTTAATAATAGTAACCAGAGATAAGAACTGAAGTGGAGTCAGAAATTTTATTTCTTCCTTCCTATAATGCAAGTTTAGATTAAATCTAGTTTTTCAATTCAAATATAGAAATATCACTAGTGAAAAATTAATTCATATATTTACAAATTAAGGGGAAAATTTTACAATCAGATTCATTTATTTGAAACTGAATTACAATTTAGATAAACTTCAGCTCAACACCTAAACTTAAAAGGAAAAATGGGTTTAAATCTGATCTCACACAGGAAAATTTATTTGTGAAACATCAATGTCATACCTAAGATATTTCTATTGTCTGATATTCATTAAAAATTCATACCAAAAAATTCATTTCTCTGTAATTATTTTTATCCTAGCAACTGAAGGATAATACCATTAGTAGAATTTACCCTATGGGTATTTGGGAGAATGTCAAATGACTATGCTGAAGTGTTGCCTACTTGTTCACTAATTTGATGAAGAACAAGCTCAGAAAATAGATTTTATTTTTTACTTCCCAATAATCATCTTCATCAGCATGTTAAGAGTAAAATATTTACTTTTGTGTGGTTCACCAGATAAATAAATTAGGCCCTTTGCCACCTCTATACAGATTTGTGAACTTTCTGAAATATGACAATTTAAAAGATCCAAAATTAAGGGGCGCCTGGGTGGCGCAGTTGGTTAAGCGTCCGACTTCAGCCAGGTCATGATCTCGCGGTCCGTGAGTTCGAGCCCCGCATCAGGCTCTGGGCTGATGGCTCAGAGCCTGGAGCCTGTTTCCGATTCTGTGTCTCCCTCTCTCTCTGCCCCTCCCCCGTTCATGCTCTGTCTCTCTCTGTCCCAAAAATAAATAAACGTTGAAAAAAAAATTAAAAAAAAAATAAATAAAAGATCCAAAATTAAAAGAAAAGTTTATGGTAGCTTCAGCAAAATAAAAATTGACATCTTTTAAAATATTCTAACAAGTAATAATTTTAGAAATATGTGTATCTTAAATTTGGTTGTCAGATTTCAGTGTGAGCTCTCTACGGTTTTCTTTGCCATTGTTTTTATACCAGATCATATAGAGAGTATGCAGAATATAGGTAATTTTCAAAATCAAGCCTATAGTGCTGTTCAGTTTTCATTAGCCACATGGTGTTCTTAGATGAGACCCATCTGGGGGACATGTGCTATTCATTCTTAAGGCACACATATTAATACGGACTTTAATAAGAGCAAAAGTGAAAAGTTTGCTAACATTTATCTAGCATCTATCAATTGACATATAATGTACAATATACCCTACTTCATGTATTCTACACAGTAAATAATGAAGAATATATACTTTTATTGGGGATACAGTTTTAACCATAAAACAATATAATTAGATAGTAGCCAAACTAGAATTCACACTCAGAAAGTATCAGCTTACTAGTGATGTGTAATAGTATTTCTACAATCTTAGCATCTTAGTGCAACACATTTATTATGTCCTAGTTGTTCCAAGTCAGGAATCAGCACAGTTTAGCTGTGATCTCTTTCTTGGTTCTGATAGCTCTGAGTCTCTAAAGGACATGCTAAGAAAGGAGATCAGTTCCACTCTTGGTTAGAAACTAGGGAGCTTTTAATGGAAAGAATGATGTGAAAGAGTATCTTTAAAATCTTAAACTCATAAACATGAATTCCCAAGGGTTAAAAGGAAGTCTCTGATACTGCTTTAAATGTTTGTATTGCCAAAATTTGGCAAATATTTACTCAGTAGTAACAGAGCTTTTGTGATGCAAAAGTGTTGATTCTAGGAAAATGGACCCTAGATCTCTCAAAGGATCTGAAATTAAACTATACAAAAAGATCCCCTCTAATAGGAACATACAATATAAACATACTACATTAATATATGCTTCAAAATCACTTGAATGTATAAGGCTTTTAGGATTTAATGTAAGTTTTAAGTTGTTACTAAATCAGAATCAACGTATATGCCAATAAGTGGATTCCAGTTTAAGGACATACCCTTTGACACTTGTTACTTTATTACTAAAAACAACATCATAATATCCAAAAGTTCCCCCATCCAAGAAGCAAACTTAACATGCAAATAAAATTCAAAGCACTACTAATTATACTTTAGTAAGGAATATATTTAATACAGTAGGATATTCTCTGAACATTTATGCATCTAACATGTAATTTAACAAGTAGAACATTCATAACATTTATATCTGCCAATGTGCTATCTATGTACTTCTTTGCTACCTGATTCCTTCCTCTGAGGTTGCCACTTTCCTGACTTTCGTGTTTATCATTCTCCCACCTTTGGGAAGTAGTTTTATTATTTGTACCCACTGTTTAAAACTGTATACTATTGGGGCCCCTGGGTGGCTCAGTCAGTTAAGCATCTGACTTCAGCTCAGGTAATGATCTCACGGTTCATGAGTTCAAGCCCTGCATCGGGTTCTGTGCTGACAGCTCAGAGCCTGGAGCCTGCTTCAGATTCTGTGTCTCCCTCTCTCTCTGTCCCTCCCTTGCTCGTGCTGTCTCTCTGTCTCCCTCTCCCTCTCTTTATCTCTCTCTCAAAAGTAAATAAAAAACCAAAAAAAATTAAACTGTATATTATTAAAATAGTATTATAATGTATGTAATTTTAAGGAACTTGTATTTTACATTTAATATTCTGCTTGAGATTCATTCATACAACATATAATGGATAATTCATTTTTGCTGCTATAAGATATTTCTTTCTGTGACTATACCAAAATAGTCTCCTGTTGAAGGGTATCTGTTTCCAGTCTATTTACTGTAACAAAAATGTTGGAAATATTTTTACGACATTTACAATAAAAGCTTTGCCTACTGTAATGTGATTATATTGCTTGGTATTAGGATATACACACAGTTCTATAGATAGTCCAAAATTTTCAAAATCATGTAAAATACACTCCAACAAAGTATAAGAGTTTCCTTTGATCCATATTCTTGCCAACAATTGGTAATGTAAAAATTATGTTTGTGAAATTGTGGTTACAGTTATTTTGATGTGTCTTATAGAGGTCTAATTTTTCATATGTCTTTTATGTGATACATTTATGATCATGAGGAATTTTGTCACCTCTCTCATTCGATATTTCTCATTTTTGATGTGTATTTTTTGGTATAGTTTCATTCACCAGCTCTATAAACAACAAAAGTATTCTTTACAATTTTGGTTTCTATTTTCTTTTTATTTTGGTGTCTTGATAAAAAATGCTCAAAAATTTAATATTTGAATCTAATTTTCTTTTTGTGTATTATTGGTATTTTTTTCTGCTTTATTTAATAGAGTCAACTCTAATTCATTTAGATATTCTCCTTTATCATCTAATAATTTTAAAGAATTGTATTTTCCATTTAAGCATTTAATTAGTAGAGAATTTTTGCATACAGAATGAGAATGTTTTTATTGTATTTTTATATGTATAAGCATGCCGTTTTTGAATATCAATTTCAAAACATTTCAGAGTAGTCATTTTGTTCCCTAACAATGCCACAATTGTCATATAGGGTCTATGGAGATGTAGATTTATAGAATTTCTAATTTATTCCATATATCAATATACTCATGTACTAATATCACCAATTTCTATAATTTTATAATAAGAATATCTGGTTATATAATTGTTCCATCTCTTATTTTCTGATAAGTGACTCTGGTCTTCTTGTTCCTTGCTTTTCCATGTTAAAATCAGATAAATTCATTGAAAAGGACTTTAAGGACAGCTAGACAATGTTGCATTGAAAAGATGTGTCCTTAGATTTTGATTACAATAGTAAAAGCAAAATTTAGGTAGAACTAATAACTTCATGACACTGACTCTCTTATATGGTATACTGCCATATAATGAAGCCTCAAATGTTTTAAGTTTCATAAATATCTCTACAAATATCTCAAATACGTTAAAATAGGTCTATTTTAAAGCATTTTATGACTATTTCTTATGAGAAAACAATTAAATATGGAAAGAATAGTCTTTTCAATAAACTGGACTGGGAAGATTGGTTATCTATATGCAAAAGAATAAACTGAACTCTATTTCACATCATATAAAAAAATTAACTCAAAAATCACTAATCTAAATTTAAGTGCTAAAAGTACAAAACTCTAAAAAAACTAAGTATAGATCATTATTTTCTTGGATTAGGCAACAGTTCCTTAGACATTATACAAAAAATCACAAGCAACAAAAATAAAATATTAAAATTAAAAATTGTGTATTAAAAGAAACCATGAAGATAGTGAAAAGATAATTCATACAATGGGAGAAAACTTTTACAAATCATTTATCTAATAAATGATGTATATAGAATATAAAAATAGCTATTTACTAGAAAGCTACATTCAAAAGAATGAAACTGGACCATTTTCTTGAATCACATACAAAAATAAACTCAAAATAGAGTAAAGGCTTAAATGTAAGACCAGAGGTCTTAGAACTCCTAGAAGACAACATAGGCTATAATCTTGGTGATATCAGCCTTAGCAATATTTTTTGGATCTGTTTCTCAAGCAAGGATAACAAAAGCAAAAATGGAATTACATCAAAGTCTTTTATACTGCAAAGGAACCCAATAAAATAAAAAAAGCAATCTACTGAATGGAAGAAAATATTTTAAATGATGTACCTAGTAAGGAGTTTACATACAAAATATATAAAGACTCTTACAACTCTACATCAACTTCCCCCACACAAAAAAAAAATCCCTTTAAAAAATGGACAGAGGATGGGCACCTGGGTGGCTCTGTCATAATCTCACAGTTCAGTTCATGGGTTGGAGCCCTGCATCCGGCTCTGTGCTGACAGCTCAGAGCCTGGAGCCTGCTTCTATTCTGTGTCTCCCTCTCTCTCTGCCTCTCCCCTGCTCATGCTTTGTCTTCGTCTGTCTCTCAAAAATAAATTAATGTTAAAAATTTTTTTTAATTAAAAAAAAAGGACAGAGGACCTGAATAGACATTTTCCAAAGATGACATACAAATGACCAATGAGTACATGAAAAAATGCTCATCAATAACCATCACAGAAATACAGATCAAAACCACAATGAGATATGACCTCACACCTCTACAATGGCTGTTATCAAAAAGACAAGAAACAGCAGAAAAGTGTTGCTGAGGATACGGAGAAAGGGGAATCCTGGTGCACTCTTGGTAGCAATGTAAATTGGTGAAGCCACTATGGAAAACAGTATGAAGTTTCCTTTAAACATTAAAAATAAAACTACTATTTGATCAAGCAATTTTGGTAGCAGGTATTTACTGAAGAAAATGAAAACACTAATTTCAAAAGACATATACACCATTATGTTTATCATAGCACTATTTACAATAGCCAAGATATGGAAGTAACCTAAATGTCCACCAATAGGTGAGTGTAGATAGAAAACTCAGCTATGAAAAAAATCCAATATTTTCATTGGGACAACATGGTTAGACCTAGAGGATATTATCCTTAGTGAAATAAATTAGACAAAGACACTTATGATTTCACTTATATGTGGAATCTTATTTTTTTAAGTTTATTTATTTTTGAAAGAGAAAGAGAGACAGAGAGAGAGGTAATGTGAGCTAGGGAGGGGCAGAGAGAGAAGGAAACACAGAATCCAAAGCAGGTTACAGGCTCCAAGCTGTTAGCACAGAGCCCAACGTGGGGCTTGAACTCATGAACCACAAGATCATGACCTGAGCTGAAGTCAGACACTCAACCAACTGAGCCACTCAGGAGCCCCTATATGTGGAATCTTAAAAGCAAAATAAGTGAACAGAAATAGACTCAGATTCATAGAACAAACTGATTATGTCAAATACTGATGGGATGAACAAAACAGGTAAAGGGGATGAAGGGGTACAATTTTCTAGTTATAAAATAAATAAAACATGGGGATGCAACACATAGGGAATACAGACAATAATATTACAAAATTTCTGTAAGGTGACAGATGGTAACTAGACTTATTGCAATTATTTTGTGATATATATAAATATTGAATCACCATGTTGTACACCTAAAACTAATTAATACTGTATGTCAATTATACTTCAAGAGAAAAGAACTATTACAACTTAAAAAATTAAAATGGTCAAAGGATCTGAGTAGGCATTTATACAAAGAAGATATACAAACAATAATATGCACATGAGGAGTTCAGTAAGTTTGATAGAGTTCGTGAGTTTCTCAAATAATTGAACATAGAGTCAACCAAATGACACAGCAATTCCACTCGTAGGTATAAACCCAAGAGATATGAGAACATCCACACAAAAATTTGTACCCAAAATTTTTTGAGAAGAGAGAGAGGGAGAAAGAAAGAGAGGCATGAGTGTGATTGGGGCAAAGGGGCAGTGGGGAGGACAGAGAAGGAGAGAGGCAGAGAGAGAGAGAGAGAGAGAGAGAGAGAGAGAGAGAGAGAGAGAATATTAAAAGCAAGTCCCATGCTCAACACAGAGCAATCCCACAACCCTGGGATCATGACTTGAGCTGAAATCAAGAGTCAGACACTCAACTGATAGAGCCACCCAGGTGCCCTGTACACAAATTTTTATAGCAACATTATTCATAATAACCAAACTGAAGAAACAAACCAAATGTCTGTCAACTTATGCATGGGTAAATATGTGGCTTAACTATATAATAAATTATCATGCAACAATAAAAAAAGAAAAATGAAGTACTGATACATGTTATAATATGAATAAACCTTGAAACCATTATGCTAATTGAAAGAAGCCATTTAAATTGTGTCCTTTAACTAGTATCCAAAGTCTATAAAGAGCTCACCAAACTCCACACCCAAAAAACAAATAATCCAGTGAAGAAATGGGCAGAAAACATGAATAGACACTTCTCTAAAGAAGACATCCAGATGGCCAACAGGCACATGAAATGATGCTCAACGTCACTCCTCATCAGGGAAATACAAATCAAAACCACACTCAGATATCACCTCACGCCAGTCAGAGTGGCCAAAATGAACAAATCAGGAGACTCTAGATGCTGGCGAGGATGTGGAGAAACAGGAACCCTCTTGCACTGTTGGTGGGAATGCAACTGGTGCAGCCACTCTGGAAAACAGTGTGGAGGGTCCTCAAAAAATTAAAAATAGACCTACCCTATGACCCAGCAATAGCACTGCTAGGAATTTACCCAAGGGATACAGGAATGCTGATGCATAGGGGCACTTGTACCCCAATGTTTATAGCAGCACTCTCAACAATAGCCAAATTGTGGAAAAAGCCTAAATGTCCATCAACTGATGAATGGATAAAGAAATTGTGGTTTATATACACAATGGAGTACTATGTGGCAATGAGAAAGAATGAAATATGGCCCTTTGTAGCAACGTGGATGGAACTGCAGAGTGTGATGCTAAGTGAAATAAGCCATACAGAGAAAGACAGATACCATATGTTTTCACTCTTATGTGGATCCTGAGAAACTTAACAGAAACCCATGGGGGAGGGAAAGGAAAAACAAAATAAGAGGTTAGAGTGGGAGAGAGCCAAAGCATAAGAGACTCTTAAAAACTGAGAACAAACTGAGGGTTGGTGGGGGGTGGGAGAGAGGGGAGGGTAGGTGATGGGCATTGAAGAGGGCATCTTTTGGAATGAGCACTGGGTATTGTATGGAAACCAATTTGACAATAAATTTCATATATTAAAAAAATAAAAAATAAAAAATAAAAAATAAAAAATTGTGCCCTTTAAGGGGGTGATTTACATGATCTTTCAATTATATTTCAATTTAAAAATATATACATTCATAAATTATTTGTATTATTTTAAATGCTTTGTTTTGAATTATGAATGTACTTCTGCTTGTTTATAAAATACATGCATACTTTGTATATTTATTATATCCAGATTGCACCATGATTTGAATTTACATTGCAAGGATATACTTAGTACTTTACATTTACATGAAGGGATATTTTTTCTATTGTAAAACCTATTTCTTCATTTATATCCTGTCTGTAGCACAATTTTGATCCATCTGAGAAAAAATTTAAGTTCAAAATACTCAGAGCAAAATTTCCACTTCTATATAGACCATGATGAGGAAGAAGCCCGTGAGAACCCCAGTTCCTGTTCTAATAACATTACCCTGCCATTATATGCCTCAAGATCCGCAAAACAAATCTCATGGTTGTCCATAACCCTGTTAATGGTGATAACTCCAAAAGTCTGCTAACCCTGTGGCCATCCTTTATCTCCAGCAGTCCATTCCAATGGAATCTCACATTCCTAATTATCTCTTTTTTCCATTAGCTTCCAAGTCCTGAAATTTACTCATGATTATCAGCGAAATGTTATAATCTCTGTTCTGAACCTTCCCTTTATGTTTTTGGTCTAACTCTAATAAAGTTCTCCCTTGAATCTTTACTGTTTTCTTCTACGTTTCTCATAGTAGTATATGTAGAGATGGGCAGTGTCCCTCTATATTACTTAGTCACTTATAGATCCACACATCACCTCTTTCAAGTAGCTTGGAAATTTTATCTCCATGGTCACTGCCATTGTCATTAATATGACTCATACCTTGGTTTTTGGTCACTGAAATATTCTGTACTTGATCCTTCCAATACTCTGGCCTCTCTAACTTTTGAAATCTATTCCGCCAATAAATTTGTCATTCTCTCTGCCTCTCTTCACACTTCTGGCATTCAATAGGTCTTATTATAAATACAAACCTTCACTTAACCCAGCTACACGTATTTCATACTAAACAACATCTCCCATCCTTCATGCTCTAATACTCCATCAACCCTTCTCCCTTGACATAACCTCCAATCAATTTAACCTTTCTTGTTCACCATTCTCTTTTTATTTCTCTGTGGTCAATTGTCCTTTTGTCCATATCCTAACTCTTTGACCCTCTTTCTTCATTTACTTCCTTTAACTTAAATACATTTAACACTTTAACTTTTTTTTAAGCCTATCTAAGATGTCCAGGTATCAAATAATTCCAGAGCAGCTTTAGAAATTCATTTAATGTCTCCCCCATCTGACTATAACATTCTCAAAGATAAGGGGATATTGTAAGTCACTTCCTTACCCAGAACTTGACTTTTATTAAACAGCTTAGGTTTGGGTCTACTGAATTTCAGGTAAGTCTTGTACTGTCTAGATTTCCATTCATTATGTATTGATAACCTTTCATTGAACAAGGCCCTCTCAAGGCACTGGGAATACAACAAACAAAAACATTAAGTTTAAATGTCTTTTGAAGTTTAAACCCTGCCACAAAAATAAAAAAAATAGTATGATAATTTAAAATGGTAATAAATACCACAAAGAAAAAAATCAAGGTGATGTGAATATGAAGTGGTTGGGAACTGTAGCAGACAGAGTCACGGAAAACTTCTCTGAACAGACTAGATTTTCTATTGTGAAAATAGAAAATCTTTTGGTATTAGTGATACCAAAGATATGAAGATGCTAGACATATAGGTTTTGTCAGCAATGCTCATGGGTAAGAGAGCAACCATAGTTGAAGTACTGACATCAGAGAATAATCTACATACTTATGTATCAGAAAGAAGACCAACCTGAAATAAGATAAAACCAGGAAAGAATGACAATGGTCATGAGCCTATGTTGTTATTGTTAGTATATGACAAAGTCAGAGGAGAAAATATTTCTCAAGATATACAGATGTGATTTTCTTTCCATTCAAATGAGACTGGTCTTTCTATTCAAGCCTGTCCTAAAATTGTTTCCATTGAAAAAACTAATAGAGTATCTGGTTCCTTTCACTGTAAGCAATTTACCAAGCTCTTTGCCTGTTTTTCAAGTTCCTATATGAACTTTTATTATTCTCCTGAGCTCATATATGGAATCTCCCAGATATTGACAACATTCATTCAACATTTTCTTTTGATTAAAATTTATCTTAACACTTCTAATTGAGTTCTAACACTTCAAATATTGAATCTTGCTAACAAGCTTTATCTTTTATTACTTTTTATTACTTTTTCCTAGGAAATGCCATATCACTCACATTATTTCATGGCACTTTATTTTTATTTTTTTTTTTATTTTTTTTTCAACGTTTTTATTTATTTTTGGGACAGAGAGAGACAGAGCATGAACAGGGGAGGGGCAGAGAGAGAGGGAGACACAGAATCGGAAACAGGCTCCAGGCTCTGAGCCATCAGCCCAGAGCCTGACGCGGGGCTCGAACTCACGGACCGCGAGATCGTGACCTGGCTGAAGTCGGACGCTTAACCGACTGCGCCACCCAGGCACCCCGGCACTTTATTTTAAAGTACTGGCTGAAATATGATAAAACTATCATATCTCTCTTGTAAATCCAGGTATTTTGAGTATTTTTTTCTCATTGAAAGTGATCTTTGTCCTTGATTATACAGGTAAGCTATCATAATATAAAAATAAATTTCAGCAATACAGAGAAATATGAGAAAATAAACATCATCACAAATCACACTACAGTGTAGTAACATGATTCTCAGTGCTATGTGCTATGTGTATTTATAAAATGAGAAAATCCTTTGTATGACGTTCTTTTATTCAATGTATATAACAGGCATCTTTAAAATCATTAAATATAGAGTACCATAATAATTTTAACAGCTCTATAATAGTTCCTTAAATTTATGATTGACTTAAGCAGCTCTCTATGTGTATTTAGATTCCCAAATTATCTATAATACAAATAAATTCTAATTGTAATGATCAAACTCCATGTGTATAATATTGCACATATCATTATGGTAGGTTCCCAGATGTTGTTTGGGTTAGTCAAAAGTAACTACTCATACTTAGGGTACACATTTACTTACAATGACCACTAGGATACTTGGATTAATTCTCACACCCAGCAATAACTAGAACATATTTGCACTCTTTTTAAAGGTTAGCTTATTTAACCTCTTAAGTACTTGTATTATTGGTCAATTTAAAACAAATTATGTATTAATTTTGTCAAGCATGCTTTTGATTGCCAGTAAAATTGAAAAGTTTTCCATGTATTTATTTTTTTTCATATAAATGCTTAAAAATCTTTAACTTTTTCAGTGTTAGTATTTTTATACATTGTTTTAGGTTGGCATGATGCTCTTTGTCATATGTAATTCAAATATTTTGTTAGTATTTAGTGTGTGTAAATTTTCACAATTTCATAATCTGTTATACAATCTATTTGTGTTAATCAAAATTTTTATCACATACAACTTTGAAATTTAAATGTAATAAAAGTCATTTGTCTAATAAATTTTTATGTTTTGCGTTACATGTTAAAATGGACTGACTTCTTTGGATCAAAAAAGATACATGTATAACTAGGAGTCAGGGGACTATGGATAATGTTCAGAAAATATGAGCCTTTATTTTCATTAAATAAAGTTGTGTTCTTTGTTTCAAGTTGTCTTAGTTTATTTTGGTTGTGAGGAAGACCGGAGGATGCTTGTAAATATACTTTTACAAAATCATCATCTTAATAGTAATTATGTGTAGGATGATATTCACAATATTTAATAAGCACTAACCAGTTGAAATGATACTGGGTGGCCTAGGAGAATCCTGGAAGACCACTGGTGGGAAAGGTCTCAATTTTTAAATTTTTAATGATTTTTTATGGAGATATAATTGACATATAGCATTGTATCAGGGAAGGTTTTTGTTTGATGGTAAAGAGGTCCTGAGGGGCTCATAGGAGAAACTACATGACTAGGATGGTCTGAGGTGAGGACAGGGAAGCTCTAGCGGACCAGGATGAAAGGGATTCGGGGGAAGTATTTCAATGTTTACCAAGCATGTAAATATCAAACATATTGAAACAGGTAAACTGTTAACATGTTTGTTCCTTCTCAATTTCAGAGTTTCATGGGGATATAAAGCAAAAATACTGAATTTATTTCAACTCAGATATTCAATCAAATATCTATTTCATTCAAGTATTCTTGTTTCCTTATAAGGAATGACCACCTGATTTGTCTAACTTATTTTAATGTTTATTTACTTTTGAGAGAGAGACAGAGACAGAGCACGAGTTGGGGAGGGTAAGAGAGAGAGGGAGACACAGAATCAGAAGCAGGCTCCAGGCTGTCAGCACAGAACCCGACCCGGGGCTCAAACTCACGAACCGTGAGATCATGAACTGAGCCAAAGTCAGACACTTAACTGACTGAGCCACTCAGTCATCCCTTGTCTAGTTTATTTTTATGGATACTAATTAACTAGTTAAAAGTGTGAACTTACCATTTATAATAGTGAAGAAAGTTAACAAACTTTTGTTGTTCTTGTGTGTAAATATGAGTAACTTTTTATTAAAAAAAACAAACAAACAAAACACTATTATCCCTAGTAAGCAAACCACTGAATTTGGGAAGAGAACAAGTGATTTTTTTTAAGTTCACAGCAACAAAAGATTGAGACACATAAGCCACAGTAGCCTATTTTATTATGTGAATCAACCAATAATAAATTAACAACTCTATTTTATGTGCTTATGTGCTTAAGAGAATAAATTAATTGTCACTAATGGCATCTAACAGGTATCTATTTTATGACCAGGTGCATATTATCTTTGCCTCAACAATAAACCCAAATATAGATAACTGTTCTCTTCCAAACAGATTATTTCTAATTGGGGAGAAAACAAAGTTCACATTCTCAAAGTAGAAATTTTGTCTAAATTACTTAGAGAAAAAAAAATGTTATAATATCTAAAAGAACTAAAAAAAGCAATAAATTCTCTTTTAAAAAATTACAGTTTTTCCCTTTAATAAAAATTTGATCTTCAAAATAACCCTGAGGTAAGTAGAGCAGTTTTATATCATGTTTTTTTTTTTTTTTAAGGTTTGCTTATTTTTGAGAATCCGAGTGCAAGTGGGAGAGGGGCAGAGAGAGAGGGAGACACAGAATACAACAGGCTTCAGGCTCTGAGCCATCAGTACAGAGCCCAACCCGGGGCTTGAACTCATGAACCACGAGATCATGACCTGAGCCCAAGTTGGACACTTAACCGACTGAACCACCTAGGCTCTCCAGTATCATCTGTTTTTAAGTCAAAGCATCTCCTATGGTCAGTCCTGGCAAATGGTAGACAAAGAGCTGAAACAATGTAATCTAACTTCTTTCCCTGTTTTGTGTTCAATTCTTTTTAAGATATGCCTTACCTATAGTAAAAATGAAAATCAGCTAAATTTTTAATGAAATTTCTTAATATATAATTCTGACATTTTCCTTGGTGTTTCACGTAATGTGGAATTGAATCCAAATCAGCAACATGAAGACTATGGGTTCAAGTAAAGCCAAATAATCTTTGTAAATATCACTTTACAAATTTATAAAACAGGGATTATTACCTCACAATGTCACTAAATGGTTATTAAATTGTACAGGTTATTAAATGTGTCTGTACTAACACCTAGTGAAAATGAATGTAACTAAAAAAAAAATGGTTCTAAGTAAGAATAACTTTCAAAACTATTATGTAACTCCAGGGATCTGTTGATCACAGGGTTAAAATATTCTTTCATCTGGCATGTACTTGTAACATTTGTCAGATATAACACCTGTTCGAATTGCTATTACACAGATACCACTTGAGATTCAGGATTTGAAATTGCCAGGTCAGTTTTTCAACCTCTAAATCCTAAACTTTGATGGCCACTTTTCTTCAGGAAAAAATTACATAGGTTTATTGAATGAGAGGCAGCCTGTAAATGAGCCAGGCATATTTCATGCAACTTCCTTTGATTTGATTTTACTTGTCAACTTTTCCATTCTTATCCTTCTTGCATTCCTATTAATAGTACAGGCCAGTGAGTTCTACTTTTTTAAAATCGTTGAGATCAACTTTTTAAATAGCAAAAAGAATTTTCATTAAGAAAATAAAAGAAATGAATATATTTAAAGCCTCCAAAAAATACCACTAATCACTACTTTTTAAAAAACAAAGCATTTCATTGGTCTTAAAATTTATATCCTGATGTCCTACCTATGATTAAAATAATTACCTATACTGTTTATGTATTTGTCTTTAGCACAATATTAACTAAAATAAACTTTGCCTGCATTCATGTGCTATTTCTATGAATGATCTCATTCAGCTGGCAATCAACCAACATGGAATTAGGTGGAGTTTGATGTCTATGACCTCTATTGCCTGTAAGCCTGTCTAACCCAGTCTGCATGTGAGATGAGATGTACTCGATAGACAGTCTAACTACTAGAAACTGGAGCAAGGCATCTCCTCCAAAAAAAAAGGAAAATTTTAAACAGAAAACAGCTAGAGTGACAGCACAATAAAACAAAGTGTCATTTGGCTGCCATCCACTAAACACTAAGCAAAATCCATTAAGGGAGTGAGTAAATGGATCATTCCTCATTCAGCTGGCTCAGACTGGTAACAACTCTAGCTATTTGCCTATGTTTTCTAAGGATTCATTTCCACTCCCCTGTGATCTGTTTTGTTTCAGAGTGGCCGGTATCCCAAAACTACATTTCCAAAGCTATCTTGCCAGCTGCCTTCTGGTTGTTTGTGAATGGGATGCCCTGGTGGAAAAGAGGGCAGAAAGAGGTAGGTAGCTCTTTTTCTGCTCCTGTTGGCTGCTCATCTAGTTGAACACAGGCTTTTAGAATGATGGGAGTTTCTGTGTCCCCCCTACTCCACCCCCCCCCACCCACCCCCCCGCTTCCCTATTTTACTCATTAAACCTCTTTCCTGGTCTTTTGGCCTCCATTTCTGCTGAGAAGCCATCCTTTGTGCTTATCACTGTCCCGCGTGTAATGTGCCTATTTCTCTAGCAACTTTTAATATTTTCTTGTTCTCACCAGTTTAGACATGCCGTGTTTAGGTGTAGTTTTCTTTGAATTTACCCTGCTTTAGGTTCACAGATTTTCTTGGATAAGCAAGTTGAGATTTTCATACATTGTCCAAAATTCTCAGCTGTGTAGCACTTCTGATATTTTTCTCTGCCCTACTCACAGTCTCCTCTCCTGGGACTCCAGTTACATGCTTATTAGCCTAACTGGCATTGTCCTACAGGTGTCAGATGCTCTTTTTTTTTTTTTTCCTATTTGTGATTTAGTTTGGATCATATCTATTGACCTGTTGTCAGTTCTATTCAGCCTTTTGTGTAGCTCGGGAAGTCTTCATTTCTGATATTGTGTCTTTCACTTTCAGCATTCCTTTTTTATGATTTCAATCTCACTCTGACAAAATTTCCTACATGCTAATCGCTGTCCACCTTTTCAACTAGGATCAGAATTTCAGATTTCTGTCTTGAAACAGCATCTTAACCTTTTGTACCTTTTATTGGTCCCTTGATAAACTTATTGTTTCTTATCTTTCCAAAGAGTCACATTTTCTTGATTCTCCATATATCCTCTATTTAAAATGTTGTACCAGACATAATAAACAGTCTGACCAATGTTTGGAAAACTTGCCATATGGCCTTTATCACTACTACTCAATAGTTATTTTACCACAAAAGCAGCCAGACAGTATGCAAATAAGAGTGGCTAAACTATAATACATATTTATAGACACTGAAGTGAGAGCTTTACATAATTTGTCTCGCAAAATTTTTAAGTATGTAATTATGTAAAAACAATTCTTACCCAATAGGTAATATTAAAATTTTGCCCCTAAGCCACGGTTTGTTGATCTCTGATATAGATTAATAGAAATATTTTTCATGTTCAAAAAGGCATGCTCTTTCTTTCCTCAGATCAAATATACATTGGATTGATTCAGCTTGTGTGGGAGCTTACTCAATCCAATGTATATTTGAACTGGATCTTGGCTTTCTTGCAACTTTTGTAAGTTTACAAGTGAACTAAAGTTTCAAATATTTTGAAGGCGGAGTCAGGATTGATCCTTAAGAAATATAGAATTTTAATATCTATAAGACTTCAGAAATTCCATACGGTTTTCACACTACCTGTAACTTTCCAACCTAGGAGATATTCTCTCTTCTTTACAGTTTGCCTGCAGGGTTTTTGCAGGCAAGTTCTCCTTGCGCTTTATTTTCCTATAACACAATCTTACTCCCAGATGATGGGGGTGGGGGTCATTGAATGGCACCTGCTGAAGGCCCAGAGTACTCTGAAGGAAGTCATCTCTTCTGAACAAACCAGCTTCTAGATTACTATAGTACCCACTCAGTGAAGGTCTCCAGAAAAGAGGTGCTGAGCACCGCATGCTGACTCTGTGGTTGGAGAGCTTCGGTATTGTAGTACATCATAGAAGGCTGCATGCATCCATAAAAAACTTGAAGTTACGTTAAGTTTCTCCTGAAGTCCATTTAAGATGTTCACACCTATTTGTGTATGTTGCCAGGATAAAAGCAGTTATCAATCTCTTTTCTTCTGAGAAGGTTTACTACTTACTAAAATTTTGTTAATTTTTAAATCTGACAGATTGCTTAAAGCCATATATATATATATATATATATATATATATATATATATATATATATATATATATTAGTTGATCCAGCATTTCTTATATAGAGTGGGAACAATGACATTTTGCAACTTAACATCTTAATGAGAAATCCATATTTAATGGTTTTCATCCATGGAGTATAAGAATCAGACCTTTATTTTTAGTTAGTACAAGTGTAAGGAAAGAAGCAGGCACTGTATTTAACAGAGGACATTAAGATATGGTCCAAGGTTGTGGCAAGAGGATTGAAGTATATAGGTCAAAGATATATTTATGATTCCTTTATTCCTATTACCTAATACATCATGTTCTTTCAACAAAATTTATAAAGCATGTTAGAAACAAACAAACAAAAAAAAACAAAACACCACAATCTTATGAGACAAAGCATCAAAACCAGGTTCACCTTTGACAGACATGTTTTGACATTATCTGATAGGGAATTTTACACAATTGTGGTTAAAATGTTAAAGGCTAGTCTAATGGGAAAAAAATTAGATTTCATGCAAGAATAAATGTAAGCAAAAAGATGAAAACAAAAAAATCAGAAGTATCAAATATCAAAACACTAACATAAATGAAAAATGCCTTTGGTTGGGCCTATTAGTGTACACATGGCCAAGCTTACAGACATGCCAATAGAAATTTCCAAGATTGAAATGCAAAGGGAAAAAATAAAACAGAATATCAAGAACTATGAGACAAAAGGTGTAACATATCCATAATGTAAATATCAGATAAAGAAAAATATTTGATGTAACAATGGCCAAGAATAATAATGAAAACCAACCACAGACCTAGAAATCTCAGGACATAACAAGTAGATAAATGCCAAGCAAGCAAACAAAAAAAAAAAAAACAGGCACATACATTTAAACTGCAGAAAAATAACGTGAAAGAAAATCTTGAATGAAGCCAGGGGGATGAGAAACATTATTTTTAGAGAAATAAAGATACGAATTACATCACACTTCTCATCAGAGACCATGCAAGCAGCAAGAGTAGACTAAAATACTTAACATGTTGAATGAAAAAAATCTCATCAACCTAGAATTCTGTATCAAGCAAAATTAATCTTCAAAAACAAAGGAAAAATACAGAATTTCTCAAACAAAAACTCTGAAAATTTGTTGCCAGTAGCTCTGCCTTGCAAGAAATGTTAAAACAATTTCTACAGAGAGAAGGAAGTTCTTTTATATGAAACTCTGGAAAAGGCAAAATTTTAGGGATAAAGAACCAATCAGTGGTTTCCAGTAGCCAAGGAGGTAAGGAGGGGACTGAGTACAAAGGGGCCATAGGAAACTTCTGGGAGAGATGGAAATACTCTGTGAGCAGACTGTTGTGGTAGTTACAGAACTATATGCATTTATCAAAATGTGTGTGATGTATACATGAAAAGGTTGAATGCATCACATCTCTAAATATTGTCTCAGACTTTGTTTTAACATGGTTAAGTCTGATATTAGGCTTGAGTTTTCTAGTACCTTGAGATAACTAACTATCTAAATATTAGGTAATAGAAAAAGAAACTCCAAAATAAAAATAAGAAAGTCTAAACTGGTATCCCAATGTATACATATTTATGGTTAATTCTTGTTCATGGATAACTCTTGTCTATCCAAGAATTAAATATAGTTAAAATTTTTCAGAAACTTAGATGTTTTAACATTTAAGGATCAGATTATACACATGTTAAAACTTATTTGTAAAATTGGTTTTTATACCCGTTTTAAGCTTTTTTGAACATATTTATAATCAAATAATGTATCATACCACAATTTTTCCCCTTAAAGTCAGTAAGTTATATACGCTTTAACACATCGCAAGTATTTTTTTTTTCTGATTCTCTACGCTTAGGTTGAATCAGGCCTTAAAAGACCAGTATTCTTGTTTTTAAGCATATTGATTAAACTGAAATGGTTATTGCAATGGGACTATGGAGAATTCATTGTTTACTTCAAAATATTAAATATATGGTCTAACATCTTAAGCCATTGATTCCAAATAGCTCAATAAATGGATGACATTATAATAAACACTAAAAGGAAGACAGTATCAGTTATGTTTTTCTCCTGAATATCAAGTGTTTATGCTATGGATTATTGAAGGTTTAATTTTGCTTCTAAACACCTTCTACTTGATCACCAACATTATAATTTAAAATTGTTTCATAAGGTTTGTTAGTAGTTTTTCAGAAAAACCCCAAGGCAAGTCAAACTTACTATTCCATTTTATGGATTAGGAAATTTACCAAAAGCAGGAAAGTGGCTTGCCTTAAGCTGAATATTGATTCAATGGTAGAATAAACCACTAAACTCAAGCCCTCAGGCATTGCTTATTTCATTATGCAACAAAATCTCTTTGCTTATATTTTGCATGGAATAAATTTAAGTAATGTGTACTGCTAGGTATGAATTAGTTTAAGGAAATATTCATTGTCAGAATGAACACTAATCTGTTTTTTTAAAAATGAGTAAATCTCCATATTAAAACAGTTTATCAAGAAATAGGTTCTTATAGAGTTTGATAAATTTGAGTTTCTCCCTTATTTTGTAAGAGAAAGAGAAGTGTGCTATTCCCAAAGACCAAAAGCACTAGTGAAAAAGCACTACCCAGACTACAATCCCAAGAGAATCTTGTTACAAAGTTAACCTAATTTAAGAATTACTAATTGGATTTTGTGGTAGATAAAAGTAATATTTAGAATTCTAGGGAGAGATATAATTAACACACCGGTAAGTGTCATAAACATTGTGAAAAAAATTTTAAATCCATTTTTAAGCAAATATTTAAGTGAATGGAAAATCAGTAAAATTACATAAAAGAAAATCAGATGCCAGTACATAAAGATTACTTTTGTCCATGTACATTTAAATGTCTATAAAGTTAAACACTGACACATAATTATGTGCTCTGTGGCCCAAACCAAGTCTCAATCTGTAACTTTTGCAGGCCCTCAAAATTCTTTAGCAATCTGGGTTCTTGTCTTTAGTATCTTCCTTGTTGATTCTCCATATAATCTCTTTAAAACTTTAAATCATTTCTTAAGCCACATTCCCTCTTTCACATCACACTAGAAAAAAAGAATATCCACTGGGATCTTAGTTCTCCAACCCAGAAAACCTAAGTGTTATCCATCACAGTGTATAGTTGTCTTTTGTTCTCCTGTTTTAATGTCAGTGCTACAAATGGTTATCCACTTAAGGCTTAATTCTTCCAGTGCTTTCCATAGACTCTGTTACATCGCCATTAAGAGTAAAATTCTTCAGTATTACATGTTCTATGTAAACACAATTTCCTTTCATAGTTAGAAACAAAAACAAAATATTCTACCACTCTGAATATTCAGTATATCATTATCCCTCTTTCCTTTCCATAAACTTCTGGTAAGAATAGGCTGTTGAAAGTGAGAGTTTTTGACTGCAAGCAACAGAGATAAATTTCTACTATTTTATGCAAAACTGAGAACTCCTTGAAAGAAATAGGGAGCTTTCAGAATTGAGAAAAGAGGAGGCCCTGTAAAATAAGTAGCACACAGACCCAACATTAGAGTTGATTCTTTACAACTTGGTTTATATTTCCTGTGTGGCTTGAATTTTCCTCCTTTGAGATAAGCACTTGATGGCTTTTGTTTTCCAAAAACAGATCACTTTTATCAAAATTGAAAATTCAATCCAAGATGCACACATTTATATAATGTGTGTATTATAACATAAATAAAATAAACATAATTTATATTTTAATACAGAAGGAAACAGTGTTATAGCTTCTTTATCTGGACTCTAAATCAACTATGCAAGCCACTATTTGCATTAAGGTAAAGAACTCCCTGTGTATTTTAAGTTGCTTTCTTCAGGGTTCCTCTGTGGAACCTTCAGGGTTTCAACTGTGAAAAAGCTTGCCTTTGGTTACTTCAAAACAATATGTTGTACATGGGGGAACATGTATGGGTAAGACTTTGCAAAATATTGACATCATCCAACTGTATCCAACCAATCACACATGATCTAAAAACCTTAAAGGAACACATTTCTTTAGAACAGCCTATGTTGTCTTATCTCTCCCATTTGTTTGTAATCCTCACACAAGCAAAAAATGAGTCTCTTACTTCCTAGTATTTATTAAGCTTACACAGTGCCTGTACCACTCTGAGATATTGAATTTAATACTATATGAATCAAGTGAATAAATAAAGCTTACTTCTGTTTCAAGTAATGATTTTCCTCTTTCTAGTCGCACTTTGCACAAATGAATGTCCCCATAATTTTTAGCCCAACTTTGTCAGTAATCCCTTAGATTCCAGTCTAGTTCTTTTAGAACGATGTTCCCTTTAGCTGTCATCACTCTTTTAAAACTGCAAATCAGGGGCGCCTGGGTGGTGCAGTCGGTTAAGCGTCCGACTTCAGCCAGGTCACGATCTCGCGGTCCGTGAGTTCGAGACCCGCGTCAGGCTCTGGGCTGAGGGCTCAGAGCCTGGAGCCTGCTTCCGATTCTGTGTCTCCCTCTCTCTCTGCCCCTCCCCCGTTCATGCTCTGTCTCTCTCTGTCCCAAAAATAAATAAACGTTGAAAAAAAAATTAAAAAAAAAACTGCAAATCAGACAGTTAAATTTGTTTAAAACTTTTTAGAGGCTCCCTGTTTACCCGCTGGGTGAAAAAGAGGTTTTCTTACAACAAGGATGCCTATCTTCTGCATAGTATTTATTTCATGAAACTCAATCACATGCCACTGTTTTACAGTTAACCTTCTACTAAAAGTACACTGAGGTTATATTTGCATAAACACCCTGCCATCCTCCTCTTATTTCCTAGACTCCATCCCTACTTAGCCTTCTAAGGTCTTGGAGAAGCCTTCCTTGACCATGCCTGTCCCTATTGTCCCTCAATTGCCTCAGAATTTCTGTGCATATACCCATTTGCATGATTCATATTTTGTTTTATAGATAGCATTCACCTATTTGGGAGTCTGCCATCAGACTGCAGAATGAGTCTTATTTTGTGCTTTCATATGCAAATCAACGACACTCACAGAGACAATGAACTGTATTTCCCACTTTACATGAATTCAGAATATACTTTATTTAGGGGGTCCTGATGCTAAATCTGTAAGTTGTTCTTCTTTCAAATTCTAAGTTCATATTTTCAATTGTCTTAAAGGAATGTTTATCAGTAATTCTCACCATCAGTGTACCAAAAGGATCTTAAACACATCCAGGTCCAGAATTTAACTCATCTACATTTACTCTTCACTGTCAAATGAACCCCTCCTCCTGCCATCCCTCTTTCTCAATGGCAACATTATTCTCTAAGGCATCTAGATGGAAACCTTGGAGAATACTTGTATTAGTTGTTTCTGATTAGGCCACATCCTAACTAGAATTACTTGATGGTGAAATATACATTAAACAACTCTAGTCAAGAGGAAAACAAAGTATAAATAAATATTTGATATTGCATACTGGGCAAGAAAGCATCCCTGCAGTTAAAAATCCTTATAGAAAATGAGATGCAATGTGGCATACAAAAGGAAATGTAAGATGAGCATCTTGAATTTTACTTAAGTTTGTGTCCATTTTCCCAAGGATGGCCATCAGAGGGGAAACCAAGAGAATGGCCAGTTTATCCTTTCTGTCAGCTGCAGGCAAAATGGAGAGCACACCATGAACGGGCATTATCTCTCAATGAAGCAATGTCACCCTCTAGTGATATGCAGCTAAAAGATGTTCTTCAAGATCCTTTTACAATATAGGTCAATATAAAAGTGTCAGGAGAGAAAGTGCCTATCCCCACACAAATACAATATTTCTAAGATTTTAATTTCCTTTTAATCTACTGATCTGAACAGACAAACTTACGGTCAACTTGTACATAGATTCTCTTAAAGAGGCTATTAGGTCATTCGAGTAGTCATGATCCACCCAAGACAAAAGATTAACTTCATAACAACTACCAGTGTTTATTTTTATTTCTGGAAGCAGGGAAAATGGCTATTCTGC
This sequence comes from Prionailurus viverrinus, assembly GCF_022837055.1. Lineage (NCBI taxonomy): Eukaryota > Metazoa > Chordata > Mammalia > Carnivora > Felidae > Prionailurus > Prionailurus viverrinus. The sequence goes on along the minus strand of NC_062577.1, from coordinate 46,769,128 downwards.
TTTAATTTTCATAAGTCTCTAAAATAGAAAAGGATATTAATGAACCTTACAGACATACTGCAACTTAGACCAAAAAAGAAAATATCTTCAATTCTCTGCCAGATTATCTAACAACATTCAATGAAATGTATATAATGAATTCTAACTAAAAAGGATGACCTAGATTTAAACACAAACTCTTTCCCATTATATCTGCCAATTTTTTTTGTTCTTTTGTTTTTTAATGTTTGTTTATTTTTGAGAGAGAGAGAGACAGAGCATGAGCGGGGGAGGGGCAGAGAGAGAGGGAGACACAGAATCTGAAGCAGGTTCCAGGCTCTGAGTTGTCAGCACAGCGCCTGACACGGGGCTCAAACCCATGAACTGCAAAGTCATGACCTGAGCTGAAGTCAGACACTTAACCTACTGGGTAGGTTAGGTTAAGGCCACCCAGGGACCCTTGCCAATGGTTTTAATATTAAAAATAATAATAATAATAATTGCTCCTTTACATTCTGATTCAATTCATGCATAGTTAAATGGTTTCCCGTTAGATGCCAGACAAGAGTGGAAATTAACTTCAGCAGATGTAAATATATAAAAATGGAATAGAACAGTGTCTGGCACATGATACTACATCATTACTAGATTGGATTGTCTATAGGTACCAACTATTAAGTACCATATTAGTAGAGATTTTGCTTTTTCGAAGTTCTAAAGGTCTGTAAGGAATATACAGTAAAACCTTAATTTGGGAGCATAATTTGTTCCGGAAACATGTTTGTAATCCAAATCACTTGTATATCAAAGTGAATTTCAAGAACCAATGGCTCAATTGTGATCATGTGACATCCGGCGTCATGTACAACTCGTATTGAAAGACATCATTCGTTTGTCAAGTTAAAATTTATTAGAAATGTTTGGCCATCTTGCAGAACACTTGAAGAACAAGTTACTCGCAATCCAAGGTTTTACTATACTACAGTGGTTTTATCAGTCAGAATGGACTAGGTTAAACTATAATGATAAATAACTCTGGGCTTACACTCACAAAGCATTACATTATACTATTACATGTCCAACCCATGGAACTCTGCTCTATGTTGTTTTCAAATCCTGTGCCCAGGAGTGAATAACTGTAAATATAATCTCTAATAGTTCTAATCATGAAAATTTTAAAATTCAAAAATTCACATATTTACTAAAATAAGACAAAAATGGGGGAAAGGAACATATATGGTTATGGATCAGCCTCAATACTAGGTACTTGAAATTTAGACCTCACACTGGAGTAGCTAATATTTATCTCTATTTTATAGATGAGGAAATCAAAGTCAAATATTATAAACAGTGTTTATAACCTTAAATAGTATAAGATATTTAAATTTATTTAAACATAAGTGGCAAAATGACACCAACTACAGATTGGTGGCTTTTTAAATCTGCTTTTAAAAATTATAAATATACACAGATTTGTATTTATATACACTGGTATCCTAAGGTTCAATAAACATGGTACTTATGGATTTCAATGAGATATTTTACATTTAAAAAAAATCTAGTTAGATACTACTCTTTCTCTCCTGCCCCACTGCCTACTCCTGTTTTCCCTCCTCATAACCATGTCTGTTGAACTGAATCAAAAGATTAGCAAAAACAAAGAATCTCAGGCTATAAGCTAACATGCAGCAGAGAAGACAGCTTGAGAAACCATTAAACACAACGAGTTTCAGGGCACAGAGCTACTCTAAAAAGAGGGAGCAAAGACTCCAGGAATGGAATGCACAAAATTTCAACTATACTGGCATGCAGATTTTAGCAATGTGCAATACTCAGCATCAGCCACACAACAATCCCTTAGGAAAAGATTTGAATAATTATTTCTCTGCAAATTAACTTTACATTTGGGGTTAGGTAAAATTTTCCAGCAAAGGTAAATGGGATCTGCAAAAACATAAAAACAAGATGATTCTGCCCTGAATTCTCACACCTTCTGGTCTTCAAACATTGTCTTTAGTTGTTTTTTCCCCCACAATTCTAAATGTATATTTCAAACAAAATTAATTTGTCTTCTTAGATTTTTATACATTCTATGTAGATTACCAAAGACAATGCAATTTGTGTAAATAAGGAAACTATCATTCATAGTAACAATGCTAGAAAAATCAAGATCAATGTTGAGAACTTAAGTTTATCTGATGCCCACAGTTCACTTTTCCAATATATCCAGTGAATCTTTTGTTGGTTAAAGAAATCAAAGCTTAAACAGCTGATGATTCTCTAAAGTTAGATATTTGCTTAGGTTTTACTAAACTTCAAAGATGAATACTAATAATGACAAAATACATCTTCTAATCAATGTCAATTTCAAAGCTACACACTTGGTATGACATTTCTGAAAATATTCATGAAGTTTTATTGTATAATTCTTGATATTGTATATTATATATTGCTCTCTACCATGTAAGTATATGCAGTATACAGAATCATGATTTTGATATAATTTCAACACCAAGGAATCAAAATTTATCTATTGATTGCTTGGTTTTACACAAGTGTTGTTTTGGTTTTTTCTTCCATATTCCATTAAAGTTTTATTTCCTTAAAAGAGTAACTTGTATGCATTTGTTTGTTCTCGTTCTTTTTGTTGTTACTTCTACACCAGGGTTTCTCTTTATAAAATGAAAGTGATTCTTCTATAGAACTTAGTAAAGAATTTTATTCTATAAACATAGGGGGATATTTTTGTTGTCAATTCCATGGAATTTGAGTAGTACATATGCTTTCATGCCATAAATCCTAAGACGAAATTGCAGTTTCCTCCCGAGTGAGATGAAATGGATTTGAATTGGACACCGGAAAAGTCAACTACTGTGCTATTTGTTACAGTTGGCCAACGTTGTTCAATTGAAGCACAGGAATGTCTTGAAAACCAGGCTGTTTCCATAAGGTCATTATAAAGCTTACTCTTGGAAATGCCAGTGGAAAATTTCATAGAATCTCCTATGATGCATGGATGTTTCATTCCAACTATGGTAGCAATCTTCTATATATCCACAGCTAAGCACAGCAACTTTTGATATCTGAGGTATTTTCAAGACTTAGACATAAGTTACACTGGCTATAAATTTTGTACTTTCTTTTCATTCTATTTATTATTGTCAAATATAGAGAGAACTTTATTTTTAAAAACATTATAAAGCAGGAGATTTGCCCTCAAATTAAGTTTGTGTTTAAAAATTCTTGGAAAGTTTTCATTGTGGCACCAGAAAAACAAACATTTTCTCCATACTCTGATGTGTATTCTGTCTCAAAGACTAAAGTGATTAAAATGTAGGTTCACAATATAAACAGAGTTTAGAAACTTACAGTAAAATTTGTAGGCCACAAATTTGGGCGTATCAACTTGTATCCATCATTTCTCTATAGAGACTTGAAAGTCTCTAACATTCACTTAAATGCTGTTTTATGGTTTTAATTATATTCCCAGCTAGACAAAATGAAGACTTAATGCATGAACCAATAATCATATTTTTGAGAAACTCAACAGGTGAATATCTAAAAAAAAATCAATGGCTATAACTGAGTACTCTTTTACAAAGCTCTAACTTCAAAATTATAGGCAAAGTTGTTTAGATGTTGCATCTATTTTATTGCTTCTTTTTTGTAAATCCCTCCCAGCATATCTCTGTTTCCCTTTCCATTGCCTTTTAGGTCACTGTTTATAGTAACTGAGCAAGTAGAAAAAAATGGCAACTAGAACAGTGAGCAGATGGCTAACACAGTCCCCTCCATGCGACTCCTGCTAACATAGAAGTCTGCTCAAGACTACGTGGTAAATAGTGTTTATCATAGGTGGGATCATTAGCCCTTTAGCCCCTTCATTAGCTCTTTGACCCCTACAGTTCAGCATTAATGAAACCATAACTTCCCATTCCTGAGGCCTCTGTACTATTCCTATAGTTCCCTAGTAATGGTATGTGTTGTTTACTGCAGCTATATTACAGAGCTCTGTACTGCATGCCCCTAGCATCAGCCACACACAGTTGTGGGTCTTTGACACACACTGGTAAAGTTCTGCAATGAACTGTGTTTATTAGAGCCCACCAGGAAGGCAAGCTTCTTAGTATAATTAGCTCCCCTGAGAACAATGGCTGTCTTCACAGCTGGAAAGCTAGAAGAAATTTATTCTCAAGTATGGGAAGAACTGAAAAGGTACCTGTAATTAAATTTCTTTCTCTTTTCCTCTTTCCTATTTGTAGTTTGGGTTTTGGTTTTTCACTTTTCATCTCCAACTTGATAAGCAAAATATAACAACCTAACCCGGTAATTACAAATACTATCTACTGAAGGTCATTTCTTTAAGTGCTATAAGACTAAACTTGCTTTTATCTTTTGATGCAATTTCAGTAATATTATGCATAGATATATACACACAAGGCATGAAAAAAAGCATTGCTGTTTGGAATCTTCACTATGTAGACAAAATACTTAAATAGATTAATTTTTATATAGGACATGTTTCTGGATTTTCCACTGAAGCATGGTCTTGATTTTGGTCTGAGGCCTTTCTCCTATTACTTCTCATTTCCCTTTGATATTTTCCTTTTCTTTCTCTGTCTATAGTTTTTCACTCTATCATTTCACTACAGCTTTCCTGTTGATAGCTGACAGTCTGTTGACTTTTGTTATGAATATACTAATTATCGTCTTAATGGTTCCCAACTTCTCTCAAGTGGTACTAAACTGTGTAAGAAATGCATAGCAGGTGCTGGCAACAGCATATTATCACAAATGTGAATAACTACAACTCCGTTGACTTGATGGCCTCAGATTACATTTCACATTCATACAGGAGTATGAGATAGGGTCTTATACTACATCCATTGTAATGTGCAAATATTTATCCAGTAAATGGCCATCTCTTGAGGCAGAACACTGGTTTATATATGGAACTGGGATTGTAATGAAGATCTAAGCAGTCTTTAGTTCATTTGTCTAGACTTGAGAAAAGCATGTTTTGAAGGTAACAGGGGAACAGAAATGCTAATAACTATGGTAATTAAAATTATCTTGCAGTTGGAGTTCTTTCATAAACATCTTACTGAGTCAACTATGAAAACAATAGAAGGCAGTCTGTTCAAATAGCTGACACTATAGCCTCAGAATCTCTGAATCTGGGATTTAAAAAAAAATCTACAATAAAGTCAAGATTTTTTTTCTCCCTAATTTTCCTGCTCTGAGGCTATATTTGCACAACACAATCAACCCTGCTGTTTCAATCAAGTCAGTGAGGGGAAAAAAAAACTCAAGAGAACCAGATGTTTGGCATTTTGTATATGAAACAGCTGGTTGATTGTCTGAACTTTTCATATTTGAACTAATCTTGCTGTCATAATATAGAAACATCCTGAAAACGAATTTCTTTGCTTGTGAAATGTAAATAGCTCCCTTTAGAGGCCTGGTATGGGGTTAGGTACCTTAGAATTAATAGGAAGGAAATGGTTTAGATTGGGTAAAACACAAATGACATTCAAGGAAAATTAAGTTTCAATAGTCCTGCTATAAATTTTATCTTAAATTCTCTTCAGCTGCACAATGTCTTACCGCAAAAAAGAATTAACTACTATTTTTTTTATTTTTAAAAGATTATGAAAGATCTTTCCAGTTATGGAATTATTTGAATCTTTGTCATATTAACATTTGGGTCTAACTGTAAAATACTTATCCCTTTTACTATTACAATTTTGTATTTAAGTAGGATTTTATAATATCTCAAGTAAAATGATTTTTTAAAAGCATTGTTCATTTAGCCCCTTAAATAAAGCAATTTCAACATCACAGAAGTTTTATGTTAGCAAATTACAATACTATAAACAAGTATGTGCATGGCAAAGACACAATCAAGTTAAATAAATGTTATCACTAGTTTTTCTAACAGACTTTTTTGGTCTATAAACACACAATGCATTCTAATTTAAGAGTCTTTGCTCTAATTTTAAGTCTTATATTTACCTATCCAGTATGTACCTGTACCAAATGAACTAGTGAAATAGTTATCTTGACATTTCTAACTTTTTTTTCTGGCTACGGATTTATTCAACACAAAACAATCTCCAACTTTACTGAGGTGGCTGACCGCACACACGACCAAATATTCCTCTAAACTCGAATTCAGTTGCTGACCCAGCCAAGGCCGCAGCTTTCTTGTAGGCACCAGGGGGCACAGCACTTCCTCTGTAGGTGTCTGTCAGCTTCCCCTCATGTGAGTCTTACAGGTAGCTCTCCCTCCAGACCTTTGAGCCATGACTTGCCAGTCTCAGGACAGCTATGGCATAGAGTGGCAGGCTCCATCTCAGGGGACAGGTGGAGGTAATCATGGCGACACTGGATACTCTCACTGGGAAGCTATCAGTAGTAATGTCTCCAGGCAAACTGTTCCTTTACATAGCCTCACTATTTGAGACACTGCAAAGCCTTCATAATGTAAAGATTTGGTACATTCTGGTCTCCCAGCTCAAGGTATTTAGGCATGTGAGCATCCTTTCTGGCCACCATCACTCTCTCCTTGAAAAGGAGTTCATAAATGTCAATTCAGTTCTTCCTGGACATCCACATCTCAGCAGCTGCTATGTACAGAGCCAGGGCCAAAAAGCTTATCTGGATAATTCAATGCAATATTTTGCCTCCACTGTTTAATGATACATCAGTAAAATATTGAAAAATGGTTATACAAAAGGTATTGGGCCAGGCACTTTTAGAATGAAAAAGTGTGTGCATAACACCTGTTTAAGTAATAACAGTATGAGACATTAAATAAATATTATTTGCTATGCAAATAACAAATGCTTGTAAATTTTAGGAGTTAATTATTTCATGCTAGAGGCAACTAAGAAAGTACATACTGAATACACTAGTTATTAACAGTAAGTATAATTTGGATAAGTGGCAATGATATGACATGCCAGGTAGATAGAACACAGGCACACTGGAGAGAGACAGCATGATCACAAGTGACCACTAGATCTGTTTGTAGCACCCACAGCACCAGTAAAAAAGAGCAAAGGCTACTGGTAAGTTTTGTAGCATAGAATGTATTCAGTAAGCAGATGGAATTCAGTGCAATATGTACTTTGTATGATAGAGAATATGTTACAAGTCTTAATGTAAAACTCAGTCTTCCCTTGCTGGCTATTTGTTATAGCTTGAATTATGCACAATCCCCCTGCCAAAAAAAACAAACAAAAGTTATGTTGAAGTCCTAACCCTGAACAGCAGAGACCATAACCTTATTTGAAAATAGGGTCACTGTAGATGTAATCAATTAAATTAGAATGAGATCATTCTAGAGTAGGGTTGGCCCTAATCCAATATGACTAGTGTTCTTATAAGAAGATGGTCATGTGAAAAAAGACACCTAGGAAGAATGTCATGTAGAAATAAAAACAGATTGGAATTATACAGCTGAAAGCAAAGAATTTCTGGCAACCATTAAAAGCTAGGAAGAGGCAATGAAGAGTTGTCCTGCCGGTTTCATGGGAGGTTAGATCTGCCAACACCTGATCTCAGGCTTCTGCACCCCAGAAGATAATGAATTCTTGTTGTGTGAAGCCTCTTGGTTTGCAATTTGTTATGGTAGGCCTGGCAAACTAATACAATGACTATACAATACCATCCGATGGGCCAAAGTTTGGCAATGCATATCCTTTGCATATGGCTGCAGGAGCTATAAGAAATTACAATTATTTTTTCTTTAAAGAAAATCAAAACAAAAAAACCATTGGGGCACCTGCCTGGCTCAGTCAGTAGAGCATGTGACTTGATCTTGGGGTCATGAGCTTAGGCCCCACATTGGGTGTGGAGCCTACTTTAAAAGAATCAAAACAGAAGTAATTTTTCTTGTTGGTTTCACTTAGTGCTCAATTCTACTTTGGGAAGTCAATAGATGTAACTTGAGAAATTATCAAAATGTTACATCATCATTCAAAAGATACTGGTCAACTATAAACAAATAACATGTATGCATTATACTATCTAAAGTACCAATATCTAGGGGTGCCTAGGTGGCTCAGTTAGTTAAGCGTCCAACTTCAGCTCAGGTCGTGATCTCCTAGTTCATGAGTTCAGGCCCTGCATTGGGTTCTGTGCTGACAGCTCGGGGCCTGAAGCCTGCTTCAGATACTGTGTCTCCCCCTCTCTCTGCCCCTTCCCTGCACATACTGTCTCTATCTCAAAAATAAATAAACATTAAAAATTAAAAAGATAAAAATAGAGTACCAATATCTAAATATAAATGTATGTTTAAAAAACATGGATAAAGATACATTGATATCTGAATTTAGGCTTTTTGCGACACTGTGACAGAACAACCAAGAAAATACTGAAGTTGATTTATGGAGGCTGATTTTAACATTTTTATTAATAAGCAAAGATATATCTGTCCAGATATAAATACTTAGTTTAATTGTCACCCCCACAAAAAATATAGTGGGACCATGAAACACACATTAATAAAAAAGTCTGTAACAGTGGGTTAGAAAAGAAGTCTTGGGACAAACAGTATACAGACTTGTAAAATTAAGCACTACTTTTTTTAAATTACTCATCTTAAATAGAGAAAGAACTGGTTAAAAAGAAAACATTGGCATTGGTGATACATGTTTATGACAAATAAAAGCTGCACGTTATCTCCAAAATTCTGTGTTAGTAAATATAAATTTAAAGTGATTTTTATGTAACATAAAAATTCATTTCTATAAAGTGTATAAATGACATGGAATAATAAAAACCTTAACAAAATCTTAATTATAATAAAATTAAAAGTTTTGAAAGCAATTTCAGAATGAAAGTAATAAGTTATGGTATATACAACATATTTTTTAATACAGCAGAATATTACTCAGCCTTATGGAAGAACAAAATCTTGCCATTTTTGACAACATGGATGGACCTCAATGTCCATGGATGGACATTATGCTAAGTGAAATAATTCAAAGAAATGTTGTATGATCCCTCTTATGTGTGTAGTCTGAAACAAAACAAAAAATGAGTAATCTAACTTTATCCCTAAAGAAACTAGATAAAGAACAAATGAAGTCCAAAGTTAGTAGAACAAAGGAAATTAAGATCAGAATAGAAATGGACACTAAAAAAGAAACAAACAGATCAATGAAACAAAGTGCTGATTCTTAGAAAAGATAAAATTAATAAACCCTTAGCCATATTGATTAAGAAAAAAGGGGACTAAAAATCAGAAATGAAAGAATTAACTGATGCCAAAGAAATATGAATTATGAGACTATGAAAAATTATATGCCAGTATTAGACAACCTAGAATAAATGGATAAATTCCTAAAAACATTATCTTCCAAGACTGAAAAAGAAATTTAAAAATGTGATCAGACTAATTACTAGTAAGAAAGTTGAATCAATAATCAAAATTCCCAACAAAACTCCAAGACCAGATGGCTTCACAAGTGAATTCTACTAAAAAATTAAGGAGTTAATATCTATCCTTTTCAAACTATACCAAAAATACAAGGGGAAAGAAAATGTCCAGAGTCAGCTAGATGGTCATCATGACCCTGGTATCAAAACCAGACACAGACACTACAGAAAAAGAGACCTACAGGCCAATATCCTTGATAAACATAGATGCAAAAATCCTCAACAAAATATTAGCACACCACACTCAATGATACATTAAAAAAATCATATACCACGTTCAAGAGGGATTTGATCCTGGGATACAAAGATAGTTTAATATCTACAAAATCAATGTTAAACACTATATTAACAAAATGAATTATAAAAACCATATGATAATCTCAACAGATGCACAAAAGCATTTGATAAAATTCAACATCCTTTCATGATAAAAACTCCTGAGAAACTGGGTTTAGAGGGAATGCAGCTCAACATAATAAAAGCCATATATGACAACCAAAAGCTAATATTATACTCAGTGGTGAAAAACAGATCTTTTCTTCTAAGACCTGAACCAACAGAAGGATGTCCACTCTCATCATTTTTATTCAATATAGTCCTGAAGTCCTAGCAGCAATCAGACAAGAAATAAAAACCATCCAAATTGGTGTGGAAGAAGTAAAACTGTCACTATTCACAGATGACATAATACTATAGAAAATCCTTGAGACTCTAAAAAAAATCCATTAGAATAAATGAATTCAGTAAAGTTTCAGAATACAAGACTAATACACAGAAATTTATTGCATTTCAATAAATGAATAATGAAGTAGCAAAAAACTCTAAGAAAACAATCCCTTTAAAATAGCATATAAATAATACGAATAAATTTAACCAAGGAGGTGAAAGGCCTGTACTTTTAAAACTGTAAAACACTGATGAAAAGAACTGATGATGACACAATTGGAAAGATATACCATGATCATAAATTGATCATAAACCATACATACCATAGTATGGTTAAAATGTCCATACTACCCAAAGTAATCTACAGAGTCAATGTAATCCCTACCCAAATATCAACAGCATTTTTCACAGAACTACAAAAAAAATAAACCAAAAATGTATTGAGCCACATAAGATCCCTAATAGTCAAAACGATCTTAAGAAAAACAAAGCTGGAGGTATTACAATCTCAGATTTCAAGCTATACTACAAAGATGCAGTAATCAAAACAGTATAGCACTGCCACAAAAATAGATACATTGATCAATGGAACAGAACAGACAGCCCAGAAATGAGCCCACATTTACATGGTCAGTTAATCTACAATAAAGGAGAAGAGAATATACAAGGGAGGGAAAGCTGGTCTCTTCAATAAATGGTTTAAGAAAACTGAACAGCTATCTGCAAAATAAATAAATAGTAAAGAATCTAGATTATTTTCTTGGTGGATTCAAAATGGATTAAAGGCCTAAATGTAACCTGAAACCATAAAAATCGTAGGCAGCAATCTTTTGGACACTGCATCAATCTTAGCAACATTTTTCTAGATATATCTCCTCAGACAAGGACAAAAACAAAAATATTCTATTGGGACTACATCAAAATAAAAAGCTTGTATATAGCAAAGGAAACCATCAATAAAATGAAAAAACAACCTACTGAGAGAGGACATTTGCAAATGATATATCTATTAAAGGGTTAATACCCAAAGTATATAACTCAACACCAAAAAAATCTAATTAATAAATGGACAGAAGACATTTTTGCTTTGCAAAAAAGACATAGATGGCCAATACATGAAAAGATGCTTAACACCACTAATCATCAGGGAAATGGAAATCAAAATCACAATGAGATATGATTCAATGGCTAGTATCAAAAAGACAAGAAATAATAAATGTTGGCAAGGATGTGGAGAAAAGAGAACCCTTGTGCACTGTTGGTGGGAATGTTAATCATGCACCACTATGAAAAACAGTGTTAAGTTTTCTCAAAAATTAATAGAAATATCTTAAAATCCAGTAATTCTACTGCTTATTTACCCAAAGAAAATGCAATCACTAATTTAAAGAAATAGGCACCCCTATATTTATTTCAACATTATTTATAACAGTCAAGATATGGTAGTAACCTAAGTGTTCATTGGTGGATGAAAATGTGGTACACAAACACAATGGAATATTACTCAGCCATTAAGAATTAGATCTGGCCAAACCATAAGAGACTCTTAAATACAGAGAACAAACTGAGGGTTGATGGAGGGGGCGGGGGGGGGGACATACAGGGGAGAGGGGAAAATGGGTGATGGGCATTGGAGGGCACTTGTTGGGATGAGCATTGGGTGTTGTATGTAAGCAATGAATTATGGAAATCTACCCGTAAATCCAACAGTGCAGTGTATACGCTGTACGTTAGCTAATTTCACAATATATTTTAAGAAAAGAATTAGAACTTGCCATTTGTGACAACATATATGGACCTAGAGGGTATAATGCTGAGTGAAATAAGTCAGACAAATTCCACATGATTTCACTTATATGCGGAATCTAAAAACAAACACTCATAGATACAGGGAAAACTCGTGGTTGCCAGAGGAGAGGAGATGGCAGGGAGTGGGAAAAATAGGTGAAGGGCAGTAAGAGATATTCAACCTATAATATAAATAAGCCACAGGGATGAAAAGTACAGCATGAAGGATCTAGCCAACAATATTGCAGTAACTTTGGTGACAGATGGTAATCACTCTTATTATGATAAGCACTGCATAATGTATAGAATTTTTGAATCACTATGTTGTACACGTTAAAGTAATATAAAGTTTATGTCAACTATGCTCCAGTAAACAAAAATAAAAGGATAGGCATCAGAAAAAAACAAAACAAAAATAACAAGTTCATAGATACAGAGAATAGATTGGTGGTTAACAGAGGTAGAGAGGTGGAGGGTGGGAAAAGTGAGGGAAGAAGGTCAAAAGGTTTTAAGAGAAATCAGTTCATTTAAGTAATTAAAAATGAACAAAGCTACAAAGGGAAAAATGAAAATATGTCCAGGAAGGTATAAAGAGCAGGTGCCGCTTTTCTATTTTGTTTGCTTTTCTGTACTGGATAGGTTCTGGCATTATCTTCCATTATTCCACCAGCAGTTGGATGGCTATTTTACACATTGTTATTTTTTGAGAGTAGATACTAGAGGGGTAAAATATATTACATATAAATAACTTTATTGCACAGAAATATGGATACCATATTGGATATGGATACTAAATATGGATACCGTGGATTTTTTCTGTGAAGAAATTAAATACTATTCCTTTATTACATAATAGAAGATACTGTTACACAAATAAGTAAGTACTGCTTTTAATTTTAAGGAGATCAAAATCTGATGAGGGAAAACTACCTACCTTTCCCTCTTGCTATGTCTCCCAACCTTCCCACCAGGGAATTCTGTTGCTAATCTGTGTGATTTATATGGGCATCTGTGCCCTGTATTCATGTGCATACTTTATTATTTCATTTGTTAACATGATATCCTTAGGGTTTCAGATATACTTTATTAGAAAGAAGTCATTATTGGCAAAGCATTATTTTAAATAAACATCAAAATAGTTGTGTGTATATTTACAATCAAAATCACTGAGCTAGAGGTATGAATTGAACTGATGTTCAGGTTGGGTATCATTTGCTTAGGTACTATACCTCCCACTTGATACAATCAAATTTTCTAATTACATGAAATTATCTAGGGTACTGTCATTCCTAGAAGGTATGGAATGACATGATCTCTATTAATTGCTACTGATTTCCTTCTCTGGGTAACTCTAGGATGGAAGTAAAGGAAGCAGTGTCTATAATAATTTGATAAATGACTTCTGTTTTTAAGGATATCTCTGCACAACACTGAAGATCCTGTAAGAGACTGTTATGGTACATTGTTCCCTTGCTATCATTTTCAACAGCCTAAAATTAGAGTATTAAGAGAGATCCTAGGATGCAAAACACATTTTTTAGCCACTGAATTATATGCCACATCACTTGTCTGCTTAATGAGAAACAGGTGGCTCATTTTCAATTGCTACCATTTATTCCTTTGACATAAACTTGTTTTCCTTACTTTCATGGTTCTTTAATTTGCTTGTTATATTATTACTCTCTGAAGGTAAAACTAGAAATTTCAAGAATGGTTGGTATGAATTGCCTTGTACATCTGTAACAAAGTGTTCTCAATGCCACAGAAAGTTTCATAAGGAAAAACAGAAATGAGTAGGAAAACTGGAAAAATGAATTTCTAAGATACTAAGGTGAAACTTAAGCAGGGGAAACTAATTTCACATACTTATTTTAATCTAAAAAGTAGAAAAATAATTCAGAACTAATTCTTGACTCAATTTATCACAAATTGATATGCTATCATGCTAAATATTTTACAAGCACATCTAGGAAATTAAAATATGCAATGCCACAAAAAAATAAACTAAAATTTTAAAATACCTACCTTAACGTTATTAATTAATCACTATCAATTTTGGGGTAGAATTTATTTTAATGTATGGAATATGCCATAAACATATTAATTGCAGAAGTTGTTTGGGTGATAATAATGTAACATGCAAATGAAGTTAAGGCCAAAAGTCACATTATAAGCAAATGAATTGCTTAACCTGAAACAAGACTGATTTTTCTTTCACTTTCATCAATAGCTTTTACCTTCTTTGAGAACAGACTGTATCTTACATATTTCTGCATTATAAATGTCTTTCATTTATCTGGGCAAACTGTTATCGACTTCTTCCTGTTTTAGGTATACAGGAATAAAAACAAATCAGTACCCGCCAAAGGTCTCACTTATTCAACAAAAGAGATTCACATTCATTTTTTAAAACATTTATTGTTAATTATGATGACCTTCATTTCATTAAAAAGGCCTTAAAAGGTTAGACTAAATTTTACCTACTGCAAGAAAGTTTATAGTTATTGCAAATTTTTCATAATTGCTTCAAAAATAATTTTGAGCAAAGATCAACTTTTGAGCAAGTTTTACTTTGTTTTTATTTAATTCTACTTTTTCTTAATCTTTGTCATCTTAAACTAGTTATACAATTTTAGGTCTCAGTTTGTCTTCCAAAAATGAGGGTAATAACAACGATCTGAAGGGTTGTGGGATATATCTAGGTAAAACCCAGGAGAATTGCATCTTACATAGAGGTTAGGTTCTAATGTCAGTCCTTATGAAAAAAAAAATCTAATAAAAACTACCTTTAGGAATAAAACCCTTAAATTCCTCATAAGAATATATACGGTGTTGGGTATATAATCCTTGTACAGGAATACAATACTCATCTGTACTCTTTTGTTTTTTAATTCTTTTAATGTTTACTTATTTTTGAGAGAGAAGGAGACAGAGCAGGAATTGTGGGAGGGGTAGAGAGAGAGGGAGATACAGAATCTGAAGCAGGCTCCAGGCTCTGAGCTGTCCGCACAGAGCCCAATGTAGGACTCAAACCTGTGAATCTTGAGATCATGAGCTGAACCGAAGTCAGATGCTTAACTGACTAAGCCACACAGGCACCACCCCCATCTGTAGCCTTTTAGATCAAAATGTGTTTCAGAATTCAGAATAATTTGTATTTTAGAAAGCTAGTAGATGCATGTACCTTTTGAATTAATACTTTAAGTTGATCTCTCCCAGCACCTTGTGATCAGGCACAATATTTCTGCAATGTAATTGCGTACTGGAGTCATGTACATATTTGTGGGAAAGCTATCAAGGTAAAGGGAAGATCCAGTGTAAAGACATGGAACAGGGGACATTTTAGTGTTCAAGGAAAAATCAGAAGCAAGGTGTGCCTGTATCCATGTGATCAAGTAGGAGAGTGAGAGGAGAGGTGGTCATGAAGCTGACAGTGTGCCTGAACTGGATGGCCATGTCAGTCATTGATCCAACTGTACCTGTGTGATACGGAATCACTGTGAGATATGAGTATGGATATGACACCTGACATATTTGACAACTTTGGCTTCTATACAGAGATCGACTAGCATATGGGGGGGGCAATAGAAAAAGCAGGGAGATCATTGAGGAAGCCTTCACAAAAATTAAGGTGAGAATTAGGATTGCTCAGATTATGTCAGTGACCATGGAGTTTTGGAGAAGAAAAAATTTAAGGTAAAATTGATAGAATTGGCTGACATATTAGATGTGGACAATGGTAGGGGTGAGATAGAAGGGAAGAGGGGAAAGAGGGAAGAGTTTCAAAGGATTTTTACTTGAATAACTCAAAGCATAAGATTTTCATTTGTCAATATTGGAATAATATAAGAGCAGTTGATTTTTAATATATAAAAAAAGTCAAGACTGGTTTTGGCCATGTGTTAGGTAGATATATAAGGAATGATGTCAAATAGGCTGCTGAGCGTAAGGATCGAGATAGAGTCCTAGACTAGAGATATACATTTGGGAGTCTTCAGGGAGATGAAAGAATATAAGATCACAAGATTGATGATGTTATAGAGAAAAATGGATGATGACATAGAACAGAGAAGGGGAATAGGTCTGAACACTCAATCTAGGTCTATCTTTGAGAATATCAGAAAACAACCAAGAGGACTAAGAATAAGGTAGAAAACAAGATAGAGGAATGCCCCATGACCTAGTGAAGAAAGTGTTTCAAGAAAGGGGGAGTGAAAATAATTGTATGAGAAATCAAGGAGAATGAGGACTAGGAGTGATCATTTTATAAATCAACATAGAAGTAATTAGTGGCCACCATGAAAGTTATTTCATCGTTCAGTGGTAGATGTGAAAATATGAGTTCAAGGACTACAACAATATAAGAACTGGAGAATACAAATAGACAAAACTTTAAAGATGATTGATTATACCACAATAATGGAATGGTAGTTGAAGCAAAACATAGGTTCAAGAGAGAATTGTTTTCTTCCTTTATAAAGAAGCTGAAACAGTATACCAGGAAGTATGATCATGATTGACTTGATTCAGCAGAGAAGGCAACTTATAGGACAAAGATGGGAGAATTGCTAGATCAATTTCCATGAGATAGGTGAGAGGGAATTGGATCTAGCACACAGGTAAAGGAACTGACCTTGTTTAGAATATAAACATCTCATCTTATGGTAACAGAGGGGAGGCATGCAGGTTGGCAGAAGATGTTAAGATGCAAATTTATGGAATATGACTGAAACAATTTTCCCAGTGTATTAATAAAGAAGGTGGTTAACTCAAGATTGGGGAGTGGATTTTCAAGACTGGTAGAGAGAGGAGAAGGTAGGAGTAATCTGGCAGAGTGGGGAGGTGAACAGCCTAGGGATGTGTGATGAAACTGAGGCTAGACGTAATTAAAATGAGAATTGTGGGCACCCTAATGTACTTCTCCAGTAAAGTTAATGTACTTCCCCAGTAAGTTTAAGTGCCCAGGATGATACAGAGAGCAGACAGAGACGTGGATTTAACAAGAATTTAATTTTAACAGGTAAAAAAAGTGACAGAGACAAAGGGTTGAGTGTGTATAAAACAATGACAGTGTAGTGGACTTTTGACCAAACATAGATGAATATTTTAAAAGGTAAAGAAGAACCATGTAAAAATGATATATTTGATGGATTGTACATAGCAAAGTGGAGAGAAAATTATGGAGTCATTGTACTAGCAGGAATGTCCTAAAAGACATGAAATTTTAGGAAGCAAATGCTTAGAAATTAATTTATGAACAAGAGCTATGATTGAAAATAAAAATGTCCAGGCTATGCTTTGCATAGACGGCTGGATTAAAATGTATGAAAACAGGTATTTTGAGGAGAGGAAGTAAAGCAAGTCAAGCAGTCGTTCATCTAAGAATTTAACACCTAGACATAGAATTTCTAATACCCTCTTTCCATGTAACAAAATTTTTAATCATAGCCATAAAAAACATACAAATAAGGAATAGGCAAAAAATTAAATCACAGTCACTGAAATTTTTCTTTAACTGCATTTTCATTTACCACTCCTTACTGCTTTAACACTGGTATCATGCACTACCAAGGAGAACAGAAATAATCCCAACAATTACAAACCATTGTGAACTTTTCTTACAATGAGTACATACAGCCAAGTCTAAATGTGTGAGGGCCAACTATATAGAAATGAGAGTTCCCCTAATTAGCTCCCATATGAATTAAAGTATTTACTAAAGAAGTGAACAAAACTAATTTGAAGCTAAATATAGAATATGTTTTGAAACTAATCATAACTATAATTGACTAGAATGTACCCCACTGGGGTGACTGGGTGGCTCAGTTGGTTAAGTGTCCAATTCTTGATTTCAGCTCAGGTCATAATCTCACAGTTCGTGCGTTCAAGCCCCACAAAGAGCTCTGTGCTACAGTGTGGAGCCTGATTGGGATTCTCTCTCTCTCTTCCCCTCTCTCTCTCTGACGCTCTCCCACTTGTGCTCTCTCAAAATAGAAATAAACTTAAAAAAAGGATGTAGCCTATTAAAACATTTTTTGAAAGGGTAGTATAGTCTTACTGACATTGTCTAGAAATGCTGTCACATGGTAATAACATGCAGACCAAGTTTACTCAGTGTTATTTTTAAATCCTCCACTGAAACTTTGCTCCTTATTATCTGTACCTGGGGGGTAGAATGCACTCATCACTCTACTCTTAATCTGACCAGGAAATTAGAAGTATCCTGAATATATTGAAATCATTCATAAAGAAGATCATTACTATTGGAGAAAACAACAATAAACTGGGTTTAAAATGCAAGATAGAAGGGGAGTTTAAGAGGCCATAGAGATATCTGTGACAATGATAAATGTCATCTCATGAGCTTCTATGCTGTACATTTTAAGAGAGAAAGGATGGTCATATCTGCGTATGGCAATGAAAAACAAGATAAACTATTCTGTTCTAAGCCAATGGCCTGTGGACTATTGCGTGACATAGGAGATATAGCCCTCTTGAGAGGGCTACAGAGAAGGCAGTATTATCACAAGAGGGCCAGCATCTGGCCTTCCAGATGTGTGTGAACAAGATGGTGTTCACCTGTATTTCTCTAGGTAATATAGAAAAAGTGAAATATATCATAAAATAGGAAGGAAGTCTCTGACTTCACACTATCACCCCAACTTATCCACATGCAATTTTTAAACACCACTACCTCAAATGAGATGTGACAGTGTGCATGTGAAGGTGTGTTGGGGAGGGCAGTTGATTTCTAACATTCATATAGGAGTCACAATGTACTAGTTACTTTCCATCTCCATGATGTGATACATATCTATTTCCACTTTACTCAAGAAACAATATACAACTCAAACCTTGTATTTTTCTTCCTCAAAAATCACACTGCACCAGCACCTCTGTTAGATGCAAAATGTTATATGATCCAAAGTCCAGAGAAAACATTGCTTTCTTTGCTGGCATTCTTGGTCCAGTCACTTCCTAGGACAA
This sequence comes from Prionailurus viverrinus, assembly GCF_022837055.1. NCBI lineage: Eukaryota > Metazoa > Chordata > Mammalia > Carnivora > Felidae > Prionailurus > Prionailurus viverrinus. Next base: position 46,750,261 of record NC_062577.1, on the reverse strand, counting down.
AGTTCTATACTTCTTTACTGTCAGATGTACCCAAAAATATCCAAAGAGAGATGACAAGACGCTCCCTTCGGAATATCAGTTAAATTTGACTGGATGATGGCTCAAAATTTTGACAGTTTACCATATTCAATGTTCTATGCTAAGTGCTTCGAATTAATGATATGTGGTCTTCCTTAGAATAATCCTTTGAGGAAGACATAAGCAGATCAATTTGCAGATAAGGAAAATAAACTCTGGAAATGTCAAGTAAACTGCCCAACTTCACAGGGCTTGATGAACTGCAGAGCAGCATTCAAATTTACATTATTTTTTATTACATGAAAAATACAACTATATACCAGCTTTCAAAATAAAATTTTTTAATGTTTATTTTTGTTTGAGAGAGAGAGAGAGAGAGAGAGAGAGAGAGAGAGAGACAGCGTGCACGTGCAAGAGTGGGGTAGGGGCAGAGAGAGGGAGACCCCGAATCCAAAGCAGGTTCCAGTCTCTGATCACAGAGCCTGAAGGGGAACTCAAACTCACATATGGCAGGATCATGACCTGAGCCGAAGTCAGATGTTCAACCACCCAGGCACCTCTACACCAGCTTTCATAACTACTAAATATGAGACACAGAGTTTCGTGGCAGCAATACTTTAAGTATCTGCAAATTGCTCCATTCTACAAAAGCAAGACTTTAGAGAAAGTGGGTGGAGAGCAGGGTCACTCCAAAACCCTACCCAAATGAACACAATAATGGAAACATCAATAAAGACATAACCAAGGTTCTTTTTTAGAGGTCATATATCAAAATATTAACAAAATTTTTTTCTTAATATTCTGTAACTCCAAGGTCGCTTGAAAAAAAATATCATTTTCCTACTCCATATATATTTTTTTAATCTTTATTTATTTTTGAGAGAGAGAGAGAGAGAGAGAGAGAGAGAGAGAGAGAGGGGCAGAGAGAGAGGGAGACACAGAATCTGAAGCAGGATCCAGGCTCTGAGCTGTCAGCACAGAGCCCTATGCAGGGCTCCAACTCATGAACTGCGAGATCATGACCTGAGCTGAAGGACGTTTAATCAGCTGAGCCACCCAGGTGCCCCATTTTTCCACTCCATATTTAAAACACTGTGGCACAGGGTGCCTGGGTGATTCAGGCAGTTAAGTGTCTGACTTCAGCTGGGGTCATGATCTCACAGTTTGGGATTTTGAGCCCCAAATAGGGCTCTGTACTGACAGCTCAGAGCCTGGAGCCTGCTTCGGATTCTGTGTCTCCCTCTCTGTTCCTCCCCTGCTCCCACTCCGTCTCTCTGTGTCTCTCTCACTCTCAAAAATAAAGACAAAAACAATTATAAATAAATAAATAAACAAACAAACAAACAAACAAACACACTGTGCCTGTCATAGCATTCTTCCTGAAGACGTAGGTTTTAGGAAGTACTGGCCTGAACAAAACTGCCCCTCCTCCTTACTCTTCAACTAGGAATGGCCAATGAGTCACATTTAGATAAAATGTAACATTATTAAGAAAAATAAAGTCTGTGCTGAATAAAAACTATTCCAAATCACATCAGTGCAACAAAGTCATTCAAGAGGCTAAAACTCAGTTCTTTTCCCTGGAGGTATTAAGAGAATTTATTTTTACCATACTTCTCTTTATTAATTTTACTGCAATAGTGTTGATAGATTTCTGTGTTTTAGATGTATGTCTTTGTATGCCTATGTTTTCCATAACATACTACAATGTATAGGGTATAGACCTTTTAAAATTCTACATTTATTCATTTAAGTAAAGACCTAATAATAGTTGTTTAATACATAGTTGCTTAATGATAGTCTAAAACTTTTGCCCGTTGTTGTATAATTCTATTGTGAACCCTATTTACATGTGACGACACACATATGCATATAGAATGTACGTTAAAGGGTGTAATATATAATCTCTTTGTTCCAGATTCACTTTTTCTAATAACCCATAAGCTAGGCACTTTTCTGGGATCAAGAGTTACAGCAGTGATTAAAACAGATAATGGACCTCCCTCATTGATTGTCCAGACAGTGTCGGGACAACACAAATAGAAAGGAAAGAGGGTGACTGGCAGGGGTGAGGAGATCTCTTCCATTTTAACTTGGTTACCATGGAAGTCTTATGAGTGAGGGTAGAGACCTCCAAGCTGAGAGAATTGCAAGGACAGTTTACGTGCAGCAAAGCAGAGCCACTGGAGATAATGAATCAGGGTTTAGTAGGAACTGAAAACTTGACCCCCTTTTTTTTCCCAAAAAAGTGAAGAATGTCAAAATAGAATTAGCTACAAAAAAAAATGAGTTTTTGAAAAATCAATTACAAATTTTACATTAACTGAAAAATAGCACAACAATTACAAATCTAAGAAAATCCTAATATCTTTTATTAATCAACTGATACCCTTTTCCATTATTTTTTTCTATATTTTTCAGTTATATACTGTTAAATAGGTCCTATATGGCAATGATTATCTAAGAGTGGAAGATAATTTTTTCTATTATACTTGATCAATTTTTTTCCTGAGGGATTAGAAAACCATCTTTTACTTTTAAAATGGGTATTCAAAACATCATCCAATTTTTTTAGTATTACTGTTAAACTTTTAAAAACTTCTATGAATCTTTTTATGTGTAAGTTATAAAATCTCAGGGCATTTTAATTTTTCTTGTAAAGTAATTGTAAAAATTATTTGAACTGACAACAATCCATGTCATTGATGTGGATTCACTATAGTGCTGCATTAACAGTCATGTTATCTTTGTTAATATCAGTATTTTGTGTTAAATCAGCATGAAATTAAATTTTTCCACCTTCTATTCAAACTATTATCTCCTCTTCATTAAGTGGATTATCAAACAACTTAAGATTCTATTCATCACTTCAAAATGTATTTTTCAATGAATTACTGCTTTGATGGGATGTGATTTTTATTTCATTTTGCTTCTTGATATCAAAATAATTTCAATTTATTTCCTTACTCATTCTTTTCACTTCCCTTTAGTGACTGTAAATCTTTATCTCTTCTCTGAGTTCCTCCATAATAATTTTTTAATATGAGAGTACTGCACATATATGTTAAATCAAGAGTCTAATTTCTTATTTGTTTTGGTGAAATGTTTCAAAACCTCATTCAATTGCATTTAAAGCATTATCAACTTTAATTTTTTTTTCAATTTGTCTTTGAATTTATAAAATATCACTGCCTTAATCTTGTAAGGCTTGGATGGCATGATAATCAAATCTGTGGAATGTGGCTATAGGGAAACTGAGTAGGTGTTTAGAGGTACATATATTTTTCATAGTCACTTCAATGTGTGTTTGTGTATATACGAACTGTATATACTGTATATATATACAGTATATATACAAACTGTATATAAAAAATTTTAAATTTTTTTCTAATGTTTATTTTTGAGAAGGAGAGAGAGACAGAGAGAGAAAGCGTGTGAGTGGAAGAGGGGCAAATAGAGAGGGAGACACAAAAGCTGAAGCAGGTTCCAGGCTCCAGGCTATTAGCACTGAGCCTTGATGCAAGGCTTGAACTCACAAACTGTGAGATCATGAACTGAGCCAAACTCAGATGCTTAACCAACTGAGCCACTCAGGCACCCAACACACACTGTATAGTCAACTTACTGTTAGCTGTTTGGTGCAGGAATACATTTCCAAGAATTTTCTTATTAGAGACTGCATTGACATAGCTGGTACTTTTTAAAAAATGTTTACTTATTTTGAGAAGGGGGGGTGGGGAGAGGGAGAATGGGGCAAAGAGAGAGAGGGAGACTCCCATGCAGGCTCCGCTCTGTCAGCATGAAGCCTGACACAGGGCTCAATCTCATGAACCGTGAGCTCATGACCTGAGCTGAAATCAAGAGTCAGATGCTTGACCAACTGAGCCACTCAAGCATCCCCATGGCTGGTAATTTTAATGACTGTAAAGAAAATGGTTTCATATGAATATGTTCTGATACCTCACCACTGTCACTTGGCAGGAGCAGATATGTAAAAAGGTAAGCTGGCATGGAAAAAAGGCAATGACTTGTGGTTGAATTATCTTCTTTTTAATCAGATGGGCATACTGTCAGGGCCCTACCCAGGGCTTTAAAACGTGGCTGTTCAAGTGAGGAGCAAGTGAAGAACTCTGAAGCTTCAGTTTTATTGGCTGTGCAGGAAATCCAACACTTGAGGCCACTGAAACTAGAGCAGAGAGAAAATGTGGAGATGGATTTGGAGGGACAGCCAGAGGAGAAGGATCTTGTGCAAGCTGAGGATTTGGAGATTGATGCTAAGGCAGCTACTAGGGGACTCATAAGGGATGTAATATTATTCATTAACAGAATTGCTTTGGCTGCTGACTTTGGGGGGAAGGGAGGACTCTTGAAGCCCAGTTAGAAAGATATTTTAGTAATTCAGGTGTAAGATGATGGTGACTAAAGTATTACTAGTCATAGAGAGGTAAAAAAAAAAAAGGGAAAAAATGCTTAGATTGGAACAATATTTTGAAGGTAGAGTTGAAAGGGTTTGATGGATTTGATGAATGGTGTCAAGGAAAGAAACTAGAATGATACTAACATCTTTGATCTTAGAGAATAGATGTGCTATTTCCCAGACTGCTGAGAAGGAAAAAAAGGTTTTGGCCAAGCACGTTTTGGGATGCCTATTGGACATATAAGTGTAAGGGGGTTTGAGTAGATAAGTTACTTGAGTCTGGAATTTGGTGTAGAATTAGGATTAGATAAATAGGTTTAGATGGCATCAGCTTTGGGACTTGATGATGTCCCTAAAGAAGGAGTATGGACAGAGAAAAATCTGAGAATTGATCCTACGCACATCATTAAGCAGAAATCAGGAAATGGGAGAAATAAAAGGCAGGCAGGGGATCCAGAAGCCAAGAGAAGAAAAGGTTTCCAGAGTGTATTTAACAATACATGTCTGACTTCACTGGCATGGCACTTGTGCTGTCACACAGGGCCCTCTGCTTTTATTACTTCCCTGCATTAGTCAAGTACTAATGCTGAAAATGACAGATGTTGGTCACAGGGTGTAATTCTTCAGTTACCAGATGAACAAGTTCTGGGGACCCAATATACAGCATGGTGACTACAGTTAATAAAACTATATATTTATATATTTGAAATCTGCCAAGAGTAGATCTTAGGTGTTCTCATCACATATGCAAAAAAATGTAACTATGTCAGGTAATATATTAATGATTGTAGTAATCATTTCAGAATCTATATGCAGACTGTCTCTGAGGATAAGTACTTGAGTAAAAGTAATGTACAATGAGAGGAGACAAATACAAGGAAACTACAGGAATTAGAAGTTTCTAACATCTACAGCTACTGCAAATATTCGACACAGACCAATTTCTAATCAAATTAACATAAAGTCTCACACTAAAGGTATATACCTCAGCCTCCACTACACAATATAACATTCTTGGTTTTCATCAAAAAATTACAATAAAAAACACATTCTAAGTAGACAAAGTAAGTATCTGAACGAGATTCACACATGACATGATTTTGGTATTATCAGATACAAAATTTTAAATAACTACCATTAATATTTTAAGGTGCTAAATAGAAAAAGACTATATACAGAACAGAAGGTTAATATTAGTAGAGATGGAAACTCTAAGAATAGGAAATGCTGGCAATAAACAGTCAGAAATGCATGCCTTTGATACTAATTCAGACTGGAAACAGGTGAGGAAAGATCACTGCTCTTGAAGATAGGTTTATTGAAACTTCCTAACATGAAGTGTAAAGAGAAAAAAAAAGAACATCTAAGAACTATGTGACAGTCTATAAAGATAAGTGTAATTGGAACATCAGGAGAATAAAGAAAATGAAACAGAAGTATTTGAAACACAAGGGCTGAGCCCTTTTCACATTAGTGACAGACAAAAGGTCACAGATCCTGAGGATCCCACCTTAGAAAAAAAATGATAGCAAGAAAAAAAGAACTACACTCAGGCATATTATATTTAAGCTACAGGAAGCAAAAGGCAAAAGCAAAGAGAAAATCTTGCAAAAGGCCAGGAGTGATGAGAAACAACTTACCTGTAAAGGAACAAGATTAAGAATGACACTACACTTTTTGTCAGAAGCCAGAAAAGTAAGAAGTACAGCAAAATATTTAGAGTGTTGGGGAAAAAAGAAATCAACCTAGAATTTTATAGCCAGTGAAATTATCAAGGAAAATTAAAGAGACTTTCATCTTCAGCAGACCTATACCCTCCAAAATAGGTCAAAAAAAGTTCTTCAGAGAAAAGGACCTTCTATAAGTCAAAAATTGCTCTACGTAAAGAAGAACACTGAAGTAATAAATGAAGGTAAAATGAACTATTTTCTTTCTTGATTTAGAATAGTTTAAAGTATTAGTAGAAATGTATTGGATTATAGAATTTGGATAGGAAAAATTAATGGCATTATTTTCATAAAGAATGGTAGGGATGAACTAAGATCACTCTAACTACCTGCATTACACATGAAGCCACATAGTGTTAATTTAAGTTAAAAATTCCAGTTAAAAAAATTCCAGTTAAAAAACTGGAAACTCTAGGGCAACTACTACAAGACATTTTAAAAAGAGGATTAGAGGACATAAAATGGAATTAAAAAAATTTATGTTTATTCATTTTTGAAAGACAGAGAGAAACAGAACAAGCAGGAGTGGGGTGAAGACAGAGGGGGACACAGAATCTGACTCAGGCTCCAGGCTCTGAGCTGTCAGCACAGAGCCTGACATGGGGCTCGAACTCACAAACTGTGAGATCATGACCTGAGCCGAAGTCAGATGCTCAAACGACTGAGCTACCCAGGTACCCCTGGAATTTTTTAACATTTTCAATTATAGAACAGAATGCAGAGAAAAGAGGAATAAATACAAATGCAACTAAAAACAGTTACAAATATGATAGATACCAATCCAATTATATCAATCATATTGATATTGATATATTATATCAATTATATCAATTATATCAATGTAAATTAGTTAAATCACCAATGAAACACAGATGGTCAGAGTGAAGTAAAAATAGGACCCAACTATGTACGGTCAAGAAGAAAAATATATTTTAAATATAAAGACTCTGATATAATAAAACCAAAGTACATGCCATCCTAACACACACACACACACACGCATGCACACACAAAGAGCTGGAATAACTAATTTCATACAAAACACTTCAGAACAAGAAAAATTATTAGGAACAAAGAGGAACACTACATGATAGAGAAGTAAATTCTCCAAACCAGAACATTAGAAATATCTTAAGTTAAAAATACAACATATAATACTTTCAGGATACAGTGCAAATAGTACTTAAAGGGAAACTTATAGTATTAAATTCGTGTTAGAACAAAAGAAAAATCAGTCATCTAAGCCTGAAATTTAAGCAAGTGGAGAAGGACAGTTTAAAACTAAAGCAAGTAGGAGAAAATAAAGTCAAAATGAAAATGGAATAATGGCATCAAAATACGGTTCTCTGAAAAGATCAGTTATAAACCTCTATCGGATATAGGAAAAAGTGACGACCCATATTACCAGCATCTGAAATGAAAGAAGCATCACAACTAATCCTTTGTTTATTAAAAGGATAAAGGAATACTGTAAAAACTATGCTCACTAATTTGATAATTTAGACGAAATAAAAATTCCTTAAAAGATACAATGCACCAAATTATATACAAAAAGATACAGATAATCTATAATGCCCCATAATTAAAGAAATCAAATAATTAATAACGTTCCAAAAAAGATAGCACCAGGACCAAATATATTCACTGATGAATTCTAGCAAACATTTCAACAGTAAAAATAACAAATTCTCCACAATCTTTTCCAGAAATTAAAGCAGAGGGAAAACCTGGATGCCAGCAATACCCTAAATACGATAAATGCATTAGAAACACGACTACAGACCAATATTTCTCATGAACTTATGCAAGATTCCTTAACAGAACATTAGCAAATCAAATGCAGTGGTGTTTAAATTATATTTATCCCATGTACACAAGGCTGTGTTCAACATTTTTAGATTATTGATGGAATCTACATCAATAAAGAAGTTATATAATTAAGCAAGTAGAGCAGAACAGCTTAAGACTAAAGTAGAAGAAAATAAATTAACAGAAAGCCAAAATGATAATAAAATAATAGCATCAAAATATAGTTTGACAAAATTCACAAATTCATTATAAAAACTGAGCAAATGGGGCGCCTGGGTGGCGCAGTCGGTTAAGCGTCCGACTTCAGCCAGGTCACGATCTTGCGGTCCGTGAGTTCGAGCCCCGCGACGGGCTCTGGGCTGATGGCTCAGAGCCTGGAGCCTGTTTCCGATTCTGTGTCTCCCTCTCTCTCTCTGCCCCTCGCCCGTTCATGCTCTGTCTCTCTCTGTCCCAAAAATAAATAAACGTTGAAAAAAAAAAAAAAAAACTGAGCAAACTACAAGTGTATAGGAACAACCACAATATGATAAGGAAGAAACCTACGGCTACCAACAGACTTAATAAGAGATGTAATGTTTTTAAATGTAATGTGAGAACATTCATGAGATCTTGGAACAGAAAAGAGAATATTACATAAAAGTTAAAGAGGTCTAAGCATAACTTAGTAACATAGCAACTTTAATTATTAATTTTAATTTTGACAAATGCATCATAATACTGTAAGATATTAAAAAGCAAAACTACGCTATGGGACATATGAAATTCTGTACTACCTTTGCACTTTTTCTGTATATCTAAAACTGTTCTAAAATTAAAAGCTTATTTTAAAAATACATTATGTTCTTATTCAATTTACTGTTTAAGAAAAATTTTTTTCAAATAAAAAGTATTTTCTAAACTTCATACTATTTTAAACACAAAAATCTATCTGGTCAGTGTATGTGTTTTGTATTTATTAAGCTACACATTGAAAGAGATTCATGTATTTAAGAACTATAGATTTATTTAATAAGCAAACTAGGTTAGATAGCAACTGAAAAATGAGATGTTTACAGTCTGTTATACAATTCACTTGTGAGTTTGTTGAGATGAACATTTTCTCACATAAACATTGTTAGTGTTCATACTAAAACTGAATTGATAAAAATGATTAAATCTATAATATGGTTGAAATACATATGGGTAACAAATTTTTAACAATGCTGTTCAATATTTACTCCATGATTGTTGGCTTTAAAGATTATTTTGAATGTAGCTGCTCTAGAATTTCAAAAAAGGTTTAAGAGAAGAAAACAGATAAAAGTCCTTGCAGAAATTCTGAAGGGGTGTCTTGTGAAACTAAGGGTTCTGCAACTGAAATCCTTGCCGAACGGTCACTTTGTCATATCTAAATGGAATTTCAACACAGGATTTTGGAAAACATACTTGTGAAACTAGAAATACCTTTACACAACAGGAGCCATATTTATTTCATAGGAAATAAAGAGGCAAAGAATTGTTTAAAATGTGTATTTACCATACATATTTAAACATTGCAAGCACTATAAGGATTGCATATGGAAGATTAACCTGAGAGCAATAAAAGAAGTTTGTGAAGAAAAGTCATTGGATCTAATAAGCTGTACTAAATACCACATAAAATTTCCCGGTATATCTTAGTAATTTCCCAAATCAGCCTTATTAAGCATATCAAATTGTTGAAGACACTGGAAAACTGAATTATTTCTATAAGCAGATTAAGGCAATAGACACACACACATACACACACACAGATTTTACAGTCTGACAAACTTAGGTTGCCATCTTAAGGAAAAAATAAATTATAGCTGTAAAATCTGTGCAACAAATATGTCAGTGAGGGGCACCTGGGTGTCTCAGTCAGTTGAGTGTCTGACTTCAGCTCAGGTCACAATCTCACGGTTTGTTAGTTTGAGCCCCCCATTGGGCTTGCTGCTATCAGCGTAGAGCCTATTTCGGATCCTGTTTCCCTCTTTCTCTGTCCCATCCCTGCTCACCCTCTCTCTCAAAAATGAATAAACATTTATAAATTATATATATATATATATATTTATATATAATTAAAATAAACATATATAAAAATATATTTATATATAAGTAAAACATATATATAAATACATATATTATAAACATAATATTTATAAAATATATAATATATATACACATGATATAAATATTTATAAACATTAATATATAAAAATAAAATATAAACATACATATATACATATATGTATATATACATATATAAATATATAAATATAAATACATACACAAATATACATATATGAATAAATGTATAAATATACATATATAAATATATACATAAATATAAATACATATATATGTATTTATACATATATATTTATATATATATATATAAAACAGATTCCACCCTGGACAATAAGCAGATTATTAAAGATTAGGCAGCTCACAAAATCTTCAGGGATTTTGTATATATATATATATACAAAACAGATTTATATATATACATATATATATAAATATAAATATATATATATACATATATATATAAATATATATATATATATATATATACAAAACAGATTTATATATATATAAAAACAGATTCCACCCTGGACAATAAGCAGATTATTAAAGATTAGGCAGCTCACAAAATCTTCAGGGAAATTAGAAAAACTGGCTAGAAGCCATGTACCTAAAAACAATTTGCAACCACACTCAGATCTGTATCATTAAGAGAAATCATCATGGGCACTAGTGAACATAGGATTAGACTCCAATGACTCCATGCCTTCTACTCTTTAAGAGATTCCCACATCCATGCTCCCAAGATTTCATGCTCTTCATCTTCTTCAAATGCCCCTCTAAATGAAGTTTCACATGGTGTATCTGCTTAGAGAAGCATAGAATGCTGGTTGTATCTAGTGGCAAGAGAGGCTCAACAATGAATTCTGGCTTCTATGTTTGGAGGCAAACCTCAAAGTAAGGATTTACTAAAAACTTAGAATCATACTGTTCAAGAGATTTTAGGCAACCATCAATATGGCCAATGTCTATTATACGTTTTAGATAGCTTATTTCATGTACATTGACTTCATTCGGTAATGCTGTTTTACATAAAAGTAGCTTCTGTAAACTTCTTAACACCATGACTATAGTATATTAAATATTCAAAACATGGATATTATTATTGGTTTGTAAAAACTTTTACAGAAGTTTTAAACATTTATTATAGTCAAGCTAGTCCTGCTACCTCTATCAACAAAATTATTATAGCCACTTAGCCTAATAGTAATAAAAACATAAATTATAAAACTGATTTATCATATTACAATTATAATTGTATATCTCATGAGGCTTACTAATAGGGATAAAAATTACTGGTCAAGGAGAACCTGGGTGGCTCAGTCAGTTAAGCATCCAACTTTGACTCAGGTCATGATCTCATGGTTCATGGGGTTAAGACCTGTGTTGGGCTCTGTGCTGACAATTGGAGCCTGGAGGCTGCTTCAGATTCTGCACCTCCCTCTTTCTCTGCCCCTCCCCTGTGCTTGCTCTCTCTCTCTCAAAAATAAATAAACATTAGAAAAAGAAAATTACTGGTCAAAAAAAAAAAAGCACTATCACATTCAAATGACTCCTTCATAACATTAAAATCTATTAGTAGCATTCTTGGTTTTTGCAACAATTTCTCTGGGATTGGATTTTGTGAATCCTGTCATGAAAGATAGAGTACACATATCAATATATCAACAGTCCAGCTTTTGTAGAGAAGGCTAACAGGTCCCAAGTAGTGGTCACTTGCTAAAGTAATCATTTGGAGGTCTACTGGGAACTTAGTTTTCCTTAAATCCTGCTGCCATAATTTATGGAATTTCCCATTAACTTATGGCTTCTCAGTTCCTCAGATTTCTATAACAATCAAACTTTTAAAACTTGAAATAGAAAGTAATGGAAACCAGGTTTTTATTATTTAAATTTATTATTTGCTTTCTTATCTATAATGTACATTTTACAGACTTAAAAGAAAATCTTCGGAACTGTCAGTGACTATTTAAAATAAGTAGCTTCCAAAATAAATGACTTGTCAGTTTGTATTAGAATTGCTTGCCTGATTAAAAAAAGGAGACCGTAATTAAGTGTTTGCCTGTTAATCTAACTGTTATTTAGAAGTCATTAATGAAAATGGTTTATGGGTTCAAGAAGTCTTCCATATTTAAATTAATTCTGTTGCTAAAAGCTAGACTAGATTTGCACAATATTCAAAACACTCTGGAAAGTAAATGAACCAACAGGCATTGAATGAAGAGCGCATCTTTCAAAGAAAAAGTTTGTATTTGCTGCTCTTTAATGCAATTCTGTCTAAACATTGGTGTTATTTTTACAATTGAAATGAGAGGTCTTAAAAAAGTAAAAGAAATAAATTGAGAAAAAGTAGCAAGACTCTTCCTTTTATCTTATCCCCAAGTGTGCCTTTGAATTCTCTAATTACAATAGATCTTACTTATACTTTCGCTAGAGAGAAGAACTTAAAAATCCTGCAATTATTGTATTTTATCTGTGAAAGACAAGATCACTGAAGATAAATACACAAACTGTTAAATTAAGACACTTGTGGATACAAATGGTCTTAAACATGTTCATCTCAATCTTTAATAATTATGTTTTAAAAAATAAGAATACTCCAGGACATTAAAATCTAAGAGGGTATGAAATGGTGAGGATTCAAGGAAGAGTCATTACCTCAGATGCAACTTAGGATAGCTTTTTCTGACCTTAATCAGTATTCATTCTACCACCATTATGTCTAGTAAGTAGCTTCATTTTCAATGTATATTGTATGCAGTTTATCATTGTGTTATGTTTAATAATTTACATCCTAGATGGGAAGATGAATATTACAGTACATGAGGTCCTGGAATTCACATTTTTTACCCAGCCCTAATCCTGTATTTAGTATTATATTTAGCTTTAGTCAATGAATTTTTTGTTGGCTGTATAGATTTGATGTTTGAATTGATGGAAAATTTTACTTAAAATTAGAAGCATAAGGTCAAGATTAATATTAAATTTATTGAAATGGAGGGCTTAATTGGTTGTCAATGACTGGTATTTTTTGAAAGAGAGAGAGAAGAGGCAGAAGAGAATAACCTTAAGAAAAGATTATTATCAATATATTAATCTATAAAATGGATTTAATAATGTCTAGATCAATAGGATTTTATGAAGTTTAAATTCAATCATAGTAAAGTACTAGGCTTATATAGAACACAAAGATTTTTACCTTGAGGATCGTAAGATACTCATTGATCTTATAAGGAGAGGTCACTGGACTCAAACTAAGTCAACTAACATTACCTTTTTTAGCAAAAGATTGCCATTCTGGTTGATAAACCATTTCACATGCCATAGTATATTATCTTGTCAAGGTGCTCTATGATATACAATAATGATTAATTTTCTGCATCATTTCAGATACACTACAAGTTGGAAAGAGATGGCATTCTCTCTCAGAAAGCAACAGATATTACAGAGTAAGATTGTAGACATTTCTCAACTTTTAAAAAAATGAGTGGAAGTTAGTCACAGATTGCAGAAGTAGATGCATATCTCAACACAGTTGCTTTCAGTCTTACAAAGTTTCAGGAAGAACTTTGTTTACAAATAGTATTTCTACCCAAGACAATATTACAATCATTGGGACTTCCTAGTTCCTGAACCAAAATCAGTGTCAGAGTAATACATGTTCTAGGGAAAAGTCAAATAATGTATCACCAACATTGTTATCTGCCTAGAGAAAACTAGTAGGTACCATTATCACTTCACTGGAAGTGAAGCCTGGAATAAAGTCTAGAGAATAAGGATTAACATCATCTGATGACCACTTCCACTCTTTGTAAATCTTGTAATATTCAATGAGAATGAAAGAATATCAAACACCTTGCTTCTATGTGACATTTTCTCTTTTAGCAATTGGCTTTTTATGTGAACTCTTTTGGAATGGGTTTAACAGACATTTGACTGAGTGTATTCTTTGTATAATGAATTGTGCTAGAACTATATACACTCATGGGCAATGTAGAGACTCCAAGCTTGAGAAGCTTACATTTTGGAATTCATAAAATTAAAAAACAATGGTAAATCATTGTGATGGAGTAGTTTACAGATGAATTTTAAAAAGACCCCAAGGAAGAAACATCCAATCATCTGAGAGATAAGCAAAGACTCACCAGAAGTGAGATAGAAGACAAGCTGACCAAGTGGACAAAATTCTTTTGCAGACAAAATTCTAGGGTTAACATTGCAATACTACATGGATGTAAGAAAGCATGATAGTTCATAGAAGTGAAAAAAAAGGAAAAGAAGGGGAAAAAAGTTAAAAAAGGGGGGGCTGCCAAATGACATAGAAAGAGTTGCTACTTAAAAACAATTACCTTGGGGGCGCCTGGGTGGCGCAGTCGGTTAAGTGTCCGACTTCAGCCAGGTCACGATGGCTCAGAGCCTGGAGCCTGCTTCCGATTCTGTGTCTCCCTCTCTCTCTGCCCCTCCCCCGTTCATGCTCTGTCTCTCTCTGTCCCAAAAATAAATAAACGTTGAAAAAAACTTAAAAAAAAAACCGATTACCTTGTTTCTATGCTTCACATTATTTAATCATTTAATACATCTCCCTAATGGGTAGGTGCGATCATTATAATACCACCTTATCCCCATTTTACTGTCACACATCTGAAACACATGAAGATTAAACAGTTTGTCTATATTACACAGCTAAGTAGTGAATGAGTCTTCATTTAGATCCTAGAAAATTTAAAACAAAAATCTGCTCAGTCACTACTCTATATGGCTTTTTAGTTTAAAATGGAGCATGCCAAAAGATGGGAAGAGTGAATGAAGAAATACAATTTAGATACTGAAAATTTCATGACCCATGCTAAAATAATTTGGATTTAATTCCAAGAACAGTACAGACTCAAGCCATTGTAAACTCAGGAATTCAATGCTTATTGAGTTAAGCAAACACCTTTCAATTTGTAGTCTGGAGAGTAGATTGCAGGAAGGCTATACTGGAAAGCAAGGACATAAAAAGTTGCTAATGAAATTTAGGCAAAATAGTTATAGATACTACAAATAGAGAGCTGTGGAACAAGCCAGGTGATATTTAGAAGACAGAATCTATATAATTACTTTAAAGGTATATTGGAATAAAATAGGTAAAAATTATTTTAATTGTTTTAATGTTTATTTTTGAGAAAGAGAGACAAGTATAAGTGGGGGAGGGGCAGAGAGAGACACAGAATCTGAAGCAGTCTCCAGGCTGTCAGCACAGAGCACTACACGGGGCTCAAACTCATGAACCGTGAGATCATGACCTGAGCAGAAGTTGGACACTTAACCAACTGACTGAGTGACTGAAGCAACTGACTGAGCCACCAAGGCGCTCCAAAATTACTTTTTGAAAACTTAATAAAAGGATAATAGTTTTATTTACTAGGATGATAGAAATGAGTTCACCCATTGACCTATTACACTGAAGGTGTCTGAAATTATAAAGTGTAAATACATATGTGCACCTGGTTATATGGGATATGAAGCCAATAAATGTTCTCTGGGGTGAATAGGTACCAAATGGTTCATTCATTTGTTCACGAAGTATTTCCAGAGCACTTATTCCACACCACAACTATTATCCTAGCAATGCAAGTACAGTACTGAATATGATAGATAAGGTCTTGCCTGCCACAGAGAACTAAAGATGAATAGTAATTAAACAAGTGAGCAAGGTAATTACAGATAATGGTTAGTGCTATTGAGAATATACAAGGCTTTATTTAGAGTAACTCAGCAGCTCCCTTCAGATTTCATAATCATGGAAGCCACCTCTGTGAAGGAGTCTTTGGAGAAAAGATTCGCATGATTAGGAGGGATAACAGGGTAATTGAGGAGTATGGGTGTTCAATGAAGTTAGAGAACTAGATTCAGGTCTCAGCCTTGTAAAATAGTGGCTTTGTGAACTTTCCGAATTATTTAAGCCATCTTAGCCTGAGTCTCCTCAGTTTCATGTAGGTCATTTAACACAGTTTTAATAAGAAAAATATTCAAACAGTATCAGCAACAATACAACAGTAATTCTATTATTATTATTTTACCCAGCTCATCAAGGCAGGAAAACATTTGTAAGTTTTCTCAGCCACTACTTACAAGTAGGTATTTGCATGCAGTGTCCTCTCTATGTAGCTCCTTTACAAATGTGCAGTGGTATTTAAAAAAATGGCTTAGAGTATAGAATTTACAGATAGAAACTATCAGGCTCACCTTTAAAACACAGGGAGGATAGGGGCGCCTGGGTGGCGCAGTCGGTTAAGCGTCCGACTTCAGCCAGGTCACGATCTTGCGGTCCGTGAGTTTGAGCCCCGTGTCGGGCTCTGGGCTGATGGCTCAGAGCCTGGAGCCTGTTTCCGATTCTGCGTCTCCCTCTCTCTCTGCCCCTCCCCCGTTCATGCCCTGTCTCTCTCTGTCCCAAAAAAAATAAACGTTGAAAAAAAAATTTAAAAAAAAAAACACAGGGAGGATATAAAAGATTTGGGATTGAGAGTCCTTTTGTATATAAACTGAAATCCCTCATCATACATAAATCTACCTGTTACCGTATTTTGTTAAATAATCCTGAGTAAACATTTTAATGTGTTTTCTAATGACTTCGATGGCAATTAGATTTGTTATTCATTGTTTCTAAAGACCTTTGTGGTCCAGGGGAATATGAATTGCTTCCTTATTCAGCAGGTTGATAATGACTTCATTTCTTTTAAAGTATTTCATTTTAAAAATTATTTACTGCTCTCTGCTTATAAACAAAAGTATAAGCTTGGCTTTTATCCAAAGGAAGGAGTACAAGGATCTTTGATTCTCAAGATATATCCATGTTTCAAACAGCAGGGGAAAAAATGGAAGATTTTTTTTTTCTAAGACAAACATACTTAAGTTTAGTATCTTCTATATTTGGGCATATAGGTGCATGTGAGTAGTATGTTTGTATATAATCTCCGTTTAAAATAGGCTTTCCAGGGGCACCTGGGTGGCTCAGTCAGTTAAGCGTATGACTTTGTCTCAGGTCATGATCTCACAGTTCAGGAGTTCGAGCCCTGCATCAGGCTCTGTGCTGACAGCTCAGAGCCTAGAGCCTGCTTCAGATTCTGTGTCTCCCTCTCTCTCTGCCCCTGCCCTGCTCACATTCTGTCTCTCAAAAAGTAAATAAACATTAAAATATTTAAAAAAATAAGTTTTCCATTTCTGACAGGTGAACTATACAAAGCCAAAAAGGTGAAGTCATTTGAATGGCTTCCTCAAAAATAAAATCTCAATTCACTGAAGTTGCAAAGTAAGGAAAACTTTTCCCTGGTTTCACTAAGGAGGCCTAATCACCCTATTTTAAGGCTCTAAGAGAACCATTTATGGCTACCATCCATAGGCTTTTCTAGTTTTTGATTCAAACTTTCAGTGATAGGACTTATAACTTCACCATTACACTATATTTACTATGAGTGCCATGAAGTCAGAAGACCTGGCAAGTAGGGGTCCTTTCAGTAAACATCTAGTGAATGAATTCCTATCACGGTACCTACTAGTTTCTTTCTCCCTCCAGCCCCAACTTCCATTTCTATTCACTGTTGTACTCTTCATCAATAAAGATGGTTCTCCTATTTATTGTTCAGCAGAAGATCCACAATCATAGTCAAATTTTAACCTCAACGATATTAACAGTGTCTTCAAAAATCATTTTGGCATATAGTATGCATTTAAAATGGCATTTTTCTTCTCTTCCTCCCACAGCTTCTGCTTGACTTGTCTAAAGCAGACTGATTCAAAATTATAATTAAAAATAAGTTATGCAACACCCACAGATGCAACTTTCTTAAACTAGAAACTCATTTGCCCTAGTTCAAGAGCAACAGTGGGCAGTATCCTGAAACTGAGTCTATGAACTACTTGCCACATAGAACTAGACTAATGTACCTTAGTTTACTTACCCTCCAGTCACAATTTTAAATGTTGCTACTACTGATAACATTGTTCAGTTTCTTTCTGGTCATTAGATGAGGCATATAATAGTCAAAGCATGTACTCTGGGGCCAGAGTCCTGGGTTTATGTAATGGCTCAGCCACTTAGCAGTTGTGAGACCTGGGGCAAAAAATCTTGTGTATGCGCCTTCATTGCATTATCTATATAATGGGAATGACAATAAATATGGCTTCTCCTATTTTAGTTTTAACTTTTAAATCTAATACTTAGAAGAGTGAATAGCACAAAGTACCTTATAAGTGTGAGTTATGATCCATCTCCAACTGGCTGTTTTCTTATTTAGCAGAAATGTATAGATCCCCCTACAAAGCAGTTTTATCACAATGTTTTCAGTTTCTTAAATATATTTATAAGTCAACTTATCTTGAAAATACAGTTCATTTCAGAGCCACTTGTTTTTATTTGCTCAAAATGTTGTCTAATTTCTACATACATTATTAAATAAATTTGAAATTAAATAATTTTTAGATACATTATTCATTTTGGTATTTCCTTTCATGTTGAAAACTTTAACCTCAAGGAAAAAAAATTTAATTCATCTCTGACTTCAATGTGAATTTGGGCCAGGAGATAATTAAGTTAGGAGCATGGTCCAGGATGACTATTTGAACTTTCATTTTTTAATTACTTCTCAAATTAAAATCTAAGGTACCTAAAAGAAAACTATCATAAACACAGCCCTCTGATAAGATGTTTAATCATGAGTTATTAAATAGTTATGGTTCTAACATCTTATTTTTCCACATCCTAGCCTGTCTCTAATAAAATCAGTTATTTTGTTGATATCTTGTAAGATTGAATTTCTACCCAGAATGCAGGAATATCTATATTTCATGAATAATTTGACAAGAAACTTTACATAATATTGTAGGTCAACCTGGCAGGATAAATATGTATAGAGAAGACTTACTTGGGTGTCTTTTTAGCATTTCTATAAGGACTTCCAATCTCCCTCCAGGGCAGACATTGCATCTGCTATGTGCATAAGGCTATTTTATTCAGTCCCTGGATTTACTATGTAGTGTCACTTATAAATAGCATTGGAAGTTTTATTTTTATATTCTCTTTCATCTGTGTGAAAGTTTATTTCAGGAAACATCAAATGCAAACATTTGTCTTTGGTGAATTCTATATTACATTTCAAAAGTCCATATTACCCTCAAATTTTGAGAATTAAAGTCAGTATTTTCATACTTAATAGTAACTATTTAAGTCCTATATACTTTACCAAAAACTGTCCTATTCTGTCTGTAAAATCTGCTCTTTGTACTCAAGGCTTTGGAGAAGGGAATGTAAAATGGTGATGAAGCAGATGCCTGACAGGGAGTTCAACTAAATTTTAAGCATCCCAGACACTTTCCACTAACATTCAATCTACTATTTTACTTTAAATATAAAATACGAATACTAAAATGATCTGTTTCTTTTTTGTTTAATGTTTGTTTATCTTTGAGAAAGCAAGAGAGAGAGAGAAAGAGAGAGAGAGAGAGAGAGAGAGAGAGAGATGCAGTGAGAGGGAGAGAGAGAATCCCAAGCAGGCTCTGTGCTGTCAATATGGAGCTGTACACAGAGCTCTATCTCATGAACCATGAGATCATAACCTGAGCTGAAATCAAGAGTCAGATGCTTAACCAAGTAAGCCACGCAGGTGCCCCACTATTTCTTAAATGTTAAAATACAAATATAATTTAAAATTGGTGAGCATTAAAAAATAGTTTTTGTTAGTCCAAACTAAACTTGTAATCTAATTTAAAATACTGGTAGATTCCACTTAAATTATATCTCAGAGGTATGAATATTGGATTTTAAGGTAGATTTTCATGTAAAACACAAATATGGCCTCATAAGCTGTTAAAAATTCTTCAATTTCCCCTTTTGCAAAATCTACTATAATAACCTGTGTAAGTTAAAAAGTAGTCTAATTTATATTATTTTTTCAAAATATGGTACAATATCAAAACTTAGTGATAAACAAGTAGCAGAGTTTTCCTGTGAAAAGCCCTGATTAACTTTGTGAGAGATTTAATAAATTTATTTCATAAGTTCAACTCATTTTAACTTTCTTAAAAAAACATTTAACTTAGGGGCACCTGGGTGGCGCAGTCGGTTAAGTGTCCGACTTCAGCCAGGTCACGATCTCGCGGTCTGTGAGTTCAAGCCCCGCGTCAGGCTCTGGGCTGATGGCTCAGAGCCTGGAGCCTGTTTCTGATTCTGTGTCTCCCTCTCTCTCTGCCCCTCCCCCGTTCATGCTCTGTCTCTCTCTGTCCCAAAAATAAATAAACGTTGAAAAAAAAAATTAAAAAAAAAAAAAAACATTTAACTTAAGCTGTGTGATAGTTTCTAGAGAGAAGGAGTCTTTGCCCTGAGATAGAGCATTCAAAAGATGTCACTTTTAGGGAAACTGCAATTGTTCCAATTATATAACAGACTAACTATGTAAAAGTTACTTTTGGAATACTCAAAGTATCATCTCATATGCATTTAAAAATAATCAAATTATCCAATCACGCAGAGCCATAGCTTCTCTTCCATAATATTTATTCAAGAGAACCAAATCCTCAAACAGGAATTAGATGGGTGATAAAACTAGCCTAATCTATATTCTGTAGAGTACTTTTTAAATTCATTTCGTATTATATACAATTTATGTCTATTTTTCTATTAATATTATGCATAATGTGTCAAATATCTATGTAATATGTGGTAATGTATTTTTAACAATATAAACAAAATCTTTTTTAAAGTAAAATATGAGACATTAAGTTTTCACAGTATGTCAGAGATAGTGTTCCACTTGAAATGTAGAGCAGATGAAGTCTTATTTTTCACTCACCTCCAAGCAAAGCTCTCAACTTTGCATTTTCATTTATGTGCAAAGTAGAGGCATTCAAAATTCACCTTAAAGTGGTACAACAACATGAAGACTGGGAGACTGAAAAGGTCAATGCTCCCATTAAGGCAACACCTTGAGAAGTGCACCTCAACTTGTGTAGAGAAACTGTCATTTGAGAAAATGAACTAATGTGGACTAAGTATTTTAATTAATTTTTTTTTTTCAACGTTTATTTATTTTTGGGACAGAGAGAGAGACAGAGCATGAACGGGGGAGGGGCAGAGAGAGAGGGAGACACAGAATCGGAAACAGGCTCCAGGCTCCGAGCCATCAGCCCAGAGCCTGACGCGGGGCTCGAACTCACGGACCGCGAGATCGTGACCTGGCTGAAGTCGGACGCTCAACCGACTGCGCCACCCAGGCGCCCCTGGACTAAGTATTTTAAAATCTACCTGTATTTCATAATATTTGCTTTGGCTTAATTGTGGGAAATTTTTCATAAAAAAAACTCCAATGGTTCCATTGTGCAAATAATTAAGCATAATAACTGATCATTTATTTATCAAGGTCCATCAGTTTTATTTGGTACTCATCTTGGGAATCCTGGTTTGTAAGGTAAGTTAGCATATTGTACGTACTTCAGGGCATAATTAGCATTTTGGAACACTTTCACATGGAGACTAGCTTTCATTCTTCTTTCAAATATAGTTTTATTATTCTAATTTGGTTTGTTCATTGTTAAGTTCTTGGAATTTTTTTTCTCTTAGAATTTAAAGCTGTCTTATTATCCTATAAATATTTCCTGGTTAAATTGAATTTTCAAATGTTCACCTCTAATACCAACAGGAACAACCTTTCACTTTCATGTTTTAAATCCAAAATTGTCATAGCTTCAATAGCGGCATTTCACATGAGTTTTAACAGCCATAAGATATATGACTAGTTTATTTTATTTGCAAGGTTATTTCTCTTCACTGATATTGTAATAAATTTGGGATCTTATTTGTAGAAGGAACTATTTGTAGTTTTCTTATAATATTATATTCTACAGAAGTAAAAATAAAGGACTTTTGTTTGTGGAACATACTAGATGCCAAGTATGGTGGTAGAAAGCCCAGACTCTAGAGCCAGAGATCCTGTGCTCTACCACTTATTAGTTGGGAGAATGCACTTGGCCTCTGAGTACTTCACCTCAGATTCCTCATCTGTAAAATGGCCATAAGCTTTCACATAGGTATATACAATATTATCTACCTTACACGGTTAAGAACTAATAAAGTAAAAATAGCATCGGACACATAGTAACGGATACATACTGATGTTAAGTGAATCAAAATGTTAGTCTCCAAAAATATGGAATTTTCTATGAACTATAAACACCTGCAGGTACTTGTATTAAACATTGTGCCTCAAAAGCCTATTACTATGCTAGGCATAGTTTGATTTTTATTGTTAGTTTATGTAAGAAAAAACCATTCATATTTTGGTGGAATTAGACCTGGTTTCTATAAAAGAGGCGTGAGATAGTTTAGAGAAGTTTTCTTAAACGTCTCCCCATCTCCCCAACCGTTAGTCTCTGGCAACCAACATTCTGTTTCTATTTTTTAAGATTCCATACAAAAGTGACACCTTAACATTATTTCTTTTTCTGACTTGTTTCACTTAGTTGAATGCCCTCAAGATGCACTCATGTTGTCACAAATAGATTTCCTCTGATGACTAAATGTGTGTGTGTGTGTGTGTGTGTGTGTGTGTGTATAATATAATTTCATTTTCTTCATCTATCAGTTGACATTTAGGTGGTTTCCAGATCTTGCCTATTGCAAATAATGTTTCATGAACACAGGGTGCAGATATCTGATAGTATTTTCATTTCTTTCACATATACACTCACAAATAGGTTTCCTGGATCACACAGTAGTTATATTTTTTTTTAACTTTATTGGGGGGGGGGGGCAGGGAAGAGAGAAAGAAAGAGAGAGAGAGAGGGAGAGGAAGAGAGAAAGAATCCCAAGCAGGATCCATACTGTGAGCATGGAGCTGGACACGGGGTTTCAACCCATGACCTGGAGATTATAACCTGAGCTGAAATCAAGAGTTGGATGCTTAACTAACTGAGCCACTCAGGTGCCATAGTAGTTAATTTTTTGAGGACCCTCTGTACTATTTTTATAATAGCTAAACAAATTTCCATTCCCATCAACAGTCCACAAGTTTCCATTTCTTCAATGACATTTCATTGTGGTTTTGATATGCATTTCCCTGATGACTAGTGATGCTGAGCAGTTTTTCATGTACCAGTTTGCCATTTGGATGTCTTTGGGAAAATGTCTATTTGATTCTTCTGTCAATATTTTGGATTGTTTTTGCTATTGAGTTGTAAATGTTCCTTATATATTTTAGATATTAACCCATTATAAGATACATGGTTGGCAAGTATTTTCTCCCATTCCAGATTTCCTCTTCATTTTGATGATTGTTTGCTTCCAAAACACTTTAGTCTGATGTAGTCCCACATGTTGATTTTTGCTTTTGGTGCTGTACTTTTAGTATTCTATTTAAAAAATCATTGTCAAATGTTGAAGAGCTTTCCCCCTTACATGTTGTTCTAGGAGTTTTACTTTTGGGGGGCTTGCATTTAATTATTTAATCCATTTTGAGTTAATCTGTGAGTTCTATTTTTTACACTTTTTTATATATATTTTTTTACAGTTTTCCCAATGCCATTTCTCTACTGAGTATTCTTGGCTGTCCTTTCCCCATTGAGTATCTTTGGCTCCCCTGTTACATATTAGTTGACCGTATAAGCATCAATTTATTTCTAGGCTCTCAATTCTTCCATTATCCTATATGCCTGTTTTTATGCCAATACATTTCTGTGGTGCCCAGTTGTAAAATCTCCTCTTTTGAAACTTCTATCATGATTTTTTCAAACACTTCTATATCTGCATTACAGAATGACCATTCTGTGCATTTACTGAAATAACACTTTAACACATTGAGCATGTAGCTCTCTTAACAAATTTCTTAACATATGTTTTAAACACTTCTCAAAATCCATTTCAAAATGGCCATCACATCCATTCTCTAAAGTAGCAATGTTTATTTTTTTTTAATTAGGAAAACTGTATTTTGGATTTTTTAATACCTAAATTTTATTATTTTTACTATGTTTTTATTATTCAAATAATTTCAAGAATTTGGAGAATGATACATTTTCTCATCTACTTACATTGCAGGTTTTACAAGAACCAATATCGGTTCCTACAATGATTTTTTTAAACAGTGTTACTAAACCAATTAACTCATCTGTAGTCCTTCTTTCTCTCTTTTTCCCTTCCCAGAGATATCATTCCAAGGTTGGTGAGTATCCTGCTCAGTGGCATTAATTTTAGGTTTCTAAAAAAACAAACCCCATAATGGCATTTGTTATTTTACTTTTTTCATTGAGATACTGACATAACATTGTCTGAGTACAACATATTGAGCTGATGCATTTATACTGCAATATGATTACCACCACAGCATTAGCATTCTTGCTGGAGAGAAAGAGACAAGGATTTTATGGAGGTATGGAGAGAGTTCAGATGAAATTAAGTTTGCTTTGGGGATAATTGGTCGTAAATGGTTCTAGGAAAAGAGAGGAATTATTCAAGTATTAGCAGTTGCTGGCTGGGCATTTTATTAAAAGGAATTAGAAGGAAGAGTTAGGACTTAAAGCCATGTGCAAGAGAACAGGAAGAGCAGTGGGTGGCAAGCAATCCAAGACCCACAGCAGAAAATTTTCCATTTCTCAAGTGTCTCTTACACATGTTATAGGGATATGTACTGCATAAAGACTATGAGTGCCAGAAGTAGTCTACCTGCATATTATTTCAGCCTTTTCATTAAATCAGACTGTAGTTTTACAGTTTAAAAACAAACTAAATTCTTTTTTCAAACTTTTGGGAAAAAAAATTTATGATTCTTTAGAAAAAAGTGCTTTTTATACTAATTTCCATATTTTCTATAGGAAGGTTAAGACGACTTCTTTTTCTCCAAGAGAAAAGACTAATACTTAGACCACTTCTTTCTTACTTGTTCTTGTTCATTGATGAGAATGATTTATTTAATTGGTGATACAAAAGAAATACTTAACAAGTATAGCCATGCCCTGTGTTGATATTCATTCTTACACAGAAGAGATGGACCAAATAAACTGTATGTCCACTCTAGTCTTATGCACTTGGTAAGCTTCCCATACCATGTTCTATTCTATAACGGAAGCAGCCTGAAATTGTGTCAAGTGTAGGAGGCATAATTTTGGTTTTGGGTCCAAACTGTATTCTCCAGCTTAGTTTTACTAACTACAAAGCAGATATTTTGGTCTCTATTTCACACCTGTGTCTAATTCTAAGTTGTTTCAGAACCCATAAGGGAAGGTATATGATTAGTTGACTGCCTGCTCATTTATCATTTTTTTAAACACAGAATTCATTTTTAATGAACCATATTAGAGGCTACTGTTTCATGGAAAACACATTAAGAATGATTTAGTAATCTGGAGGAATATTACACAGATCAGTGGCTTTCAAAATATTTCATGGAATTTTGGTTGCCAAGAGAAGTCTGGAAATGTACTAGACTAGGCAATATGCATCGAAATCTTTGATTAGTGACAAGCAGCTTAAAGTAATAACATGCACATGAGCATTAGAGAATGCAGAGTGGATTCAAATTGTGTCTCCTACATTTATTAGCTGGGAAGCTATACCTTTTAGGTAAGTCATCTATAAAATTCAACACATTTCATAAAGCGCTACAATAGTACATACAGAAGTCACTATAATACTTGAACATGAATAACGTGTGCAAACAATGCTTGACAGAGTTGGAGCTGAATAAGTAGTTCTTATGCCATTGTTTTAATAACAGTAAGTAATAATAGTCTGGTGAGTTCCATTGGTTATTTTTTAAACACATGTTATACAATAGTTTACTGATTATTTTCAGAACAACAATCGTGGCAGGACATAATAAATATGTTAATAACAAATCTTAAAATGTAATCATCAGCTAGAAAAAGTTCCCCCCACCAAAAAAAAAAAAAAAAAAAAAAAACCACAAACATAAAATAAAAAACTAGACAAAACACACAGAAATTTATAAAACAACTTAGTCCTCAAAATGTAGCAGTAAATGTAAAATCACTTAATTGTCTAGTTAAATATAAACACGATATGAGTAAATGACATCCATATAACCACTCTATGTTACATGAGATTACCTTAATGTAAGTAGTCTTCAAATATAGTAAAGCAAATGTCCTGAAGTTCTCTGCACTACCCAGATCACATCTGGGTATAAAATTTAAAAATAATAACTCTAAAAGATGGACAAATATACAAAATTATTCAGAGAATTAGAAAGAAACCAACACATTGGGGCACGTGAGTGGCTCAGTCGATTAAGTGTCCAGCTTTGGCTCAGGTCATGATCTTGTGGTTAGTGAGTTCAAGCCCTGTGTCAGGCTCTGTGTTGACAGCTCAGAGCCTGGAGCTTGCTTCAAGTTCTGTGTCTCCCTCTCTCTCTGTCCCTCCCTCACTTGTGCTGTCTCTCTCTGTCTCTCAAAAATAAATAAAAACACTTAAAAAAAAAAAAGGAAAAGAAAGAAACCAACACAGGGCTGTAATCCTTGATAGTAAGAAAGCACAAAACGTGAGAGACCCATTTCACTGTCTTTATTCCTGACTGCATTTTTCAAAATGCTTCCCCAAGATTTAGAAATAAACAGATAACATCACTATCACATGGTTAAAGAAACAGAGACTAACAAAAAAGGTGGGATTTGATGGCAGTTACAAGAGAAGGGAGCCACAGAATAGAAACTCAAGTGCGTGAGCAGAGATTTCAGAGGCTACCCAAGAATAAGAGAAGTTATAGTTCAAGTCTAGCCAGAGTGAAAACTCTGTAGTGTAAATACAGTTCAGTTGAGATCCCAGAAAGGCAAAATCCTAGGAATAGGAATTATGTCAGAATGAAGGCCATGCTCTAAGAGTAAGGAAAAAACTGAAAAAGACCACCCTTAACACCACTTAGTAGCAAATATTAACAGGAATAAGGTTATCTGTAGTAACTGAACTGCCTAACAAAGTCTCACACTCTCCTAGAGCACCAAAAGAAGGTACAAGTAAAAATCTACTATGAGAGGAATAAAAAAAAAAAATAAAAATGATTGGTTAATCAAACGAAAATAAGGAACAATAAAGAAAAAGCAGAAAGGACCACTAGAAAAAAAGCAAGATGGCAGCCCTACTTTCAGCATTACATTAAGTGTAAATCAGTTAAATGCTTTGATTAAAAGACAAAGCTTATCAGGGGAACCTGGATGTCTCAGTGGGTTAAGCGTTCAACTTCATGATCTCAAGTTTCATGGGTTCAAGTCCTGCATCAGGCTCTATGCCACCTGCTTTGGTTTCTGTGTCACCCTCTCTGACCATCCCCTGCTCACCTGCTCTCTCTTTCTCTCTCTCAAGAACAAACATTAAACAAATTACAAAAAAAAACAACAACAAAGCTTATCAGATTAAAGTTATAAAAACCCAAATATGCTGTTTGGACATACAATCTGCTGATTAGCTATACTTTATATCCCTATAATTCAATCCACTGCTGGATATAGAATAAAAAATGAAACCAAAGACTTAAATTCAAAGACTTATATACATATGTTTATCAGCATAAGTTTTGAGGTTGTTTTTTTTTTTCTAAACTCAAATACAATAGGATGTGTACATCAATTGCAATGAATTTATCTAAGGGAATAGTACATATCAGTAAGAGAGCAAAGTACAATATATACAACAACATAGACACAGCTCAGAGACAGCATGTTGAGAGAAAAACAGACACAAAAGAGTATATGTTGTATGATTATATTTGCATGGAGACAAAAACCAGTTACAACTCATCTATAGTGACAGTCTGAGGAATGGCTATACCTTGGAGTGTAGATAGTTTTCATATCTAGACCTAGTGATAGTGACAGGAGATAGGCAGATATAAAACTTATGAAGCAGGTCGGTTAAGAATTATGCACTTCACTTTAAGTCATACCTAAATAAAAATAAAGGTCAATGATTGTGCTGAGCTACATAAGAAGCAGGCTTAACTGCTCTCTTTCAAAGGCCTGTGTGCAAGGTTGACTCTTGGGTGGCATCCTGGAAATTAGATTTCAGCATGCTGTCATGCTGAACTTATAAGAACGTCACACCAACTTGTAAGAGTGGCTTATTATGGTTGGAAGATGTCAGTGGAGTAAGAAAACCCTAGGCTCACCTCATTCTATAAATACAACTAGACAACTACCAAATCATCCTAAATACCCCAGAAATTGACCTGAATAGTAGCAGAAGAAACTCCACAGCTAAAGGTAGATAAGAGGCCACACTGAACAAGGTAGGAAGTACAGAGATGCGGTTTAGAAGAGAAAAGGACCATTGTGGCCACTGAGGTGGGAAGGGAGCCGAAGTCATGGAGAAGGGCAAGAGACAGATTAGCATACAGAGGAGTGCACAGGGAAAATGAATCCTCCTAACAAGTAGCTTGGAAAGCAAAAGAGGCCAAATTTTGTTAGTTCTTGCAACCAGTGGGGTTTAAAATCTGAAGCTTTAAAGGACAGCAGGCATGGTTGGGATAGAACCTGGAGGGCACTGTACTGCTTTTGGAGAGAAGGCAGGCAAACAACCAGGGACATCTGTGTGGAAACAGCAACCTGAAGAGTGGCTGAGGCAGATAGTGGGGAGGTTATTTGCTCATTTCAAAGACTGTCCTAGAAAGGTGGCATTCGTGAAGCCTCCTTCATGAATGTACCCCCTCTGGGAACAAAGGAATTGACATATGCCATTGCCCTCCCCTGCCCCTCAGCATAAGTATAGAGTGGCGGGGAAGGGTGCAGCGCCAACACTGGCTACCTAATCTGCTTACACCAAACCCCATCCCCCATGCTCCAGCGGAATTTCTCTTCCTTGTCACATTTGCCTCAGTCCCACACTCCTGCTCACACTGCATCTCCCAACATGGAGTTTTGTGAGGCCTCAGGGCAGCAGCAGAAACATGTCTCATTTAAAAGCAGACCAGAGGGGGCGCCTGGGTGGCGCAGTCGGTTAAGCGTCCGACTTCAGCCAGGTCGCGATCTCGCGGTCCGTGAGTTCGAGCCCCGCGTCAGGCTCTGGGCTGATGGCTCGGAGCCTGGAGCCTGTTTCCGATTCTGCGTCTCCCTCTCTCTCTGCCCCTCCCCCGTTCAAGCTCTGTCTCTCTCTGTCCCAAAAATAAATAAATGTTGAAAAAAAAAATTAAAAAAAAAAAAAAGAAAAAAAAAGAAAAGCAGACCAGAGGATACCTAGTTAAAATGTACCTCATTCAGACCAGGGACCAAACACTGCCCACAACAGGTAAAGAGCCTCTGCAGATGACTGGCATGAAGGATTAAACAGCCAGGACCCAATATGAGAGCACACTCTGCACACATTCAAGACACTCCGAATTGCCAGGCTCTGGGGAAGTGGAGACACTACATGTCAGGGACCTCTTCTTCGTGAGGTTATTACCCTCAAGAACAGAAAACTCAACTGACTTGCTTAACACACAAAAACAGGGACAGAGAGACAAAATGAGAAGAGAATTCTGACCCAAATGAAAGAACAGCACAAGGCCACAGCCAGAGATCTAAGTGAAACAGACATAAGTAACATGCCTGATGGAGTATTTAAAGCAATGACAATAAGGATATCCCCTGGACTTGAGAAAAGAATGGAAGACATGAGTGAGACCCTTAACAGACATAAGAAATAACATAGCTTGGCACAAAAACAGACACTCCGATCAATGGAACAGAATAGAGAACCCAGAAATGGACCCACAAACGTATGGCCAACTAATCTTTGACAAAGCAGGAAAGAATATCCAGTGGAATAAAGACAGTCTCTTCAGCAAGTGGTGCTGGGAAAACTGGACAGCAACATGCAGAAGAATGAACCTGGACCACTTTCTTACACCATACACAAAAATAAACTCAAAATGGATGAAAGACCTGAATGTAAGACAGTTAGCCATCAGAATCCTCGAGGAGAAAGCAGGCAAAAAACCTCTTTGATCTTGGCTGCAGAAACTTCTTACTCAACACGTCTCTGGAGGCAAGAGAAACAAAAGCAAAAATGAACTATTGGGACCTCATCAAAATAAAAAGCTTCTGCACAGCGAAAAAAACAATCAGCAAAACTAAAAGGCAACCGACAGTATGGGAGAAGATATTTGCAAATGACATATGAGGCAAAGGATTAGTATCCAAAATCTATAAAGAACTTATCAAACTCAACACCCCAAAAAACCAAATAATCCAGTGAATGGGCAAAAGCCATGAATAGACACTTCTCCAAAGAAGACATCCAGATGGCCAACCAACACATGAAAAAATGCTCCACATCACTCATCATCAGGGAAATACAAATCAAAACCACAATGAGATACCACCTTACACCTGTCAGAATGGCTAACGTTAAGAACTCAGGCAACAACAGATGTTGGTGACAATGTGGAGAAAGAGGATCTCTTTTGCACTGCTGGTGGGAATGCAAACTGGTGCAGCCACTCTGGGAAACAGTATGGAGATTCCTCAAAAACTAAAAATAGAACTACCCTATGACCCAGCAATTGCACTACTAGGTATTTATCCAAGTGATACAGGTATGCTGTTTCGAAGGGACACATGCACCCCAATTTTATAGCAGCACTATCAACAATAGTCAAAGTATGGAAGGAGCCCAAATGTCCATCGATGGACAAATGGATAAAGACGTCCTATGTATATACAATAGAGTGTTACTTGGCAATCAAAAAGAATGAAATCTTGCCATTTGCAACTATGTGGATGGAACTAGAGGGTATCATGCTAAGTGAAATTAGAGAAAGACAAATATCACATGACTCCACTCATATGAAGACTTTAAGACACAGAACAGATGAACATAAGGGAAGGGAAGAAAAAATAACATAAAAACAGGGAGGGGACAAAACATAAGAGAATTAAATATGGAAAACAAACAGAGGGTTACTGAAAGGGTTGTGGGAGGGGGGATGGGCTAAATGAGTAAGGAGCATTAAGGAATCTACTCCTCAAATTGCTGTTGCACTATATGCTAACTAATTTGGATGTGAACTAAAATAAATAGAATAGGATAGAAACAACATAGCAGAGGATAAAAAAATTCAATAAACAAAATGAGGAACATGTATGATGGAATGAACAGCAGGGTGGAAGAATCAGAGGAATGAATTAGTGACCTAGAAGACAGAGTAATGAAAATTCATCAAGCTGAACAAAAGACAAGAAACAATTATGCAAAATGAGAAGACTTGGGGAACTCAGTGACTCCATAAAACATAGTAACATTCATATTACGGGAATCCCAGAAGGAGGAAAGAGAAAAAGGCGCCACAACTTTTGAAGAAATAATAGCTGAACACTTCCCTAATCTGCAGAAGAAAACAGATATCCAGATCCAGGAGGCACAGAGAATCCCTAACAAAATCAGCAAAAGCAGATCCATACCAAGGCATATTGCAATTAAGTTGACAAAATATAGTGATAAAAAAATTTTTAAGCAGCAAGACAAAAGATGGCAGTAACATACAAGGGAATCCCATAAGACTATCAGGATTTTTCAGCAGAAACTTTCCAAGTTAAAAGGGAGTGGTGTGATACATTCAAAGTACTGAATGGGGAAAACATGCAGCCGGGACTATTCTATCCAGCACACCTACCATTCAGAAAAAGAGAGGAGTTTCCCTGAAAAATAAAAACTAAAGGAGTTTGTGATCATTAAACCAGCCCTGTAAGAAATACACAAGGGGACAGAGTGGAAAGAGGGAGCCAAAAGTGATAGTATGAAGGGAGGAAACATAAAAACAGTAAACATATTATTTCTGTAAAAAAAACTCGCTAAATAAAAGGATATAAAATATGACAACATATACCTAAAATATGGGGAAGAGAGAAGAATGGGTTCAAACTTAAAAGACCAACAACTTAATATAGACTGCTCTATGCAGAAGAGGTTAAATGCAAACAATGGTAATCATATATCAAAAACTACTAATAAATATGCACAGAATTACAAGAAAGAAATCCAAATATATCACTAAAGAAAATCAGCAAACCATGAGAGAGAGAAAGATAAATCAGAAAAAGTCTTTTGAAACAACTACAAAATAATAAAATTACAATAAATATCAATAATGACTTTGAATTTAAATGAACTAAACATTCCAATCAAAAGACACAGGGTGACAGGATGGATAAAAAAACAAGACCCATCTATATGATACTTACAAGAGCCTCATTTTAGACCTAAAGACACTTGCTGATTGAAAGTGAGGGAATTAAGAACTATTAATCAGGTAAATGGATGCCAAAAGAAAGCCAGAGTAGTAATAGTTATACTGGACAAAGTAGACTTTAAAACAAAGACTGTAACAAGAGATAAAAGAAGGGCACTGCACTATCATAATAAAGTAGACAATCCAACAAGAAGATGTAACAATTAAAAATATTTATGCACCACCATGAGAGCACCCAAATATATAAAATAGTAACAAACATAAGGAAACTAATCAGTAATGATACAATAACAGTAGGGAATTTTAACACTCCACTTACATCAATGGACAGCTCATCTAAACATAAAATAAACAAGGAAACAGTGACTTTGAATGACACACTGGAATAGATAGATCTAACAGATATATTCAGAACATTCCATCCCCAAACAGCAAAATACATACTCTTTTCAAATGCACATGGAACAATCTCCAGAATAGATCACATATTAGGCCACAAAACAAGCTTCAACAAAGTCAAGAAGATGGAAGTAATACCTTGTAGCTTTTCTGACCACAATGCCATGAAACTAAGTCAACCATAAGAAAGAATCTGGGAAAACCACAAATGCATAGAGGTTAAATAATATGCTACTAAGCAATGAATGGGCCAACTAGAAAACCAAAGAAGAAATAAAAAAAAGTACATAGAAACAAATGAAAATGAAAACAAAATGGTCTAAAACCTTTGGAATGCAATATAAGTGGTTCTAAGTGGGAAGGTTATAGAAATACATGCCTACATCAAAACACAAGAAAAATCTCAAAAATCTCAAATAACCTAACCTTACACATAAAGGAGCTGGAAAAAGAACAAACAAAACCAGAGCAGAAATAAATAATGATACAAAAACTAAAAAAAAATAAATAAATAAAAATAATAAAATAACAGATCAGTGAAATCATGAGCAGTTTCTTTGAAAAGAGCAACAAAATTGATAAACCTCTAGCCAGACTCAATAAAAGAGAAAGGGCTCAAATAAAATCATAAACAAGGAGAAATAACAACCAACATCACAGAAAAGCAATTATGAGAATATTATGAAAAGCTAAACAAATTGGACAACTTAGAAGAAATGGATTCCTTGAAATATACAACATACCAAAACTGAAACAGTAATACAAAATTTGAACAGACCAATAGCTAGTAAAAAATTGAAACAATAATCAAAAAACTCCCAACAAACAAAAGTCCAGGACCAGATGGCTTCACAGGCAAATGCTACCAAATATTTAAAGAGTTAATACTGGTTCTTTTCAAATTATTCCAAAAAAAGAAAAAAAAAAGGAAAACTTCCACATTCATTCTAGGAGGCCAGCATTACCCTGATAACAAATCTAGACAAAGACACCACAGAAAAAAAGAGAACTACAGGCCAATATTCCTGATGAACATGGATGCAAAAATCCTCTACAAAATACTAACAAACTGAATCCAACAGCACATTAAATAAATCATTCACCACGATCAAATGGGATTTATTCCTGGGTTGCAAGCATGGTTCAATATTTGCAAATCAATGTGATATATCACATCAATTAGAGAAAGCGTAAGAAACACATGATCCTTTCAATACAGAAAATGCATTTGACAAAGTACAGCATCCATTCATGATAAAAAACCCTCAACAAAGTAGGTTTAGAGGGAACATACCTCAACATAATAAAGTCCATATGTGAAAAATCCACAGCTAACATCATCCTCAATGCAGAAAAACAGAGCCTTTCCCCTAAGGTCAGGAAGAAGAGAAGGTTGTCTACTCTTGCCACTTTTATTCAACATAGCACTGGAAGTCCTAGCGTATTTTTGGACAACAAAAATAAAAGACATCCAAATCAGTAAGGAAGAAATAAAACTTTCACTATTTGCAGATGACATGATACTCTATATAGAAAACCTGAAAGACACCAAAATGCCAGAACTGATAAATTCAGTAAAGTTACAGTATACAAAAATCAATGTATGAAAATCTGTTGCATTTCAATGTACCAATAATTAAGCAGCAGACAGAGAAATTAAGAAAACACTCCCATTCACAATTGGACCAAAAAAACCTGGGAATAAACCTAACCAAAGAAGTGAAAGACCTGTACTCTGAAAACTATAAAACACTGAAGAAAGACATTGAAGCTGACACAAAGAAGACATTCCATGTTCATGAATGGGAAGAATATTGTGAAAATGTCCATACTACCCAAAGCAATTTATGCACTTAATGCAATCCCCATCAAAACACCACCAGCATTTTTTTTTTTACAGAACTAGAACACAATTCTAAATTTGTATGGAACCACAAAAGACCTCAATAGGCAAAAGTGACCTTGAAAAAGAAAAGCTAAGCTGCATGCATCACAATTCCAGACTTCAAATTACATTACAAAGCTGTAGTGATCAGGACAGTATGATACTGGCAGAAAAATAGACACACAGATTGATAGAACAGAACAGAAAATTCAGAAATGAACCCAAAACTATATGGCCAACTAATCTTTGACAAAACAGAAAAGGATACTCAATGGAAAAATGACAAATGGTGTTGGGAAAACTAGACAACATGCAAAAGAATGAACTGTACCACTTTCTTATACAGAAAAACAAATTCAAAAACCATTAATCCTAGAGAAGAACACAGGCAGTAACCTCTTTGACACTGGCCATAGCAACTTTTTTTCTAGATATGTCTCCAGAGGTGAAAGAAACAAAGCAAAAATAAATTATTGGGACTTCATCAAAATAAAAAAAAAACTTCTGCATAGCAAAGGAAATAGTCAACAAAACTAAGACAACCTACAGAACGGGAGAACATATTTGCAAATGATATATCTGACAAAGTGTATCCAAAATATATAAAGAAATTCTAAAACCCGACACCCAAAAAACAAATTACCCAATTAAAAAATGGTCATAAGACATGAATAGACATATTTCCAAAGATGACATTTACATGGCCAACAAACACATAAAAAGATGTTTAACATCATTCATCATCAGAGAGCTACAAATCAAACCTATAAAGAGATAATGCCTCAAACTTGTCAGAATGGCTAAAATCAACAACACAGGAAACAACAGGTCTTGGCAATGGTGTGGAGAAAAAGGAACACCCCTGCACTGGTGATGGGAATGCAAACTGGTACAGCCACTCAGAAACAGTATTGAGGTCCCTCAAAAAGTTAAAAATAGAACTACCACTAAGTACACTACTGCACTACCCAAAGAATACAAAAACACTAATTCAAATGGATACATGCACCCCAGTGTCTATAACAGCATATATATATATATGTTATAACATATATCACACACACACACACACACACACACACACACACACACACACAATGGAATCTTATTCAGCTATAAAAAAGAATGAAATCTTGTCTTTTGCAATGCTGTGGATGAAACTACAGAGTATAATGCTAAGTGAAATAAATCAGAGAAAGACAAGCACCATATGATTTCAGTCATACGTGGAACTTAAGAAACAAATGAGCAAAGGGAAAAAGAAACACAGTCGATTATAGAGAACCGACAGTTACCAGAGGGGAAGGGTGTGGAGGAATGAGTGAAATAGAGGATTAAGGAGTGCGCTTGTGATGAGCACTGGGTGATGTACAGAATTATTGAATCACTATATTGTACACCTGAAACTAATATAACACTGCATGTTGACTAACTTGAATTAAAGAAAAACTTAAAAAAAGTGGCTTAGTGTGCTTAGACTGTTTTTATAAGCAATATGGTTTATGTTGAACACCTGCTCTCCTTCTGGGAGTCTGGAATTTTTCTATGTGCCAAACAGAAGCTGCCTATGTGACCAGCTCCCAATAAACACCCTGAGTGTTGAGTGTGTAATGAGCTTCCCTGATAGGCAATATTTCCCAGTAATATTTTATAGCATGAATATAATTATATGTTGAGTTTCAAGTCCTAGCAAAATGACTGAATCTGGGTGTGTGTGGAGACTGTTGGCATTAGGATAAAGACAGGAAACTAGGTTTTTTTTGTTTTTGTTGGATGCAGTTGAATTTTAATATTTCTCTTCCTACTTGAATTTCACTCCCCTCCCTTGGAAAGTAAGAACCTGAGTTAAATCAGAGGATGCCCCATATGTAAGGCATTCCAGGATGGGGTCTAGCAGCCTTAGCTGGGTTAGGAGGGCCCATGCAAGGGCACAGCCCAACACATGGTTTTCAACTTGAAAGAAGTATGAGGATATCCAAATAGTGGCCTCCCAATGTATGGAAAGATTCTACACAGTGAAGGGGTAGGGGTCTGTGTTCATGGCAGTGGTGATAGATTTGCTCATCACATCACTAGTACATGAAGGATAAAGGGATATAGAGTTCTCACTACCAGATACATTACAGCTGCTAAGGAAGTAGACCTTAAAAAGTTCTCAGCACACACAAAATGTGTAACAATGTACGGTGATGGAAGTTAACTTATTGTTGTAATCATTTTGCAATACATATTGTAAATGTCATGTACACAAATATAGTGTTATAGGTCAATTAGATCTCAATTTTTAAAAATTAAGTAAAAATAAGATTATAAATATGGACTAGGGAAGAATACTGTATGTTACTGCACTGGGATTGGAGAGGACAGTGTGAATTATCTTCAATATAAATACATATAGAAATATAGCTACATACACACACTTCTCCTAGGTGTGTCTACTGAATCGGCGAAAGAACAATGACAGACCAATGGTATCAAACACATTTAGCTCCCAGACGTGGGTTTCTATGAACAATTCTCTACTGAAAGGAACCAGACCTCCTTGGAGAAATGGCTGAGTCCAGGGTTCAGGCAGAAAAAGTAAATCAGGACATTAGAAAATTATTTGTTGCTGGAAAGAAAAAGTCTTTTTATATAGGAATATGTTAAAAGAAAATATAAACAGTTTGAAGGGGCTTCCACTGGTCTAACTGGAAATAATTAGAGCATAAAAACAGTTAACAGACTTTATTCCATGGTGTGTGTGTGGTGGGGGGGGGGGTGAGAACTAGAAGCCCCTATGGACTTAAAAAAATGTGAATACAACTGAAAGTGTGATAAGGAATATCCAAGCTCTTTTTTTTTTTTTTGAGAGGGGTGGGCACAAGTGATCAAGGGAGGAAGAGAGAATCCCACGAAGGAGAGAGACAGAGAGAGAGAGAGAGAGAGAGAGAGAGAGAGAGAGAGAGATGGAAAGAGAGAGAGGAGGGACTCAAATTCTGACATGGGACTTAAGCTCAGGAACCATGAAATCATGACCTGAACCGAAATCAGATGCTTAGCCTATTGAGCCACCCAGGCACCCAGGAATATCCAAGCTCTTAAGACACCTAGCCATAAATTGTTACTTTCATGAGGGTGGGGAAGTGACTTTAAAATGGAGGTGTCTGACACACAACAGCCTAATCTAGTGATCAAAATTAACACCACCAGTAATGAGATACAATGAAAGCAGGTACCAACTGACAGAATAAAAATAAATAAATAAATAACTTTTATTCCTGCCAAAGATACAGAATCTAAATCTAATCCTAAGGATATATTAAATAAATCCAAACTGAGTGACACTTTAAGGGTAACTGCAAATGAAAAATAAAATGTCTTCATGTTGAAAATAGACTCCCCCCCATCCCCTTAGAGCATTTACTTTAGAAAACTTGTATTAAGTTTTGTCCCCTCTTTGAGATATATGTAAATCTTTTTAAAAGCTAAATAAGCTCTTTCCAGCTTTAGAGACTCGAACATCTCAAGGACCTGGGAAGTATTTCTTTGAAATGTAATCAAGGAAAAAAAAAAATCCAAGAGAGCATCCCCATCTCTCAGTTTCTGTGGGAGGATAACAGCTTAACTTTGGTGGGCAGGCATCTCACTCCAAGTTGTAAAACCACCCCTTGTCATAAGGACACAAGAAGCTGATATTTTTTTTTCTTTTAGATAAAGCCAATTAGCAAACACAGATGGTCACCCAACTACCAAGTAAATTTGGGATGAACTATGTGTGAAAAATAGTGCTGTCAAGTCCTCTTGAGGACTAGTTGTTTATCTTGAGAACACAGATGTGATGGGTTGTTTCTGCTTAGCTATATAAAATACATATATTTGTCTTCATAATCTCCTAGTGGATTGCCTGGGATGCACCTCACAATCTATATTAATGTGTACTCAATAATACAACTGTTTTCTTTCTTTTACACCTTTGTGGAGAGGTTTTCTGTGTCAAGAGACTGTTTTTAATTTTATTTCCCCAACAAATGTGAAATGAAGAAAGGATAAATGGCAGTTGACCAGCTGAAGGTCTATGGCCAAACCTAGGCAGGTGAAAGAACCTCAGTTCCAGTTTCCCTTATAGCTCTCTACTCTTGGAATAGAAATCAGAAAACGACATCCTCTTCAAATTCAGTATTTTACTATTGAATAAGCAGAGATAATACGGCCTCTAAAGTTCTGTCAGGATCACTGTATGATTAGAAAATAAGGTAAACCAGTTATGTTGCCGGCAGGTCTTTCTCTTAGTGGGTTAATGTTTCTGTCCTATTTGGAATGGGTAAATGAG
This sequence comes from Prionailurus viverrinus, assembly GCF_022837055.1. Lineage (NCBI taxonomy): Eukaryota > Metazoa > Chordata > Mammalia > Carnivora > Felidae > Prionailurus > Prionailurus viverrinus. Next base: position 46,711,407 of record NC_062577.1, on the reverse strand, counting down.
AATCCAGTCTTGTGATGACCCAGGGATGGTTCTTCTGATGTGGATACATCAACATATTTGCTGAGGTTTTTATACAGGCTCATTCCAACCAGACAAACTACTGGTATTTAGGAGATAAATATCATTCTAAGGGAAAAGTTATAAGCCAAAAAAAAAAAAAAAAAAAAAAAAAGAACGAAAACCATGGAAAGGGGATTGAGAAAATGAAGGGCACATTCCCTTTCCTAAAACCCTTTTCCACCTTTCTGCCTTGCCTTCTCCCTCTGCTTCCCCTGCAACTGTTTATCCCATCCTGTTTCAGACTATCTGACAGCAAGAGGGAGGCAATGAGCTTTGAGATGAGTGGTTTCCTTCATTGAGCAGATTTCTCTGAAAAGGATGAGGCACAGCTTGAGTTAGTGATAATTTCCTGCTCTAAAGACACAGGTTTGTATACCTCCTGGCCTAACTCTGAGTCCACTTACTGTCTCAGTCCAGATTTCACTCCCAAGAGTGAATTGGCCAATAGGGATTGGCCATACTACATAGCTAGGAAAGCAGAAGTGATAAACAGACCTGATCCGGGAACAATTGAGAACTTGGATAAAAGACTGTGCCCTGGAAAAAGGCAAACAAGGTGTTAAGCTCATGAATGTCAACATGGGAAGGGAAACCAAAGTGCTACATAATTTACAGGTTTCATGCTTTCATGCAAGAAAAGCCAAACAGCCTTCCTATTTGGAACACCAGCATAGTTGAGGCAACTGAGATCCCAGGAAATCACATGCATTTGTCACCAGCTGATTACTCATTTTAAGTTTTCTTTACTTTGTTCCTCCAGAAGTTTGAAGTACTTCATTGTGTTTTTAGTTTTTAGCCCCGAACATGGGGATGTGCACTGGCTACCTTGTAGAATTTTCCAATTGCAGACTTTGTTCCTCTTATCCACCAGGTACATCAGAATCCAGAAGATCCCCATAGAAAGGACTACAGTGGCCAAGGAAGTAGCTATCTACTTCCTCTCACTCCCCACATATACTACTTTGGAAGATGAAAGTGCATTAAAGACCCATCAAAAGAGAACCAAATTTGAGGCCTTTTCAATAATGGTGATCTGGGAAAAGTCACCAACAGGTGAATCCCCTGTTGATTTCCATGAGCATTTTCTTAAGACTTTCTCAAAATTCACTGGCATGGACCCAGAAGTATATCAAAATCACACTCTATTCTTATCAAACTTTTCCTGGGCTCTCTTGTTGATTATCCAAATCCAAGTTAAGGAAAGGGTGATAAAATAGTCTCAAATGATAGAAAGGCCTACTCAGGTTGGGGACAATCTAGAGAAAGATAAGGAAGAAAAAAATTTCAAACTTCTGTGTTAGGTGCTTAGTCAGAACACTTTATTAAAGAGAGTAACACCTGCTTTGGACAACCTGTGAAGAGAACACAAGAAGGAAGAAAACTACGACATTATTGCAAGAAGCCAGGAGGGATTGTAAAAAGACAGGAATGCAAGAATTATAGGAGAAAAAGAATCACAACAGCCCAGAAGGCTAGGTAGGGTATAATGGCTAACTGACTTAAAAATGGACAAATTTAGGGAATCTCAGAGGTTGGAACTAAGGACATTGGTGCTCCTTATTTTGTGGTTTCCTCTGGAATTTCTCAATTTCCATTTGGTGATAGATCAATACAAATTTACAGTGTTTGGGGTCATCCTTCTACTTCCTTTTCCTCCAGGATCCCAAATGGTCCTCTGACTGAGGGACATACTTTCTTACTTTCTCCTCATTCTTTTGTAAACACACTGAGGGAAAGACCTGTAGTGCAACTTAAAAGCTACCATATTTGGCCATCCAAAAACAAAAACTATACATATATATATATATTTGTGGATTTCCTTGGAAAAATGGGGACCTAATTCAGTTAGTATTTGCTTTCTGGAAAAAAAGTATGGCAGCATGTGCATTTTCATACCATTCTAGAAAAGCACCCCTAACTGAAACAGACTGGTGCATTGCTCTGGGCTCTTGGAAACAATAATACTGGTTTAATATACAAGAAGACATTCTATGTCTTGTATTACACCAGTATCACCATTTTCGCCTGGAATTAAGTCTGTACAAGGAGACAGGTTAACAGCAGCCACCAGAGCTGCAAATTTTGGCGACAGGCTTAAAAATGATTATATATATGTTTGGTATGCCATGCAATGGAACAATTTCTTTTTTAAATAGAGAATTTTTTATTTCAATAGTAACCAAAATATCTAATGGAAAAATATCTGATTCATCAGAGGCCTTAAAACTGCCTGCCCAGATAGGAATATTTTATTGACAGAGCTCCAAAATCCCTCAAAACATGGCAGAACCCAAAATTAGAAGCTCTACTTTTAATACAATGATAGCTCTCAAATTGCAAAAACATGCTTCACAAGAAAATAGACAAATGGATTATAAAATAAGTAATTCCCATGTTCTAATCAAATTTCTTTTAGCCTAACAAAAGAATTCCTATACCATGGTCCTTATTTCTTTGGCTAGCATTGTCATCCCATTAACAAACTTATTTAATAAAAGAGGGATTTTAAAGACATTACACCTGCCAAGGAGATAAAATTGTTCAAAACATTAAAAAGATGCGCTATATTTCAGTAGAAATATGTACAGGCCACTCCTGAGGTAAGCACAGGAAATCCTCTTTGGCCAACTTTACCAGGAACCTGGTGGCAGCTGGGGATCATAACAATAATGCCTGTAAAGTTAAGTGATTTGGGCTAGTCACTGTGTGTTTCATGCCTGGGTTACCTGAAAACTTTCCTTCAAGAACAATAAAAAAAAAATGTTCAGGCAATGGTAATGACACTCAATAAACACAATGCCCACTTTGGGGATACCACAGCACACTGACCAGCACAGACAAAGCTCTATCTCTGCTGTCCAGGGAATATGCAAATGTTCACGAATTTCTATAAGCTGTCATATACCCTATCATCTTCAGTCCTCTGGACATGTATAGCAAATTAACCAAACTCTAAAAAAACCTCATTGACTACAATTCAGTAATCTACCAGGATAAAATAGCTTAGAAATTTACCACTAGTTTTGTTTAAAAATTACAATCATCTCTATGAGCAAGTTTTGAATCTTTCTTTGAACTTACATTTGACAAGCCTATGAATTTGGGTCTGAAGCAACATCTTGGGACTAATTTAGCTGAATCCGCTCCTAATAATGGCCAATACTTTAAAAGAGTTTGGGGGCACCTGGGTGGCTCAGTCAGTTAAGCCTCCAACTCCTGGTTTCAGCTCAGGTCATGATCTTGCAGTTCGTGAGTTTGAGCCCCACATCGGGCTCTGCACAGACAGTGCAGAGCCTGCTTGGAATTCTCTCTCTCTCTCTCTCTCTCTCTCTCTCTCTCTCTCTCTCTCTCTCTCTCCCTCCCTCCCTCCCTCCCTCCCTCCCTTTCTGCCCCTCCCCTGATCATGCTCATCCTATCTCTCAAAAATAAATAAATAAACTTAAAAAAAAAAAAACGTTTCTCTCTTCCCTAGAGACCCAAAGACAAAGTCAAAAAGGATCTGGAAAGACCCACTGGAAGAAGTCTTCTACACCTACTGACCAGGATATTCTGTCTACATACATGTTCTGCAAGAAAGATGAGTCATCACTACACAGAGAGACCATTCAGGTACTGCTGACAATCCATATGGCTATCAAAGCAACAGACAAACATATAGCTGGATTTGTCCTTCCTGTGGGAAGCCAGCTCCTCAAGGACTGTGCTCCCCATAAAAAGCTTAAAACTTAAGTTTTCTACAATAACTGATGCCAGTGCTGAACTCCACTGAAAGGAGGTATTCTAGGAAACTTGTTACTTCCCTTACAGAAGATCTTGCTGTAGTATTTACAGTAGGGTTATTTCAACTATTTTAATAATCAGATTGGTACTAGAATTGTACCCATAAATATTGAAACCATAATATAAACAGATTCTGGACTTAAGTTCAACAATCTGACAATAAAATGGGACTATCATCACTAATAATTTTTTTTATATTAACAAAGTCAAACTTTGTATAACTGCAACTGGTATGCCTCCAGGTACTCAAGCCCTAAATTTAACATAAAAGGTTTTTGTTAACTAGTTAGATTAAGAAAACGATATTGATAAGAGAAATATTTAAATAACAGACACAAAAATCTGGCATTTACATATAGATAAATGCACAAGATCAGTCTATTGGCACCCAATTAACTTTGGGATGAACATTTTTAGCATCCCAAAGGAAATCAACACATGAAGATTTAGTTGACTATTAGGATGAACCTAGACCTAAGGAAAAAATAGTATGAAGTCCACGGGGTGGGTTTGTCCTCAAGACATTAGATCCATATACACTAAACACTGGAATTTCAATCTGTACCTTTCAAATTGGCACCTCACATTAGGACTTTGAGACTAGATGATGTCCAAGGATAGCTTTGCATTTCACATCTGGGAAAAGTTATTTGTGAAGACAGAACAATTCTTGAAGAGCCTAAATTCCCATACAAATGTGATGATACTTGTGTCATGGACTAAAATTCAGGACAAATTTTTGGGCCTTACAAGAAAAGCTCTGCATTAAAATTTAGATTATCAGACACCAGAGTTAAACTACGTGGATTAAGTAAAACATAAGTAACTAAAAATAATGCTTAGTAAATCATTGGAAAACGCAAGCAAAAAGACATCAATCAATTTGTAAAATTAATGAATCACTAAGCAAAGTTTGTGTGCATTGCTAATCAAGAATCTGATTTAACCATTCACAACCGGTATGATGTATTCAAGGTTCATTCCTCCAAGTCAAATAACACTGTCTAAAAATCTAGCAATTCTGTTATTTTGATCACTGTTTTGCTGTGTATTTTACTTTGGAATTGCAGGATATTTAGAAGGATGCAACTCACCCACAGAAAGATGAAAACAGGAATAAAGTTCATTGGAAGACTGTAGTATTACTATTTTATAATAACAAAAGGGGGATTGTAAGTCTAAGTACAAATCTAAAAGGAAAAAGAAAAGTCCCCATGTTGAAAATAAGATTTCTCTCACCTTCCTTTTCTGAGAGCAATTACTTGAGAAACTTAATTACACATCCTTTCTCTTTCAAAAGTAAGTCTTTTAAAAAGCTAAATAAGCCTGTTGTCAGCTTCATAGACCCAAGACTATCTTTCTCAAAAACCTCAAAAATCTTTCTCAAAAAATAATTCTTTAGAAGGTAATCAAGAAAGATAAAGGCCTTTCTTCTGGTCACTATGGGAAGGTGGCCTAACTTCTGGGCCAACTTTGTTTCCCACTGCAATACCAATACCAGTCCGCCAAAATGAGAACTCTATCTTCCTTTGGAAAAAATCTATTAGCCAACACAGATGGTCATCCCAACTACCAACTGAATTTGGGATGAACTATGTGTGACAAATGGTGCTGTCAAATTATCTTCCTTGAGGACTAGTGATAGTTTATTGAGAACATGTGTACAATAGGTTCTATCTACTATATTATGTCAAAGGATGAGATTTATGATTTTGCAATCTTAGTGCATTGCCTGTGATTCTCATAGCATCCTTATTTAATGCATGTTCAATAATAAAACTCAAACCATTTCTTTCTCTTCTAGATTTATAGAGAAGTTGGCTGGATTGGAAGAAAATTTTATTTTTATTTTTTTAGGTTTTATTTATTTATTTTGACATATAGAGAGAGCATGAGCAGGATAGGGACAGAGAGAGAGAGTCTCTCCAACAGGCTCTGCACTGTCAGCACAGAGCCCAATACAGGGCTCAAACTCATGAACCATGAGATCATGACCTGAGCCGAAATCAAGAGTCAGGTGCTTAATGGACTGAGCCACCCAAGTGTCCCTGAAAGTTTTATTTTTAATTTTATTTCCCCAACATACTCTGCTAAATAGCTGTCCTATAATCCTTGGAAGTGTCAAGGTCAAAGTAAAGGGTAAATAAATTATCTAAATCAAAGAAAACGAAAAAGACGACAATTAAATGCAATGTGATATTACAGACTGGATTCTTTTATTTTTTTAGACTGGATTCTTTCTAATGAAAGCAAATACTGGGAATTGTTAAAACTTCAATAGAGCCTAAACATTAAAGAATTGCTATTTTTTTATTCTGATAGTTATATTGAAAAGAGTGGATGAAATAGTATTTATGGTAAATCATTATTTCAAATGGTTTAAAAAGTTATTTGAACTGAACTTCTCTAAGTCTGAAGTTGTTTCAAAGTTGAGGGGGTAAGGTACAAAGACAGAAAGAGACCCATATACTCAAGATAAAATTTGCTAAAGTCTCTGCTGGTTGTTTTTTTAAGATAAGATACTTTTAAAGTCTCATTCTGTATTATTTTTCCCCTCTAGAGATAACTACTGTATTACGTATCATCCCTACAAGCTTATATAATATATGCTGTTGTTCCGTATTTTAAACTCCATAACTGGTAGCATACATGCATATCCTTTTGTAACTTGTTTTAGCTAATGTTATTTTGAGATTTATGTACTTCTGTACATCTTCCTAAATTTCATTTTTAACAGTAGGATTGTATAAGCCCCATTTTATCTGTTTCCCTACTGAGAAACAGGTTGCTTTGATTTTTCCCACTATTATAAACATTGTCACAGCATTATATAAAATTTAAAAATATCTTCTCCTAGGGCATGGCTTGCATTTTCCTCTTATTAAAACATCTGACATACAGGTTTTAATTTTAATATTGGCACATTTGTCCATCCATTTTTAATGGTTTCTCCTTTTTAAAAACATCTTGTATGCTCATACATTTTTATAGGTACTTCAGAATAAAAAGTGAAACGAATTTTGAGAAAAGCTTATCTTGAAGAATCCAAGTTAACTCACTAAAAGGCTAATGTGTGTGTGTGTGTGTGTATATATATATATACACACATATATATATGTATATATACATATATATTTTTTAATCTAGATTGGCAGGCCCAAACTTCTCTATACCAGCACAGCATTAAATATTATACAAAGAGGTTTGAAATTATTCATTTTCTGTGTGCCTGAGAAAACACATTTAAATTAGTCAGAATTACATTATTTGTATTGCAGTTAATTATGTGGGAAAATGTTTGAGAATATTATCTCTATCTACTTCTAAAGATCATCTATTCATTTATCCATGCATTAATCCAAGCATTCATTCATTTATTCAACAAATATTTAATCTGTTAATATTTTAGTGTCATATCTACAACAGAGTACTAGAGCCAAAAGAAAATCTCTAGCCTCCTATTTTGCATTTTGGAAAGGCAAAATAAGCAATAAACAAATGAACCCATAATTATACAATAGTTGATGATGAAAATGCCATGGAGAATATTAAAGCAAAAGTAGAGCTGAGGAAGCAGCTACTTTCAGATAAGATTTTCTAATAGACCAATAAATAGAGACATGAAGGTAAAGAAAGGCATCATATATTTGAGAAAAGACCATTCCAGAAGAGGCCAGAGTAAGTACAAAGGCTCTGAATGCAGTATGCATGTGTACGTGCATGTTGGAGAGAGGTTCTTAATAGTTGCAAAGAAGTCAGCAAGGTTGGAGTGCAGTGGACAGAAGTTGTCAGAGGAGATGAGATAAAAAGAGGAAGTAATGTGAAACCAATTCATGGAGGGCAAAGAGGGTTATAATAAGAACTTTGGCTCTTACTCTAAGGGAGTTGGAAAGTTTGAGCAGAGAATTAACGTAAGCAGACTTACACACCGTTGGCTTCTGTGTTCAAAATAGATGGAGTGGGAGTGGGCAAAGAATAGCTGAAAGATAAGCCAGGATGCTATTGCAATAAAAAAGAAGTCTTGCATTGGCATGTTAATACCAGACATTGTAAGAGACTCTGTTCAAATTCTGCTTTAGATGTTTTGAATATAAAACTGACAGGGTTTAAGAAAAGCAAAATTAAAAATGACATAAAAGTTTTTGGCCCAAGCAAATGGAAAGGTGCAATTTGTTTTATGTGAGTCTGACTTGGTAATCCAGTCTTTTCTGTTAATTTAGATTGGTGTAGTAGTAAGCCTTATCTTTATGTGCACAAATATTAATGACGAAGACACTTTTTAGCAAGTTAAAGTGGGAGATGGAAAAATAAGTTGATGCCAGGATGGCTGCCTATTCACACTTGTTATAAAATGGTGAAACTTGAGGTTAATGACAGATAAGTCTTATGAATAGAGGATGAAGGAGAGATTTAGGATCTGGGAGGACTGGCTAAGTATATTAATAGGTCAAAGTCAGGAAAAGAGAGTGAAAACTTCCCTTTCCTATTTCTACTAGTACTAGTAAAAGACAGACCTTAAAAAGATAGTAGCAGGAGAAAAATTGTAGACATTTTTCCTGTTACTTGGAGGCCTTCTTATCCATACTACCTAAAAACCTATTATATTCACTTATAACTATAATTGAGGCTACTGATTACCGAAAGGCTATACAGAGAGCTACTGACCAGATGAACTAACTACCAAGTGCTACAAGTATTCAATAGTTACATGAGGGTAAAGAATTTGGACATTTAAGAATTTCAGCAGAAGCCTGGTAAATCATTATTGAAATGGGTTCCTAATTATCAGGGGCTAAGACATGTATTTTATGTATCACAAAATGTAGTGATTATTTGTGTAGACAACTATTTCCCATCTGGCTTTAAATATCTGTGAGCATATACTTCAAGATAGTATAATGGAAAACTTGCTATAGTAGGTAAATCATGGCTTTATCAAACCTATCCTGAGAGGGCCAACTGTCCTACCCCTTCCCTACTCACAAACAGAATACTGAATTCTATAGTGAGAATGTAGTTAGAATACAAGTTACTTTAATCTGGCTTTACAAATATTAGCAAGAAATACTAACTATAAGGTCACTGACAAAGAAATGGTAGGTGCCTTGATGGGAGTGGTCCCCAGTGTTGGGATGCCTTAATCAATCCTGGTCTTAAGAAGCCAAGAACATAAGAGTAAGTAACTAATTTTTGTTTAAGTGGCTATTAAAAACAGTCTCAATGTACAGTAATTTATATGAAGGACAAATAAAAATAAGTTCTGAAAATGCCCTAAGATGAACTTGTTTAAATAAAGAGATGCTACGGTGGAAGGAAAAACAGTAAGGTGATGTTAAAAAAAATGGAAGTGCCACATGTTGAACTTAGGAGACAAAACAGATGAACATATGGGAGGGGAGAAAAAAGAGACAGGCAAACAGACCAGAACAGATGCTTAAAGATAGAAAACAAATTGAGGGTTGATGGAGGGAGGAGGGTGGGGGATGGGCTAGATGGGTGATAGGTATTAAGGAGGACACTTGTTATCACGAACACTGGGTGTTGTATGTAAGTGATGAATCACTGAATTATACTTCTAAAACCAATACTGCACTGTTAACTAGAATTTAAATAAAAATTTGAAAAGAAAAAAAATTGGAAGTGTGACTGGAGTGATTTGGTGGTCAAGTAGTTTTTACCAGATTTTATAATTGGTACAGTTATTAGATATTATGTGTAACTAGATCATGTTGCTTTTGTGATTTTCATGTATATATTGAGTTCCTCTTGTTTTAATTGGCTATGATAAATGAAAACCTTCAGAATTTTCCCAGACCACCTTTTATTAAGCATTAAGCAAAACTAAAGTCCAGAAGCTATCAAGAGATATTATACTTATTAAACATTTGGTTGGGGTAGGAATTTTGATTCTCACTAACTTCCTTTTCAGTAGTCTGATATGGTCATGGTATAAAGAAGAATGTTCTTGGAGACCAATGGATTTCAACCATTTTTGCCTTGGTTTCCTTTGTTTTCTTAAAGTTGAGGACACCAAATAACTTTTGCTTATGTGGATTTATTGATATATACCTTATTAGAAATTAAAACTGACTAATTAAAGAACACTTAAAGTTTTAACTATCCCACTCTGGGGTTAAATATTTTTCAGGAGTGACACAAAGACAGTAAAGTAGGAAACACTGGATCTTCCTTCCCAGCACACACATCAATTCACCAACATAACATGGGCAAATCTGTAATGGTGCTGGTAAGTCACTTTTAATTATAGTTAAGTTAAAACAGAAGTACTAGCAACTAAAAATATGTTAAAAGATACACAATACAAATAGATATAAATTGTGACAATAACAAAGAGTGGAGGGAAGAAGTTCATTCAATCATATAGAAAAACTCTACATTTTAAGTTATTAATCAGTTTAAAATAGGTTTTAACTGTAAGATACTTTAATGTAAGCCTCAAGGTAACCATATAAAAAAATTTTACAGAAGTTACAGAGAAAGGAATCAAAGTAGATGTACACACACACACACACACACACACACACACACACAGCAAGAGAAGATGACCAAAAGAACTATAAGACTTACAACAACAATAACTAAAAAGAATGGGAAGGCTTTGCTATTGCCTTTTTTTTTCTATCAATTACTTGAGATTTAAGGGAATTGAATTCCCCAAAGACAGAGCCATTTAGAATTAAAAAAACAAAAAACAAGACCCAACTATACGTGGTTTACAAAAAACTCACTTTAGACTTAAGGACACATACACACAGAGAGGAATGGAAAAACAATCTATATAAGAGGTAACCAAAAGAGGTGTGACTATACTTAAAAGACAACATACACTAAGAAAAATCTGTCACAAGAGACAAATAAGGGCATTATATTATGATAAGGTCTCAATCAGGAAGATATAAGGTTTATAATCATCACAACATATAAATATGTAAAGCAAACACTGACGGAACCAAAGAAAGCAATAGACCACAATATGATAATGGCTGGGAGACTTCCTACCTCACTTTCAATAGACCATTCGGATAGATCAATAAGGACATAGGACTTGACTAACACTACGGACCAAATGGACTTAACAGAATAGAACATTTCACCAAAAGAATACACTTTCTTGTCAAGCAAGTAGATCTTTCTCCAGCACAAGTCATATTAAGTCACAAAACAAGATTTAAATTTGAGAAAATTGAAATCATACCAAGTATCTTTGATGACAATAGAATGAAAAGATATATCAATAAAAGAAAACTGGAAGACTCACAAATATATGGAAATTAAAACACGTTTATGATCACTGGCTCAAGGAGGAAATCCAATAGGAACTTAAAAAAAAATCTCCAAATGAAAAAACACAATATACCATAAGTTTGTAATGGTTTTTCATCATCTTATAAGAAGGAATTTCAAAAGGATAAACACCTAGATTAAAAAAAGATTGAGCCACCCTACCATGTTCCACCCTCACTTACTTACATTGTCTTATTTAATCCCCCACAATAATATAAAGAAGCTATTTTCCTTATTCTACACAGGAGATGACTGAAACTCAGACAAATCATTTATTTTGACTCATCAGACAACATTAAATGTCAAGGCCCAAAAATCAAATGAGGGTTTATCTAACATTAAAGCCCCAGGATTCTTCAAGGATTGTAAATGGTGGTAATAAAAATAACTTACCTATAAAAAGATCTCAAACAACTTCACACAAACTAGAAAAAGAAACAACTAAACACGAAGTTTGTAGAAGGAAGGAAAGATGAGAGTAGAAATGTAAAAGGAGGGAAACGAAAAGGAGTTATGTTGAAAAGACATACTGACAACCCTTAGATGAAAGAAAAAAACCTCGAAATCAGAAATGAAAGACGTTACAGCTTATGCCACAGAAATAAAAATGATCATAAATTTACCATGAACAAATTCTAGGTTATCCAGTTTGTTGGTATAGAATAAATTAATAAATTCCTAGAAACATACAACTTGCAAAGAACAATTATGAAGAAATAAAGCCTAAACTGACCTGTAACTAGTATGGAGACTGAATCAGTTCTCAACACCGCCCCCCTGCCCCCACTCCAAAAAAAGCCCAGAAGCAGATGGTTTCACTAGTGAATTCTACCAAACATATAAATAAAAATTAACCCAAATTCTTAAATTCTTCTGGAAAACTGAAGAAGACAGAACACAGACTAATGGGAACAGAATAGAGCACCTAGAATTAAATCCCATGCCTATAGTCAACTGATCTTTGACAAGGGCTCTAAGAATACACAGTAGGGAATAACACTCTTCAGCAAATGGTGTTAGGAAAACTATTTTCACATTCAAAAGAATGAAATCAGACTATTATCTTCTACCATGCACAAAACTCAACTCAAAATTAATTAAAAACTTAAACACAAGATCTGAAACTGTAAAACTCCCAGAAAAACACACATTGGTCATATATTGGAAAATATTAGTTTACTCAGTTATGCATATTTTCCACATGTTGCCATATTTCCTTATTTAATATCAAACCACATTTAATTTTAATTTTTTTCATGTTTATTTTTGAGAGAGACAGAGCACAAGCAGGAGAGAGGCAGAGAGAGATGGAGACACAGAATCTGAAGCAGGCTCCAGGGTCTGAGCTGTCAGCACAGAGCCTGAGATCAGGCTTGAACTCATAAGCCGTGAGATCATGACCTGAACTGAAGTCAGATGCTTAACCTACTGAGCCACCCAGGTGCCCCTCAAACCGCATTTTAATATTACCACTTAATATCTTCAGTACAGATCTTCAGAAAACACCAAATGGAAAACAGTCTTACATGTGTTATAGCCTAGTTGAAAAACAATCAGTGGTACATTACTGGACTTGGATTAGGACTGTCCTACCAACATGGATTATCATATAATATTCTGATGACTAAGTTACCAATTATCCCTTGGGTGATGCCAGACAGACATCTAACTGGGGATGGGATAGTACAGCAAAGCTTACTAATAAAGAGTAAATAGTAATTTTAAGAATACACGAAGGGGAGAAGTCCACAGTACATATAAGGAAGCTGCTCTACTCCCTATGGGGGCATTTATAGTGTCCTTTTCACATGTACCACTATGTGTTACAGCCATTAAAATTCTCCCCTAGCTAAGGCAAAGCTTTCACTCTGGTTTGCTGATGTTTGATTCTGGCTATTACAGGTCATTCTCCTTCAGAGGTACACAAAGTTAGGTACACTGTGAGAAGCATTATGGTACTCCCAGATGGAACTATATTTGGTACCACTGGTAGTCTCATGTACCAACAGTAAGCAGACTCATGGACCATTCAATACTTCGAGGTTCATATCCTTTTCCAATATTATGCATTTTTCATATTACATACTGCAAAAAATACTTATTAACTCAAAAAGGGACACTAGAGGGTGCTATCTTCCAGAAGACAAGCTGCAATTGAAAACCAGACTGGAGAGACAATACAACTCTAAATGAGGGGAATTTAATAATGCTACTAACAGAGAACCCTATCTACCAGCAACGGTACAAGGAGGTAGCACCCTCACCCAGGAAGGGTTATTGGATATGCACCATTAAAAGGTGTTTGTAGGAAAGCAATGGTAACCTTAAATAATGGCAAAACATTATTGAACAGTACAACTTTTATTATCCTCTAATGAATCTAGTACCATACGCTTAAGAAAATGGAGTTATCTTTCCTGTGTTGCAAATGGTCAGTATCAGACAGAAAAAGAAACACGACAACATCATCCCTATGGGGAGGGGGCGGTAGGATAGATGGGTAGTGTTACATAATGGCACCTGGAAGCCAAATGTCTCTAAAAGTTATTCTATAATACCTGGGATACGATTAGGTCTACAAAGCAGATCAAATTCAGAGTTTATTGAAAAATGGTCTCAAGCCACTACCTCAGTTACTGGGAATGTGGTACATGAGGAAAGAAAGAGTATGATTTTAGCCAAAGTATGTTATAACAAACATTAATCTTTCCACCACAGCTATTTGGTATAACAAAGGATTTACAGGTCTATTGATAGAATTAAAAGAAAACCAGGCTCATATAAATGATTATCTTCAAGAGGAGAAAACAGGATTTCGGTTTAAGCCCCAAATTGTTCGAATACATATGGAAACTGTGCTAAAAAGAAAGTAAATTTGACTTTAGAAAAATGATTGACTTAAATGCCTTCAGCACCATAGAGAAGTTCAAATGACTCTGGATCAAGGAGATATTTAGAGTAATTGAGCTGGTAAACATAAAAATACCTATACCTGACTGAACAGTGGTTATGAGTCTGATATTAAGTAGAAAATATAAGTAAATAATAAACTTAATCCTGAGGGTATTTTTCACACAAAAGACAGGCGAAGAAATAGCCAAAGAATACTGGGTTAAGGAAAGGAAATGGAAAATTACATGAATTTATATTTTCAGTAGTCAATAAAACTTAGTTTTTAAGAACTCCATTCTATTATCAATTTACTTTTTGACAATGAACAGGTGCCTGTATTTATATAATCTATTTTGTACCAAATATCACATTGAACTACTTAAATTTCACGGTATATAATCTTACAAAAACATGCAAAGCTGACATATTTAGGTGGCAGATATCTTTAGCTCCTTTTCAAGATTTTTATAACATGAACCTGACTTTAAAAAATACCCCTATTTTTAGTCTACTCATGATGTTTAAAGCACTCAATCTCTTTTATGTTGAACTTGACCATTTCTGATGAAAATAGGTCTTGCCAACAAAGCTAGTTCTCTACCAGTGTTAACCCATCAAAAATAACAAGAGCAAATTTAATTAGAAAGGCAAAATAAGTTAATTAAAATTACAAAGTAAATTTAGCAACGTAGCTCTTCAAATATCTGCTGCATTGGTGATTAAGCAATTATAAGCTAGGAATCTGTTTACAGTAATTTAATGGAATAGCGCTCCTTCCAGAACATGAAGGATTTTAATTTTTTAAATGCTGAATGCACATAATGCTCAATGGCAAGTGGATCTGATTTCTTAGGTATTTATATGAAGACAAACTAAAATATTTAAGTTCATTTTACTGAGTATATTTTCCAAATGGAAATTACAGTTTGTTTATTTTAAGACATAAATACAAATTTCCACAGTCCTTAGGAACACTTAATGTGGGCATTTTTCTTTCAAAATTTCAAATATGTTCTACTGCAAAAAAGGTTTTGTCTATGGTTACTCACTTCCTTAAAAATTACAACACTTTGGGGCCTGGGTGGCTCAGTCAGTTAAGCGTCTGACTTTGGCTCAGGTCATTCTCTCACATCTCTGCACTCTCAGCGTGGAGCCTGCTTTGAACCCTATGTCTCCCTCTTGCTGTCCCTCCCTCCCCCGCCTGCATATTCATTCATTCATTCATTCATTCATTCTCTCTCTCTCTCTCTCTCTCTCTCTCTCTCTCTCTCTCAAAAATAAACATTTAAAAATGGAAGGGTCGTCTGGGTGGCTCAGGCGGTTAAGCATCTGACTTCGGCTCAGGTCATGATCTCACAGCTCGTGAGTTCGAACCCCACATCGGGCTCTGTGCTGGCAGCTTGGAGCCTGGAGCCTGGAGCCTGCTTTGGATTCTGTGTCTCCCTCTCTCTGCCCCTCCCCCACTCACACTGTCTCTCTCTCTCAAAAAATAATAAATATATAAAATAAAAATAAAAATTAGAACTTCTGAGGGATTACTGTATTGGCTTGAAGTGGAACATACTTAGAGCCCATCAATTGTTAATTCTATGGTTTAGGACAAATTACTTGAATTTTCTGAGCATGAATTTGCTCAGTTAAAATAGGTAAAAAGTCAATAAGTAGGACATGTAGGTTTAATTGTTGTTCTTAAGGATTAGATATAATGAGTATCAAATGCATAAAACATAATAGGAACTCAATCCTCTCCTTTTAATTATTTTTAATGTTTATTTATTTTTAAGAGAGAGACAGAGCGTGAGCAGGGGAGGGGCAGAGAGAGAGGTAGACACAGAATCCAAAGCAGGTTCCAGGCTCTGAGCTGTCAGTACAGAGCCCGACATGGGGTTCAAACCCAGGAACCAGGAGATCATGACCTGAGCTGAAGTCAGACACTTAACCAACAAGCCACCCAGGTGCCCCAGAACTTAATCATTTCTATCTTTCAGATTTGGTTTAATAGGCTATACAAAATTAAATGAATTTAGAGATATGTGATTTTTTAAAACTTAACTAGCTCTCTTTTTAGTAGAACCAGAGATTATAGCTGCCCAAATTATAAGTGAGAATAGTATGGTGTTTTAGAAAAAAGTTAAAATGTTAAAAGAACCAAGTAAAGCTCCTATATGGCCAAACTGACAAGCTAACTAACTCCCTTTTATGTATTTTAAAGTAACTTTTTTAATATCTCAGAGATTATGACCAAATTAATGGAAGACATTTGATAAAGTAAAGCAAAATCAAGGTTGGAGATCTTGAACTGAGATGAATAATTATTTGGATATATATTTAGTCCACATAATACGCTGCAAGCCAAACATCTACTTCTTCTTAGGGACAACATTTTGGGGCGATGCAGCAGTTTGTTTCCATTGGATGGTGTGAGTGAGGCCCAAAGGTGAGCT
This sequence comes from Prionailurus viverrinus, assembly GCF_022837055.1. Taxonomy (NCBI): domain Eukaryota; kingdom Metazoa; phylum Chordata; class Mammalia; order Carnivora; family Felidae; genus Prionailurus; species Prionailurus viverrinus. The sequence continues at coordinate 46,694,926 of NC_062577.1, read as the reverse complement.
AAATGTCAATATCTAACCAGAACTGGACAGAATAAACAGATCTTTGTGCCTCAACTAAACATAGTGACTACTGGCTCAAATAAGAAAATTAAAAAAAAAATAGTATTCTGAATCTAACAACTTAATACTCTAAATGCTTTATAATGATAATAATAATAATAATTAAAAAACGCATCAGATTAAGAATCTGGACAATGACTTGAATGAGAAAACAATCGAAAAGATGCCAATACTTAGATAATTCACATGGAATTATCTGATAAAATTTAAAGCAATTAAGATAGGATAAAGAATCAAAGGGGACTTTTAGAACTAAAGTAAAAATTAAAAAAAAAAAACTCATTGGATATTTGGAGATGACTGAGAAGAGAATTACTCAATTTCAAGACAAATTGACAGATATTACCCAATCTGAACAGAATAGAAAATTGAGTAACAATGAATTCAGTCATCTGTCACAACAAAAATGTAACTTTATGTATTCTAAGAGTCTCAGTAGGGGTGAAAAGTGCCAGAGTTAAAATATACAGATATATATTTGAAGAAATACTGGCTAAAAAATGTTTTGATATTTCACTGTACTTCAGTCAGATCTCACCACCGAGGTAAAAAAAAATACACAGAAATTCATATTTTTGAAAATTCCTTTGAGTCTGTAATTACTGAAAAGTTGATGTTTTAAACTCACAATTACAATGCTACAGTACACATGAATAGGCATGTGATTTTCTGAAAGAATGAACCCCCATGTAAATAGCACTACACTTTTGTGTGTATTTAACGTTTATAAATTTGTTAAACATGACAAGCAAAAAGGAGAAAGTTTTTTAATACTAGGGTTCCCAAGATAATGGCCTATGTTAAAAAATGTCAATAGTAGTTTGTTAAAATGTTTTTGTTGCCTCCCCAGAGAATTAGAAGTGTCCAAACCCCAGTCGAATAAATTTCTTCTAGGAGTTCCTAATAACTTCCACTGGAAATAGTTTTTCCAAAAATAGTTTTGTAAATGCTGCCTTAATAAATGAAAGTTACTTTTAAATGAATATGAACAGAACTAAATCTGAAATGAAAAAATGGGTGGAGCTTACAAATAGAGAAGCAAAAATAACTAACACTCTTATTGGTGGCTAAAGGATTCTATTAGGATGATTAACTATACTGAAATATTTTCATACACCAAAATAAATTCTGAAAAAATTAACATTTAAAACATAGTATAACCAAATATCATACTTCATTTGCATGACTTTAATGTTGTTAAGTACAAAACAAAAAGCTATCATAGAAAAACAAAGCATGATTTTATTTCAATGAGCAATAATTATGTCCCACAAGAAAAAAATATTTCATTTGGGTGATAATGGAAATACTGAAGGAAGTTAGCTCTAACCTAGGTGTGACTGCAAGAGGCAGGATCAGCTCAATCAAAAATGACAGGTGTTTACAAAACACTACCTGGGTGTCTCAACTTCAACACAGAAGAAACCAACCTCATTTGAAAGGTATGGACTTTTCTAAAAGCAATTAAGGAGTCTAATGTGGTGCCACAAGATTCATCTGGCTTTTATGCCTTCCTCAAGGAACGTTCAGGTCATCTCTATTGAGACAGTAATCCCATCTCTTTAGATGATGCTTCTTAGTTTGAGATGTTTAGAAATAGAATGATGAGGGGTGCCTGGGTGGCGCAGTCGGTTAAGTGTCCGACTTCAGCCAGGTCACGATCTCGCGGCCCGTGAGTTCGAGCCCCGCGTCGGGCTCTGGGCTGATGGCTCAGAGCCTGGAGCCTGTTTCCGATTTTGTGTCTCCCTCTCTTCCCCTCCCCCGTTCATGCTCTGTCTCTCTCTGTCCCAAAAATAAATAAACGTTGGAAAAAAAAATAAAAAAAAAAAAAAGAAATAGAATGATGAAAACGTTTGGACTCAAAAATAATAATGCAATAATTGAAAGTAAACTTTGCTTGTTTCCTGTTCTGTTTTTTCCCATTTTAAATGTTTTGTAACTGATAAAATATTTTTTTATGAAAAGAGTATATGAAAATGATATTGAAAATAAAAAATGAAGTTCATTCAATTTCATTATTTAAAGTTAGATGGAGACTGAAAACCTTTACTCCCAAATAGAAGTTAAGGTAAGGGGGGAAAAAAAAAAACTTTAATAGTCAAAAAGTCACTATGTATTGAAAATGTAATTTAGGCAGAAAATAAAGATTCTAAATGCATTCACCTAATATTAAATTCTCTCTATATAAATATGCAAATATACAGAATTATAGGTAGAGATAGAAGCAGTGTTAAAATAAAAATTAAAAAACAAACAGAAGTTTATGATAAGATAAACATGATCTGGAGGCTTTAGGGAACACTTCACCCTGTAATGAAAGGTCACTCACTGTGAATGGATGATGGTAATGGCTACACAATATATATATATATCATTGAACTGTATATTTAAAAATGGTTATGTGTGTTTCAAAAAAACAACTGCTGCAAAACAAAAAGATCATTTTTTCAATATTTGACATTTTTCACAAACAGAAACCCGAGATAATTTTAGCATGTATGAGATATTTGATAAAAATTCCCATGTATCAAGAATTGTAGTCAAGAAAGAGGAAAGAAGGAACAGATAGCAACCCATTGTATGAAGCTAAAATACTCTTACCTCTAAAACCAGACAATAATCATTCAAGGGGTGGGGGTGGGGTGGGGAGGCTGATCTCACATATCAAAGTAGATACAAAATTTCTTAAGATTTAGTAAGGTGAGTCCTTCTATACATTTAGTTTCTTTGAAGAATTCATGAATAATATTAGAAAATCTAAATTTACCACAAAACAGCTTAATGAAAAAAATCTTATGATCTCATTGCAGGAATATGGATTATAAAAATACTTCAGTAACAGAGGAGACTGTACAGTTTACATGGAAAAGTATGTTGTCAAAAATGTATTTAAAAAAATTATTGTAGATGGGAGACACTGGAAGCATTCCCTTTACAATCAAGATGAAGTACAGAATGTCTACTGCTATCAATTTATGGAGAAACTTGCCAGAGAAATAAAAAACTTCTCTCCTAAAAATCTAACAGAACACTTGTCAATGTAAAGGTAGAAACAAATTTTTCACATGAGTACTTTAAATATAGTATTACCACTAGGAGGTCAAGTGACATAAGTAAAAAATAGAGTAATTTTATCAAGGTTGTTTTGTATGATTAATACTTTATTAACTTGTATACACTTGTGATAGTAATTCAGAAAATTTAAGATGCATTAATAGCTAAAATAGTGTACGAAAATAAATCTAAGGCAAAATAAATTAATTTTATGTTTAGTTGAAGAATTACAATCAAGACATATACAGACTCATGGGTAAAACTTGAAGTTAAAATTTTCATATCTCCCCAAAATATTTGAAATATAATTCCAATGTGTGAACGTGTTCATAGATGTGTATCAGTTGACAACCTAGTCCCAATGTTACTTGTACGTGAATGGACCAGAAATAAGAGCCAAGGCAATTCTGAATTACCCTACCAGAAATGAAGGCTAAAGCCCTAGTATTTAAAACAGTGAAGAAGTTGGTATAGGCATAAACAGACCAATGAATTAGAATAAGGAGCCAAGAAGATGTTCAGAACATACTTTGAATCTTGAGTTTCTTTTTAGATATTTGGGTAAAAACAAAAATGACACTCTAACAATTAGCTTAATGGTTTATATGGTTTGTCACATGAAAGAAATCAAATTGGATCCCTTTGTCATACAGTATTTGAGAATTTACTCCAGGATAAGCATGAAGACTTAAAACTTTGGTTAAAAATAAGAAATTTTGGGGGCACCTGGATGGCTCGGTCAGTTAAACATCCAATTCTTAATTTCAGCTCCGTTCATTATCTCATGGTTTGTGGGACTGAACCCTTCATCAGGCTTTGCACTGACAGGGGGGAGCCTGCTTGGGATTCTCTCTCCCTCTCTCTGTCATGTGCACACACTCTCTCTCTAAAAACAAACATTAGGAGCGCCTGGGTGGCGCAGTCGGTTAAGCGTCCGACTTCAGCCAGGTCACGATCTCGCGGTCCGTGAGTTCGAGCGCCACGTCGGGCTCTGGGCTGATGGCTCAGAGCCTGGAGCCTGTTTCCGATTCTGTGTCTCCCTCTCTCTCTGCCCCTCCCCCGTTCATGCTCTGTCTCTCTCTGTCCCAAAAATAAATAAACGTTGAAAAAAAAAATTAAAAAAAAAAAATAAAAACAAATAAAAACATTAAAAAAAAAAACAAGAAATTTTGTTCAAAAGCCATAAGGAATGAAAAGAACAAAAAACCAGCCACAAATTGAAATATATGCATAATATATGTAGATGTATACATGTATATTCATAGCTTACTTTGTTTATTAAGCAAACTAAAAAAAAAAAATCAAACCCATAGGGAAAAATTATGAATGAACAATAGATTAGCCATTTGATAGAACAAGCTAAATAGTTAAGCATATGAAAAATTTTTAAATATATTGATTAGTCAAATGCAAATTGTAGTAGCATTTTACAGCCCCCAGATTGGCATAATTTAAAGGCTAATAATACACCCATACATCACTAGTATGGTGTGTAAATTTGAATAGCTACTTTAGTAAACAGTTTAATATACCCTGTGGCACAACAATTCTACTTTCAGATATCTTCTACAGAAACTCCTGAATATGTGCACAAAGAGACACATTAAGAATGCTCACAGCAGCATTATTTACGTAAAAAAAAAACTAGAAACATGTAAAAATCCTTAAAAAAACATTAACACTAGAATTGTCAAAATTATGATGCATCAGATTAGATGAAATAACATAACAAAAAATAGTTCTTACAAATCCATTTGGGTAACTCTTACATAGAACATGGGGGATAGGAGGAATTTAGAGTAATATTTATGTAAATTGAAACACAGTATATCAAAAAATGTACAACTAAACAATAGTATATATGTGCAAAAATAAGAAAAATGAATAAAATGTTAATTCAGGAAAATGTTAATTTCTAGGTGGAGAGGGCTAATGAGGATTTCAAATAGAATATTGGTAATGTACTATTCCTTAGGTGATGGGTAAACAGTGTTGTTTTCTCTCAAACTGTTTATAAATATTTGCATGTGATACTGTATCACTCTACTATTGCTCTCAGAGCAAATTACTACAAACTTAATGGCTTACAGCAAAGCAAATTTATCTTAGAGTTCAGGAGGTCTAAATCCCAAAATCAGTATTACTGGGCTAAAAAAAAAAAAAAAATCCAGGTGTCAGCAGTGCTGCTTTCCTTTTTAGAAGCTCTAGGGAGAATCCATTTCCTTGACTTTTTCATCTTTAAGTGGCCCATATTCCTTGACTTGTATACTCTTCAACTTCAAAGCCAACATTGGAGTATCTTTTCTGACCTCTACTTCTACCTGTAGGGGCCAAGGACAGGCTGCCCTAAAACGCTGCCCTTTGGCACATTTTTTGTAAATAAGAACTTCAAATAATCAACTTCAATAGTTGATGAAAGGACACTCAGCCCCTTCTCCCCCCTCCCCCCGAAAGCAGGAAGCAAATATCTCTTATGAAAAATACCCTCCCCTTCTAACTAGTAGAAAGACATCCTTATTCCCAGAGATAAAGACTTTAAAGCTGAGAAAGATGTAGAAACTGTTACTTTTTCTAATCTACTACCTCAGTCTAAATTCTGCTTAGAATTCCCTACTAACTAAGGCTCCCAAACACCTGTTTTCCTTATCCCGTCAATTCCTCCCTGCATTTGTCTTTGTCTGTAACATTTAAAAATTGCTTCCCTTGGTCTTTTCTTTAGGCCTCAATTTCATTATTGGGATCCATGCACATGTAATAAAATGTCAAGATTTTCACCTGTTCATCTGGCTCATGTAAATTCAAGTCTTAGTCCAGCAAGAAGACCTTAAAGGGTAAAAGAATCTTTCCTTTCCTATAAATCCTTGCATCTTGTCTCTGCTTCCATCAGCATATTGCTTTCACTGTGATCCTCCTGACTACCTCTTATAAGAGCCTGTTGTGATTATATTAGACCTGCCAGAATGATCCGCAGGACATTCTTCCACCCACTACCACCCTACCCCACCAAGAACCCTGATAAAATCACCACAAGTTCCCTTTACAATATGAAGTAATGTTAATATGTTCCAGGGGTGAGGATGCAGACATCTTTGACAGGGGATTACTACAGACACATGAGTTAAAACAAATAGTAAACATGGTTTTACAATGTATAATTTAATATATAAAAAGTAAAGTAGCGTACTTTCTCATATACTAAGAATGAAAGTCTGGAATTGCATATGCTTTCCGGAGTTTTTTTGCAATATACTTTTAACACTAACCATATCCTTTGGTCCAGTAATTCCCCTTCTAAGAAATAGAATATATATTTCAGGAAACTGCAGTGATTTCAAGTAAACTTTGCTTATCTGTTTTTTCCCATTTTAAATGTGTTGTAATTAATAATTTTTTTTTTTTATGAAAAGTATTTACGAGGATGGAGCAGCAAGATGAAAGGACAGGAGGGGCAGGAGGTCACGGAAATTCAAACCTTCAGTTTGAACAATGAGGAAAATAGAAAACTAAATTGGAACAAAATATAAAGACAAATGAACCCTATTTCACTTTGGACCCAGAAAGGAAAACTAAAAATCCCCTTTCCTAAGAACACACATCTTAAGCCAACAAAGCGTCAAGGGTAACACTGGGCAGACAAATCAAAAGGCTACAGGATTCAAAGATTTGCAGATGTGAAGTTTGAAGATAGCTGTGGGACCTTTTAGGTGGTGGCTGGCCATTCTTTGTAAGGTTTCTGGTTGATGTGTGGGATTGAATACCAACAGTTTAGTTTGAAGATTTTAGTTTATTAAATATAATGGGTTAAAGTATTTTGGGTTCTTAACTAACTTGGTTAGAGAGATTTTTCTTAACACTAAAAGATGGATTGTCCTGTAGAAGCACCTTTGCCTCTAAAGAACGAGTTTGACCGAGGTAGAGATATTTAAAAAAAAAAATAGATATTTAGGATTAATAGGGTTAAAGAGAAACAATTTTTCAGATTTTGATCAGTTTATTGACAGGTATGGAAAAAATTTTTTTGGCTCTAGCAGACTTGAGTTAACCTACAAGGAGTCTGAGCCTAACAAAATCCACTGCAGATGGATGAGGAATTCTGTTGATCCATATAAATTACCAACTATTTAAGAAAATGCATTAATTACCCTTACTTCTGCTTTCTTTTATTAAATTTGGTCCTCCTGTGGCATAATGTTTTTAATGTTAGCTAAAAAAAAGATTCCAGCTGAAGTGTAATTTTTCAATCATCTCTGGAGTGGTTGAAATACTGAAAACTACTGTTAGTGATAAAACACCCACCTTTGGCCAGCTGCATATTTGTACACTGCCTGGAGGATTAAGAGTTTGAAGCTGAAGAAACAGCTTTTTTAGGTCTGATTGATTGTATCTCAGTCTATTTTAAATGGCAGTTTATATGATTTAAAGGAAAAAATACAGAATGACACACTCAACTAAGGTCATCGCACTGATGGAAAGAAATTTACATCATTTACTTAGGAAACACTAACTACTGACTAGCTAAGTTCATTATATTGCCCCACAGATTTGATATTATCAATACAGACTGAATCAAGCTAACCCAAAACATTATTTTATCTTAAATGCTTCATGATTCAGTTTTCAGAAAATATACACCTTGTTAAGCCAATATCCAGTGAGTGCTACATGCAGACCATTTCAATAGCCACATGTAGTGACATGCTTATAAGTACATTTATGTATTCGTTCTTCCAGTATTAGAAAGTACAAACATAAATGTTAACTAGACAGTAGCTCTCCATCTTTTACACTTTGCTTCACCCAAATATTCTATCAAATAACCAAATTTCCAAATAAAATAAATATTTTGAATGATATTTTTTATCAGTCTGTAATATCTAACAGCAGTTTGAGAATCTAACTTCATGCTTTAATTGGCAAAGATCCTTTTTTTTGCAAAATGGAAATAATCAGTTGTAAAAATATAATTTATTCTTGATCTTGTTAGCAAAATGTAGCATGCATTTAATCTTTATTTATTTTTGAGAGAGAGAAAGAAAAATGTGAGTGGGGGAGGGGCAGAGAGAAGAAAACAGATGATCCAACCAGGCTCTACATTCTTGGCACAGAGCGCAACATGGGGCTTGAATTCACAAACTGTGAGATCATGTCATTTGCATTATAGTTATTTCTATAGCTGTTTCCTTAGGACGCTTTCATAAAAACACATAATCCCAAACCACATATATCAACTTAAGTAATTTTAAGGTAAGTTTGTGTGTGTGTGTGTGTGTGTGTGTGTGTGTGTGTGTGTGTTGTGTGCATGTAGCGGGGAGGACTTATATTGGTTTGATACACACAAATCAGTAGGTTGCTTTTAAAGGTGAAATTTTACAGGCGCCTGGATGGCTCAGTTGGTTAAGCATCTGACTTTGGTATCAGATCGGGTCATGATACCAGTTTGTGAGATCAAGCTCTGTGTCAGGCTCTGTGCTCACAGTGCAGTGTCTGCTTAGGATTCTGTCTCTCCCTCTCTCTCTGTCCTTGCCTTACTCTCGCTTTAAAAAAATAAATACAACTTCTTTAAAAACAGGTGAAATTTTAGAGGCTTCATTACAATAAAAGAAGCAAATACCATTGTAAAGTAGTTATACCCACAAATAAATGAGAACCATGAAATTCATATTAAATATGTCCTAGATTTTATGATGTTTCCATGAGCTGAGTCTTCTATTTTGTAGTGTGCTAGGAAACACTTAAACTGGCACTCTGTCAGTGAGTGTAAGAACAAATCTTGATCCGTACTGTTTTTCAATTTCTATAGTGTAAATACCTCTACTTTGGTCAATTTTAAGCTACCAATCAATTTTAAATGGTCCTAAACAAACTTGAAATTTGAATAATAGGCTCTCCTGAGCCAGTGTGAGGCAACTCCAATACACCAACAAAAGACCACAAGTGTCTTTCTACTTACAGATTCCCTTCTCTCCTGGGTCCCACTCCAGGTGGTCTTTAATCCTTTTTATTTCCCTGTCTCAATCTTCATTGGCTCCTTCCCTTCAGTATAAACTCACTAATAGCTACTAAAATCTCTCACTCATTGCTAGTCTTGGCTCATTCCAATTAAAATAGTTCTAATATTGACATTTCCAATATCCATTCTCATACTAATTCCAAAATTCCATGAAAGGTTTGTTGTAATAATGTTATTTACACTGCTTTCAGGACATTAATATGCTATTGTTAAACCTGAAAGTTACTTTTCAGAGTCTATCCTAACTTATTTTATGAGGCTGGTTTGATCCTGATACTAAAACCAAGAGCAATGCACAAAACAAACACTATACAATGGTGATTTGACATCTGAAAAGTCAAAATAGACCGCAATTCTAACATACTACAGAAGAGCATTTGAGAAAATCCAACACTCACTTATATTAACTCTCAGTAAGTTAGAGGATAATCACCTCAACTTGATCAAGAGCATCTACTAAAAACCTCTAAAACATAGCACTCAATAGTGAAAGATGGAAAGCTTCCCCTCTAAAATTGGAAACAAGGCAAAAATGTGCCCTGATCGCTCTCCTTCCCCACAGCACTGGAAAGTCTAGGTACAACAGGAATACAACAGAGTGCTCAGGAAGAAACTCTTTGCAGGTGTCCATAATTATCAATATAGACCATTCCAAGTAATTGACAAAAACAAAAAACCTCCTAGAATGAATTTATCAAAGTTGCAAAATAGAATACAAGCACACACACATACACACAACTGCATTTTTATATGCTAACATAAAACAATGAGAAAAACAGAGTCTTTATGTTTGACGTAAATACTGACATACTTACAAGTTGAATTTCTTATCTGCATTTCAAAATAATTTGGTGAGGAAGGGATTGGAATATATACAGTTGAGCCCCCAGACCCCATGGTCAAAAATGCACGTATAATTTGACTTCCCAAAATCTTTACGAATAACCTGTTGACCTGTTGCCTTACCGATAACAGAAACAACATTTTGTATGTGCATTATATAGCATGTTCTTACAATAAAGTTAAAGAAAATATTAAGAAAATCATAAGAGAAAACACATTTACAGTACTGTAAAAATTCACACTTATAAGTGGACCCATGCAATTCAAACCCGTATTGTTCAAGGGTAAACTGTATAAAGCAAGATTGGTCATGGGTTCATGATAGTTGAAGCTGAAAATTGTTTATAGTTTTTAGTACTAACCTTGTTCTTTCCATGGCTCCCGAAGCATCGTTCTCACACAACAGCAGCAGCACAAAGAAACTTATAAGAAGAGCAACACTGGGCCCAACCCACATACTTTGAATCAAGACTGCACGTGAGGCCCATTAGTCTGTGAACTTAACAAGCCCTTCAGGTGATTGTGATCCACGCTAATGTTTCCATTAAGGAGCTGGAATCCGTATAAAGAAACAAAATCCTAACAGAGAAAGCACTATGCAAGGTTTACATTTGAAAATCCATCAAAGTAGTCCCCAACTCCAGCAGACTAAAAAAAATATTTGAGAAAATCCAACACCCACTCATGAGAAAAATGTTCAGAAAGTTTAGAAATAGAGAGGAATTGTTTCAACTTGATAAAGAACATCTACCCAAAACAAACAAAAAACAGCCCGAAAGCTTACATATCATTTAATGGTGAAAGATGAAGAGCATTCCAAGATTGGAAACAAGGCAAGATGTGTCCTCACCACTCATTGACCACAGCGCTGAAATGCTAGCTACAAGAACAGGCAAAAAAAGAAAAAAAAAAAGACAGAAGAGGCATACTGAGTGCACAGGAAGATATAAAACTCCTTTTGTGGGTATCGATGATTATCTACACAAAACATCCCAAGTAACTGGCAAAAGAAAAAAATTGCCTCCTAGAATGAGTGAGCTTAGCAAATTGACAGGATACAACATGAACACACACAAAACAATTGCACTTCCACATACTGATATAGAAAAATGAAGAAAATAGGGTCCTTACATTTTAGAGATAAATATTGTTATATTTTGAAATAAAGTACGGTTTCTGATATTCCTTTCAAAATAATTTGGTGAGGAGGATGGGACAGAGACATATAAAGCAACACTGGTAGTGGATTAATAACACTTGAAGCTGAGAAAGGTAAATAGTTTTTTATACTAACTTCGCTTGTTCCGTGGCTTTCACAGTGTGGTCCTTGCACCAACAGCAGCACCTGAGAGGAGAGCAAAAGCTCAGCCTCAACCCATATCCCTTGTCTCAAGACTACACGTGGGCCCATTAGTAAGTGACTCAACAAGCCCTTCAGGCGGTTCTGATCCACACTGTTTCCTACCCATTGCAGGTCAACTGCACTCACCTGAAAATTGGTTGTTTGTGTTTGCACACACATTACTTTTGTAAGTATTTTAAATTCAATACAAGACAATGGGGGGCAGTGAAAGAAAATACTAGATGTTTCACTACCAAATTAGAATAAAATGAGAGAACATGTAATCCTCTTCTTATACAAACAATTCTGGAGGTTAGAAGAAGGAGATCTTTTGCCTAACTAGTTTATGAAGACAGAAAACAACCCAGGAATTGAACAAAAAGAAAAAGTATGAGAAAAGGAAATACCAAAGCCAATCTCACTCATGAATACAAGACACAATAATTTTAAGCAGGAGTTAAGGAAAGAGCCAGCAGTATGTACAAAATGACAACAAACACCGTAACTAAATTGCATTTACTCTAGAAGAGCAAAGTTGGTTTAACACTAGCAAAACTAAAGGAGGAGCACAAGGGCAATTTGTGTATTCCTAACATGTTCTCTGTTTTGCTCCAGATGTTGGCTACAGGAGTTTGCCTGATTTTTAAAAATGTATTAAGATGTATGCTTATGATCATTTTGCTTTTCTAATTGTAAAATAAACTTACAGGCTTTGAAAAAAACCTTTAACTGCATTTATTCTCAAAAAATACTGTTCATTATCATGATTGATTTAAAAATAGGACGCATAAGAAATTCCATTACTGAAATATAATGACACTTGAGGAAAATATAATAATAAATCTGTAACCTCTCTTCCAGATAACCTTGAGATACTTCCATCTATTGAAAGTTGACTTTAAAAAGAACTTCAGTGTTTCTAATACTACAATAAGCAAATGTTTAAGAGTCAACATAATGATTAAAATCAATTCAGCATTTTAAATATCATAAAAACTAGAACTTTTTTATTTTCTCAAAATACAAAATATTAACATAAGTGATTTGGGTTTTAAATGAAAATGAAATTACAAATATTTGAGAATGAAATCAGTCTGTGTCTGATGTTATAAAACACCTCTGGTTCACAACCAGGGAAACTAGCATATGAAGCTTGTCTGGCTGTGGGCAAGAAGAGTAGATCTCCACATGTGCCTGCCAAAATCTTAAAAGCTTGTATAAAGGTCTTAACTGGTTTTAGTAATGTACACCATCCAGTAGGTCTCAATAGAACCTTACTCTCTTAAGGATTTGCCCTTGGAATGTCTCCTAGTGAGGGAAAGGTGAGTGGAATATAAATTCCAAGGACAAGGATAAGGATGAGGAGCCTCTGATTGCCCAATTCATGGTCAATCTGCCTTCATGTCTCCTCAATGACCTCCTCCAACAAACATAATAAAATTTCATTCTACTTTTCAATATACCTTTGGTCCTTAAGTCAAACATGACACAATGTCAATTAAAAATTGGTTTATCTAGACTGCTATACGCATACGATATTATATACAAACCTAATGGTAATCACAAATCAAAAACTGGCAAGCAAATAGATATGTTAAAAATAAAGAGGGGCACCTGGGTGGCGCAGTCGGTTAAGCGTCCGACTTCAGCCAGGTCACGATCTCGCGGTCCGTGAGTTTGAGCCCTGCGTCGGGCTCTGGGCTGATGGCTCAGAGCCTGGAGCCTGTTTCCGATTCTGTGTCTCCCTCTCTCTCTGACCCTCCCCGGTTCATGCTCTGTCTCTCTCTGTCCCAAAAATAAATAAACGTTGAAAAAAAATTAAAAAAAAAAAAAAAGAGAAAAGAATCCATGTATATCACTAAATAAAGCCAGCAAATCATGAGAGAAGATAGCAAGAGAGGAAAGGAACAGACCAGAACTACAAGAACAACCACAAACCAAGTAACAAAATGGCAGTAAGTACACACCTATCAGTACTTACAGTAAAACCTTGGTTTGCAAGCATAATTCATTCCAGAAACATGATTGTAATCCAAAGCACTTGTATATCAAAGTGAATTTCCCCATAAAAAGTAATGGAAACTCAGATGATTCGTTCCACAATGACAAAATATTCATATAAAAATTATTACAATACTGTAATATAATACAATAAAGAAAATACAAAATATAAAGAAAAATAAACAAATTAACCTGAACTTACCTTTGAAAACCTTTGTGGCTGGTATGAGGGAGACAAAAGGGGGGAGGGTTATTTTTTACGATGAATTTCACTATCACTAACAGAATCACTGCTATCTATTGGCCAATGGAATCTTTTTCTTTTCATGCAACTTTATTTTTTTTTGTTTTGTTTATTTTTAATTTCGTTTTTTTTAATGAAATTTATTGACAAATTGGTTTCCATACAGCACCCAGTGCTCATCCCAAAAGGTGCCCTCCTCAATACCCATCACCCACCCTCTCCTCCCTCCCACCCCCCATCAACCCTCAGTTTGTTCTCAGTTTTTAACAGTCTCTTATGCTTTGGCTCTCTCCCATTCTAACCTCTTTTTTTTTTTTTCCTTCCCCTCCCCCATGGGTTCCTGTGAAGTTTCTCAGGATCCACATAAGAGTGAAACCATATGGTATCTGTCTTTCTCTGTATGGCTTATTTCACTTAGCATCACACTCTCCAGTTCCATCCACGTTGCTACAAAAGGCCATATTTCATTTTTTCTCATTGCCACGTAATATTCCATTGTGTATATAAACCACAACTTCTTTATCCATTCATCAGTTGATGGACATTTAGGCTCTTTCCATAATTTGGCTATTGTTGAGAGTGCTGCTATGAACATTGGGGTACAAGTGGCCCTATGCATCAGTACTCCTGTATCCCTTGGATAAATTCCTAGCAGTGCTATTGCTGGGTCATAGGGTAGGTCTATTTTTAATTTTCTGAGGAACCTCCACACTGCTTTCCAGAGCGGCTGCACCAATTTGCATTCCCACCAACAGTGCAAGAGGGTTCCCGTTTCTCCACATCCTCTCCAGCATCTATAGTCTCCTGATTTGTTCATTTTGGCCACTCTGACTGGCGTGAGGTGATACCTGAGTGTGGTTTTGATTTGTATTTCCCTGATAAGGAGCGACGCTGAACATCTTTTCATGTGCCTGTTGGCCATCCGGATGTCTTCTTTAGAGAAGTGTCTATTCATGTTTTCTGCCCATTTCTTCACTGGGTTATTTGTTTTTCGGGTGTGGAGTTTGGTGAGCTCTTTATAGATTTTGGATACTAGCCCTTTGTCCGATATGTCATTTGCGAATATCTTTTCCCATTCCGTTGGTTGCCTTTTAGTTTTGTTGGTTGTTTCCTTTGCTGTGCAGAAGCTTTTTATCTTCATAAGGTCCCAGTAATTCACTTTTGCTTTTAATTCCCTTGCCTTTGGGGATGTGTCGAGTAAGAGATTGCTACGGCTGAGGTCAGAGAGGTCTTTTCCTGCTTTCTCCTCTAAGGTTTTGATGGTTTCCTGTCTCACATTTAGGTCCTTTATCCATTTTGAGTTTATTTTTGTGAATGGTGTGAGAAAGTGGTCTAGTTTCAACCTTCTGCATGTTGCTGTCCAGTTCTCCCAGCACCATTTGTTAAAGAGGCTGTCTTTTTTCCATTGGATGTTCTTTCCTGCTTTGTCAAAGATGAGTTGGCCATACGTTTGTGGGTCTAGTTCTGGGGTTTCTATTCTATTCCATTGGTCTATGTGTCTGTTTTGGTGCCATTCATGCAACTTTAATAAGGAATCTATCCAATGACCTAGAATGAAGGAAAGCATTCCTAAGCTTACTATTGTATGGAAAAGCAAAGGACTGTCCATAGGTGTTCTGAAGTGACAAAAAATACACTAGTGCAAGTTTTGGACATGTTCCAATATTCTGAAAAATCACTGATTTCCTCATAACACCACAGCCTGAAACTGAGCATCCAAGCATGGGAGATGATCACCCACAATCCCACAACAAGCAAGAGAGAGACAGAGAGAGAGAGAGAGAGAGAGAGAGAGAGAGAGAGGAAACATTGGCTCAGTTGTGATCATGGGACGTTCGGGGTTATGTACTACTCATAATGCAAGATATCACTCATTTATCAAGTTAAAATTTATTAGAAATGTTTGCCTCTCTTACAGAACACTCGCAGAACAAGTTACTTGCAATCCAAGGTTTTAATGTATTTTGAATGTAAATGGACTTAAAGGCTCAATCAAAAGACATAGGGTGATGGAATGGATAAAAAAGCAAAACCCATCTATATTGTATCTACAAGAGGGTTCATTTCAGACCTAAAGGTGCAGATTGAAAGCCTGGAGATGGAAGAGCATTTATTATGCAAATAGAGTGAAAATAAATACTTTTCTTTTCAATACAATTGTACATTCTTGGAGCGTACCCTTTATGACTACATAATGTCCTTCTGTGTCTCTTACAGTTTTTGTTTTAATTTTTTTAAGTTTATTTATTTATTTTTAGAGAGACAGACAGAGTGTGAGCAGGGGAGGGGTAGAGAAAGAGGGAGAATCTCAAGCAGGCTCCGCGCTGTCAGCGCAGAGCCCATGCGGGGCTCGAACTCAACAAACTGTGAGATCCTGACCTGAGCCAAAATCAAGACACTTAACCAACTGAGTCACCAAGGTGCCCATGTTTTAATTTATTTTATCTGATATAAGTATTTCTACCAGGACCAGATGGATCTAACAGATATATTCAGAACATTCCATCCTAGAACAGCAGAATATACATTCTTTTCAAGTGCACACAGATCATTCTTCAGAATAGATCACATATTAGGCCATAAAACAAGTCTCAACAAATTCAAAAAGACAGGTCATTCCATGCATCTTTTCCAACCACAACGCTATGAAACTAGAAATTAACCATAAGAAAAAATCTGGAAAGAACACAAATACCTGGAGGTTAAATATCATTCTACTAAACAATGAATGGGTCAACTGAGAAATCAAAGAGGAAATCAAAAAACATATGGAGACAAATGAAAATGAAAACACCATGGTCCAAAATCTTTGGGATACAGCAAAACCTGTTCTAAGAGGGAAGTTTATAAAAATACAAGCCTACCTCAAGAAGCAAGAAAATGTCAAACAAACAACCTAACCTTACACCTAAAGGAGCTAGAAAGAAACAAACAAAACCCAAAAGGCAGTAGAAGGAAGGAAATAGTAAAGATTTCAGCAGAAAGAAATGATTTAGAAACTAAAAAAACAAACAATAACAATAGAACAGATCAATGAAACCAGGAACTAGTTATTTGAAAAGATAGCAAAATCAATAAACCTTTAGCCAGACTTGTCCAAAAAAATAAAGAGAACTCAAACAATATCAGAAATGAAAAAGGAGAAATAACAACAGATAACACAGAAATACAAAGGATTATAAGAGAATATTATGAAAAACCATATGCCAACAAATTAGACAACTTAGAAGAAATAGATAGATTCCTGGAAGCATATAAACTACCAAAACTGAATTGGGAAGAAATAAAAAATTTTAACAGACTGATTACCAGCAAAGAAATTGAATCAGCAATCAAAAAACCCCCAACAAACAAAATAGGACCAAATAGCTTCACAGTGAATTTTACCAAACATTTAAAGGAAGTTAATACCTTTTCTTAAAAATAGAAGTACCATGGCATCCAATAATTCCACTACTGGGTACCCAAATAATAAGAAAACACTAATGAGAAAAGATATATTCACCCATATGTTTATAGCAGCACTATTTATAATAGCCAAATTACGGAAGCAGCCCAAGTGCCCATTGATAGAAGAACAAACAAAAAGAAGTAGTGTTGTGTGTGTGTGTGTGTGTGTGTATGTATATATTATATTATATATATATATATTATATTATATTATATTATTAATATATATATTATATATATATTATATATTATATATATTATATATATAATATATATATTATTATATATATAATATATAATATATATTATATATATTATATATTATATATATTATATATATAATATATATAATATATAATATATTATATATATTATATATAATATAATATATATATTATATATATTATATTAATATATATATAATATTATTTATATATATATAAATATAATATAATATATTATAATATATAGTATATATATATAGTATATATATAGTATAGTATAATATAATATATACATACACACACACACACATGGATAGTCATGTATATATAGTAATATATATATTACTGAATATACTGAATATCATTCAGCCATTAAAAAGAATGAAACCTTGCCATTTACAACAAAATGGATGGAACTAGAGAGTATAATGCTAAGTGAAATAAGTCAGTCAGAGAAAGACAAATACTGTATGGTTTCCCTTATATGTGGAATTTAAGAAACAAAACAAAGAAAGAAAGAGGCAAAATCACAAAAGAGACTTTTACTACAGAGAACAGATGGTTAAAAGAGGGGAGGTGGGTGGCAGGATGTGTGAAATAGGTGAAGGGGAAGAAGAGTACATTATCATGATGAGCACTCACTAACGTATAGAATTGTTGATCACTATATTGTATACCCTGAAATTAATATAACACTGTATGTTAACTATATTGGAATTAATATTTTTAAACATTAAATTAAAAAATTCATTTATCAATTAATTACAATTTTTTTGTTCATTTAATTATCACATCATTGTTATTAAATGAAAAATTTGAAGTTAATTTTTATATGATTAATTTATATACTTATACAATTGAGTACATATAATTTAATCAAATAGTAACCTAAAATAAAAATATTTTTGTATTCAAAATAGTATGTTTATATCTAAGAATAAATTATTTTTAATATCTTTAGAGGATTGGTGGATTACAAATCACTACAGAAGATGTTGAAATGCCAAAAGAAATTGGAAAATCCTGATATGGTCTACAGAAATATCAGCACCTCACAAATAGGAATCTTTGATATTTTTCAGAAAAATAGAATATTTATAATTGCTTATGTCTTTCATAAGAAGCCTTTTTATGTGAATATATTACAAACATTTCTTTGCTTACACTAATTAGTTTTTAAAAGAAGAAAATAAATTAATCCCGAAAGATACTCAATGTATATTTGACTTTTAGCATAATTTCATCAGCATATTACCCTTTTGATTCTATTTTGATAAGAAGTTTGTGTGATGAAACAATTTCAAAATTATATTGATAAAAATAACCATAATAGTGACTAGGAATAGTATAACACACCCCTTAGTAAATTGATTCATAATTTTTCCTTAACTAAATAAAATACAGCTATGTGCATTGTCTTTACAAGGGAAAATAAGTACATCATCCAAAACTCCTTAATTTCAGCCTCTCACTAATTACACATCTGCTGCTTCTGCCCTTACATGTCTCATTATTCCAGTTTTCATTAGGTGACCTCTTGACACCAGTGACAATCCCACAAAACATAATGGTGGATGTTTATTAATTGGTCATGTACAAATAATCATTCGCTTAATTATAAAACTCAATGTGTGTATGTATGAATATGTGTTCATGTTTCTCCTATTGGATTCTTATTTATATTCTCACAAAAATGCAAAAATGATATGCAGGTGTGTGTTTTTAAAAGGTTTATTGCAATTGTTACAATGAAAATTCCATTTTTTTGTTTGCTTCTTCTTTTCCTTTTCATCTTTGTGTGAGAGAAGTAATCTGTCTGAAAGTTGGGTGACACATACATATTGGTGAATGTGCTTCTCAATATGAAGAAAACTTCCATTTCTATTGTCATGCCAAGAAAAAAATACTTCAATTTTTCTTTATGCATGTATCAAATAAATGGACTACATGATCATATTTCAGATCCCCCACTTTCTATACTCCTGAAACCTACACCCACTGGTCATTCAAGCATCATCAACAAAACAAGCATCCTAGAATATGTTTATATCTCCAAAAGGTGAACACAACTTGGTTGCCTTTGGGAACAGAGGCTGGAAAACTACGGGTTTTCCTTTTTTTTTATCCTTAATACTTTGTGAATGTTTTCAGATATACACATGTGGGTTTTTTTCCCCAAAACTTAACATTTGTATTTTCAAATGGAATTTTTTCACACCATTTTAATCAGAAAAACAGTTTAAATTAGAGTAAAAGTGATTATTTAGATGATTTTAATAAAAACTTCCTAAGTTATGGAAATTTACATGCATTAAAAAATCAAAGTTTTAACTTGATTTAGGGAAATCATAAAAAAAATTATCCCTTGTGTAGGAGAGCACACCATTGCTGTATTCTTTGCACTAGATAAACATACATTTCTAATGTTCCTAATTCAACTATTTATATGGCTACAAACATGCAGAGAAAAATGTTTTTAAAAAGACTATTTTGTTTTTTATTGGTTAAAAAATAGATTCACAGTGGCTTTTAAAAGCTTCTATTATTACTGTATCATGTTATCCTCTAAAGTTGAGCTATCAGTCCTCATTCTAAATTGTTGGTAACAAAGAAAGACTTTATGCAACTCCCATTTAAGGCAACACAAATAACTGAATGTACCCACAATGCAACTTCCAGACAGAAAATTGAGAGCCCTTTCTATAGACAAACCACAAGATTCCTGAAGAAAATTTACAGCAATATTTCTTCTACTTTATTTTTCAAGTTAATTTTATTAAATTTTATACTTTCAAGTTAATAGCCTATTCATTTATATGATTATTTATTCATTTATTAGAAGAATATAAATTGAGTACCAGTGATGTGCCAGAAATACTGCATGGTGCCGCATATGTAGTCAAATGAAGCTGGACGTCTGCCATCATAAAACTTGAAATTGTCACACAAAAATATATTGTATAAATAAACATTATAAAAAGTGAAAAGCTATAGAAGAAGCAAACATGACTGCTAAGATAGAGGTGACAGGAGAGACTTTATTTGAGTGGTCTGGGAAGATGCCATTAAGAAAGTGATATTTATGCTAATTTGATGGATAAGAAACCAGTCCTGAGAAGAGCATGGGGCAAAAGATTACAGGTAGAGGAACAATCACATGCAGTATGTTAGTATCTTGGACTATTGTAGAAATGTTAAGAAGCTGATAGTGAGTGAAGGGACACATGGTAAAATATTAAATTAAAGAAGTAATCAAGGCCTGGCCATGCGGGGCTGAAGTTGTCAGGAATTTGGCATGGATTTAAAGTACGATGAGAAGGTTTACAATGAATGGTTTTCAGCAGTGGAGAAATATGATCTCTTTGTGTGTGTGTGTGTGTGTGTGTGTGTGTGTAAGGTGATAGACTTGAAATACAGTTATGAGACAGAATCCATAAAATTCTTAGAATAAAGAAGGAGTTATCAAAGACCACAAATTTTCTACCTTTCTATATGAACTAAAAGAAATCCTTTCAGATTGCACTTATCCTTATCAGTCACCCCTGAACCTTCCATAAAATAATGTTATATTTTAAGAAATGGTTTTATGTCATGTAATCTTAAATATGTATCATATCAGTGTAAGTCCACTTTTGCCATTATACAGTTTCACTGAAAGTTATGATGTTTAAAAATCTTTATAGAATTAACTTTCAGAAGAAATGCCACTATTACTAATGTTAAAAATATTCTAATCAGCAGGCTGCCTTCTATTCCATCGTTTTCTATTAGACATCATCTTAAATAGTAATTCTTTTCAGACTCTAAAATTCAAACCATGGATAAAGTTTTAATAGTAATTGAGTCAATGTAGCCATTTTAATTGATTACCATATATTACACATGTATATATAATTAAAATATAATTATATACTAACTCTACATTTATGATTTTCTTTTGTACCAATACAACACAGTAATTATTCACTTATCGATCATTATATATTAATAAATAAAAGGAATGGCTTTAGTCAAGAATTGGTTAGTAATCGATTTTTCATCTGATATTGATTTAATATATGGTCAAATGCCAGTGATGATTCCAATTTCTCATGCAGTTATTTTTTTAATGTTTATTTCTTTACTTGGGGGGGCCAGAGAGAGAGGGAGAGAGAGAATCCCAAGGAGGCTCCATGCCCAGTGTGGAGCCAAACGCAGGGCTCAATCTCACAACTGTGAGATCATGACCTGAGCAGAAATCAAGAGTCAGACTCTTAACCAACTGAGCCACCCAGGTGCCCCTCATGCCGTTCTGCTTAATGGAAAATACAATTTTGGTATACCATAAAGGACCTATTAATACTTACAAAGTGCTATTATCTATAACTATAATAACTATTTAATATTAAAATAAAAACTCATAAAAAATAATTTAATACATCCAAATAAAACTGAGTGCTGTTTTGAGAAACATGAAAAATGCAGTGTTCCTTCTAGTAAAGGCAGCACTACACTCTGGTGTCACCCTTGATGACATTCAAATAGGTCACTGACTTCAAAAATAAGAAGGACATAATTGTGACTTGTAGTTTAAGGGTCAGTGATAGAACACTTACCCAAATACTGGATACTAGTTTAAATATAAATGTAGACCTAGTTAGCCTAGGAAAGAAGAAATAAGCATGTTTAGTTCAAGCAAGTAAACTCATCTCAGCCCTGTTTTTCTTGAGGCTTTGATTAATAAATGATATCTTCAAGTATATAACAAAACCTAATGTGAATTTAGTGCAATCATAAATGGCAACAGGAAGGTAAGGAAGAGATTTTGAAAATACTCATCCATCTATCCTGAAACAATTAATCTTCAGAGGAAGTTATTAACATCAATCTCTTTAGCCGAATTCACCTGAGAATTAGATGCTAGTAAAACACATTCATTATCTAACATTTGAGTTTTTCATCTCCAGACTAAAAAATAAGCTAACAACACAAAAGCAATTAAAATATAGTTCTTGTTTAACAATTTCCTCTGTTAATTACCTTTACAAAGAATCAGTCTTTCAAACTGACATGCATCGTGTATAAATTAATCTTACAGGAACAGGAAAGTATACAAGCCTACAAGAGTTATTTTATTTTATTTTTCTCAAAAAGCACATCAATCATAAATGAGAGCATTAGCCTCAAGACTAACATTTTTCTTGGGTCCTATTTAGAAGCCAGGAGACATGGATTTATTTTGTTTAAATATTAATTTTGTCATATTTTATAGACTTTTAGACAAATCCTCCTTCCAGACATAATTACCTCAATAAAATTAATATTTCAAAAAGCAAATGGGATATAAAATCTATTTGAATGTATGTTTACTGTTATTTTTATTTTATCTATTAAAATATATATATATATATCTTAATTGCCATCTGCATATGCATGAATTGATCTAAACACAAGACTCTACAGGGGAGACCTAACATTTTAGTTTTTAAAATTAATCAACTGTTATATTAGATAAGATACAGTAACAAACAAGCTGCTATAACAGATTCTAATTATAAATCGCCCATGCATAACACAAGTATGTTTTTCCCACTCATAACATGTGCGTTCCTGATAAGTAGCATCACTTCCCCCAACTAGTGTTTCAGGAACCACAACCCCTCATCACTGTCATTCCAGGATGGATTTTTGAGTGCTGAGAAGCTGAACCAGAGTTTGGATTCAGTTCTTTGTCTAGTAACAATACAGAAGGGTAAAAAAATGGACCGCACAGAAAGAAATATTAAAAAATACAATGGCTGAGAATTTTCCAAAATGGATGAAAAGCACCAATCTGTTTGGGCAGATGGAAAGGCTGAAATCCAATATGGTGAGACATCTAGAGTCAGGATGACTCTTGAGATTTGTACTGAATGAAGGAAATGATACTGGGCCTTTGTCCTTCAGAACTCATCATTCATTACTTAGCGCGCACCCTTGCGGAAGAGGTATGATCTTGGGTGAGGCATCTTCTTGTAGCCAAAAGCAATACCACAGAGAGATTTAAGCCATCTATAGCCCACCCTGTTGGTAGCTGTAGAAATGAGGGACATGGAATAGTATCCACCATAATTACATGCACTGGAATGTAAATACTCATGGGATATAGGTGGAAGTCCTGAGATAACTGCTCAATAGCTGGAATTCCTTTGCCACACATTAACTCAGGCTAGTAACTGCTATGCTGCCCAAAGTTCCAACAGGTTTTCAAAAAAAAAGGAAGAAAAGAAAAGAAAAGAAAAGAAAAGAAAAGAAAAGAAAAGAAAAGAAAAGAAAAGACAGGGGGAGGGGCACCCTGGTTGAGCATCCAATTTCAGTAATGATCTCATGGTTCATGAGTCCAAGCCCCACCTCAGGCTCACTGTTTTCAGCACAAGCCTGCTTGGGATTCTCCCTCTCCCTCTCTCTCTCTGCCCCTCTCCTGCTTGTGCTCTCAAAAATAAAACAAACATTAAAAAAAAAAAAAACACTTGTTTTAATTTTCAAACATTACTAGCTGGGAACATACAAAAAGTTACTTTTCAGCCTCAGTGTATTGAATTGTAAAACATTAAAATATATGGTTATAACAATGTATGTAAAAAGTTCACTCGTGTCCCTCCTTTTCCACCTTCCCCACTTGAGTGGGCTTGATTCTTGTTGCCCACTGAGCATTTGTTGACCTGACCATTAAAGGACTTACACTGTGAAGATCAGTGCTGTAAGGCCACTAGCAAAACGTGGCATCCATTTTCTAGTTACGGAATGGTGACGAAAACAGTCAGTTGAGGGACAGTATTTCTCCCAATCATCTCCCACCGATATTTTATGTATAGAATTGTTGATTTACCTTCCACATCAAAACTAAGGGAACTGTTCTGGCTATCTCTTGCTAGGTCACAAACCATCTCTAACTCTGTAGCTGAAAATAATAATTTTTTGTTTATCATGATTTTATATTTGGCTCCCCTCCCTGCTCCCGTTTGTTTTTTCTGGGCTCAATCACGAGCTGCATTCAGCTAAACGTTCTCCCAGGCTGGAGGTTCCCAGCGGCTTTCATCGCGTGTCTAGCAGAGTAGCTTGATTCTTCCACGTGGCCTCTTCTCCAATAAATAGACTGGCTCAGCTGCCTTACCCAGTGGGCCCAAATCAGAAGCTACAAGATCTCTTGAGACCTAGCCTAGCCCTGCGACTGGATTTGAGCAAGACAAAGCAGCAGAAGTGACAATGTACCGATTAGGGTGCGAGAGCAAGCG
The DNA here is from genome assembly GCF_022837055.1 of Prionailurus viverrinus. Classification (NCBI taxonomy): domain Eukaryota; kingdom Metazoa; phylum Chordata; class Mammalia; order Carnivora; family Felidae; genus Prionailurus; species Prionailurus viverrinus. Next base: position 46,670,445 of record NC_062577.1, on the reverse strand, counting down.
CGGCAAAAGGGCGAGAGGTGAAAGCAATTCTGTACGCTGTATTACCTCTTTAGTCATTGTTCTCTTTAAAATCTTTCCACTTACAGGGGTCGCCTGCGTGGCTCGTTGAGCTCCAACTCTGGTTCAGGTCATGCTCTCATGGTTGGTGGGTTGGAGCCCCACATGGGGCTCTAGGCTGACAGCCCCTAGCCAGATTCGGATTCTCTGTTTGCCTCTCTTTGCCTCTTCCCCACTTGCATTTTTTTTCTCTCTCAAAAATAAACAAACATTAAAATAAATAAATAAGTAAACAAAGAAAATCTTTCCATTTCCAGGGTATGCACTAACTTCAGGAAATTTATTTCCCCTACCATTTGGAAACCCTTCCTTCCTTCCTCCCTGCCTCCCTTCCTTCCTCTTTGTCTTACACTTACTGAAATACAGGCTGGAAGGGCTAATCACTTTAGCTGGTGGAGCGCAGGTCCCTCCTCAGCGAGTAAACAGGCGGCTGCACTAACCCTGGCAGCCTCCGCGGACTGCGCACCAGCGCAAAGCATTGTGGGAGGGGCCGAGTGAGCTGCGCGCTGAGCTCCCGCTCTGCTGCATGGTCCGGGCACAGAATGCCTTCTACTCCCGTGACTTTAGTACCCTTAGAATGAGTTCGTGGCTTTAGCAATTCCTGTGTTTCTAGCTCTCTGGAAGGCATATTCCAGGACAGGAAGACAGGTAATTGAGTTTCTATTCGGAAATGAGGGGCTCCTCTCTGAGCAGGTGCGTTGTTGGGGTCAGGTATGGAATGAATGTGGTGGTCTCAAAAACCGTTCTTTGTTGGTTTCCAAAGTCCCCAGAATTGCAGTGACATTTGGCGAGCAAGAGCCTGCCCGGGTTAACCAAGCCTGAACGGGAATAACTAGTGAAGATGATTGCGTTTAAATGCTGCCCGCACACCGTCCTTCGAGCCTGGGCTTTAATGAGACCCCAATCTCAAAGGTTGAGAGAAAGGCTGGCAAATGGCAGAAAATCTATTAGTTCTTCCTTAGGAAGCCAGGTGGCTGCAGGTTCGTATGCAGCTGTCATCAGTTTGTCATCCTGCTTCAAACTCCAGGGACACATAGGCAGGAGGTAACCGAACTATATTGATCTCAGAGGACTATGAAACATGGCATTTTGGTGAGCCTTCTCAGACCCCTGCAAGGGATTTGTTAGCTCTAGCATACAGGCCAGTTATCTATCTATCTTCTATTTTAATTTTTTGTATGGCATTAGGAAATGGCAAAAAATACCCTTCTTATTGTTGTTTTTCCACATACTTCCTGTGTGTTGGGTTGGTAAAATAGATTTGTTTTATCTGGCTTGCAGAAGATTTAGCATTCCTGCTGGTGGTGATGGGGTGGGAGGTTAGTTCCCAGTTACTAAGTGGGAGATTTCACATAAAAATGATTTTTAACTTTTTCTGAAAAGTCAGTTTCCTTTTGGTGAGTCAGCTACAATGGGCAATGGCTGCCTTTCTTAGATGAAGCATTTGCTCACCAGTTCCTGGATACTTCTCTGCCTCGGATTTTAGGCTGCACTTGAGCTCACCTCTAGAGAGTTCAGGGGAGGAGCAAACAACTGCCGGGCCAGACACAAGTGGGTAGCACTCAGAATGAGCATCTGTATCCGGCAGTAGTTACCCCAATAGTTACGTAGGGTCAGCATTCAGCTTCCCTACTCCTTCACTTGCAACAAAGTCTGCAGGTTAAGAAAGCACAGAACTCTTCCCCAAGAAGTTAACAGAGGGCTGCTGTACAAGATCTATTACAGGGGGACACATAGGCCAGTCTCACTGAGGGATCTACTGAGATAGCAGGGGTTGCAAGGAAGACTGAAAAGTGTAGGAGCTGGGGAGGGAGGTATATCCAGGGCTTCAAACTCAAATGTCTTCTAGGACAGTGAATAAAACTAGACAAATGCATTAATATTTTTCACACATCTGAGTCCTTAGAACACAGTTTTGTGTGACTAGAACAGTGTACAGGAATATAGTTTCTAAGCACTATAATAAGGAAAGAAGGAAATGGAGAAAGGTAAATAAAAATCCATACTGTATTTTCTCAGCAATTACTTTCTCTTTTAAAATTGTTCATATTCTGAGATTCTGAACTTTTAAATCTTGGCATTTCCAAAGACTATGAGTTTTGGATCAAAGTGTACCTGGATCTGAATTTCATTACTGCCACTGAGAGTTACAGTTTTGCTATTTAAATTATTTTAGGCTGACTTTTTCTTTCTAGTTATAACATGAGGTATATCAATTGAGCAATAAATGTTAAAAGCTAAGCACTCAATATAGATAATATATAGTTCCTGTTCTGAAAGGGCCACTCGTGTAGAGTAGGTTAACAGACAAGTCCATAGATAAATATAATATATTTCACTATTATGTGGATAAAAATGTGTACCTAGTACAGTAGGGCCACAAAATAGTAAGCAGTCACTTCCACCTGGGAATACTGATGGATTAAAAAAGGCTTGACAGATGTGGTTCTTGAATTAAATACTGCACTATAGTATATACTCTTCTGGTGGTGGGAAGAGAGAGGCACTGTAGGTTGAAAAAGAACCTGGCAAGCACAGAGATATAAAACATTCTTGCACATTTAGGAGATGCCTGTTGTTTAGCAAAAGTTGAGCTTAGAGTGGATGGGGGTGGGGGGTGGTGGTGTGGAATGTGGGAACAGATTGAGCGAAGAGAAGGGTTATATCGTAAAGGATATTTTGAGTGTCATTAAAATGATTCAAATTTATTCTCTAGATTAAGGACATTATTAAAAGTATTTGTCAAGGTAGTAAAATGATCAGATTTCAGTTTTTAAAAAATTATTCTGGAGCAATGTGGGGAGTAGATTATAGAAGTGATCGATTAAATGGGAAGCCAGTTATTAGACTAGTCAGGAGAGCATGTGGAAAATGCTTAGAGCTTGAACTGAGACAGTGGTAGGGAAAATGATACCACAGATGAAAAAGCAGTAAAATATCATTAATCATCTAATTGTGGTATCAATTAACAAATAACTTTAATATCCAAATATTAAGTATTTTTTTAATGTTATTCATTTTTGAGAAAGAGAGAGACCGCATGAGCCGGCTAGGGGCAGAGAGAAAGGGAGACTCGATCTGAAGCAGGTTCCAGGCTCTAAGCTGTCAGCACAGAGCCCCATGCAAGGCTTGCACTCACAAGCCGTGAGATCATGACCTGAGGCTAAGTCAGATGCTTAACCAACTGAGCCACCCAGGTGCCCCATCCAAATTTAAGTATTAACATATGACATTAAAGCACTGTTCCAAATAAATAGGTCCTCTTAGTGAATTAGTGTTCCTGAAGTATCTAGAGTTTGTTTTATATTTTCCCCTATTCAACAGTGAAACATCCAGTACGTTCTCATGAAAAGTGCATTCCAAGACTGGTCTCTAATTTTATACAGTTTTATAAGCTTCATGGAGTAAAGCATCAAATGACAGCAAGAAAAATCACTCTATACAATTCAAAACCTACAGTGATAATTGCTAACAAAAATTCACAGCTTTCTCATCCTTTTGGAGACATACGTAAAGCCCAGCAGTGTGTATTACCGGTGAATGATAGCACTCCTACTTATTTTTACTGTCTAAATATAAATGAATTATATTATTTGAAAGACCACCATCACATGACTAACTAATGCACATCTTTTCTACTGTCTTTTTGGAAGCTATTTTTCCACAGCAGGGAATGAAAACTTGATCTGGCTAAAGCTCCAGATTATGTCCAAATGACTTGGTAGAGAAGAAAAATTCTTCAGTCTTCTATCTTTCAACAAATTCTGCTCAAGTAAGTACTATATATTTACATGTAATTAGATACACACACACACACACACACACACAATCTGTGAATACTATAAATATTTTAGTTTACCTAGAAATAAGACACATAAAAAACTGATTCAAAGTTTATATAGCAATTCCAGAAATATAACAAAGAAGTTTCTAAATAAATGTCACAGATTTCATAAACAGAAACATTGTGATGAATTAGAATGATTATGGATACTTTTAAGAGAAGGTAACATATAAATTGATCTCTGAAAGCTACAGAGGAATTGATTAGAGAAGAAAAGGGAAAAGGAATTCTCAGCTTCCGCAAAAGTACTTAGCTCTGAGAAGCAGGGCACGTTCTGGAGATAATTAAAAAGCTCATTATGTACATGTTCCTTCACTTATTTGCAGTAATATCAAAGCTGAAATAATTCTAATACAGAGTGGTAAAAATAATAAAATATGACATAATTAAGTTCAACAAGAAGAGAACAGATGATGGATGTAACACAGACACTAGAAAGTAAGAAAAGAAGTGAAGGTGTCTTGGCTTAAATATAATTACCTTGTTTGGTTCAGTAAGTTTGGTGGTCATCAGACTATATTTTATGTAGGGATTCTTTATAATTTCATAAATCTCTTGTAATGGAAGAACTGAACCAAATTTGACATCTAAATTATGGTATTTCTGTTTATGCAACATGTCTAAAACATTCCAGTATTATGGTTATACTAGTGCCATAAATTATCCTCTGTTCACTAAAAATAATATATGTGTTATTCATCAGCTTGCAGAGCACTTTCAAGGATATTAATTCAAGTGATTCTCACAGTAACCCTCAGAAGGAAGTATGGTTGTTGCCACTATCATTATCATTATCATCATCATCACTATTTTACCATTGAGTAAATAGCTGCTCAGAAGAGTATAATAAATTTTTCAATTCATAGAGCCAGAAATCCAGCCTAAGTTTTCATATAACAAATTTTTTGTTTTATATGATGTCGCACATCTTGACAATTTACTAAAATTTAATATAAAAACATTAGTGGAATACAAATGAATATACTGGCTATTTGGGGGGTAATTGTTTTCTCCGTGTAATCATAATCAAGACTTGTGGTTAGTTGTAGATGGTAGGAAGGGCAGAAATTTATTACACAGAAAATCAAGTCAATGTTAAAAATGAACACATTCAGATTTTCTGAATGCGGTAAATTTTTAAAATTTCTCAGCATTACAGACATATGTATTAATAATTCAGAACCTGAAAACTAGTATTTATTGACCTCTATTTTGTTACTCACTTTTTCTAGTAATCTTGTCTTAGTAGTCATGTTATAATTTGCACTCAATAAGTGGTAACTATGGCATTTTATTTAACTGCATATCTCCAAGGTTAGCACAGTGATAATCATGTTGCAAGTGTCCAATTTGATTGATAAAACTTACATATTTGATAACATTTGATTTAAAAAATTAAAGATGATGAAATTAAGAGTCAGAAATTTTAGAATATTTGCGCAAGATCTCACAGTCGGGCTTTAAAATAACTGCAGCCTTGGAAGAGACTCAAAGCCAGAGATCACATTTAATTGTGATGCCCAGATTCCTGACCCACAGTAATGGTGAGAAGATAAATGTGTTTTTAGTGACTAAGTTTTGTAGTAGTTTGTTACAAAGCAATATATGACTGATACATTTGACATAATTTAAGATTCAATCGATTTCAAATAATTGAAACCATGAAGAATATGTTCTAAGGTCAAAATGGAAACACAGCAGAAATCAATAACAGAAAGATAGCTAGAAAGATAGGTAAAGTTTGGAAAATAACCAAACACTTCTAAATAATCCTTGGGTAAGAGTAGAAATAGCAATAAAAGTTAGAAACATGTTAAAAACATTAAAGGCTTGCATGGTATCAACACACCAAATTTTAATGCAAAGCTTTCCATATATAAATGACTGAACTGTACTGGTATCTGATAACACTAACACTTTACAATTTTGTGAAAAATCATATTTAAATTATTAGAAGTAGGACCTGGTCCCAGTATTGAAGTAACACTTCAATACACACCCAGCCCAACCTCTTTTTCCCTCTTTGCAAAGCAATGTATTTTTGATACAACCTGCATTTCATTGTTGTTTAGTGAATAATACTTCTATGTTGCCATTTATGACAAGAAAAGAAGGTACATATAACTAATAAGATTGGAAGACAGGTCATAACTAGAGGTACACCAAGACATGAAGACTATTATTAGGATCCTATACAAATACAGCACAGATTAAAAATGTTCCCACAGGGGCGCCTGGGTGGCGCAGTCGGTTAAGCATCCGACTTCAGCCAGGTCACGATCTCACGGTCCGTGAGTTCGAGCCCCGCGTCAGGCTCTTGGCTGATGGCTCGGAGCCTGGAGCCTGTTTCCGATTCTGTGTCTCCCTCTCTCTCTGCCCCTCCCCCGTTCATGCTCTGTCTTTCTCTGTCCCAAAAATAAATTAAAAAAACGTTGAAAAAAAAAATTAAAAAAAAAAAATGTTCCCACGAAGAAAATATCATGCACAAATGGCTTTCAGTCTATGACTACAGAATTTTCACAGAAATGATTGTCTCAATATTGAATAAACTCTTCCAATCAATAGGAAAAATTGAATATTTCCTAACTCATTCTGTGCTTCATTCAAGAGCAAAACTAGTTAAAGACACAATAAGAATCAAAATTAAAGCCATTAAACTTATTAATATAGATACAAACATCTTTTGATAATTTGCAAACTAGTAAACTAAATAATGTACATAGGTGTATTTGTGTATAAGCCAATATTGCGTTTATATATATATTTCCAACATCCTCACTGAGAAATAGTATTTTACATCAAAGTACAAACTGAAAATATATATTTATAAATATCCACACTTGGCAATGTGCATACTAAACATCTATAGTTAAGTTATATACACATGTGTTTATATTTGGCAAAGTGACTGAAACTTTTAGAAAAAAAAAGCACCGAGATTTAAATTGTGCTATAGTATTGATGGTTTAAATAGATTTGAATTTATTGTTTATAAATACATCTGTATGTGCTTAAAAGGAATACATTTTATAATTAAAAGATATATTGAGACTAAAAATTGAAATATACTGTCAAAATCATAATCTATTAACTAGCTATAAAAAGTAAATATTACTAACAATGGAAACTACCAATGACTTAAGAAATACAAGATATATTTTGCCTCATCTCTAGACTTTGTCTCATTTTCCATTAAGAACACCTTTTGATAAGAATTATGGAAGCAATTTTTCAATACCAATAAAATGTTGGGGCGCCTGGGTGGCTTGGTCGGTTAAGCGTCCGACTTCGGCTCAGGTCATGATCTCACAGTCCGTGAGTTCGAGCCCCACGTCAGGCTCTGTGCTGACAGCTCAGAGCCTGAAGCCTGTTTCAGATTCTGTGTCTCCCTCTCTCTCTGCCCCTCCCCTGTTCATGCTCTGTCTCTCTCTGTCTCAAAAATGAATAAATGTTAAAAAAAAAATTTTTAAAAATGTAATGTATGAAAACATGTTAAAGTCCTTACATAAAATCTTAATAATTACAACTCCTGAAATAATACCCCTATATTTCCCCCCAGAAAAACCCAAAAACACATTATTATAAGACATCTTCAAATAAGGGAAAAATCATAATTAGTAAATAAATAAAGTTGAAATTTTAATCAATTGAAAAAGTATGTATATGATTATTAATATGCTAAAATTATAGGCAATAGAAGTTCCATGATAGGCACTAGAGGAACAATGTGAATTCAGTGTCTGTTATTAAGCTCTTCATATTTTTATGGTGGTACCAACGAGAGAAGGCAACACAGCTCCTTCACTGCCACCACCCACCATCTCCCAAAAAGGAAAGGAGGTTTGTTATGGGCTTGGTAAATTTAAGGACTCTAACTGGACCTTATTGTTAAGAGCCTTGGGGTTTTAAAAAACCTATACAAGGCAAAACTCTTTGCTCCTGGCTTCCTTCTGTTGGTTTTCCCTTTGATGTGATCTTCTCAGACTCTTTTCCTCCTAATCAGAATCAAAAGATGCAGAGGCCAAGATGTGGGTGAGAATTTAGAGAGAAAACATGAAAAATACTGCTTGATCTATTTTAGTTGTAGGCCTTAAGCTCACTTCTAACCCTGAGCTCAACTGAAAACGGTTCTGGGGTCTATGGAGCCAAAACAGTTACTAGTAATAATACATCCCTTTGTATAGCCTTGGTCTCTGTGCACATATATATCCCTTTAGAGAATGTCCCGGGTCACAGGCAGACAGCCATTTAAGGAGAAGATTCAAATATTTAGGGTCTTAGGTCCCAGAAATATCTCACTCAATCTTTTCAAGTGCTATATAGCAAAAGACAAGTGTGTATAAATACAAAGTGTCTTTGAGGATAAGGTACAATATATTAACAGGAGAGATTATAAAGTTAAAAGAAGCATGAAAGAGTCAATGATCTGTACAATCCATCAGAAGCATTGAGTGTGGTGAAGTGATAGCATATCTAACAAAATTCACCTATGGGTAATCCATTTGTTTCCAAAGCCAAGTGAAATATGACTTCATGGGATAATGCGAGGAAAGAAAAAACAATATGAAAGCAGTAGAATTTGTGTGTGTGTAACTTTATGATACATTGGTATGTGAGTGAGTTTGTCTCTTACTGTATTGTCCACAATAAGAGCTAATCTACTAATCTACTTGTTTCCAAAACTGTAAATGACTTTATCTCCCATACCTGAACTCCCTGCAGGAGCTATAGGAAGCAGATGTTTGCACTGCCACCCCTCCATTACCTTGAGAGTCTATTCCAACTTGATGTTCATTCCTGACTGTTTAGTGCCTCTCCCGTGAAAGTCACCAACGATATTCATATTGCCAAATCTGATAATCGTTTCCATTTTTCTCAGTTCTTCAACAGAATTTGGCACAGTTGCTCACTTCTTAAAAATATATATTCTACTCTCCCTTCTGTTTCTCTGCAGCACATTGGCAGCTCCCTTTGAGAATCTGGTTCTAGATTCACCACTTCCCGGTAAACTCTAAGTTTCAATGTATCCCAAGCTTCTAGGATCTCTTTTTCTTTGTATCTGTAGTCACTTTTTGTTACTTTCACCCTCGTCTCAAGGCCTCAGACACCACCTATATGCTGACATTTCCCAAATTAATATTTTCCCCTGACCACTTTCTCATGCTGCAGATTCAGATAGCCAATTTTGTACTTGATAATGCTCATTGGGTACGTACATTGAATCCTCATATAGCATGTCAAAGCTGATCTCATTTCTATGATATCCCCTCCCAAGAAAAAATACATTATTTATCCAGTGGTCCCCATTTTGATAAACAGTCCCACTATTCATACAGTTAGTCAGACCTAGAACTTTGATTTTTCTTGGCTGTTCTTATTACCCAAAACCTATATATATCTCCGCATAAAAGCTTATTGACTCCAATTTCAAAATACCTGAAACAATAATTTCATACAAAGCACACTGGTTTTCTCCACTCAAGCCTTTTTCTTCTTGCTCATTGATGACTTCAAAAGCCTCTAGAATGGTCTCCCTGCTTCTGTTCTTTCCATTCTATAAACTTTCTCTACATGTTAGCTACAGAGCTACTAAAAGCTATTGAAAAAATGAATCTAGACATAGAATTTCTTTTACAAAAATTAAATAAAAATGTAGCACTATGATGTAAAATGTAAAACTAATGTAATGTAATGTAAAAAAAAATGTAAAATGTAACACTATAAACTTCTTAGAAGACAACACAGGAGGAAATCTACATGACCTCAGGTTTGGCAATACCTTTTTAGTGCCAAAAGTAAAATCCATGAAAGAAAATTTGATAGTTTGACCACATTAAAATTAAAAAGACACTCCTAAGAGATTAAAAGACAAGCCACAGACTAGGAGTTTGGAAGATTTACAAACAACATACCTGATGATTAAAAAAAAAAAAAAAAAAAAAACTTGTAACTAGAATATACAAAGAACTCTTAAAAATCAATAATAAGTAAACAACAGACAAAAAATCTGAACTGATACCTTAACAAAGAAGATACATAAATGGCAAATAAGCATATGACAAAGTGATTACATGTGTAATCAAGGGATTGAAAATGAAAATAAGATACCACTATACAACTATTAGGCTAAATCCGAAATACCAACAACACTAACTGCTGATAAGGAAATGAAGCAATGGGGATTTTCATTCATCACTGCAATGGATGCAAAATGGTACAGCCACTTTGAAACACTGACAATTTCTTGCAAAATAACGTAATCCTTATCGTATGATCTACCAATTGCATTCTTTGATATTTACTCAAATGAGTTGAAAACTTATATCCACGTGAAAATACACACACAGATGTTTATAACATCTTTATTCATAATTTCCAAGTCTTGGAAGCAGCCAGAATGCCATTCAGTAGATGAATGCATAAACTGTATTACATCCTACAATGGAATATTTTTCAGTGATAAAAAGAAATGAGCTATCAAGCAACAGAAACACATGGAGGAACCTTAAATGCATATCACTAAATGAAATCAACCAATCTGAAAAGGCTACATACTTTATAATTCCAACTATACATCATTCTGAAAGAGGCAAATCTGTGGAGACAGTAAAACTATGGTTGCCAGAGATTCAGGGGAGGGATGTGTAAGTAAAACAGGAGATTTTAGGGCAATGAAACTATTCCATGTGAAACAATAATGGTGGATACAGTTGCCAAAGCCTATAGAATGTATAACACAAAGAATGAACCCTAATATAAACACTGGACTTAATGTATCAATGTTGACTCATCAATTATAACCAATGTACCACACTAGTTCAAGATATTAATAGAGAAAACTGTGTAAGGATGGAAGGAGGGTGCATATAGGAACTGTATACATTCCATTCTATTTTTATGGAAAGTTCAAATGCTCTGTAAGATAAAAGTTTATTTTTTTAAACGCTGTTGAAATTATATAGTCTAATATATCTAGTATGTTTTCAGATTTAAAATTACTCTTAAAGACTTTAAGACTTAAAGTCTTAATCTGTAAAATAACTCTTGCCAGAATTCAGAAGAGTTTGCATGATCCATCTCCTGGCTGTCTTTCAGATATCACTTTCTATTTCTCTTCCACCCATCCTGGCTTTAATGCACCTTGAGCATTACTGGTCTTTATGCCCTTCCTACGCAAAGTCAAGCATGCTTATCTTCAGCGAAGTTGCCTCCGCTACTCTTTACATGGAATCCTATCCTCCCTTTCTGCTTCATGTTTCTTTTTAATACTCCTATGTACAATATTATGTTTCATATTAATTTGTGTATTTATTGCCTATGTGGCAAGGAAGTATGAAAGATTCATGAAAGAAAAGAGTGTTTTGTTCACTGCTGTATCTCCACTTTGTAGAATAGTGCCTGTCATAGGACAGGTGCTCCCTAAATAGTTGTAGAATTAGTGATTGAAAGACTTGCAGGGAACCATTTTTAAATATTTTGAAAACTTCTATAAATACACAAAAGTTAAAAGTACAACAAATCCCCATTTACCCATGACCAGACTTGAAGAATTGTCAACATTTTGAAGAGAGTCATTAAATATGGCACATCTATTATTTTAATGACAGTTCATTTTATCAACTTCTTTTAATGTGAGCAAATGGTCTGTAAAACAGACAAAAAAATTATCATGTGGCAAAAAGGCCCACACTGCATTAATATAACAAATCTATAAACAAAATAACTCATCATTATAAAACACCATATGTGAGTATATTAAAGCATTCTTACACACTCCCATAACAACGATAAAATAGCAGATTAAACCCACAGTTGAAAATATTTCTCCTGACTTGCTGCTCTTCATTTTACACATTTATTTATTCTGCTTCCTTCAGGGCAGTACTTTTATCATCATCCTTTTCAATTTCTCATATCTCTGTGATGTCCTGTTCAAAGACCTCCTGGAACATGCATCTTTGGGACTATGTCTGCCTAGACTGTTTGACCTTTAGTAGCCAGCTTTTTTAGTTTATCTTATCAGCTACACTTGTGCCTCACTGAAACTCTTTCATAATTGGTGTAGAGACTATCAATTTCTATACTCATGCCATCTCATGTTTTAAAGAATTCTCTTAGCTTCAGAATATAATGCACTGGAAGAATATGCACAGTGCATTCTCTATCTGCCTGTGTGGTCATGGAAGTGTTTCAAGAATTGATTTATCCACCTAATGCCTTGTATTTGTGTACAAAAATTATGTTGAAATAATGACCATGTATTTTATTCAGACATCCCTACCTACTTTTTCTGAATGATGTTAGACTCAGAGGCATACCTAATAGTCTTTCACTTCGGTCAACAAATATTTATTGAATTTCTATTTATGCCAAGCATTGTTTTAAGCAACAGGGAGTAGTACACAGGGTAAATGGGGCTCTTGCTTCAAACCATCTTACATTCTAGCAGACTACGACCTAATTTAACCGAAGTTAAGTAATTAGCCTCAACGCTCTGTCATGTTATCTAAAACACTGGCCATGTATTTCTTACAGTATTTTGTCTGTCCATTCTAGGTGATAGGAATGGAGTGCAGAGTAAGAGAAACTTACTCTTTCCTCTTCACATGTCAGACTGCTATTACTTACTACAGGCCATAAGGAGTGTTGTTAGAAAATCCATACCGACCCATTTTCTTTAGTCCAAAACAATAAATTAGACTGGAATTCAGGAACTTAGATTTGAGTTAAACAACTGAGCACCATAGAATTTCTAGCTGTTGCAATAAGGCAAGAACAAGAAACAAAAGATGTGTAGAGTAGAAAATAAAAAGGATCTTTTTAATTGCATGAAAAGACTATGCTAATAGAGCATCCTAAGGAACCTGTGAATTGCCAGAACTAAAATTTGAATTTAAAGAGATCATAAATTATAATGTATACAAAAAGTAAGCATATTTCTTTATATATGTCATTAAATATTGAAAATTAAAACCTAAAATGCCTACAACATGGAATAATTACAAATAGCTTTAACCAGCTATAATAAGACTTATAAAAATTACAAAGTATTGCTAGAAGAAAGAAGTTTTGAAGCCCTTATTAAGTCGAGAAATACACCATGTTCATGAACTGGAAAGCTAAATATAGTAAAATCTTGGTTTTATGAGCATAATTCATTCCAGAAACCTGCTTATAATCGAAAGCACTTGTATATCAAACTGAATTTCCCCATAAGAAATAGTGGAAACTCCTATGATCCACTCCACAATCCAAAGATATTCATATAAAGTGATTACAATGCTATAATTAATACAAAATAATAAAGAAAATACAAAATACTACAAAAAAATAAATTAACCTGCACTTACCTTTGAAAACCTTTATGGCTGATGTGAGAGAGACAAGAGAGAGGATGGTTATTGTGTAGGATGACTTTCATTATCACTGACAGATATTGACTATAGTACAGTATTAATAAACTCTTGTCATATACTGTATTTAATGTCATTGGCCATAAGCAGCAGAGGAAAGGGTCTGTATCTGCAGGCAGCCTGACCTAGAATGAAGCAAGAGCATTCCTAAGCCTGTTCTTGTATGCAAAAGCAAAGGACTGTCCATAGGTGTTTTGAAGTGACAAAAGATACACCAGTGCCAGTTGTGGGCACCTTCCAACATTGTGAAAAATCACTGATTTCCACCGAACACCGCAGCCTGAGGTCGAGCATCCGAGCCTGAGAGACAATCACCCACAAGTCTGCAGCAAGAGAGAGAGAAAAACTATTGGCTCAGTTGTGACCATGTGACATTCAGCGTATACTACTCACATTGCAAGACATTGCTTGTTTAACAAGTTAACATTTATTAGAAATGCTTGGTTGTCTTGCGGAACACTCACAGAACAAGTCACTTGCAATCCAAGGTTTTACTGTATTGTTAAGATGTCAAGTTTCCCAAGGCTGACCAATAAATTCAATGCCATGTGAAGCATAATTCCAACAGGGATTTTTTGAGGGAAGGTATTTGAGAGAAGGACAATCACAATGTGATTCTAAAATGTATATGGAAATACAAAGAACAAAAATAGCCAAAGCAATTCTTAGAAGAAGAACAAATTTGGAAAACCTTTACCTGCTTTCAACTCATTATAAAAGTACTATATTCAAGACTGTGGTATTGGTGTGAAGACAGACACGTATCTGTGGAACAAAGTAGAGCAACCAAAAGTATGTCCGCTTATGGTCAGCTGTTTTCTGCCAGAAGTGCCAAGACAGTTCCATGGCTAAAGGATGGTCTTTTATATATTTTAAATGTTGCTAGAACAACTGCATATCCATATGCAAAAAAATAAACCTCAATCCTTACCTTGAACTATACACAGATATTATCCCCAAATAGATTATAAACCTAAATGTAAAAGCTAAAACTCTTAAAATTTCTAGAACAGTGATTCTTAGCAGGGCCAATTTTGCTTTTCAGTGGATATTTGACAATGTCTAGAGAAAATGCCAACTTAGAATATCTGGGCCAAAGTGTCAATGATACTGAAGCTGAGAAACCCTGTTCTGTAAAGAAAAATAATAGGAGAAAATATTTGTGATCTTAGACATAGGAAATGATTTCTTATAAGACAGAACATGAATCATTACACAAAAAATGATGAATTTGACTTCATCAAAATCAAAACTTTTGGTCCTTTAAAGACACTGTTAAAGAAAATGAAAATACAAGCCAAAGAAGTATCACAGAAACATTCCCTCTAGTATATCTGTCAAAGGACATATGTCTTTGGTATGCAAATAATGTCAAAGACAAAAGATTTGAACAGATATTTCAAAATGTAAAATAAGGAGTGCCCGGGTGGCTCAGTCATTTAAGCATCCAACTCTTGATTTTGGCTCAGGTCATGATCTCACGGTTTGTGAGTTCGAGCCCCGCATTGGGATTTTCTCCCTCTCCCTCCCTTTCTGCCCCTCCCCTTCTCATTGTCTCTTTCTCTCTCTTTCAAAAATAAATAAATAAACTTAAAAAAAATATGAATGGTAAGCAACCATATTAAAATATGGTCAATAGTATTAGCCATTAAAGAAATGTAAATTAAAAACAATACAATATCATTAAACATCACAATATCAGAAATAAAAATCGACTAACCATATGAACTGTTAGTGAAGATATACAGCAACTAGAGTACTCATATTTTGCTAGTGGGTTGCAAAATATTGCAACCACTTTGTGAAATAGTGTGTTAGTTTCTTATATAGTTAAACATATTCTTATCATGGGACCCCTAGATATTATGTAAGAAAAATGAAAACATACTCACACAAAGACTATACAAAAATATGCAAAGCAGCTTTATTCAAAGTAACTAAAAACCAGAAACAACCCAACTGTCTATCAACGAGAGAATGGATAAGTAATTCTGGTTTGACTTATACAATGGATACTACCCAGCAATAAAGGAACAAATTACTGATCCATAAATTAATATGGGTGAATCTTGAAAACTTTGTGTTAAGTAAATATGCCGATCTCAAAAGAATGCATAGTATATGAATATATCTACATAAAGTTTTAGAAAAAAAACACTCATTTTTAATGAAAGATGGTAGGTCAGAATTGAACTCAGGCTAGGTTTTGAAGGAGGTTTGCTGTGTATAAGAGAGAACTTTTTGGGGTGATAGACATGTGTTCACAGTAGAAACAGGCATCAAAGTTCTCAAAAGTCTTCATGGTTATGTTTTAAATAGGTATTTTATTGTTTCTAAATGATACTTCAGTAAAATTTATTCTAAAATTCCTAAGCACTATAGATCAATCTTAGTTTATGTGGTTAAACACATGTTAATTTACATACATTTATATTTGCATGTCTGCAGTGGCAATCTCATATATTCTTACAGGTTCAGTTTTCTCCAATATGATTATGACTTCAAAATCTTTACATGAGATCCAATCTCTTTGAACTGTAGTCCCACTATTCTAATTAAACAGTCTAATTAAAAATGTCTTTTTAAAAATCTTTCGTATGATTATGATTTGTACAACATGATTCTTCCCTACCCATAGCTAAGGTGACCTAAATTCTGACAATGAGCCCTCTGTTTAATTGTAGAAACAAGATCCTAGTCTTAGTCTAGCTGATCTAGCTATCATTGTATTTCCTTGTTCCATTTGCTTTGTGAAACCTAGTAGGTCATACATATCCCTCTCCCCCTTCTTTATTCACATCTCCACAGTGGCTTCTGTTACTTTTAACCAGTTTTAATCACTCCAGATAAGGTCCATGGTAATAATCAGACTACTTAAAGAATGATATGCAGCAAAGTTTCAGGGAGGTTGTGTTATGGATTGTATGAATGAAAATCGGCACACTCAGAAGGAATGTCATATTTATATATCTAGAATGCTGTTGATGATATGAGGAAATTTTTTCCCCAGCATTAAATTCGTTTTTTGTATGAGAAGATTGCCAAAGTTATTTTGCGTAAGGGTATAAGTTAGTATATTTTTAATCAGTATGACATATGCACATTTAATATATTTAACTTTTGGTCTATGCATTTGTCTTTTTTTAAAATATTTTTTTAACGTTTATTTATTTTTGAGACAGAGAGAGACAGAGCATGAACGGGGGAGGGGAAGAGAGAGAGGGAGACACAGAATCGGAAGCAGGCTCCAGGCTCCGAGCCGTCAGCTTAGAGCCTGACGCAGGGCTCGAACTCACGGACCGCGAGATCGTGACCTGAGCTGAAGTCAGACGCTTAACCAA
This sequence comes from Prionailurus viverrinus, assembly GCF_022837055.1. NCBI lineage: Eukaryota > Metazoa > Chordata > Mammalia > Carnivora > Felidae > Prionailurus > Prionailurus viverrinus. Next base: position 46,653,790 of record NC_062577.1, on the reverse strand, counting down.
CTGAGCCACTCAGGCGCCCCTGCATTTGTCTTTTTTAATATATTTTTAGGTGAGTTTGTTCTCTTGACTTAGTGGCTTCTGGATAAAATAATAAACCTCTGTGTACTAGTAAGTTTGGGAATCAGATCCTTGATAATGTTCACAGTAAAAATACTTTATGAGACCTTACCTTGGTTGTTTACTGCCATTCATCTCCAAAAATACTTGTTTTGTTCAAACTTCAGTAGAAAGACCGTGGTAAGGTCCCTGTAGTTTTGTGACAGGTATTTGGAGTATATCGGCCTCTGCTTTTAATTGTTTTCTGTATCATATGCACTAATGTAAAATACATGCATTATAGGAGTAGTTTTAGGATCTGTGGCAGAAATAATTTGAGCTTGATGCAAATTCCCACATCAGGGATATTAGCAAGTGAGAAATATAAAGCATCAGAATAATTTTTTAAAATTGTTAATCCTTTAATTTAAATCACACCTTATTCCCAAAATAGATTAAGAGTTTAAAAACACAAAATTATGTGTAGAAAAATAGCATAAATTAGAAGTAGGTGAGAAAGGGGGAAAAAGTATGAATATAAAGCAGAGCCAAATAAAGGACAGATATAAATATGCATATCACAAAGTGTAAACTTGCTATTGGGGGAATCTACAAATTGGACTCTGATTTCCAACTCATCTAAAAAGGAAATCTTCATCAGATGCATGATTCACAGTGGCTTTGTAATAAATAGCAAACTATGTTTTCAAAGGAAGACAATTATCTCCAAACTCCAAAGCTAGAAAGCATCTTATTAAAAGAACACTTAAACAGAGAACACTGAACTGAGTGTAATGGACAGCATCTTTACAGTAGGCCTCCTAATGCCCCTTAGAAGGTTCTTTCCTAAGGTATTCCTCAGTGTCTTTACACTGAAGAGCAATGTACTAACAGAAAGCATATACTAGGGGCCTAAGTGGAGTACATATTCCTCAATCCATATTCTATAGAAACTCTGAGAGACAATAACTAAAAAGATATTAGATAGTGTTGACTTTGAAGATGTGCCCCTGATCAGTAAGAACTCAGCATTTATGTACTCTAGATGCTCATGGAAGCTTATGACTCTTGTTTAACTGAGTATTCATGTGGTGTGCACACTGCTTTTTCCTTGGAAATATTGTGGAGCAATGAGCAGCAGGACTTGCTTAAAGTAGGTACTTCAAAACAAAGTAAAGAATTTAATATTGACTGGTGCCATGGCTGTGACTTATGAAGACCTAGAAATCACCTAGTTTAGAAAATAACACGGTGTCTCCAATAGAGGTGAAAGAAGAAATAGGGGATGGAATCCTGTGAAGGATCTGACCCTTAGGAAAGCATATGCCTTCCAACACAAGCCACTTGACTTAGGGACTACGGAGGGTAAACCCTTTCAAACCTAATGTAGAGACCAAACATAATCTTGTAGATTCAGTTTTAAGGAATTGTAGGGGATTAGAGATAACAATATGACTGTATAACTTGACTTACCTCATAACATAAATTTGTAATCTTACAAGCACTGAGTCTTATGTATTTATAATTTTATGACTGTGGATTTCTAAAAGTAATTTTGCTAGGATGGAATTAAGTATTATTTCTACTTAGAGAAAAAACTTTGGTTATGTCATCATATTCATAAAAACTTTATTGTTAATCTATAAATTTGTTTTACTAGTTTTTTAGATATCATTGGCTGAACGTTGATTTTAATTGAATTCAAAATCTATACATAATTTCCCTAGATAACTCATTTATATTGCTCTCTTATTTTTCTATTTTGTTAGTTATAAAATATAAATTGATACTCTTTTCTAGTAATACATCTAATCACAGCAGCACCAACGAAAGCAACCTATTAAATATCATCAATCCTTATTATTAGAAATCATAAATACCATTAGATATATGATACTGCTTCCATAGGAAGCCAATTCTAATATTTTCTCAACTATAAAACTACTTGAGTTCATAAAATTGAGTCATATATATCATAATACATAGTATTACATATAGTTATATGTTTATATGTATAGCAGTTCATTTAAAAATCACCTTAACTATAAACAACAATAATATTTGTTTATTTAGGTATTACCTTCCACTCTTAATATTAGTCATTTCACCAAAAAAATAGGAGAAAATAAATATTAAATGATAAAGTTTCTAAGAATAAAATATCATTTTTCTAGACTTCAGTGCAAGTAGTAGCTTAGATGTAAATTAAATATATAGACCAAGTGATTTAGTTAAGAGTTGGCTAGATTCTGTGGTTTTAAATTTCTATTCCATTATTTCTCTATTAAATATTCTGTTGGAATTTATTTGTTCATTTGCTCACTGATTCATTCATTGTCAGCCAATCAGTTGTCTTCTCAAATAACATTTATTGAGGATTTTCTTCCCCCCCACCCCTTCCCCACAAACTGTGTTGGGAACTTAACTGATGACCTGTTAAAAGTGTCAAATAAGTAGGGATGCCTCAGTGACTCAGTCGGATCAGCATCCGACTTCAGCTCAAGTCATGATCTCACAGTTCGTGGGTTCAAGCCCTGTGTCTGATTCTGTGCTGAGAGCCCAGAGCCTGGAGCCTGCATCAGATTCTGTGTCACCCTCTCTCTCTGCCCCTCTCCCACTGATTCTCATTCTCTCTCTCTCTCTCTCTCTCTCTCTCTCTTAGAAAAGAATAAACATTAAGAATAAAAAAAGAAGTGTCAAATAAGTAAATAGGCAACCACAGCTTCATTAAGCACAAGATTGTTGGGAGCAGTTAGGAGAGATACCTGATTTACTATGATCAATGCCCATGATAATGACACTTTAACCCTGACATGAAAAATAAAAACTGCATATGATAGGTAAGGAGTATCTTGGTACCAGGGAATGGAATGGAGGTAGGCAGGGAGAAGTTGGGTGCTTAGCACATTGTGGGCAAAGAAATGCATGTCAATTTTGAAACATGGGATGTTAAGTATGGCTGGATTAGTGATGAATTTAAGGAAGGGTAATGAGTAATGAGGGATATGAAAAAGTAAATAAAGGATAGATCAGTTAGCAAACCTTTATGTACAGGTACATCTTAAAATAATTTTGGAAAGTTATGCACATCTCACACAGTTTTAGATAGACATTTTAAACTTTTTTAATGTTTATTTTGAGAGAGAGAGAGAGAGAGAGAGAAAGTGTGCATACATGAGCAGGGGAGGGGCAGAGAAAGAGGAAGAGAGAGAATCCCAAGCAAGCTCTACACTGTCAGCACAGAACCTGACTTGGGGCTCAGTCTCACAAACCATAAGATCATGACCTGAGCTTAAATCAAGAGTCCCATGCTTAACCGACTGAGCCACCAAGGCATCCCAGACATTTTAAACTTTTAATCAAATTGAAAAAGATACAAAGCAAAAATTTTCCCAGTATGTGTAAATATTATATTTTGAAATGAAATGGTTACATCACCTTAGTACTCAATGAAATCTAAATATTAGGGTGACTTTTCCATCAGCATCTACTTAGAAAATACATGGACAGGATCTTCTTATGAGAAACTACACATCATTATATTTTCCCCCTTAATTTTTTTAATTTTTTAATTTTACTTTGTTCACAGACTTTCTGTCTAACATAATGGTTTTATGTCTCAAAACTTTCTATTGGTCATATATCACATTTTTCTGAAATAAATTTGAAATCAAAAGTTATTTTAAAATTTTTCCTGTGATTATAAGACTTATATGAAATATAATTTTGGATTTATGTTTTAAATTATCACATAACATGAAGGTATTAAATATTTTATTTATTTTTTAAAATTTATTTGAGAGAGCAAGAGAGTGAGAGTGGGGGAGGGGCAGAGAGAGGAGGGAAGAGAGAGAATCCCAAGTGGGCTCTGTGCCATCAGCACAGAGCCCGATGTAGGGCTCAAACCCACAAACAATGAGATCATGACCTGAGCCAAAACCAAGAGTCAGATGCTTAGCTGACTGAGGCACCCAGGCACCCCACATTTTATTTATTTTTTAAAACTAAGTAAAATTTTATTAAAAATTATTTTCATGTGATGAAGTTAAAATTTTTCCAATTCATTTTCTATAAATAAATTTTGTTGGATGCCAGAATGAGATATAACTTAGCATCAATTGTATCAATTAATAAAATTACCCACAGGGGCATTTTATATATCCCGATTTACTCAAAAAATATGAAAGAATAAATATTTTGTTAAATTTTATTATCTTTATCAACACAGTAGTTAATAAAATGCTTTAATTTTATCAAGTACCTTAAATATAATTTTGCCAACACCTGCATATTCATAGCTCTTGCAACTTCCATGTAATGTCTCATATATAAGTTAATTAGCAAAAGTAGTTCCCGTATAAGGTAAATCAAACTTCTGTCAGAAAAAGCCTAACCTCATTTTTCAATTCAAGTATATGTTACATGTTTAAGGAATATTATAAAACCCAGTGAGAAATAAATTAGGGAACACCTTTTAAAGGTCTGTTGCAAAAATCAGTCAAGATTAAACCAATATAAAGAGTATTATTGGGGCGCCTGGGTGGCGCAGTCGGTTAAGCGTCCGACTTCAGCCAGGTCACGATCTCGCGGTCCGTGAGTTCGAGCCCCGCGTCGGGCTCTGGGCTGATGGCTCGGAGCCTGGAGCCTGTTTCCGATTCTGTGTCTCCCTCTCTCTCTGCCCCTCCCCCGTTCATGCTCTGTCTCTCTCTGTCCCAAAAATAAATAAACGTTGAAAAAAAAAAATTAAAAAAAAAAAAGTGAAAAAGAGTATTATTAATTCATTTGTTTTTATAAGAAGTCATAATAATATTTATTCTAATAAGCTATTTCTTATTGCTAACTTCAATAAAGCAATGCAATATATAGCTAAAACCATAAGTTGTTTACAAAATGAGAGGTTTGACCAAAGGTATAATATCATTTTAGTAAAGTGTGAATATATTGAATTCTATATATTATTTTTTAAGAATAAATAAGAATCATATATAATAAACTTCATAATTAATTTAATTAATGCCACTGTGCATCATGACTAAACTCTCCCTATATACTATTTTAATGGGGCAGAAATGTAATACACTTTTTTTAATTTTTTATTTATTTTTTACTTTTTTAATGTTTTTATTTATTTTTGAGAGAGAGAGACAGAGACAGAGCACAAGTGGGGGCAGGAGGCAGAGACAGAGAGAGACCACATAATCCTAAGCAGGCTCCAGGCTCTGAGCTGTCAGCATAGAGCCCGATATGGGGCTCGAACTCACAAGTTGTGAGATCATGACCTGAGCTGAAGTCAGACGCTTAATGACTGAACCACCCAGCTGTTCAGGCAGAAAGGTAATATTCTTAAAAATAATCTGTCCAACATCTAATATATAATTTTATTTGTTATAACGGGCACGAGAAATATTAATCACTTAAGGCTAATATTAATCATCTGTTAAGGCTAGTAAACTAATCTGTTAAGGCTAGACAACTAATACTAGAATAGGATTTCATACTATGGTTGATAACATAGGCTTTTAGCTGACTGTATCTGTGAAGGTTCCTATGGAAACCAGAGGCTCTAGAAGTAATATGAGAATGAGACAATTAGTATAGGAATTAAACCTTACATGAATGTGGGAGGGTGTTAGCAAAGTGAAGCTGTGGAAGAAAAATCAAAACAGCAAGACCAGAGAAACCGTCATTAACCAGTCTTCTTGAAACACCGAAGTGAGTGGACAGGTCTAAGCATTCTAAGACAAGATTTTCTTAGAAAAAATGTAAGAACTTGAGATTTCTGACCACATAAGTGAGATTAAAAGGGGCAACCCATGGAGAGGTCCATGGAAACTGCCCCCTCAGGAAGCTGTTGCCTCCTTGCAGTAGCTGCTTATGGGCTGCTAGGTCCAAACAGCTTGGGATAGACCAGGCTGCTGGTATTCAGTAAAGCCAGCTGTAGAGATGCAGAGCAGAGCAGAGTGAGGACAAGTTGGGGTTCCAGGCATCTTTCTGTCACCTTGTCAGACTAACAGCTTCCCAAGAGCAATAGTGTCTGCTTTACTTCAGCCTTCAAAATTGTGCACAGATTTCTGCTTTTAAGAGACCACTCTTACCTTGGAACATGCCAGGAAGTAATTTCTTGGAAACCTAGTTCTAAGACTTACCCAGGTAGGCATCACGTGATTTAGCACATGGACAATTGTAAAATATGCCCTGAGTTGACAAGAAACTATGTAACATTTTAATCTGTGGATCTTTTCCTACATAACTTTCTGGTAGTCCCTGAAAACCTTACAGCTACTTTGAAGTATATCAATATCAATAGCATGGGCCTCTTAATCACTTAAAAATACTTTCCTTTTCCAACTAATGCACATCTTAGGAACGTGAATACATCCAAAATAAACTGCATGCTTATAATAGGTGGGAGAAAAGGCCATTTTTTTCATTATTTTTTGAAGCAATTATTCCTTTTGATTCACCTCATCATACTCTCCCATAAAATCTTTGCCTTGTTTGACACTCAGTGGATGAAAGATGTAGGATTCTTAAAAGAAAATTACCATAATTCTCCCTGCCCACACATTCTACCATTACATGTGGAGTCAGAGAATCCACACAATTGCCAGAGCAACTCATTTTTAAAGTCATGCTTCATGTGTAATAACAATATGTTCAAAATAAAAAGAGTCAGTAAGACTTCTGATGCAATAAATCTTCCATTTTTAGTTACCCTAAAGCACTTTACATAACTAAGGAATGTACCATAATAAAATTTTGGATGAGTGAATTATGTGCATTTTTTCCCTCTGAAGTAAGGAATGAGAAATTGTGACATGGAAGGTGAAGAAGGAAACTACGTAAAGTTAGGAAGGAATGCATATGGAATTTGAGGGTCAGGAAATTGATTTTTTTAACTGTTAATGCTAAACATACCTCTTGAAAATCTCTTAAGTACTCACTAAGGAACTTCATTCTACTACTGAAATCATTAAACCAGTAGAGGTCTTTTGAAAATTTTTGGATTATATCTTGAGACAACGGGGATATATGGACCCATTAATCAAGGGATTGCCAATATCACCCCAGAGTGGGAGAATGAAGTGGAGTGTGCAAATGCATAAGAATGGGGATGATTTAGTGACACATTTATGCAGTCCAAATGAGAAATAATGGTGAGTAAATTTGAGAAATCATAAAGGGGAAAGAATGGATTGAATAGAATGCATGTTAGAAACAAGAAAGTTAGGATAAGATTTAGTAGTTGATTTGAAGTGTAAATGAAATATCATAGATAATTCTAATTTTCTGTCTTAGGCCACTGGATAAATAATGCCAACTACCATTCAGTCATACTGAAACACAGAAAAATGAGTGAGATAGCACTAAGATAGAGATTAGTGAGCTATGTGGAGGGCATACATTGGTCTCTGCCACCCAGCTGCATGATGTTTGCAAGATCTCAAGAGAATATGTCCCAGGCACAACAATGTAAACATGTTGAGTAAAATGATTGCCAAAGAAATATTGAAGGACAAGCATCATCAGAAATCCCAAAGGAACCTGTTCTTAAGTAGAGATTTTTTATTATCCTTCTTCTAGACTTTTGTGTTCAATAAATCTGCAATGGACACCAGGAAGCTCACCAGGTATTTTCTAAACAGAACTTGGTTTGGAAACTATGGTTTTAGAAACCAACCATCTTGGTTTGTATGAGATACATGTATAAACCAATTGTAAGAGTTTCCTGCCAGTGCAGTTAATGCTTTCTTTTGCAACCTTTGTTTATTAAATGGGAATTCAGGATGATCAACCTCATAGAAAGCCTCTTAATGAAAATCAACTTGGTCTATGCACAGAAATTATTAGAGAAATAAAAGACTGCTCCCATCATCACCCATAGCCACTGAAGGATTATACTTTACCTCAGGTATCAGTTACTTTCCTGGACAGTGTAGAAAGCAATCAACTTGGTCACTTTTGTTTTGTTTTGTTTTGTTTTACTAGATAAAATCAGATTAATTAATTGGAACTAAAAGTATTATAAATAGTAATTCAATATATCTGGTGAAAATAAGGCCAAAGTTTTTTTCTAGTTCAGTGTGTAGTTCTCTCTTTACATGAATCATATTGGAATCCAAATCATAATGAGGTCAGGTCAAGTTTTGTCTCTTTTTTTGGAAATTATTTCATTTAAAAAGTTGCTGAGAGTCTACTTATTTTGTCATATCTGCACTAGTGTTTTAGATTTTATACCTCAATGCAAAGTTTTGTTATAAACTATTTATATAATTTGACACTAATATTCAAGATGGTGCTGCTGTGATTTCCTGTGAGAGATTGAGCCAGATACCATTGTCTCTTCTCTTAATGTGAGTAGAGACACCAATGAATTTCATTATTGGTAGGACGTTAGATCATTTAGAAACTAGAATGAAAACTAGTGGAAAATTGCAAAAGTTAATATATTGGACCTCCTTATGCTTAGACTAAGCTATGTCCCAATTATTTCTAGTTCTTCCACAAAGAAAGCTTTGCAGGCAGGTCAAGCAGGTGAACATATGGATCTGTTGCTGAAAGGCAAGGTTTAATATTTAGCTATAAACATGATTTCACAAAATGTGAAATCCTGGGATTTCAAGGGGCAGTGCAACAGAATGAATGTTTGTGCTCCCCAAATTTGTATGTTGAAATTCTAACCCCAGGGTGATGATATGATGATGTGGAGTCTTTGGGAGATTATTAGGTCCTGAGATAGAGCTTCAGGAATGGGATTAGGACCTTTATAAGAAGCCCAAATGATCCCTTGCACTTGTTCCATATTAGGACACAGTGAAAAATGGCCATCTAGGAAATGAGTTCTCGCCAACACACCAAATCTACCAGCACCATGCTCTTGGACTCCACAGCCTCCTGAACTACAAGCCATCCAGTTAATGATACTTCTGTTATAGCAAAGTCAGTTGGGATTTTTCTTATGGACTGGAGTAATGGTGAGACACCACCACTCTTACACATGAGGAGACTCAAGAGAACAAGATCTAGCATAAGAGTGGAGACTGCAGGTTTACAGAAAAGGCATAGAAAACCTTAGGACACCAGTAGATAGAGACATCAATATTTTTAAATTTTTTTATTGTTTTATTATTTATTTTTGAGAGAGAGAGAGACTAAATGCGAGTGGTGGAGGGGCAGAGAGAGAGAGACAGAGACAGAGACAGAATCTGAAATAGGCTCCAGGCTCCAAAGTGTCAGCACAGAGCCCAATGCGGGGTTCAAACTCTGGAACAGCGAGATCATGGAACGGCAAGATCACGATCGGACGCCCAACCAACTGAGCCACCCAGGTGCCCCAAGACATCAATATTTTTAAATTTTATATTTCAAGTAGAAATAGAAGACTTTCTGAACAGCATTGAGGGCCTAAATATGATTCAATACCATGAAGCACCAGGACACTAACGATATGTATGGTTACATTCAGCATATGGTAGTGCGGGAGAAAAGGAAGCACTGGGGTAATTCAGTGTTATGGTACCCCACCTTTACTTGACCCAAACAAATCCTCATTAAACTCATACAAATCCAATCATATTGCCTCATTCCTTCTGTTATAAATTGGCTTAGAGTTGCTCAAAGAGATGTGAAAGGCCTGAAGGGATGTGGAGCTTCTGGGAAAGTTTCATAATTCTTAAGAAGAAATAAACAGAGAAAGCTAATGCTTTTTTTCCTCCTCTGTTTTGCTTAATCTGCCAGTGATACTTAAAACCTCAGCCATTATTTTGTAACTAGAAGAATATACTGAGGATGGCAAAGAGAGAGGATGATGGAGCCATATCTTTTTTTTTTTTTTTTTTTTTCAAACGTTTATTTATTTTTGGGACAGAGAGAGACAGAGCATGAACGGGGGAGGGGCAGAGAGAGAGGGAGACACAGAATCGGAAACAGGCTCCAGGCTCTGAGCCATCAGCCCAGAGCCTGACGTGGGGCTCGAACTCACGGACTGCGAGATCGTGACCTGGCTGAAGTCGGATGCTCAACCGACTGCGCCACCCAGGCGCCCCAATGGAGCCATATCTTTGATGACATCATTACATCTCTGACTAAACCAGTCCTCCAACCACTCTGTTCACACAGCTAGTAATGTGAGATAACAAATTCTCATTTATTAAGTCATTTAGGCTTTTCATTTACTTATAGATGAAGGCATCCTAAAGAAAGTCGTCATTTTTCTAACAATTATTTTATCATGGTTTCCAAACATTGTGAGTGAAAACACTACTCTTAAACGAAGAGATTAAAACAATTATCTCTGTGTATGATTTAGCGCTCAACGTTTTAGAGAACTTTACTGTGAATTTATTAGCGATTCTTCCCAACTGTTATGTACAATAAGGTCAGTGTTCTCATACTTTTAACTTCTAAGAAGTCAAGATAAAAAGGGTCAAGTGGTTTACCTGAAGTGGCCCAGCACACCTGTTGAGTAATTTCTAACTCCTAGGCAAGAACTCTTAGATCAGAGCTGCCCTGCCTCTGCTTCCTGTTCTGGTTTTCTCAGCGTTAATGGCTGACTGCCTGGCAGAGTCTTCTCTTACGACAGCTAGTAGTTTGGGTTAAAATCAAAAAGGTGCTGAAATAACTTCTATAATTTAGTTTTCTCTAGGTTGAACACCCTCAGGAATCACCCAGTGGCATAGTCTTAATGAGCTTAATGCCCCTGTTTAACATTTATATAGGATTCTGAGTACTGGAAAAAAACACTTCTGATGACATTTGACGTGGGTTTAAGCAGTTATGTGAGGGATTATTTCAGCTCTGCCAAAATTACAAAGAATTCTGCTAATTGTAGAGGAATCTTAACATACTTTCAGCATTGTGCTCTCTTAATACTTTCAGTGCTTTCATTCAAAAAAATTCCAAAAACAGATTACTTAATATTGAATAAAAACACAGGTTAAACAATTCTATCCTTAGATTATCCCTGCATTAGGTTATTACTCCTTTTAGTTCTCTAATATTTGATATTTCTTCCATTCTATGACATTTTCAATTCTGTGCTACTCTAAATGAATTCAACTAATTCAAATATTAGGTTTAATTCTAAATTATGAAAACTCTATTAGAAGTCATGCTAGTTAATATTTATTTTCATTTGCAAGCATTTTAAAGGAAAAACAAATGGTAAACATTTTTATTTAAATAAGTGTTAGCAAAAAATTAAATTACTTTTCACTGACTAAGAAAATGGGATAGAGATGATTAATTCTGAGACGGATTGGGCTAACTATGTCAATATAGTGCTGCAGAAATATAATTGCATCAAAAATATCTAAAAGGATAAGTGTACAAGCCAACTTCTAGAGTCTAGACTTGTTATTAGGAGAAACAGTGAAATTATTTATTATTACGTTGCGTCCACATCTGTTTTTTAAAGCAAAATGGACCCAAATAACCCAGTAGAAGTTTGTTTTATCTTTTTTTCTGAAATAATTCAGGTAATGGTGAGGGGATTTCACAAAATATATAGTGAGATACTTTGATTATTTCTCTTTGTCTACTGATAGGAAAAATATCTACAGCCAGTTTAAGTCACTGAATGCAGTATTTTGATTCATGCCTAAATCTCTTCTTCCTTCTGTGGTTTTACATGTGTTTTTAAATTTCATATAGGTTATTATATATACATTATACTTTTTACTACATTTTTTGTAAGCAACTTAATTTTCTTTTGAAACATGGAGATTTTAATCCATAAAGTATGGCTACAATTTAATTTACAAATAATATTTTTCATAAGATGTATCATGACTTTTTGAAAATTATAATTTGAGGATATTATTATATGTTTTTCTATTCTTATAAACTCAGATTATGGCCCAATGTTTTACGTGAAAGTGGTGCTCAATAAATGCTTATTGAACAGATTCAAAAATAATAATTACAGGTCTTTTTAATAAAATAAAATGTGCACATCAGGACAATTAGCTTTTGAACAGGAACACATTAGACAGGAAATGTTTTTGAACTCAGACAAACCTTTATAGAATCTTAGGTCTGCCAGTTGTTATCTCTGTGACTTTAGGCAAATCACATCATCTCTATGAACTCTGTTCCCTCATAAAATGGGGATGCTTAACCTCCAGTGTTGTGAAAGTACTAATGGCAATATATGTAAAGTATCTAACAAATTTTTGGCACACAGTATACATTCATTAAATGGTAGCAATTATATTTATTGCTTATTATTTCTACTTTTTAATTTTCTACAAATATAGGATGTTATACTGATGAGGGAGCTTAAGGCAAGCTTAGAGCAAAGCACAAGCCGGGAATACCCCCAGCCCAGGTGGGATACGTATGACATTCCTCAGGCATTCCTGGCTGCCCAAGAACAAAGGAAAGGGGAAAACAAGTGGTTAACTGATAGGGGTGCCTTGGTAGCTCAGTGAGCTCAGTGTTGATTAAGTGTCTTGATGAAGTTTTGGGGTGATGGGGGTTCATGGGGTCCAGAGCCAATGTCCAAGAAAGAATTCTTGACAACCTCTTTGGTGCAAAAAGGTGATTTTATTAAAACACAAGGACAGGACCCATGGGCAAGAAGAGCTGCACTGCAAATGTGGGGGGGGGGGCGGGTGGCAGTGACCCTTTTATGGAGTCTGGGGAGATAAAGTCAAGAGGGAGTTTCCAAAGAGACTTTCACATGCTAAAGACTTACTGGAGGCCTAGCTAATTGTCAAGCTAAGGTTGTTTTTCCCTTTAAAGCATTAACTTGAAGACCTTAGAGAGTTCCTGGACTTCAGACTGTTGAAGGGATTGCCTTTTTGTGGTAAACTGGTAGAGACTCTTATCAGTATAACCATTTGTTTTTTGTCCTTTTTTGTTTGGGGGTAGCAGGGAGTGTCCAAGGAATATCACCCATATCCCACAAACCCCCCCCACACCCAAAACTTCATTGATATGACAAGTAAATTTTCATACACCTTTCATACACCTTTCATACGCTCTACTTTTTTCTGCCAGTAATCAGTTCCCTGATAGCTTCTTATTAGCAGTGTGACTACTCTAATATGAATGGGGATTCCCAGTCCCTATGACAGAAATTATCCTATGTTGTCCATATTTATTTTTCATCTCCTACCTCCTTCAAGGTGGGTCCAAACTCAAGAGATTATTCATTTCTAAGACATCATAGGGAAATTGGAACATCTGATTCTTTATTTGTCCTTGCTCGTATCCAATGAAATATCTAGTTTGTTTTTTGTTTTTTGTCTCATCTTTTGAAACTAAAAGCTAATTAGAAAATTCCCTTTTCATTGCTTTCTGTTGCCGTGACATAGTTTTCCTAGAGCAGTGACTACCAAAGAGCCTGGCTAGAATGAAAGTGTATATGTGCAGGGAAAAAAATCTGAAAAAACAACAACAATTAACAGTTCAAATATATTAAACTCCCATATACAAAAATTCAAGGAATATTCAGACAGTAATGAAAAATCTGTTGTTATTAGCTGAAGGGGAATTTTAGAGGGAGAAGAGTATCCTGCTAGTAGAGAAACTAAAATCAGATTTAGATACATCAAAGTCAAGTCAGTAAAGAACTCAGTTTCTAGGAGTGGACTGTGTCATTGCTGCCTGCTAACCAAGGGCAAGAATCAGGTTACATATAATACTCTAACCAGGCAGCATCTGTTACAAGGTGACAGACAAGTTTTCTCTTTATTTCTGCAGCCATACTGGCTAAGGGAAAAAGAGAAGAAAAGCTCTTCCTAATGTTTTCTTGGGAAAAACATTGCCTGAAAGTTACATAATTTTTACTTGCTGGATTGCTCACCTATTATTTGTAGCTTGGTAAAGATACATTGGCTCATAAGTAAATATTATATAGTTTATTCTATCTGGGGCTTATATTATTCCTAAATGATACTTTTTTTCTTTATAAAACTCTAAGATAAGTTAACTGTAGAACTTCAGAAGACACTCAGAAGCAGAAGCTAATTGAATTTAAATATTTTAATAAACCAACTATAGACAGTAAAAGTAAATGGAATGCTATTTATTTTTATACAGTTCTGACAAAAAAAGTGATAATTCATTACTGATTGTCCTACTGTAACATGAAACACGGATCATTGGCAAGCTTAGGTATCTAGAGGGAAAAAATGCAGAACCAGGAAGAGGTATGAAGAAGATGTTTCAGGATAGACATTTCCACACAAATCTTGTCTAAGCCGCCCCCAGTAATCTGATGAGGACTATGTATTAGTCAGAGTTCTATCAGAGAAGCAAACATAGTACAAGTGATCTAGAATGCTGATACATTATAGGAGTTGGACCTCAAACCATTGTGAATGGGTAAATCAACCTATGTAGGTATTGTCTGTTGTTCTGTCTCTAGCTTGGCCAGATTAGTAGTTGGGAAATAAAGTGGAAAAACTGAGACCTGCACAGATTGGAATCCATGAGAAGGTGACTACTGGAATCCATAAGGACAGAGTGGAATTTGTGTTGGTCTGTCACTAGCTACAATCATGATGCCATGATGGCTGTAGGAGAAGGAGGCACCCTTGGCCATATTGCTACACTAAACTTGGCCCAAAACTTGAAGAAACAGGATGGTCCTCTGGTGCTCCACTCTATTGAAATGAGTTAGTAGGTCAGTAATGAGGTAAATAAGCTTCCACAGTACCTGCTGATCTGCACCAGTATTCAGAATTTAAGATCTGCCTTCCAGATCTTGCACAAAATATCCTGTGGCCAGGGAAGGGAATTCTGGAAAACATGGTTTCACTTTAGGTAAATAGACACAGTATAAAGTTCTCACAAATAGTTAATACTAAACATTTAATTATGAATGAGCATGACTTATACCTTGTTCTTAGTCATTTTTATTTATATTTGTAAACTACTTAATAAGTAGTTTACTGCTTATTTCATAATGAGAATAATACTCATGATGGATTATATGATAGCAAAATATATGTTTAGGACACCAGCAAAGTAGAGGGACCAAAATTAATTATTTTGAACAAAGTTTAAATTTCCAAAAGTGTGACAAGAAATTATTTTTTGTGTTTCTATTGATATTTTATAGTTTGGTGTTTCTTTATGTTGAATTGTGTATTATTAGATGGGCAGTAGGTAAAGCTATAACCATAATCTTAGTTCTTAAGATATCCAAAGGGCTTAAACTAGCCCTGAATTCTACAGTTATCAAAGAATAACTGAATTGTTTACACAAAAATCTCAAAACAAAACAAAACTCTTTCAGGAGTTAAAAGTAAAATCTTATAGACTAAGTCCAGTCAACTTTTAAAGTCACTTTCTTTGGTAGGAGGGCTTGTTCCTTTTAAGATAAAGCCTCAGTGGGGCCCATTTTCTAGGTGTGCTGAATTTTGTGTATGCAACAGAACAAGGGATTTGCTTTATGTTATCAGCCAGGAACTTTAAATATATCAAGACTAATGATCGTATGGAACTACAGAAAAGGTGAAGCCTGTATATACCTCTCAATCGATTAATAAATAAAACCTAGTAGTAAGATGCCATCTCTCACAACTCTATTCAGGCACCAAAACTGATTTGTGAAAATTTAGACAGATTTTGAATCCCTTCTATATTTCCTCTTCTATTGTATATTGTGTTTACTCACAGAAATATGTGTTAATTCTACATAAATAAACTGAAAGAGCTCCTGGATTAAGGTTGCAAGATAAGATACAGGACATCGAGTTCAATTTAATTTCAGATAAACAACACTTTTTTTTTTTAGTATAAGGATTGCATGGGGCATAGATAGATAGATAGATAGATAGATATTTTATATATCTATATATGCATCTGTTATCTGAAATTCAAATTTAACTAGTTGCCCCTTACTTATATTTGATTTATCTGGCAACTCTACCTTGAGCATATGGTAGAAAGTTAATATAAAAATGCTCACCTGGACTGTATGAATAATCACCACATGGAAATATTAGAACAGGGTATGAGAATGATGGAAAGAAATCTTCTTGAGATCATGTGCAAATTTTCATGATGTTCCCAGGAAAAATCCCCTCCCTACCTCCTTATCCCCATTTCTACTCCATCTCAGGAGCCATGTAATCTTCTAGCCATTTTAGCCTCAAGGGTCTGCCTGTGTCACTAGGAATGAATTAAATTGGCTGTGTATCTCCCCCATTCTCCAAGTAACTGTTTATCATTGTTGTCATGTTTCCCTTTTCTCTCAATGCTTCTTCATAACAATCTCAGCTGCTAAAGTCAAAAAGGAACAAAAAAGATTCTGTTGTCATAAAAGTGCCTCTAGCATTTTTTTATTATACACTGTGGTAATATAACTAGCTTAAAAAGTAATCTTCGAAACCATCAAGAGAGGAAGGAAGGGCTGTTGAAACCCAAAAAGACAAAAATAGAAAGAGTATTAAAACTGCAACTGATCCCATTCTGATGCATTCAACGGCTTCTTTCCTCTTTCAGAGTTGTGAGAGCTTAACATTTAAAGAAGTATTGGGAAAAGCAGTGGAAAAGAATTACAAACAAATAAAGTCTAAATCTACAAAGGAGATGAATAAAAAGTCTAAATCTACAAAGCAGATATCAGTCAAATAAATGAATTACTTTTAAGCATTATACCTTCTCCATGCCCTATAAACAAATCATAAAATATATGAAACAAAAGTTACCTGTGTTACTGAAAAAGGCTTATTGTCCATGGTTTTTTAGCGCTTTTTCCAACTAACTAATTTGTACTAGCACCAGTAGTTTTAATTATAGCAAGATGATACAAGGAGATTTTAGGATAAAGTAAGTATAATGTGGCTCTTAGGAGACAAGCATTTGTAATTAGCTTGGAATTAAATATGGATTCTGTCTCTTTCTAGCTAGAGGATCTCGGTCAGATAAACTCCTTAACCTTCTGAAGCTGTCGTTTGGTTTCTCCATTTACAAATTGGTATTATTAATGGCACCTCTTTTATGGGGTTTTGTTACGATTAGGTGAGGTCATGTTTGTAAAGGTTTTGGAATAGAACCCACCAAATAATTTACTCTAACATAATTATTATTTATGATGCAGCTTTTTTTTCTAAAAGTTTTATTTCATAAATTGTCACATAGAAATGTGAGGTTTTGTCTTGAGTCAGGTAAGAAAAATTGAAGTAATATTGAACATATGGGAGCACAAAGAGGAAAGAGATGTGTTCATTCATTGATTTATTCAGCATATTTATACTGAGTATCTACCATGTACCAAGCACTGTGGGAAACTAACTTTGAAGGCTAAACAAAACATCCTCTGTCCTCTAATACCATATAATCTAATAAGGGAGATGGCTAGGGTACAAGACACTCTTTTACAGTGTGTTGAGTGCAGTGATGCAAATACTTACAGGGTAAAAGGCACTTACCGGCACCTAGGGCAGACAGAGAAGGAGGCATCCTTGAGTATACATGTCTTTGTTCAGTCTTGAAAAATGCACATGAATTATTCAGATAAAGAAAGGATAATTTAAGGGTGGATTTTACAACATAACTACAGCTTGAAGTTTCATTGTGGCATAGTATAGGATATACAAGAGCTACCGGGAACTACAATGTAAAGTTTAATACAGGACTGGCAGGATATTAATCTGTAGTGGAAGCCACAGCCAGATAGTGGAAGGTCTTAGATAGCAAAGTTAGGTGTTCAGATTTTATCATGAAGGCACTAAAGGGCTACAGGAGGATTTTAATCAAGGGAGAGATCAGACTTTTCCTATTTAAAAGATCATTCTGGAGGCATAAAAAGATTTTACTGGAGGGAGGTGTGTACAAAAGCAAGAAGATCACATCTGTTGCAGTAATTAAGGTGAGATTCTGATTAAGAAAATGGAAATGGCAACAGAGACAGGGAGGAAGGAAATGTATCAAGAAACACTTAAGACTAGAATTAGAAGGGTTGAAGTGTGAGGGTTGGGGGGAAAGGATAATCGATGGGGGTGCCCAAATATCTGCTTTACAACACAAGTTAGAGTATGGAGGGTGGGAGAAGGGCAGGGCATTGAGCTTCTGTAAGTCATTAAGTAATTGGCAGCATTGTAACTAACTGTGAGGCATTTAATTGGTATTAAAAAAAAAACCACTATTTTAACATGTTCTCACCTGTTGGGCTTTTAATTTTTCCAAAAATCTAAAAGTAGTATATTCTGGTTTTAAAATTCTTGGCAGATACATTACACATACTTAATTAGCTCTTCTTCAATTCTAAGGGTAGTTTCAAGTGGAAATATGCTCCTTCCTCTGGTAAATAGAAGAAAAGGAGAAGAAAGCAGTCAGGAGTAGGAGACTTTAGTTAACAATTTTGCCTTTAGTGGACAGCAAGACATATGCCATAAATTCATCCATATATGGAGTTGCTTAAAAGAGAGAACACCTAGATATTTCTAAAGTATTTCACCTAAAAATGAAATGAAAGCAAGAATACTAGTAAAACTAGATTTAAACATGGAAATGGGGTCAAAACAAAGATGAAAAAAGCTGCATATAAAGAAAGAAACAATAAAAAACATAAAATATAAATAGAATATCTAATGAATCTCCAAAGAATTAAACTTCAGAGTCACTTTTTCTGGGAAGTCCAGCACGTAGCATACCACATAAGTTTTATAATAACATCAACATTACTTATTAGAATAAGAAATTTTATGAGACATTGGTATAGTATATTGAAATCACAGATTAATGTGAAGTCCCAATTTTCAGTAGCTTATAACTTTGGCAGAACATTTAATTTCAAACGGAACTTGGCATGAGTTTACTCTCTGTCAGACTTCAGTCCTTGCCAAGTTTGACAAAAATCCAGTTCAGCTGTTTTAGGCTAATGTGAATGCCAAAGTAAAGACTTTTTTTTCATTTAGTTGAACATTTTTCATTATAAAAAGCAAAAATGAGTAAATGAGTGTTTATTGTCAGGCTCTTTAATTAATGTAAAACAATCCTCACACACAAAGCAGAAACGCAAAGTGATTCAGTGAACGAAGTAATGGAGTGGGGACTCCGTAAGTAATTCCAGTTTTGCTACCAATTCAGTTTATAAATTTGGAAAAGTAACTTAGCCTCTTAGTGTCTCAGCTTATTCAACAGTAAAATTAGGAGATTAATAGAAACTTGCATAATAATAATACTGAAATGGCAATAAAGTAATTTTCAAATTTAAGCCTATAATAATTTCTCTTTTCAATAAACTTGCATTATAATACAAATCCTTGCATTCTTATGTAGATAGATAAATTTTGCCATGCAATCATGAACTATCTAAAGTTATATAAAAAGATCATCTATTAATATATAAACTATACCCTGGGAATTAGGATCTTTGAGAAGCTATGTTTATTCTTTTGACTCATTGGATATCATTTAGTCATTTAATTATTTGGTTCACCATTTTTTAAATTACTACTTCATTATATAAAACAACACCCTCATGGCTTAAAAAGGTTAGTAAGTCTACTCCAAAGTTTTGGTTTTTTTTTTCTATTAGAAGGTAGGCAAAAAATCCAACTAGTTAAAAAGTCATTGCAAACACTATAGGCCCTTTCTATGTGTAATGAGTGAAATTACTATTTTTCTGGTCACATTAGAAATCAGTAAGCTCTTTTACATAGCACAGTCAATTGAATGGCAGTTTGAATTGCCCTTTGGGGCATCCTCAAAACACCAGAATAATCCAATAATTTTAATTCCATAGACATAGCAACAAATTGTATGCAAAAGATTTCCCATCTATGCAGGTCTAG